>NC_087131.1:1250000-1875000 GCF_030705265.1 Helicoverpa armigera | reverse complement strand
AGTTCTATCGCTATAAAGCAAAACGACAGATATATAATAGGTTAAAATCAGCATTATTAAAGATAAGATTAAAAATATTCTCTCACTTGTTTACCAATTTATTTTTACCAATTTAAATTATTTCAGTGTAGGTACCTACATGTGTGAAATTTTTTACACCTACACAAAATAATTCCATAAACATTTCAACCAAAGCAAAATGAAAACAGCAAACATAGACAATCTCAAATTACCGCCATTAATAACGCCAAAACCAATTCCACTGTGTTGCCAGCGAAGTCAATGATTTAGTTCGAAATACGAATTAATTAGACAGTGTTGCCACGTGTGTTAAATATGATTTCATGCTCAAACGGGTATGCGAACCCCAGTCATGGTTTTGAGCTAAATATAGACAACCCCTATCTTCCTGTAGATTTTATGTGTGTTTTGCGTTGTATCGATGAACAGCAGAATGGAAGTTTGATGTTTTTTAAAAGGCTTTGGTGAAGGTCGATTAGGAGGCAGAATGGAATTTGTTGGTTTAAAAATGGTTATGTCAATCATCACATACTACCGTATACTAAGAAACAAATGACTGTTCAATTCTATCACACACGCCATTTGGCGAATTAGAATTGATTGAGTGTACATGTTAAAACTACATAATAATATACAAGGCAAGTCAAATCAACACCTTGTATAATAATACGTAGATATATTATATATGGCATAAGAATAGGTAGCTTTCGGCGTATCATATTGCAATTTGACGACAAATCCCAAGAAATCTTGAGCACATTTAGTTAAAAAAAATCATGAATATAACATAACTTGATTTCATAAAAGGATTCAAAATAAAATTAGCCGTACCTTGGAATTCATTTTCATAATCCATTTGTACAAAACCAAAGGACTTAGCCATACTACGACCAATTCAAATTCCACTATCTCATTGTTTCCCACAGTAACTCAGTTTAAACCACAAAAGCAGTTACTTTCAAATCTGCGTGGCAGACTGTACAGTGCTCAATACAGTTTCATTACAAGCCTGCACCTGTCACCAACAAGTTTTGCGTTTTACGTCAAACATAAATTGGACTCTCCTACGTATCTTTGTTTTCCAGTAAGCCATCCGTTTTTTATTTGGTATGCTATAAACTGGTAATGTTTGGTATTGAATTTTGTGGGGTTGGTTCAGTTTGTTTTTTTGGTGAATATGTTATTCTTTGGTTTATTTTCTTTCTTGATTGAAACCTACAGCTGCTGTCTCTTTGAATGCTTATTAAGATGATTTGAAAAAAAAAATGTATAAGCGCTTTTCGTTGTCACGGGACTCGGGTAAAACCGCTGGCAAAAGCTTGTTAAACATTTTCACAGTAGTTAAATATTTTTAACACACAAACTTATGTTTTTCAGCATCAAAGTGATGCACTACACTCTTTATGACTAAATATTTATGAAAACAGCTTCTATGACAAAGGCTGAATATTTCACTCCTGATCTCACGTTATTATTTAAATGCATGCATGAGCCAATGAGAATTTTTAATTTATGTATAACTGACTCATCGGTCTTGCGCACAATAGCCAATTTTAGTAACAAAGCACGCTGTCTGATCAAAAGGTGCACTTTGCAGTTCATTCTTCGTTATGAATTGATCTCTTCTGCATAGGTTTCTGTAGTCTTTTAGAGACGTACGTTGGTCAAACGAGAATAGAAGAAGACGGCTTGAAGATGATGGAGCGGTTGTTAGAAATAATAATTTTTAAAAAATAATAGATATTAATAGTAATTTTTTTTTACACGCAACAAAATTTCGTTGTATGTGTGTAATTTCATACGCGTCTTTCTATAGTACTAACTACGATTTTGAATTTGTGATGAAAACGTATCATACTCATCTGTTTTACAAAGAAATTCATACTTTATCATTACATATTTTCAAGTGAACTTTACTGTACCTTCCAATTAATCTACAGTTGTATTATCTGCATTTAGAGAAACATCCATCATCATTATTAATCATAATTTCTTTAAAAATATCTACTTAAATCCAAAAACCAATTAATTTCAGCTCACATTCATTTATCTAGATCAAGCCGCGATTTCTTATCAAATGTACCAGATTTTTTAAATTTACTTCACCTCTATCCATTATCATCAGTTAATTGTTAAATCTTTAAGCAAATTAAGTCTTAATCTTTTATTATCCTGCAGCCTTTTCAGCAGAAAGGTGAAACAATAGAAAACTTTTTAACAATACCAAATCGTCTCTATTCATAACAGGTTGGAAGAACTTCTTTTATAAAACAAAAGGTAACTAAGTAGCAGAATAAAAAAGACATAATTATGTAGGCACAAGGAAGTGTTTTAAGTTATTATTTAGGGTCTATATCCCTACTAATATTATAAATGCGAAAGTAACTCTGTCTGTGTCTGATATGCTTTCACGTCTAACTAACTCATTGAACTGATTTTAAGAAAATTTGGTACAGAGATTGAGTTGACCTTGAGTGGATAAAAACTATCCTATGTATCCGACAATGTATTTCCAAAACGCGATATAACCGAATTCCACGCGGGCGAAGCCGCGGGCGGAAGCTAGTATACAAATAAAAAAAATCTGTTTCAGTTACTAAATCAACAAGCTGAAAACTAAAACTAAATTATAAGGCTAATGATGGCCAACCAAGTTTATAATTAGAACATCATTTGTTGACATATTTCACCGACAACAAGAACGTCTGTTTTTCTTGTAACAAACTATTGTTTATTTTGTAACTTATACGTGAAAGTTACAGTATAAAGTGGTTTTGAGAAAATGACGTTTATGTTGTTGGTGACCTTGGGTCTTATAAAATCAACCAAAGATTTCCTACCTTCTAGTATTTCAGGTAAATTCTACCGAGAACCGTAATTACTTAATTAAATTAAAATGATTCTTCGCCCAAAATTCGTAAAGTTTCCGAATTAACATTTCACATTAAGGTTTAACATTTCAACTCACTTCGGCGGTTCTTTTTTAAATCAATGTACTTAATGTAATTTTTGTGAGTGCTGCCTTCCATTTGGTTAAAAGTAAAAAATCTTTAGTATCAGTTTTTTTTTGTATTTGTATTTCTACGCGCGTTCATATTTGATTTACTTACCTGAGTATTTCTTTTTGTTGTTATTAATGTTTGTACACTAATTACTGCGTTGTCTCAGACTGAATCTTACATATAATTTCCTCTACAAACTTGGCTTCGTTTACAAATTGAGCTCCCCTCTTCATAATATTCTATTAAGGCATAATATAAGTACCTAAGTACAAATACAAAGGATGATGGGCAATTTTGTATGAACCCTGGCCTGATAACCAATAAAGTTCTAATGTATATTAGATTATTGCTTAAACCCTAAAGTTACTGAAATAAAACAGTTCATGTCAAGAATCTACCGGAAATAAGTACAGTCGGGTACAAAAGTTTTATACTTTTTGCACCATTTTTTTTTTGTTAAAATAAAATCCATAGTAGGAAAAATCATTGTATGATGTATTTTCGTCAACTCATCACTTATTTAAATAAGCCTAGGGTAGACTATCAATTAAAATCGGTCTTAACTAGGCATAATTGTTTTAATAGCAAAACATAACATAAAAACTTTTACTTCTACCACCGTATATTATTTCCATTGTTGGAGATAATATATCCTCGTTCTGCGGCACCAGGATAGTCGGCCCTGGGTAGTCGAATTATTACAAAAGTAGCGACCCACCCCAGCTTCGCACGGGAAAACAGTATTTATTCACTATTTAACGAATGTTATTACACATACAAACCTTCCTCTTCAATCACTCTATCTTTGAATATAATAATATATTAAAAAACTGCATCAAAATCTGTTGCGTAGTTTGGAAGAGTTAAGCTTTCATAGGGACGTAAGGATATAAGGACTGAAAAAGCGACTTAGTCTTATACTATGTAGTGATGCACAAATAGTTTCCAAACGGGTGGTCAAGTCCGGTTTAATCAGTAGAATAAAGTTATTTAAGTTGTTTGTCAGATTTCACATCATATGGCACATCAGGCTTGTTAGCCAGGACAGTCGACAGTCAGGCCGCTGCCTCGAATTTTGCGGGCAGCGGGGCGGCGGCGCGGGAGCGGCAGGATCAAACGCGTATAATCAAATGGACCGGCCCTCGAATACAGCGGCGCGGGGAGCGGGCAACGAGCGGTGAGCTCCAGTCAAACGGACCGCCCGCGCCGCCGCCGCTGCCGCCCCGCTGCCCGCAAAATTCGAGGCAGCGGCCTCATTGGTGATGATAGATTGATGCCAGCACATCTCTAATTCCACAGGATTATATTTCAAAGCAAGATGTATTATCCTGGCCATTAGATGATGTCTGTGCAAGTACTCACGACAAGTATTTGCATTAAATGGGCTCTGAACTTGACTGAACTGATTTGAAAAATCATTCAGTGGTGGAAAAGCTACGTTATTTATAATAAAAAGATAGGTTTTCCTTATATACCATACGTGCCAAAGTAGTTTAATTCACTAGGCAGTCGTAGGCTTACAGGACTGATATCTTTTTTCCCCAGTGGTTAACAATGTTCCACCCATAACAAAAATTGAAGTTTAGGGTATAAGCTATCATTTCATGTGCAAATGGATATTATTGGCTATGCCGGTTAAAGTCACTGGAACAGCGGAATAGTTACACCAACTGTTTTTTTTTTATATGGCACATGCACCTTCTGTGACACGTCCTGGCTGATATTGACAATAATATAATGCACTTAACAGCCCCCCCATACAAAATGAAGTGGTTCAAGTCCATGGGCTGTCCTATCCTATCAAGTGTCATATCTTCGTTCTCCGGTGGTTTACAATATTTTGCCCATAATAAAAAATGAAGCTTATGACATAAGCTATCATTTAATGTGCAAATGGTTTTTATTGGATATAAGGGTTAGACTCACCGGAACGGCGGAATACGTAAACCATACGTTGTAAATACTACCTGCTAAATATTTTTTTTTTAAATAAACTCGGAAAATATGGGCACAGACACCTTCTGTGACCTGTTCTGACAGTTATTGACAATAATAATGCACTTAACAGCCCCCCCATACAAAATGAAATGGTTCAAGTCCATGGGCTATCCTATCCTATCAAGTGTCATATCTTCGTTCTCCGGTGGTTTACAAGGTTGTGCCCATAACAAAAAATGAAGCTTAGGGTATAAGCTATCATTTGATATGCGAATGGTTTTTATTGGATATACCGGTTAGACTCACCGGAATGGCGGAATACGTACACCATACGATGTAAATACTACCTGTTAAATATTTTTTTTTTTATAAGCTTGGAAAATATGGGCACAGACACCTTGTGTGATATGTTCTGACTAATATGGACAATAATATAATGCACTTAAACATCGCTCCCATACAGAATGAAGTGGTTGAAGTCCTTAGGCTGTCCTATGCTATCAAGTGTCATATCTTCGTTCTCCGGTGGTTTACAAGGTTGTGCCCATAACAAAAAATGAAGCTTAGGGTATAAGCTATCATTTGATATGCAATTGATTTTCATTGGTTATGTCGGTTAGACTCACCAGAACGGCGAAATACGTACACCATACGTTGTAAATACTACTTGCTAAATAATCTTTTTTTTTTTCAATAAACTTGGAAAATATGGGCACAGACACCTTCTGTGACACGTCCTGGCTGATATTGACAATAATATAATGCACTTAACAGCCCCCCCATACAAAATGAAGTGGTTCAAGTCCATGGGCTGTCCTATGCTATCAAGTGTCATATCTTCGTTCTCCGGTGGTTTACAAGGTTGTGCCCATAACAAAAAATGAAGCTTAGGGTATGAGCTATCATTTGATATGCGAATGGTTTTTATTGAATATACCGGCCAATTTTACCCATCATCCTTTAATAAGTAATTGAAATTGAGGGGCTCGTGGCTAATTAACAGCTGCACTGATCGATCCATTATTTAAAGGTTAAGCAACACTTCGCGTGATCGGTACATGAATGGGTGACCAGCTGTCATGATGAGTCGATGACTTTTGATGACTGTGTTTCGGAAGGTACGAAAAATTGGTAGATCGCGGCTGTCATTTGAACATCTTCGTCGGTCGTTACGGGTAGTCAGAAGCCAGTAAGTCTGACAACGAGTCTTACCTAGGGGTATTGGTTTGCCTGGGTAATTGGGTTAGGGAAGTCAGATAGGCAGTCTGGTAGGTACTCAGCTGCATCTGTTTAGATAGAAAGCCGGCCCCATCATTATTGGCAAAAGGCTAGGCAGATGATGATGGTGCTTTTAATTAAATAATTTCGATAATTATATTCGAATACTCAAACAATAACTATATTTTAACCAGCCATATGCTACATTAATGCAATCGGACCTCCTTGGATCACGTTCGCAACGATGATGAAAACCGCGCCGAAATCCACTCGATATGTATCGGGATTAATCTTATATTAATTAGGTGTATGGGAAATTAATATGACCTATTTACGGCGTAGGCTGCTGTTGTGATGATGATAGTTATCTTATTATAAGTAGGTGTTGCTGCATACTAAATACAGAGAGAATTAGAATTTTGGTAAGCTGCTGTACGTATGAATTTGGACGACCGAAGGTGAATAGGTTGTATGACAGACGATGTAACTTGAAATAATTTAATTTGTGAGATGATGTAAAACTATGAGTGACCCGTAATTTTGGAACATCTTTCTTCCAAAAAAGAAAATCCGCATATTAACGCAGTCGCATTGCATAAAAAGTAAAAGTACCCGAATCAAGAATCTCCTTATTTTAGAACGTTAATAAACTGAAGCAACAGGGGATCTATCAAAACAAAAACCAGATTCATTTCAGGGATTATACATTACTCTCAAAATCCCTTCATACAAATAAATATATCTACTTTTATTGAACATACAGAGTTTATCCAAGAATCTTCATACCCAAATCGTCATATTAAAATCAATTTTAGCCGATGTAGGTCAGCCACATTGATACTGCGCTGAACGCTTGCAAATGTCTAAGTTATCCCAAACGATGCACTTACTGACATCGGCTTATATTCCACAACATTCTAGGTATTAGATTAAGCTTACGCGCATATTGCAAACTAAACAATCGTCCGACTGTTGGCCCAGTGATAGGAAAATTGTCTTATTGTAGAAATTCCTGAATTGAATCATATATTTTTAGTCGATCTGATACCGGACAAATACCGCATCGTTATTACGTGTGTACTTCCATTCATCTTCATACTGATGTCTGAGCCCAAAACAACGATCGGTCGACTAAAAGTTTGTAGTGTGCGCTTACTCTAATCTTTAGAGGTTTACAAAATGCAATTTCAGGCAATTGATTTTGCAAGTGCTACGAAAGCCAAACGTGACTGAGAGAATACAATTGAAAGAATGGAATTTGGAATTGAAAAGTTTGGAATGAGGTGCGATTTTTGCATTTCGATTTACATAGTCTTTAATTTTATTTTGTTAGGTGGCTGTTACTTACGTTAAGGTGTATCCTGATGTAAAATAGCACACTGTGACTGACAGTATTCTTTAACTATCTTTGAGGTCCTTTCCACGTACGTTTTAGTGGTGGCGAATTAAAAAAAATAATTAAAAGTGGCGGTCCATTATTTTGAAATATACCAAAAAGCCGTACTTTTTTATATATTTTTACCAACTGGACAATAAATAACATCAACATTTTCAAACAAAGCTATAAACATTCAAAGGCTAAACCACAACTTCTCTAAACTCTCAACCATTAATCACCAACAAAAATTGTGAGGCCGTAATTGGGACTTCAATATTAAATTCCGTTTTACGGAATTCACAGCTCTACTGTCCTCTCCTATTGTCAATAATTTATCAAAGAATCTCTAAGGGATAATTAATATTTCAGAATCATTGCCATTTCACAGATTTTTCGTTCAGGTAGCTTCATTAAGTTTAATGAAGCTGGGTTTTAATGATTTGTTTTAACTTAATGTTTCTCGCGGTTAGACTCGCGTTTCGAGGGTATGGTTGTCTACATTCTAAAGAAAGTAGGCTATGTATTTTCTTATGTTAAAGATTTTCTGTGTAGGTAACATCAATTATGTCGGTGTATAACTTTTGGCGTGAAAGCGCGACAGACAGACATATAGCTACTTTCGCAAATACATATATACAAAATTGTATAAATCGGAAATGTGCTTTGCTTCAACACGTTTTAACGCGAGATTCTGGTTCTATTTGAAAAATCTTTCAGTGTTAGATAGCCCATTTATTTAGGAAGGTTACAAGTATTTTTTTTTCATGTTCAGTGACGCAAGTGAAGTCGCTCTCGGAAGCTAGTTTATAATATTAGTAAGGATTTGCTAATGAGGCCAAGCTGTCAGACACTCGAGCAGTTGAATAAGACTATTCTTCGCTATCTAGACTCCTGTTCGCGTAGATAGTTGTGAATACTTTGATTTTCTATTGTAATGGCATGTCAGGTATTCTAGCTTTTACTTTGTTTTATTTCACCTTATTCTTGTGCTGTATTTTTATTACAGTTAATTAGTACTTGTGTATCTTCTTGCTTTTTATTCACTTGCAATATAAAATTCAATGTGATTTTATAGTCTTTTTAATTTTATTAATCACTCTGTTGCGTTGTTTTTATTTCTTGTATACAAAGAAAGCTGTAAGCTTGATATAAAACAAAGTATTACAAATAAGTAAATAATTAGTTGCCTTTTACGCTTTTGCATTTTTGTGATAACTACAGGCGTTTTTATTGCAGTCTCTATTCGCTGTTTATCTTTGTACAGCTCCTGGTATCATTGATTTTTATTTACCTCATATTTATCTTCCTTTTAACCGTTACCTTATGGTTAGTGTCTAATTGTAGCCAGATGCAGTTCTGGATCGATTTCTCGATCTGTTTTACATACAAGAAATAAAGCTATGTATGTATGTATACTGTGTATAGTATCGACAGCTAAAGGTTTCAGGTAAAATCAGGGCATTCCCAAAATGCCACAATTATTTATTGCTCATAACTGTTTTACAAAACACAGCTTACGATCTAGATTTTCAAAATATTTACCTCCATAAAGGTCAATTACCTAAAATATTCTCATAAAATCCATCGGGGCGCATATAATAGTTAATGCAGAGCTACCAGATGACCTTCAGAACCCTTTTATTTCGACATGCTTCGCTCGGGTACACATTTTACTGCGTAGGGTAAAACAATATATGGGGTGTAGCATTATTAGGCGGTATTTTTAGGTCAGGTAACAACGGTGTGTAAATTTTACATCGGATTTGAGATAATGTTCTATTAAATTTTGTGTGTATGTATTGAAGATGGCTTTGCTGTATTTGTTAGCACAGAATTGTCAGGAATATGGTCTCTTATGTCTGCTATAGTGTTGACCTGAAATTCTATTAAGACGATGGCGTCGAGACCGATTGTCGGCTTCACATACTTCATGCTAAACTTTGTGAAGGTGATTTTTTGATATAGGTATAAAATAAAACCTTAGCAAGATAGTTTCAAACGTAGTTAGGTAATATATAAATAACAGGTAATAGTTTAACTGACTGATTAAGAGATAAGGAGCTCAATCAATTGAAATATAATTCTAGAATATTCCACCAATAATTCAAGTACCTAAGTACAAACTGTATCGGATTTACACGGCTTATCTACAGCTTAACGTAAATATATTAGAAGCGATGCGTACATAAATATCTGAGGCTGCCGTCTGGTTCACTGGGTAGCCTACTCGAATGGAAATAGACTATCTCAAGAACTATCGCTAGATATATTGTTATGTAGGTCGTGGGGTACATTATGTTTTGTTTAATCGTCCGATATTGTGGTAGACTAGCTATTCTTGCGGGTCCACCCGCGTCGCGAGTGAACTACTCCGCGAGCCATATAATATTACCAAAGCCAAAGTAACCCTGTTGGTCCGTCTTTCCACCCAGATGATGAAAGTATGTCGCTGCTGGAGATGCTAGTGAAACTGCTACCTAGTGATAACTATTCTTTACTCTTTACTAATATAGGTAATGAAGAGCAAAGCTTTTTCTTTGTTTGCAAACAGAGAAAAATTCTTTCAGTGTTGGGGAGCAACACTATCTCCGAGTGGTACTCTATAAAATAATTTTCACAGTAAGCGAGTAAGCCGCAGGTAGGGCTGCCATTTCGAATTTCGCCAAACCCGGACCAATATTAAAAAAACCCGGAAAGGCGTAAATCGCATTTTTACCCCGGACAAGTCCGATTTTTTTTAACAAAACAAGACCTAGTTTTTAATATTACTATTACTACTATTATATACTTAAATTCAATGAGGTGCTTCCTTACATGGAACGTCAGGGCCATATCTAGCTCAAGTAGTAGGTACCTAGTATTGCAAGATTATGACTTAATATTTCGAAGGTCATAAATAAGAAAGCTCATATGGAGACTAGGAGTTAGCTTCTTGTTAGTAATAGGACTTAAAACGGCGCTACCTTTTTGATAGGTTAGACAAAAAAATGTTGAAAAATACAAACAACCGTAAAGTGAAGTCGCCGAAAATTTTTGAGTTTTTGGTCACTAAAGCACCTAAACTTGTATAATAAAAAAAACCCGCAAAGTGAAGAAGCCGCCAGCGAAGCGAGCGCAACATTTTTTGAATATTGGGATATTAAAGTAGCTAAACGTAAAGAAAGATAGTGTCAAGAAAGGAAGCCGCGAGCGAAGCGAGCGCGAAAATTTTTGAGTTTTGGGACACTTCGACTGCTGCAGTCTGTGTATCGATTGTAATACAGCTCGTAAGAAAAATGTCCGGGTTTTCCCCGGACACTTCTTGAAACCCCGCCCGGACGTCCCCCGGACGGCCTCCAAACGAGGACAAATCCGGGGAAACCCGGACGGATAGCAGCCCTAGCCGCAGGGAACAGTTAGTCCTTGATATGTATGATACGTGCTGTATTGTTGTATAATTGTATAGGTACATAATAGTCGGTTATATAGCCATGCAACAAACAACACGATTATTCATATTCGAACAAACATTAAATCGATACCTACATTGCGAAACATTGACGCTATATCGATACCTATTTACTTCACAAGGAAGGGCGCGCAATACAAATAGCGATAACAAAAGAAGGTTAAACATGTTTATACAAGTTACCACTTTTAGAACGTATGACGCGAATATTTTAGGCCAGTCAATTTACCACATGAAAGAAGTAAAATATTGGTTTTTGTTTATGTAGGGAAAACTGTTTTGTTATATAGGTACTTTTTATATTTTGTTTTTGACGGCATAGACAAGTGGAAAACTATGGTAAACTTACATAAAATTCAGCGTCTACAAAAAAATTTCACTGCAAACATTTTTGCAGGTAATACTCCCAAGCAAAATACCGAGCATCCACCCATAAAATTCAAAATAAAACGTCCAGATATCGCAAACATTTCTACCTACATTTACACTCGAATGATCAACCTCAAGCGTTTCCTTCACAGATGAAATAAAGCCGTGATCGCATGGACGACGCCGCCGTTCCGGGCCGTCACGGCGGCCGGACGACAACCGTTCCCCGTTTGGCACTTTCCTTATCTAAAACGGTGAGATTTGTATAGAACGACAGTGAGCGAGGTACATAATAGCTTTTCAATACATGCAGACTATGTTGTGTTCGCGCCTTTATTTTGCATGTCAAGGGTGCGAATAGGTGAACTTGTTTTGTAATCTTTGAAAGAGAAGATAACGTAAATATTTACGTTAAATTAATATAATTATTCAGTAGTCGGAAATAAAGTTCTTCTTTTATAAATTTTCCCTAGTCAAACGAACCTGAGAACTTTCGAAAACAAAATAATCGTACAATAAAATCAGTCTCGCAAATTATTAGGCCGCGTTTTAAGGATATGTACGACTCGTTACACATTTAAGTAATTTTAATTAAGTAGGTAATAAGTTTTTGGCATTTTGTAGCATTTTAACTATACACTAAATACCTACATATTTATGTGAAAAACCATAATCCTAAAATACTCTAACAAAAATGAATTCACAGCACCTCATCATCTCAAATTTCACGTACAGTTTTGTTGCAGACGCGCTGAGGTCCGGTAGCGGATCCACAACAGAGACAATAATACCAGCCTTCAACCAGGATGAATTCTACGGAGACCAGCCTCGATGTGAACCGGTCCACGCCTATTTACACCATCGGTACCAGTTTCATAACGCAATGGTATGTATATCTTTTTTTTTATTGGTAGCAAAAATCATTAAATGAACCCTCCCGCTATAGGTTAGCAGCGGTGAGGGAGTGTCAGACTTTTACTGACTAAAAACCGTCGTGTTCCGTTGTAGGTCTTTTATGTACCAGGGCCGCGGTAACTCTTTCGAACAATCCCGCAGTCCCATGGTATGTATATCTGGGCCCTAATAACGAGTAATATAGCACTATAGTTCGGCAGCCTTCAACCAGGATGAATTGGAGACCAGCCTCGATGTGAACCGGTCCACGCCTATTTATACCATCGGTACCAGTTTCATAACGCAATGGTATGTACATATGTCTTGATGATTTGTGACCTATATCGGGTGGTCCAAAAGATGAATTCAAACCACAGAATCTAGGTTCCTTGTTCCCAAATATTCTATGTATTTTCCGTGTGTTTTGGATCTCCAGTTATTGGCTTTTATTGTGATGTTCAAAGATTTCTGACTTTAAATGAGGTAGCTTCATGTGCCCCTAGGCGTAAGTGTGAGTGACTCCTGAATGTATTGATTCTAATAGAGTGGTATTGGATTTATAGGGATCATTCATTTGTAGCCTACTTTATAAGTAGATTAATTCATAAATACATTTTTGCTTACACGATCTTTATGATACCCATCTTTAACTCAGATCTCGCAAAAAAACGCTTATTACAATATACTCGACCAATCCTCGATAAAAAACCGACCTCTACCCATCAATCGAAAATGTAATTTAAAGACTACACAATAAAGTTTCAATTTGGATAACAACAGAGCAATTGTGTTCTGTTTAGTCACGTGCAACATTCAGGATAGCCGAAAGGCCCGGGTTCTGATCGAAGCGTGCTCATGCAATCTTCACGCGGCTGGCAGTACACGTGCCAAATTGTACACTGTAATAAGCAATTTTATTTCTTTACGAAGAAAACAAAAGAATGTAAATTAAATTCTATGAGGAATGTTATTAAGATACTCTTGTAATTTCTATAGTTCAATTTCTTTGGTGCCTGACGATAACTTCGCATTGTATTGAAAGAAAAAAATTCCTATACCAAATATTTAAAGACGGCAGATGAAAATGTATAGAAGAAGAAAACATGCTGCGCTGACCCAAATAAAAGTATTGGGATAGGGAAAGGAAAATGTTGAGGCAGGAGGATTATGAACAAAATAATTCCAATTTGTTATCTGATTCTAATAACTACGTTTATTTATTTAGCAAAAAATAATATCAAAATATGCGAAGAAGAAAACTTTTAAGGTACATAATTTACTTAACATAAATATTGAAGCAACTAGCCATAAAAATAAAACTTGCTTACTCCCATAAAAACTAGTAAGCATTCCTTCTATAGCCCGTTAGAGAGTCTCAGAATACTTGATTTTACGACCTCCAGCGGGCGTGTTGCACTAAATTCTGCTTAATATGAATTAAATAGTAGTATAGTGGGTCTTGAAGAAGTAGATACTTCTTACACGTCACCATTTTATATTCATGTAAATTAGGAAGTTACATTGTTTGGTGCAATGGTCTTAAGTTCAGTTGGATAAGTTCAGTTGGATTTGTTTCTATTATGTACTAAATGTCTTTTTATTCACTTTCACATATAATTAAAGGATCTCAAAATAGTGGTGTTCATATATTATGATGTCCATATATGTATTGAAGAAATACTTTTGTAAAAAAACTCCTGTGAGGAGGATTATAACTGGATTTGTTTGAGGAATTTCTAAATCTATCTGAGCTCCCTAATTATTTCGCTCCTAATCGATGTTATTAGGTAAAATTACATAATGAATTGTTTTTGTTAAACCACGTTCCATAACGTCTAAAACAAATAATTCGCTGTACAAAACAGCTCATTATACATATGTTTATCCAAATAAAATCAGATTTGTTTACTAATACCGGCACTTAAAATACTCTAATCGTTCACGTTGTCGCTCAACGTGCTGGGCATCACGCAACCATCCACGAGGCAGGTGAAAGAAACCCTCAGGCAACTCTTTACGAAGGTCGACAGCTTTTGACCCAAAAATTATACAGATTCAGATAAAAAACCCGAGTTTATTTTAGTAACAGGAACGCGGAAAAATAATAAAGGAAAAAGAAACACAACGCAATTATTTTTGAGCACTTTTCCAGTTGATTTAGGAACATCTGAAAGTTGAAATTAATGAAAATAAAAATAAAGAATTTCTTTACTTCATAGATAAAACCAGACAGACAGTACTTTTGTTTTTCGTTTTGAAATCACGGTATAATCTCTAGAGCTTAATGGACTTTTACTGAAAAACTGAAAAAGAACTAGGTACTGAAAAGATTTGCGCAAATAATATGCACGTTTGTGAGACTTTGAATTTTGTGGTAGACAAATGGAATGCTTTTTGCTTCTTTGGAACTAAGCATCAGGCAGAAATATTTTATCTCAGTATGAGAAGGGTTATCCTATCTAATATTTATTATTTATAAATGATAAAGAAGGTAATTCCGTCTATCTACTGAACCGATTTGAATGTGCATACAGATATACTATGACCTAAGAAACGAAATAGGCTACTTTTTATGCTGGCGCAGGAAATACTTCCCTCAGCATGTCGGTAGATCCGGGAAAAGCTAGAATATCTACTATATTTCTTGCCACTTTTATACACATATTATGACTAGATCCTTTCCTGTGACCCACCAATATATGTGCCACACTTCCACAAGTCCTTAAAAAGACATCTTTATTATCCTCAGAACCACATTTTTATGGGCACCCTAACGCGCATAAAAATGACTAGGGTAACAATGTCTTGTGGGTAAATTATAGACCCTTTGAAGAGGTTTCTCAGCTTTATTACCGAGGTTTGTTGCCAAAAGCTGATGAGTCTACAATTTTATAGAACGTAAGACATTTATCCGGGCGACGATATTACTCGATTTGTGGAGATTGCGTTTTCTTGATTGCAGTACTTCATTGCTTCTATTTTTGGAAATGTTTGCTATGGGATCTCTCAAGGGCGTGTTCTGGGGCCTTTGTTATTTTTTCTTTATGTTCTGATTTGTAACGAGTTTCGATTTGAGAAGTGTCATTAGTTATTAGAGAAAATCATCACAGGGCTTGTATATTCTATCCTACATTTAAGCAAATACATTTTTAAAATCATTTGTTTAG
Organism: Helicoverpa armigera; assembly: GCF_030705265.1. Classification (NCBI taxonomy): domain Eukaryota; kingdom Metazoa; phylum Arthropoda; class Insecta; order Lepidoptera; family Noctuidae; genus Helicoverpa; species Helicoverpa armigera. Next base: position 1,859,565 of record NC_087131.1, on the reverse strand, counting down.
TCTAATATACATAGACTATTGCTTCCTCAAAATTCTGTAAGGATCTACCTCGTAGAATATCAATAAGACACGAAACTTCCCAGCCTCCCATTGTGTATTCAATTGCTCACCAAAAAACAGTTTTCACGTTTATTTATTCACATTTTCGCGAAATTGGTTTACGCGCTGATTGATAAAAACATTCAACAGTAGAGACAGAAAAGTTTTTTACAAAAACACGTGAATTGATTGAACACTGTTTCATTGAATTTTGTTCTTTTGGAAATATAATTGTGTATTTTTATGGTATTTTATTTAGTAAAAGGACTGATTTTCCCATATATTTAATACTGGTGCAATTTTCATTATGCTGGACTGCCGAACTAATTATCCCGGGTTCGATTCCCAGTACGGGCCACATTTGTGTGATGAGCATGTTTAGGTAATCTGGGTGGGTACCCATAGCACAAGCTAATCAATAGCTTACGATGGGTCAAACCGACTCTACGTAACAGGTCTCCCGATACATTCCCTCAAATTCTTCAGCAAAAGTACTTAAATCCAACTTTGTCCACAGGAAACTACAGAAGATGAGACAGAGGACTTGCCTCACCCCCAGTGGGGGGTATCAGGAGTGCCACGGAGAGTACCTGATAGCCAACGGCACGAACTACACAGATATATACTACTTTAACAACACCTTTGAAAACCTTCTCACTGTTAATGGTGGTTTGGTGAGTATCTTCTGCTATTTTTATTTGGGGTACATCGTATTTTATTTCTATGTGCATAATATTTTTTTAAGTCCTCTCACCTTTATTATCTCATTCTATTTAATTTTACATACTATGTAGAGGTTATTTTTACGTAATACCTCCTCGAGACAGTGCTCCTCGTCCCTCAAAAATAAACTAGAAATCGGTAATTTTTTAAGCCAAATCGGTCAAACCGTTTTCATGTTATGTCGAGACAACGGAAAGCGGGTTTCATTTTTATATATATTATTATAGATAACGTATTCCTCTATACACTGCGTTCTAGAGCGATTTGCCTGACTTTATCTTTAGGTTCAGGTCAGAATTCAAAAATTGCTTAACCGTTTAAGCTGACAACTACAGTGTAAGTAGCTTAGATCCGGGAGAAGGACATAGGATAGTTTTTGTCACTATCCGGCTATGGGACGCGTGTGAAACCGTGGGCAGAAGCTAGTTTCTAATAAAGCTATTTTAATAATAATTATTATAAACCGTTCTTCTATAAAACTGAAGGAATATTACAGGTACCGAAGTGGGTTGTACAAGTATTTTAGCGATATGAAACTAGTGCAAGCCACTAATGATCGAAGTTTGTTGTTTCGTTACCAACTTCAGACTAGTAAATGTGTATAGCACTTACCTGAGATTTTTAGGGTACCGTATCGAAATTAGGTCAAAAAATTATGTTTCTACCAAAAGCTAAGAATATATTGATGGCGTTGACATATACTAATATTAGTAAAAAGGAAACATTTTTTTGTTTGTTTGTTAGTACCCTAAAGGCTCCGAAATCACTGAATTGATTTGAGAAATTCTTTAACTTTTAGAAAGCACCAGTCTTCTTAAATAACAAAGGCTAAATTTTATTCCGACACTGGCATAGTTCCCACCGCGGGAAAACGGCTAATATTTTTAAATATAAACTAAGACAAAACAATTATTCAGCCCACGCACATTTATTATCATAAGTATTGTTTTTTATTTCAATCTAATTTTATCAAACGCTTTATTCGTCCAAGCTCAATTCTAAGAAGTATTCAAATGCACTCCAAGAACCAACCAATCAATATAACCAAATCGATTTCCATTCAACGTTGACCTCTAAAACTCTAATTTAACAATAGCAAACACTTAAACGATGTTATACGGAACACTCAAACAACTGAGTGACAATTTAATATCAATTAGCCTGCATTCAATCACGCCTCTATTGCAGGTAGACTGAAACACCGTGTCTTTGTAATTTGCACTTTAGTACGCAAGTAACAAGGTTGGAAATTGCTGAAATTATTCTAATGGACCTAAATGAAACACCGCTGCAAAATTCTTTCGCAGAACATTTTTAAAGCACATTTTTTTATTAGCATGCCTTGCTAGTAGTAGGGATATTATTTTGTTTGCTGAATCAAAGTTTGACCTAGCTTTTTAAACCTACACAGATTCTGGAGAGATTTGGCCTTTAAATAGGAAAGACTGAATTTCATTTATGAATGACCTTTTTACCCCAACTAAAGTGCATTAATAGCACGTAAATTACAAGAAAACTTCACACTAGTGGATTTTATTGCGCGTTCTTGCTAGCAAACTAATATTGAACTCACGATTTTCTTGAAAAAAAAAAAACAACTATATCGCCAACTGTTAGCCGACTGTTTGGTCTGTAGGATAGCTGAAGCTAAAGGATAGCTTTTCAATGATCAATCGCTGCATATATAACTATATACGCGGGCGAAGCCGCGGGCGGAAACTAGTTAAACTTAACTAGTTTCCGCCCGCGGCTTCGCGTAGAGTTCGGTTATATCGCGTTTCCAAGAGAATTCTTCAAAAGTCCGGGATGAAAACTATCCTATGTTCTTCCTCAAGGTCAACTCTATCTCTGTACCAAATTTTATTGAAATTAGCTCCGTGGTTTAGACGTGAAAGCGTAACAGACAGACAGACAGACAGAGTTACTTTCACATTTATAATATTAGTTGGGATTCTAATACTATTTAGCTACAAACACAATCAAAACACCACTACCAAATCTGTTCTCCGCAAAATTAATTTAAACTTTGCTAAGTAACCAAAGATATACGAGTAAGTTTGACGACTCTTCCATATCGCTGCCTCCTTTAGATAAAGAAGGATTAGCTGCTACCAATCTTCTGGCCTATTCAGTAACTTTAATTGCACCAATATTGGCGCTTCTAGATAAGAACTGTTAATGAATGGGGTTCTTTATTGTGTTTTATTGAATGGGACAAACAATGGACTTTCGTACCATGGGATAGAACTTTCTGGATTGTGATGGCGGATTACTGATTTTAGTTGATCTTTTTTTTTGGGAAAGTTTTGCCGATAAAGTCTGTTTGTGGCTTTGGGGTAATGAATAACGTTGTCTGTGCGTAAGTCTTAACAATGTACTTGAATTCAATAGTTCTATTTGATAGAGACCTTGCTAAATTTTTGTGCAATTATTGCTATGTGTCCTTGAATCTATGTAAGCCATGTGACGTAAGTTTATCATGAAAAAATCACCACTATGTTTATTTTACCCGTGTTATGCTTATGCTTCGCTCGTGTCCCGTGAAAACTTGTACGCGCACCCGGATAAAAAGTGGAATGTAGCCTCCCTCTACAAGAAATGGGGTAAATAACACTGAAAGACTAGAGTAAGATTTACTTGTTAAATCAAACAAACTATTCAGCCTTGTAATATTAGTACCTACATATTATAATTCCCACATTACATTATCACATGTGAATACATGCGTTACAAAACCGCATAATCATTCAACAATCCAACGGAGTTAAAAAGAACCTTGAAAGAGAGGTCTTCTATTTCTGCTTACCCCTTTTAAAATAGGAGGGGTAATAGAGGTGCGACTGTGTTTAACGGTGCAGACACTTAATTATTGTATTTTATCGACATCGGTATTGTGTCACGGCCGTAGGAATGTTTGCGTGTGTTGTGTGTATTTTGTGTTGTTAATACTGTGTGTGTTGTGTAGATGGTCTATTTGTAGATTGTCTGTGTGTAAGTTTTTTGCGAGGTATCGTAGGCGATGGTTATGTATTCTTTCTTTCAAAACTTTTGAAATATGAGAACAACAATACTTTATTATACAGTATTTGAATCGAAAGAATATACAGAGTTTAAAAAGCATAAAAAGTTACCATGTTTAAAATATTTTATACATATTTTAATTCCAAACGTCATCGTGCCATCGACTTCAAATATATTATTCAGAAAACTACATTGATTAAAATCATTATGAGCTCAGACATTGCTAAACGCAAAGTTACAAGTATTTATAAACAATAAGACGAGATGAAATTCTACGAACAAGTAGTCGTTTGTAATAAGGAGCTCAATACTAATTAAATAAATTAAATGGTAATACTATCCGTTGATAAGCACATTTAATTAAATCTGTAATTATGTATATTTTTTACAAAAAAAATTCGTCTTCTAAAAACACTGAAAAGTAAAACTTTAACATTCGCTCAAAAAGTCGATGTTTTAAAGTTTATTTTGCTGCCGACTTCCAGCATGAAATTTTCAAAAATTGAAGCAGTCACCTCGGACATAGGTACTTAAGAATAAACATACACCCAGACATGCAAAACTGAGAACTTCTTCCTTTTTTAGATGTCTCTTAAAAAATTACTATAATTCTCGTATGCAACATATATTTTTTTCTTACATACATCAATCTACCGTCGTCATTCACCTTCACATACATATCAAGATATTTACACAATCCATCCATCATTCAACTAGTACTATAAACGTCATAGTTTGTATGTTTGTTACTCAATCACAACACACGGATTTTGGGTAACACGGCTATGGATCAAGGTGGATGATTTTTATCCCGGTGTATGGATCCAATTTCAGACGCAGACGAAGTTGCAAGCTTCTTATGTGTTTATTACGGTATTACTGCTGACTGTTTTCCGCGGTTTTACCAGCGTCCCGGGAGAATAAAGTCAATGTCAAAATCATTTATAGAAAGTAGCTCTATTAGATTAGCAGCTTTTCTCGTAATCGAGTAAAAAATGTCCTTTCTCAAGCTCTAAACCATTTGCATAGGTACCAAACATGAAAACAATTCTGTAGGTTAAGTATAAAAGCATGAAAGACAGACTAGAGTATTTTCGCATTTGGTCACTGCCCATATTGCTCGGAATAACCGAGCATAACATAAAAAGTCGCCAGTGCGAAAAAGCGGTTTTAACCGGTTGTAGGTCGGAACGCAGATATACGCGAGACATAATAGCACTTCTATTGTTTTATAATTAGCGACATACAAAAGGTTAATCATTCTATTTTCAAAACATTCCTAACACATCATCAAATAAACCAAAAATATTTTACAAAGTTTTATCCAACCTTTTTTCTGTACAGCAACCCGTTCTCCCGCCATTCCCTCTATGGTTGGCGGCCATCTTTGCCACGTGCCTCGTGCTTGTCATCCTACTGACTGTCAGCGGCAACGTTCTGGTGCTACTAGCCTTCTTGGTCGATAGGACTATACGACAGCCTAGCAACTACTTCATCGCGTCTCTGGCGGCCACTGATCTGTTGATTGGTAAGATTTTTTATTATTCTTCTTTTTATTGCAGACATTTTGACACACTGAAAACAGAGTGATTATGCACGACCGCAAGCTTAACCCAGTGTTGGGTAATAATTTTTTTGTAAACATAATATTTTATTTTAGTGTAGAGGCAATCTCCACAGCTCATTGAATTTTTATGTATGTGCAAAATAAGAAAAATATATAAAAATGTGTAACAAAAATTATGTTGGTCAATGTGAAAATATTTAATACTTAAATAATGAGTAATCCAGAATTAGTGTGCTAAGCTGCTTTAAAATATTCGATAAATTATTTGTCTAATGACCTAAACATATAAAAAAACATGCCTTAATACACTACCTCCTACTTGCTTTATGTACTACTATATTTTGCTACTTATAAATTGCTTTTTAACCCATTATGCCTGAAGTGGCAAAGCCATTATTAAGCTAACTACTGCGACACATTTACTACAACCTTATTTCTCAAAGCCTTACAATATTATAGGTCTGAGAAGACTGCATTATCCGCCTATTCATAAAAGTCAGGATAAGAGTATCCGCAGACTGCTAACTTTTAGTCGGCCGATACTTTGGGCTCATAAATCAGTATGGTAAGGTTTTACGCACATTGCAAAGATCAAGTATTTAACCGCCAACCGGTATCAGACCAAGCTAGAAAACTTTCATTGGAATCAAGATTATCTGTAGAAGATAATCTGCCAACTGTCGGCCGACTATTTAGTCTGCAGTATGCGGGTTTTAAGGAAAGAATTAGATCCGCATATCAAGTTTCTTCTTCGAGTACTTTTCAGTTATTCATAAGAGCTTCAAGTTTATCTTGAAGTTATGGTGCTTTGAATGCAATTCTCTAGTATTGAATTTGCATTTGGAATTGTATTTACATAGGAATAAGTCGTTATTTGTTTGGAGAAGATGCTGGTAGCTCAAAATATAAAAATGGAGAATGGAAAATTATTTTGTGAGGATACAAACTGATTAAGAAACCGGATTCTGACTGACAGTTTATTTTTGTCGGTTCGATACCTTCCGAGTACCTGATTGTTGTAACATGCTCACTATCTTTCATCTCCATACTGATTATTACTGATTTATGAGCCCGATCAAACTATAGGCCGACCGAAAAGTTTACAATGTGCGGCAGCTATAAATATTCTTCTTACCATTTAGTCAGGTAAACTTTTTGAAACTAAAACATTCAAACATGAAATGAAATAAATATAGCCGCAACAGAGATACCAAATTAAAAGGAAAAGTTTGAAAACCCGCTAAATAGACCGGCCTCGAAAATAGACTAACTCATAATAAGGAAACGCTGTCCGTTTTGAAACTAATTTAAATGAAACATTTATTTGATTTATTATTTTCTGTTTACGCTCAGAAACTTCTAACTGAAACATTGTTTTCAGCTTTTGGTAAATTAATTCTGACTAAAAGGGGTAATTCCGAACCTGAGATGCTTGACCTTCGACATTTTAGTGTGTTCTGATAAATGACGAAAGTATTAAGTAGAAAATGATTTTCCTTTGTCTTCAGGTACTCTGTCGCTTCCATTCTACACGGACTACGTTTTGAAAGGCTACTGGCATTTAGGGCCCCTTCTGTGTGACCTTTGGCTGTCAGTCGACTACACAGTGTGTCTCGTCTCACAATACACAGTCCTCCTAATAACTGTAGATAGATTCTGCAGCGTGAAAATTGCGGCGAGGTATAGAGCCTGGCGAACGAAAAATAGAGTCATATGGATGGTAACCGTAACATGGATCATACCAGCTTTACTATTCTTTACGACAATATTTGGATGGGAACATTTTGTCGGGTACCGAGACTTACAAGAGGGCGAATGTGCCGTACAGTTTCTGAAGGACCCGATATTTAATACAGCTTTAATAATAGGCTATTATTGGACGACGCTGTTTGTTTTGATTGTACTTTATGCTGGGATTTTTAAGACAGCGTATGATATGCAGAAGAAAAGTGAAGCTAAACAAAGGAAAATGCAGTCGATGGTTGCTTTGAGTGCCGGTGTGATGACGGGAATGGCTGGGCGGGCAGCCGGAATGGCAGCTTTGTCAAAAGCGACTATTTCCAGTGAAGATCAAATGAAAGTGTCAGAGTCTATGCGAAAAGATTCCACTTCAAAAGGATCGCTAGCTGCTCCATTGCTAAATCTTGGTGGGTCAAGTGACTCGAATTCTAGTCAAAAATCTTCAGCGCACAAAAGTAGTGCTACTGCTACTGGTACTTCCACTACAGCAGAATCTGATGATAAGAAGGAGGATCAGGTAGAAGCAGAAAGGTCAAGCAGTCCAGCTTTTGACTCGGATGAAGAAAGCACTACACAAACAAATGTTAAGAAACGGCCGTCAGTAGCAAACTTAGTGATGCAAACAGGTGCTATACAACTGTTAAATAATATGCGTTTAAATGGCGGAATGATGATCAAAACTGATTTAAAACAGTCACCAGTATTGAAGCATGAAACTGATAAGCCAAAGACATCATTATCACAAATATCAGAGAAGAGTTTGCTGGACACCGATAACCCTGATACATCCCAGAGTACTGACAATATACCTGTACCAAATGTGCCACTGTCTACCGCTAGCCTTATGTCTCCCCTATCATCGGGTATAACAACACCGTCCGAACAAAGAGAGGTATCAACAACAATTGCTCAAAGAATTATTCCACCCCCATCTGAATTTAGATGTAGTCCTCCAGTTTCCGAAAGTCCGCCATCTCATTCAGAATCATCACGCACTAGGACAGTTAGGCTTGTCAAAGGTGACGGTACGTCGTACGATATGCTCGTGGGTATGGATGGTGCTGACTTGAGGTACATGGATGAGAGCTCCGTCAACGTACCGTCACCTACATACGAGAGTCCTCCTTCTTCCGTAACATTCCCAACTGCGACTGAACCATCATCACCACCAACATTAAATTCAGGTAACGAAACTAACAAGTCTTTATTGCAGGCAGCTTTAATACGAGCGACCGCCGAGGCTCAAGTAACACAGCCGAAAACGAATTTCTCCCCACCACCTCCAATTAAAGTGAATACCGAGGTGAGTTTAAGTACAGGGGAGCGCTCCAAGCCTGTTATTACTCTAGTATCGTCGTCTTCCAATAACAATGAGCCCCAGCCTCCCAAGCCGGCTGAGGCGAAAACGTCGCCATTGAAACTAAATCCCGCAATAAGTCCAGCGGTCGAGAATAGTGATGTATCAAGTACTGTTGTAACTGGGTCAGGCCGCGGCGACTCTAAGAAAGAGTTCGTAAAAAACATAGGAAAAAAATTAAAAGTTAAACGTTCAAAGCGGGACGGCCTGTTTCCGAGCATCGGCCGGCAGAAATCCAAATCAGAGAACAGAGCTAGGAAAGCTTTTAGAACTATTTCATTTATATTGGGTGCGTTCGTTGTTTGTTGGACTCCGTACCACATATTGGCTTTAGTGGAGGGTTTCTGTACGGACCCGCCGTGTATCAATAAGCATTTGTACATGTTCTCGTACTTTCTGTGCTATGCGAACAGTCCGATCAATCCGTTTTGCTACGCGTTGGCTAACCAGCAGTTCAAGAAGACTTTCACGAGACTCCTCCGGGGGGACTTCCATATCACCTAGTCCATGTATATCGGTCATCGTAATGCGTAAACACGACAGCCGACCGAGTGTCTCATGACATAATGTTCTACGCACAATTTTCATTGAAAACATGATAAGACAATACCAATATTAATGACTTTGTTGAAAGCTTTCAATGTATAGACAAGAAATCGTGTAGAATACTTGTATTTAATGTATAGCGATTTCAGCTTTATAAAAGCAAATCTTTAATATGTAAATAGTGTTAGGTGTATTTTTAATTGAATTTCTTTGATCGTTCAGAACTGACAATAAATTGTTAGATCGTGTATATAAAGGTGAATTAAAGTCTCTTCATATTAATAATAATTAATGTTATATTTAAAGACGATAATATGTTAGTATAGTTAAATAGAGATCGCTTCAAGTAATGTCGAAGACATTGTGGTAAATTAAATGTTTGTAGATTTATATTATAAAGTAATAATAATTGTATAATTATAAGTTTAAATTAAAAACCACGATAGTATTGTGTGTGACAATGAGTTGGTAATTTTAGGTTAATGTTAGATTTTTAATAAATTGTATTATTATGATTAAATAGGATTATCTGGGAAAATAATTTAGTGACACTGGGAAATAAAATTAGCGAGTCAAATAATAAGTTTATTTTATGATGAAACTCACTCATGGTCACATACTTAATGATTACGCTGCAAAGCTTTCAGCCTTGAGCCCAGCTAAAGTTTTCTAGCGTTTGAAATAGTCAATTAAAATAATATTTGTATAGAAATATCACAAATGCGGGCCTAAACCGTTTAGGTATTAACTAGTTTTCCAAGTTACCGTAATATTCCGTAAAAAAATCTGGTATAAAGCGGTTAAATGCAGTTTTTTTTTCTTTTTTTTTAAAGAAAATGCTTAAGTTTTTTTTGTCTTATAATAATAATAATAAGTATAGTAAACATAGGTAAGATAGTAAAAATTGTTACTCCTGCATAGGTAAGTGTTCCGATTATTTTCGACTGATAATTTTTAATACTCACTGTACATACATATCAGAGTTTCAAACAAAAACTACCAATCGAAACTGAAGCATTTTGAAATAGATTATTTTACAGTTACCCGTATTATTATGAATGTATAGTCGCTTTAAATAATCTGTAATTTATTACATCGTTTAGTATTTCATAAGTTATTGCAAAATAAAATGAAAGACAAAAGTGAAATAAATTAGTTGATATAATTATAAAAAAAAGAAAAATAGCATTATTATAGCCAGTACAAGCAATCCGTTATCAAATGCATTTATAGAAATAAAATAAATAAAATTGTAAACGTGTAAAATCATGACCCAATAATAATTATAATCCTAGCGAATGTATTTAATTGTAGAAAAAAAACAATAATCCATTTTTTTACTGCTCGTGTCAGAAAAAGTATTATTTACCTCATTTTTGCCTATGATCGTAAAATAAGTTTTATTTTAGGCCAGTAAATTATTATTGTTTTTAATTTTTTTTTAAATTCTTGTTTATTTTATTTAAAAAAAACTTTATTATTACTAATTTTCAAATTAAATAATTTTTATTTTTAAAATTTATGGTTATGATTTAAAATTGTCCTCTTCTTAAAAACTTAAAAAAATCACTTTTAGCCAATGATATATTCTAGTCAAAATATGTAAATAATAATGAAGTTCTATTTAAAATGATCATGGGCATATGTTTCGTAATATTATAATAATAATAAATAGTGTTTTTGCCTTAGAACAGTGTCAATAACTACTATATAAAATTGTACATATGCTTTGTATACTGTCTGTTCATTTTATGTCGAAAAATGAAAATTATAATGAATAAAAATAGTAATTTCATGGGAATCTTTGATTTTATTGCCTTTAGTTAAACCACTTTAAAATCAAATAATCTTACAGAATAAAAATGTGCAAAAAAGTTAACCTGTATGATGTAATTTTTTATGTATGTGACTTTCGGAAACAGACTGAAAAAATCCCAATCTTGTTCAATGCCAGAGCAACTGAAAATTTTAAACATGAATTCACACAACGATTTACATAAGCTATTAAATAAACCGGCCAAGTGCGAGTCGGACTCGCGCACCGAGGGTTCCGTACAAATCCTGTATAGATAAAAAGTGAGTCTCGCTCCAACCGTTCAGTTTAGAACAATCATAGTTATGATTATTTTGTGAGACCAAAATAGTTAATATTTTTTATTTTATAATATAACTAAAATAGTAGGCCAGTACCTTGTAAAAGTTATTTTATTAAAGTTATTTATATACAACATTTTGTAGTCATCATTCAGAAATCTGATTGAAAATAGCTAATTAAGGTCATTGGGCATATCTGACCCATTTTGTAAAAACTGGCGGACATGAATCAAAGTAGTTTTAAATCGTGGAGAATGGTATGACGTTTCTTTGAATATAAATATTTTATCAAAATTCCATGGAGACGAATGTCCAGGATCGTTTGAAAAATATAAAAGACAAGCAGTTTCAGAGGATTGTACAGGTTGCAATGCTAGTTTTTATTGTTAAAGACTTTTCATAAAGAAGGAGGATGTCAATTCGGATGACCAGGATCTGATGAGGATCTGGAAACCCTGAGAAATCGAGGGCAACTCTTGAATATTGTAGGCACGCATCGAGTCAAAACCAGACATGTGAGTGTAATTTTGAGGGTACTGGTAAACAGTGAAGGTTTTTAACTGATTTGATAATGGAGACTACAGAGAGTCGAGGGAACTCCTGAACGGTATGTTGCAACTACCACGTGTTTGGGCTTATTTTATTCGTATTGACGAGAACTTTTCACAAAAGTTAAAAATAAAAACTTTACACGACGTTACTAAAACATACCGTTGAGGAGTTCTCTCGACTTTCTCACGTCTCCATCATCAGGTAAGCTCTAAACCTTCACTGTTTGATAGTATCACCAGACATACATCTGTTAATCCTATGCATGCCTACAATTTCTGATAGTTGCCCTCGATTTCTCAGGATTTCCATCATCAGATCCTGACCTGATGACAATGGAAATAAACGGCGAGTATACTCTATTACTACAAAGAAATGTTTTCTCAAATCCGTCAAACTTGGTCGTTTAAATTCCCCATTGAAATGAGGAAAATATTTGATTTGATTTGATAATATTTTAATATTTTATGTTACTTCAAATTTATCATTTTCGCAATTTTTCCTTTATCTGTACTATATAACGGTGCTTCTTGCCGAATTTCAAGATTCTGAGTTCACGGGAAGTACCTTGTAGGTTTTGATTCCCTAGCGTGTGACGGAAATTCGTCTAAGGTGTCGGTATAACTACTGTATCTTTTGATTGCGTTAACTTAGAAGTTTGATTTTTTCACTGCCTAAAGGGACAATAGACCTAGGTATTTGGTATTGGCTATGTGCGCGACGGTGGCGACGCGTAGCGTTTACAACATTTGCGGAAGCTGTCAAATAATAACCATGTAAACATTATAATTTTCTTTGCGAATATAAATAAAACCAAAGATTAAAATAGTGTTGTTGACATTATTTAAGTGCAATTTATTCAATAGTTTTACTGTAAAATGAATATAATGATAAAAACCGGGTTTGAAACATCCGCATTTGTTTCCAATTTCTGCCGTGTTGTGCGCTGCGGTCGTTATTGTCCGCCGCTACTCGCTTTGCACATAGCCAATAAATTCCAATTTGATACCTTTGTTCGTTTGTGAGAAATAAGGTAGTAAGTTTCATTTTATTAAAATATTTTTTTTTACATTATATAACTAAAAAAATGAGATTTTCGTAATTTTTCCTATATTTGCATTATATGACAATGCTTCATGTCAAATTTCAAGACTCTGAGTTTACGGGAAGTATCCTGTAGGTTTTGATTCCTTTGCGAGTGTCGAAAATTTGTTGAAAATATCGACATAATCGGCTGTATCTTTTGATTGGCTTGGCTTAGAAGTTTGATATTTTCACAGCTTAAAGGGACAATAGACCTGAGTATTTCATGTGAATTTCAGCTTGATACGTTCACGCGTTCTTGAGATAAAGGGTCTTGACAGACAGACAGACAGACAGACAGACGGACAACAAAGTGATCCTATAAGGGTTCCGTTTTTTCCTTTTGAGGTACGGAACCCTAAAAACTGCAAATTACAACCCCAACAATAAAGCAACAACCTAAACCCAAAAATGCAGTAACAAATAACTTAATCCATAGACACAGTTCCAACACAAAAGTTAAGTAGGCGAATAAAATGAAACTCTATTGTCGGCAGCTCAGTCGAAAATCCCCTTTTATCGCTTTAAACGTGTACAACGCACTCTCAGCATCAGAGCATCGATGTGATCGAAATTGCAGACTATCCCCTATAGGATTAGGAATTTGGTATTTGGGAAGCCTGGGAAAATTTGTTCCGTATAGTATGAAGTTTAGATAAATTTTAAAGTGAAGGTGGTTTAAAGAACCAACCTCTCGGGTATGAGGGTGTGGGTTCAATTCCAGGTCAGGCATGTACCAATGCAGCTTTTCTACTTTTAAGTAAGTTAGTTTTAAGCTTATATCTTGGTCAGCAATGTCTAGAAAAAAGGTAAAGGAAAACATCTTGAGGAAACCTGGACTATTAGGTCTGAAATCACCAATCAGAATTGGGATAAGGGCAGTAGGACAATTGTATAATGTACCTGCGTAAACCTATATAAAAATGTACATAAGTACCTATAAAAAGATTGCAAAGATCAACAAAAAAACAAGCAAAAATAATAATAATTAACACTCAAAAAGATATGTCCTTGAAAAACCGGCACAATAGCCTAAGAAATACCAAAAAAGAAATCAAGGCTCATCAGATAATGACTGGCCTCGATCCAATTACAAAACAACTGAGTAAGTAATCAGTGAAAACAAATGAAAGAAAAAACAAATTAAATTAGTATAATTTGTCTCTAGAGGTGTATTGTCGTGACTACTTTTCCACTGAAGACAAAAATAAATGGAGTCTAAGTTTCAGTTCGAATGGTGGATGAAATGCTCATTGGTGAGTTGTTAAATATAGTTAGAGTTTGATTGACGATTATCATCTTAACTAGCTTATCATCATCATCATCATCAGCCTATCGCAGTCCACTGCTGGACTCGATTTTCGGCTGCTCGCATCCAGCTCCTCCAACTAGCTTATATTTCAATTGAATTGCATTATACTGATTTACAGCTGCAATCTATTGCTATTAATATCTTTAGCATTAGTAAGCGTTAGACATTTTCAATTCTATCGCCTCATTTATAATTTCCATGCCATGAAAAAGTAGTCTACGTTGAGTCTTCTCTAAACTTCAACCCGTTATAATCAAGATTCTAGTCAACAATTGAAATTAGCAGTCGATACCACAACGAAATTTTTTCACGCATACATTTTAGGTATTGCATCTAAAAAATGTGAAAGCTTTTCAAATATAACAACGGAACCAGTCACGAATAAAGCAGACATTCCACAAAACAATACAAAAACTAAATACCTAACTGAATAGAAATGCGTACAAAACAATTGAATCAAATTCGACGCTGCATAAACGCTGTTTTCTACTTTCAAAAACGCACACATAAATTCCGAATAAAATTCCAGATTTGTCCAGGTAAAAATCATTAGAATTTTGTTGAGATAAAATTCCAGATTTGTCCAGGTAAAAATCATTAAGATTTTGTTGAAAATATTTTGTAAAGGTTTGCGGGAAAATGAGAACAGACCTACATCGTTAGTCTGTGGATCGTTTAGAAGCCCATATAAAACAGGCCGAGATAGGCGTCATAACGCTGCCACAATAGTGTTGACGGTAACGTGTGTGGGACAAGTTAGGAGCGACGTGTTACTTAAATAAAAAAATTAATATCATAAAGATATATTTTATTAACATTTCACCTTACCATTGACAGAGCGAATGAAGAAGAAAAAAAAAGGAAAATTTATCTACCTTCTGATTGATGATTGTGTGTGTTTAGCAAGACGAAAAGCATTTTTTTCATATATGTTTGGATCGGCTTCCTGTCTAATAGACATCAGTGTTTTGTATCAAGCGACTACCTATCAGACCTCCTATTCGAAACATAATCGCAACATGTTAAAGTAAGCTTAACATCCTTTACGTACGAGATAAAAAAAAATATCATTAAATATGTGTTTTCATCTAAGTAAATACTGTTTCTATGTTATTGAAGGTACACCTTAACTGAATAGTAAACTTCTTTATTAATATGGAGTAGTTTGCTAAAAATATACCCTACAGTCTCTCTGTAAGGAGCTTTGTACGAATATAACAGAATCCCGCTATCCGCTTATAACTTAACCAGTAATAGCTGTCAACTCGAACAATACAAGAAGAAGGTATTATAAATGACTGGCTTGCTTCAATTTGTTCTGAGGTATTGTATTGTCAACGCCACAGTTAAGCAATATTCTATGTATTTAATTTATATTTTAACACCTCGTTATGAGTAAACAGAGAGAGTAAACTCTTTTGTCTATCGTTGACCTAGTTTGAAAATATTAACGACCTATTTTGCCGTCCCTAATATCTTCACTAGGGATGGCAAAATAAGTATGCTTGTAGCTATTGTGAAGTATTTTTTTCAGCTTAAAGATTTTTTCATTCAGAACTAAAATCTTTTATTCTTTTCTCGACGGATTCTTAAATCTTCTTTGAAACTGTTTTGCAGTTTTATTCCGGAGGTATCTTTTCGTCGGGAACTTATTTTTTTCACTGTCGCATCGTAAAAAGTTTTCAAAGAATCGAAAGCTTTGCGTTTAGTGCTTAGAACGTTTGAATTCAATGAATATATTGTAGTCAGACTCATCAATTGCCTACTCGATCATTTCCTAAACTATATTTGAGTCGGTCGCCAGCATTATTAAAACTCGGCCAATCCGTAACAACTGCCAAAGATTTTCAACCTACATGCAGCCAGAACGAGTAATGCTTAACTTATTGTCTCTACACTGTTAATAATATTTGCTTTCCATTAAGTCAGCTGGCAGTGAAATAGGGGCCTATGTTACTCAAACCGAATCTTCTAGGATATCACAGGGCTTTAGAATCCTACAAAGATCCTACAGAATAAACAAACGCTTAAAATTTCCGACCACACAATTCTAGAACGTTCCATCTACCTAAACCTAGGGCCACACTCTATAGCTATTGGACAAAGCTTCGCGTAAGACCAGCTTAACTGAGGTGAGATACATACACCACTACATACAGATACATGCATAGATACATACAAGATTATAAAACGCACACATGTATAAACGGCTCAACTGTAGTTGTGATAGTGTATTGTATTGGTATGAATTGAACTTTGTTTGGGTATTATTTTATTCTACTTGTTAAAGCATCAGGAAAAGCAATGGGATATATGGGACATGTTTGAGGAGTTGCTATCTCATACCATCCATCATGCATCTATGTTCAAGAAAAACAATAGGTTCTTGGTCTGTTTACGTTAAAGGAATTTAATATAATCACGATGAATTGAAGACGCAGAAAAAGCTTACTATCAATAAAACTTCTAAAGGTGTGTAACGTTGAGACTCGAAAAGAATTTAGGTAAAGCTTTTTTACTCTGTTAATAAGGATATCGATCTTCCTGAATAGTTCAGTGGTAAACCTGTAGGTACTATGTTACCGTTCAGCTAAATTAGCGTCAATGCCACTTAACCATCAAATCACGCTGACCAATTTGCTCAATTACGCGATATCAGGGCAAATACCGCTGCAGTGATTTAAGCGATAAAGCGCTGCAGAATAGTGCTGTAAGTACTTACAATTAATTGAATAAGATCACCGGTACAACTGGAAGTTCATTTACTTATTTAAACCGACTTTAAAAAGGTAAACGGCAAAACATAGCGCACTTTTTTATGATAAGATCCTCATTTAATACCTATGTTTGACAAATAAATATTTCTGATTCTGATTCTGAAAGGAGAGAAAAAATTTAAATTTAAAAGGATTTCACTTGGTCAATCAATCTTCGCCGATTGACATTGTACCTAAGCTTATATTTTAATTTTTCAATACTCTGATATTCCTATTGCAGAATAAGTAGGTAAATAGGGTTTTTACTGCGTATTACTTATACGGTACATTCAAGGTAAACCAACGTCTTGATGCGTGCAATTACGAAAGACATCAGGAAAGTGAAAGAAACGTAATGGGACCCTATTACGGGGGCAAGCGGGCGTCAAAAATGTTATGAAAAAAATTCTCGCTACAACCAGAGTACTTTATTCCATAAGGCTGTGTCGGTCAGTAAAAGTGAGTATGAGGACTGTTAGAAATAGAATCAAATAAGTAAAATTGCAAATGCTTCAACATTTTTGTCGCATACTCGTAGAAATCTCGTAGGATTCTTCCAAGGAGCGCCAATCATCGTTTTGGACAATCCTTGGAATTAAACTGTAGGCGCCCATAATGGACTTTCTAATAATAGTCTTAAAAAAATGTGATAAAAATAAGGACCTCATAGGTACGTTTTGACTGCTTACTACCAACTGCAACGGCAGCTAGCATTCAAAATGCCCCTTCAATTTTTTGAATATTCAGCATAACACAAATTCCCCATATCTCCGAAACAACGGACCTATGAATCCAACCCATCATAGCACAGATTCTAAGATGGCACCGCCCAAACAATGCGACATTGTCACAGCTGATGTATGTTTTGCAATTGTTACGATAAGGGGACACCTTGGTCCCAAACGTATACTATTGTGGCCAGTGAACAGAGCGGAGTAAATTATATGGCACGCAGTATTGTTCGTGAAATGAACATGTGACTGTGTTATATAGATGAATGGGTAGTAGGGTAAGTTGGAACTATTTGGTTTTAAGGTCAAGGTAGACCGAAAATATGTGTGCCATCATGAAGGTATACTAATATTCGAAGTCAAAGCCTCTTTTAAATACGCCTTTGCAGGCTTTTATGAAATGTCACACTAGTTGCACGGTTTCAAGCAGTGGTCTCATGGAGAAGAACCGGCGAGAAACTCTAGGTAAGGAATATTTTAAATCTGAAGTTTGTTTGGAAATTCTGTACCTATTTGAATACTCTTTCAGTGTTAGAATAGTGTATGATATTGCCTAATAGAAAGGCTAGTCTTTATCCAGGTGTCTTCGGAAATGCTCCCAAAAGATAGGTGGAACCGCAAGCAAATGCTAGTATGTACTTTTATGAGCACTTCCCATTTCCAATCAGACTTCTGTTTCTTTACTGTGAAACATGTGGCTCTATACTAAGTTATGAACTTGCCACCATAGTTCAAGATACACTTTCTTGTGTTGAAAAGTTAATTAAACTTATATGGTAGAATGGGAGTCCAACTCAGCATGACTCTTTGCTAATGAGATGCAAGTATAAGTATTGTACTTCAAAATTACAATATAATATATGAAAATGTTGTTTAACGATTCATGAACTTTAAAAGGGGCCCAAACACGACCAAACCGATCTTCTTTTTATCTTTCGAGAAAATTTTATATTTTTTGGTTGAGCCCTGAGTGTAATTTTCGCAAAATGTAAGAAAAGTTTTGTTCGTGTAAATTATAAGTTTATGTACTTTTTACTGCATGGCCAATTCCAAATTAAAAGCAGTAACATTTTTGCAGCACACCTATAATATTAGCAGCTGTTTTTATACAACTAATGTCGGGAGCTAGACTGCACCACGGTAATCGAGGCTCGTTCGATACAACTACCATTTTCTTATACCAACCATACACACCAAACTAAACCTTAAACTCACAAGCATAAAGTCTTATTTAAACGCAAAACATTCTCCAATAACTTTGCCCGATATAAGTCAACAAACTTACAGCTGCAGTTTTGCCACGGGATTTCAAACCTAATGAGTTTGAGATACGGTTGTATATCCCCGCAATATGATGGCGTGATATCATGTGCCGTCGTTGCAATTAGTGCATCGTCGTCCCCATTCTGTTATTGTAAGTGGACGCTTCAGCATCATGGCATCCTTATAATTTATGCAGGCTCGTATAGGCTTTTCATTTCGATATCAATTATAATACCGCCTGCAGAATGCGGGTGATTAGAAATTCATTGCGTGGTTGTGACACCGATTAGACTTTGAAAGGGTCTTTTTGCTTTTGAAATATAATATAAACCGTTTAAGGTATTTGGTTATGGTGCGATCACGAGAAAGATCGAGACGTGTAGAGAAGACACCAGAGGCGTCAACCTCTGGTGTCTTCTCTACACGTCTCGATCGGGCCAAGAATGCTTTGGCGATACCCGTGCCCTCGACAATAGGTAATAGAAGGCAGCACTGGGTGGGTTTTTAGCCGGTAAGAGTCCGGCACACCCCCTCCACTGACGCCAGGTGGAGGGAAGTCCATGAGGATTTTCCCCCTGCCAAAAAAAAAAAGGGAGCCCTTAATCAAGAATTAGGGCAGTCGTCAACTGCCAAGCTTTCTCAAAATATGTTGGGGTCAGCTTTTGATCAAACTGACCTCCTCAAGCCAGTTATTCGCCCAACTTTCTGGATTCTGACTACTCTCAACGACAGTCAAAGATTTTCAAATGTTTACTTACTACTTCTAAAGAAAAAAATTCTATTCATACATGTTTTAAAAAATAAATCAAAAACATTTTCAAAATCGTGCATAAAATAATTTATTGAGCAATTATAACTTATTAAACAACCTCATATCTAATAGCCTGTCATATATTATTAAATTTTCAGTTAAATGGCTCATAAAATTTAATTATACTCTGACGTATTAATTTGATGTCCGTACTAATTAGTTTTGGGATATTGTGGTTCATTAATATCAGTTGAGCGAAGTGCTAAACTCTTCTATTTTTTTCATATTACCACTTCATAGTAAGTAACATAATGACATAATACTATTTTTAATACGTCTGTCAATTTATTGATTTGTTTCTTCTTATGATTTAAGCTTTGAGTCCCTCCCTCGTAACCTCCCAGTTGTTCTAAAGAGTTACCGTGGCCCTGGTACACAAAGGGCTCCAGAAAGAACATGGTGGGTTTTAGTAAGTAGGAGTCTGACACTCCCTCACGCTGCACCCACAGCATAGAGGTCATTTGATATCCCACAAAAAAGTTGGATTCCCTGTTAAAAATATCCCCAAATTATCCCCATCCAAAAACTGATCATGACAAGCGCTTAGTAAAATACTGATCTATCGACCGGGCTTTTTTATTAACACGCTTATTATAAGCTTCACTTGTAACTAACTACGAATGTAAGAAAATCTTGGAATCTTAATTTGACCCACTTCCCGGTCTTCGAGTAGGATGAAATTTTGCACACGCTATGAGTTCTGATGACAATATGATAAGCGTGTTTTTTAAACTAAGTATACTTATTTCTGAACTAGGAACTTTTAATTTTTCCCCTATACTTACTCCACAAAACGCGATAGTATATTTCTCCCATATAGTCCGTAGTATAAATACGTCACTATGATTCTACAATCAATCATAACCAGAAATCTCACGGGATTCCATAATGATTGATATCCTACAGTCACACTAGTTGATTGACGAAAGAAAAGTCGTGGTCGTGGCTTCCGATTATCTTCACTTTCACAAACATACACATTTTTGACGAATCCCAAGACACAGACATTCGTTTGTTTTCTTCCAGTTTGTTTTTGTGACTCAGTGATCAAATTGTTCTGCCTCAATTGATAAAAAGCTACAAAAGTTAGACTAGCTATTTAGCCCCAAGTGTACCAAAAATTTGAACTTCAGTTGTCTTAAAACGACTGTTAACTCAAAATATAAATTAGCAGGTTTCTACTAATCATTACCTGTCCTACTACAGAGGTACCGGTATATGTACCGTTGCGATTAAACATTCAACCATGAATTATTTATAAAAAATCAACTCCAAATAAAACTCCGACCTTTATGAAATAATAAAATATCAACACTTATAAAGTTATTGCAATAGGCCACCAATGAAACCTCACCAACCGAACTCTATACAAACATTAAATGAACACTAAAGGGTTATTACCGCAGGATACTAAAACATCAATTAAATCAAAATGTAGTAAAAGCCACGGAACCGCACATAATCGCGTGATCAACATGTGAACGGTTTTCACGACCGCACGAAACTCTGCAAGCATATAACTACACTAGTCATATTTCCTGGTTTTAGTCGTCTTTTGGGTCTTTTTCGACTGATTTAATATCGATCTTTTTAAACGTTTTTTTGTTTACCTTTCGAGGGTGTTGAATAACCCCCTTATTTAAGCTTTGGCCTCTCGAATAAATGCTATTACTTCTTCTCTTTCATACATATAGATCTCATAATTATGATTTATATCATATAGATATGTACATCTAGTACATAGGAAAATTTCTAGTGATCACAACCAGTTTAAGCAAGTCTTGCTCAGGTTGAGAAGGCCAGATATGCAGTGGGTTCTTGTAAACCACTGGTTCGTAATTGTATGCGGTTGTCTGGACACCGACTCAACATAGTTGGGAGAGGCTAAGCAGATGAAGAACTGTTTTATGCACCCAACCACCCTTTCTTATCATATTCAAGGTTTAAGCTACTTTCATACCTAAGAAAAACTCAAGTTTCTTCATCTTCAAAAGTATGTTTTATCCCCTCCTGTACTAAGACAGACAGACCACCAATCTTATACTAGCACAGCTACAGACGGGGAGCCGTTGCCGCCTTGCAACCGGACATCGATTATGGTAATACCACCATTAAGTTGCAAATATTCTACGTGCTCAATTTATAACTTTCGCCCCTGATGGCGATGACAATCGCTTAGTTTGTTTGCTGAGATTGGCTTGCAGAAAGTTTTAGAAATTCATTTTTGTTAGTACTGAATAAATATGAGGTGGTAAGATGGAAGTTAGTTAAGAGCAAAGATTGGGCTGTATCTAGACTACAATAAAGTCTTACTGATATTATAAATGCGAAAGTAGCTCAGTGTGTCTCTCGCGCTTTAACACCAAAATTATAAAACCGATAGAGAAATACCGACACTGTTATACTGATGTCTGAGACCTGAGAAATATTATGCTATGTTTAAAATCATATAGCTTCCTTTTTGACCGCTTGATAATAATATTGGTTTTGGAAACGTAGTTACTTGAGTAGTTAATTAAAAAAAAAATATCACTCAGCCAGTCGTTTTGTTTAACAATTGAGTAGAAACTTAAATAAAATCAAACCAAAGTTCTGCAATGTTTCAACTTCAAGTGTCTGTATGTTAAGGTTCACACTTGGCCGAAGTGTTTCGTCCCGGCCATCGAATTGTTGGCTCGGGCCCAACAATCTAATAACGCTTGTTGCTTCTAGGCAACATGTTCCAAGAATATTTTATGTTGGAAAAATTGCTTCTTTCATTTCCTTATTTTTTCGCCTGTTTTTTGTTTACTATTCGTTTTTTTGTTCAATCCAAATATTGTATGTATATCTGTTTAAATTAAATAATGATTGATAGAATATGCTTTCCGCATATTTCATTGTTTTAATTAACTGAATTCTGGTTTGCATAACTTCAATTATTTTCAAGGAAGAAATACCACGTATGAAATGAAACAAATGAACCTCAAATTCCTTTTATTTAATGGTGATTTCAATCAAACCTTTTTAAGTATAATTGTTAATGCAATTTGTAATAGGAACTCGTTTTAGACTAGTTTCCATAATTTAATTTAAATATCGAATTAAAAAAAAACAAAAGCTATAGTTCATTTCCAATAAGTTTTTATTCAGTGATGCATTTGTATTATACCTGTTCTCGAAATGAAAGAAAAACAGATAATATCCGGCGTTGGCTTTCAGGAAATTAGTTTCTTTACGTTTAAAGAGAAACCGCCGTATAATAGGACTGTGGAGTAAATTAAAAAATATAGTTTTGTGTGAAATGAGAAGGCTTTTTATTGTACCAACGTGTTTTCATTTATGTCAGTGTGTTTTGGGCTTTTATTTTGTGGAATTCTCATTTTGAATTTGCAAATGAGTTTTTTCGGGGCCAAACATGGTATTTGAATAGATGAAGGGGCGACTAAAGAAGCGATGGATGGATTAGACGAAAGACGATATGATATGGAATTTTACTTTAAAATCACGTCAGAAAATTAAATAGACTTTAGAATAAGCTAGGAATTGGTGAATTGTGGGCACATCAAGGTCTTTTATTTACAAAAAAAAAAACTTTCAAAGTAATTTGCACCCAAGTTTGTATAAATGATTTTGGGATTGAGTTCAAATGCCGCATTGACGATACATAAAGGACTATTCCTACATCACATCCATTGGGGAAATGTTCTCCTTCAAACGTTTTCAGGTTGAAACGCTAGACATATTGACACTCCTACATGACTGAGGATTGATAGAACATTGCTGTACCAGTCCCAGGGGTTTTGAGATGTGAAGCGGAATAGATATTGAAATTTTGGCAAGAAAGTAAGTTTCTTATTCATCAGTAGAAAAACCCCTATGTTAAATGTCGTAATACCTACGTAAGTCATTTTACGGTATGAGAGTTCAAAGTTTTATTAATTGTTTAAATAGTTATTATGGAAACCGCATGGAACAACGAATCTTTCTAAGAAAAACTTATTTTAGTACAATGTTCTAAGGGTTGTTAAGGTCACCGTCGCTGATGGTTATATGACCACCATAGATACATAGATAAATAGATAGATAGATAGAATATTCTTTATTGTACACTAATAACAAACATAGAAGGACATAACAAACAAGTAGTAGACGAGTACAATAGGCGGTCTTATCACTAAAAGCGATCTCTTCTAGACAACCTTTGGATGGAGTCGATCTGTAAAGAAATAGATTACGCAATATACAGGACTATATGCATGCCAAGGACTGGCCTTGGCAGTCAGAATATATCATCAATTTTGACCAACACCAAAAGTCCTTCACCCTCGAGCCTTTTCTCTCTCAATGATGAACGTTCCCATCTAGCGGCAAACCAGAATTATTTGAAAGCCACTCCATTTTCATTTCAACCCCATAAATACACAAAAGTATGAAACGCACTATGTTTTATTAAAACACTTTTTTTGAGGTAGGTATCCATTTTTCATAGCGGCCTGTTCGGCGAAAAATGGATACCTACCTCAAAAAAAGGTATGCGAAATTCAAAACCGGTCTATTAGAGAGCATCAGCCGAAAAGTTAGATTTTTGAACACTACTTACCAACTTAAACAAGTGAGTTTAATTTATATTATAAACCGTCAGCTGCACAAAGCTCCATTAAAGTTAAAGCTTCTTTAAATCTACTGCTGACTCTTTCTCTGTCAACAAGATAAAAAGAGTCAGCAATAGATTTAATGAAGCTCTACCTTTAATGGAGCTTTGGCAACTGACGGTATGGAGTAAAAAAATAGTAAGCACAAACTAGCCAAATAAATTTCTTTTATAATATTTAGCACTATCATCTTCACTCTCAATATCAAAACCAAACATTAAAACTAAAAGCTCTCATGAAAAACAGCTGTAAAAATAATAGCTCCTCTTAACATTCCCGCCACGTATTTCAAGAAAAGGCTAGTTTTATTACAAGATCCAAAGCATTATCTAAACGACGAACATAATACTTTCACCAAACATTTCTATGTACTTCAAGACGTTAAATAAATATTCAGCAATTACTTTACTACTGCGCAATAAGAATTCAATGCTTAAGCAACGAGCAACGAGATCGGTGAGCAACAAGCAAGCAACAAGAGAAATAATGCTCGAGTTGTTGCAAGCAATGAATTAAATCCACAACGCGGGTATGAAATGAAACGGGCTGTTGTCGGTTAGGATAGGGTATCTAAATTAAAGTGAAAGATATTTGTACTGTATTTTTTTTATTATCACTGAGAATGAACTTAAAAATATTTGTGAGAAACTGTTTGTAATTTGTCTAGGGAAATCTTAAGTATTACTGATATTTAGAATAAACACCACCATAGGCACCTAACATAGCAAAAAAATACAATAATGTCTTCTGAATTATTAGAATGAAAAAATGCTGACCCAAAACAACTTTCATTCATTTGAACTATTCGTAGTCATTCTGTCAATAATTTGAGTTACATACCAAGTTGTGATTCTGAACAGTAGAGCGTTTCCCAGAGTAGGACTCCGGGACTGCCACTAGAAATGTGGACTTTTTGCAAAGAGGCTTCTTCCTGATTAAATACTACCTAATGTTTATATTATGTATCGTCACTGGCTGTTCTGTAGGGTATATCTGTCACATACTTTCTACGTGTGCTGTTAACGTTCTTAAGTTTTGTGCATGTGTCAGGATTTTTTCATATCTATGTATATATACTTGTCGGCGTCAGGATCCGACATCGTTAAATAAAACAAAGGGGTTCTCACACAATCACTTGGTTTATTCCAATTAACACAGTATCAGTCACTACAATTATTTATCACGAATTTGTGGGAGGTGTGCACTCGGCAACGGTCGGCGAACGAATGACCCGAGTCGTGCGCGCGCGCCGCTTTATAAAGTCCACCGTTGACAGATCGATGGTTGACAGATCGATGGTTGACAGATCGATGGTTGACACATCGACGGTTGACACATCGACGGTGGCGCCGTCACGGCCATGCTGACATACGCTCGTCCTCGAGCGATTTCTAAGCATCTGAGAACAAGACAACGAACTGTTCGCTCATCCTGACATACTCAGTCACATCAAATCAAGTCAGTCAAATCTTTAAGTTGTGAGGTCAATCACAACAGACTTAAATGTGCTGGTCCGGCAAGCCCTTTTTTTTTTACAACCAGAGACTGTTAAACCCTTCTCATCAGTTTTACAACCGGAGACTGTTAAACCCTTCTCATCAGTTTTACAACCGGAGACTGTTAAACCCTTCTCATCAGTTTTACAACCGGAGACTGTTAAACCCTTCTCATCAGTTTTACAACCGGAGACTGTTAAACCCTTCTCATCAGTTTTACAACCGGAGACTGTTAAACCATTCTCATCAGTTTTACAACCGGAGACTGTTAAACCCTTCTCATCAGTTTTACAACCGGAGACTGTTAAACCCTTCTCATCAGTTTTACAACCGGAGACTGTTAAACCCTTCTCATCAGTTTTACAACCGGAGACTGTTAAACCCTTCTCATCAGTTTTACAACCGGAGACTGTTAAACCATTCTCATCAGTTTTACAACCGGAGACTGTTAAACCCTTCTCATCAGTTTTACAACCGGAGACTGTTAAACCTTTTTTTTTATTACTTTTTTTCCCCTTTTTATTTTCTTTTTTTATCTTACTTTTTTTTCACAAAATCTCGCATAGTCTACACAAAATAGTCAGTTAGTCACCAGAACCTACGACCCGTTAAGGCCAGCTCTTAACATGACTCATTATGTCACACGTCGTGGAACATTGACCCAGAGAGCCAGTTCCTAAAATCAGTCACACCAGTCACGTGTCAGGGCAGTCCCCAAGGTTTGTCACACTTGTGTGTGTCATGGAATACGGCCCTGCGAGCCAGTTCAGTTAAGTCAGTTACGTTAAGTCCACCAATCATCACTTTCTGAAATCATGTCAGTCGAACATCATGATCATTTCTGAAGTCGTGTCATATAAGTACAGGTCAAAGAACATTATTGAGATTCGTTACTGTCACCGTCATTATCAGATGACACCTTATACCTTCCATGATCGTGAGCCGCCGTCTCGGCCTCCTGAGTCCTTAGTTGGAATACAAGCCACTTCAAGTAAGCTTACACGGGCACCAGTACGTCGATTCTATAAAATTCAGACAACAACTCGCATTTCACTTCGCTATTCAGTCTCACTTCGCATTCGGTTCAAAACGTTCTAACAATCATCTCATACTTGATCTGTCAAAATCTCGAGGTTAATTTAGTTCAACTCACACGCTCGCAAGAGTAGCGCTAGTGTAGTTTGAGACTCCCGGCGGATTCAGATGCGAAGTTTAGAGTGAAGTCTTATGGAATCACACTGCTGGTATGTTACTACAGCACTTTTCGAGTGCTCTTACTACTACTCGAATTCATTATAAGATGGTTTCAAATGAACTTTAGCGATTTCCTATAAAATTTCACGACACTAGTTGCACGGGACCATACTGTTGTTCCCATGGAGAATAATCGGCAAGAAACCCCATAGAAGATACCTATCATATTATTCGTACTCATCATTATCTACGTCTATTACAATGAAAGCAAAAGCCTTAGAAATTGCTACACAATTCAGTTTCGGTTCCTTCCGCTCAAATTAGACGCACAAAATCTTCTTCTAGAAGAATCTCACTGCTGTCACTCCAAGATTAAAACGCTGTTTTGTTAAAGCTATTTTCCTCCTAAATCATTCCGTTTGCTGTATCTCGAATTTCTACCTACGACTAAGCAGAGTGATTAGATCTGAAGACATCGTTCTCGTAGAAATAAAATAAGATTGGTATGCGGTACGTTGCACTGAACCTGGTACTATTTGCTACTCAATCAACATCAACAACAACGATCTGAAGAGAGAGACAGGTAGTGGATAGATGCGGGCTGCCCAAGTCCTGGATGGATGACGTTCACTGGAAGAGACCTACGTTCAACAGGGCACGGCCATAGACCGGTATGATGATGATTGTTATGAACTTCTATGAGCTCGTCGCGCAACGTTCGAATCATTCTCTACAAGCGCAAATAGACCTACTCCCCTGACACATCCTTCCTACGCAATCACGAGCTGCACTACCACCAGTTACGGATTTCATGAACAGCAACACCTTTCAAACGAAGAAACCGGTCACATCAGCTGCCAAGCATGAAATAAAAGAAAGATCCAACAGTTAGTCCGACTTTCAAATTGTTAATTACAACTACGATTGTCACTCACACGAACGCCTTCCACTCGACAGGCTTTACACGACCTTTGTGTCCCTTAGCCGACTTATCAGCCCATCCTGGTTTTCTAGGAACCACAGTAACATGACACTAACTGTACTCACAAAGATTTACACGAGTCTCTTCCTGATCACCACGCTGCTATCGCACAGGCCAACGGGTCTTTTTCAAGTCACCCCGATACCCATCATAGGTACAGCATAACACAAAAAAATCACTAAGTAGGCGTAAGAAGTAACAACACCTTGCCAACAAATCTATAGTCTGACGTATATTGAATTATTCTATGTAACTGAAAGATATTAATCGGAACCCGTGGACCTAGTTCTCAGCATCGGTGATTCCACTAGTTAACTACCACTGACAATAATTGTGTGCCAGCTGATTGTTGACCACGGCGGTCGTATAATTAGCCCTTATTACGAGATCAGCCAGCCGCGCACATATTATAGTGCGCAGGCACCTGCGCAGATACAGATGTACCGTATTCCTTCAATCTCATAGCGACAGCCTAACACAACCAGAGTGAAACCACAAGGAGGACCGACATCAATGAAGGGTGCGTCAATCAGCATCTTCCAGGCTCCGGGCTGCCTTGTGAAAATTTCCAAAACCAGCAAAGCGAGCTCGTCCCGACCCGAGACCCCGCGCACAATAGTCGCACAAGTAAACCAACGACGCAGTTCATATCTACCAATACCCCTAGTCAACGAGGCAGTTCCACGTTTAATAACCTCGTGTAAAAAATAACCTCAACATAAAACTATGGATTGAACAATGGATTGGTCTCACCGGGTTTTCCACTCAACGTGCGTGACGATCGCACATCGCTATGGCGCGCAGTATAGCAAAGCTTTCGCGGACGTGAAGCCACGGAGATGCACGAGCACCAACACTCCGACCTCACAATGACACGTTGGGCTCCTGGCATTCAGCTGGGATGCTCCATTCAACGTCGTAATTTTCTCGCCATATTGCACAATGATCACCGTCATTGTTGAAACATGAAGAAAAAAAAAAAGACAAATTCGGTTAATTTTCTAGCATACCTTCAATAAATAGCTTGACATGTAACAATGGAAACCGATACCATTACCATAACCGTGGTTACCATATTGCACCTTCGCTGAAATTCTTAATAAATCTTCTACTACAAACTCCATTTTAAATTATCGACTTCCATTTTTTTATTTTTAGTGGGTAGGCAATTTATCTTCACGTGGCGAGTTCTCCCGAAATCAGTCTGGTCATTCACCAACCAACCAACATCATGTTGCAGTACGAGATTCACCACCCAGGATTCTTGCTTATGCTTGCCTGGCTTGATTCAATGCGATAGCAGTGTTGCATCAGGCGTATCAACTTTTGCCACTAGAATCTTCACTTTTTGAACACGTGGGCGATGCAGGGCAATCCTTAACAGATGTGGGCATTTGGATTGTATCCCACTTCTGATGTCGGCGTCAGGATCCGACATCGTTAAATAAAACAAAGGGGTTCTCACACAATCACTTGGTTTATTCCAATTAACACAGTATCAGTCACTACAATTATTTATCACGAATTTGTGGGAGGTGTGCACTCGGCAACGGTCGGCGAACGAATGACCCGAGTCGTGCGCGCGCGCCGCTTTATAAAGTCCACCGTTGACAGATCGATGGTTGACAGATCGATGGTTGACAGATCGATGGTTGACACATCGACGGTTGACACATCGACGGTGGCGCCGTCATACTTATAAATATGAAACCCGCTTTCCGTTGTCACGACATAACATGAAAACGGCTTGAAAATTAGAGGGGGGGGGGGGTAACTTAGACCCGAGAGAAGGTTTTAGGATAGTTTTTGTCACCATCCGGCTACGGGACAAACATTGGAAGGCTAAACTATGTGTTTTTCCCAGTACGGTAATGCCCACGAGACGCGGGGGAAACGGCGAGAAAACGGCAAATCTTTAAATAAAATTTTCTTTTTAACCCTAGAAGCCTAATCTACGCCTACGAGACGTACACGCATTCGAATATCGTTTGTTTTTTTCTAACGGTTGAAGCTAGCGCGTGGTGCTCTTCTGTTATCTTCGTGGCCGACGGGAGCTAGAGGATGGTGCCCCTATCGTTGAGGTAAGTCCCGCCATTTTTGATTTATCGAAGTGTTGCACGCCTGTGAGACGTATATTTAGGCTTTGTGTAACTTTTAACTGAGATTGAGTGATTTTACTATTGCTTGTTTTTCGTATATTTTATATCTTTTTTCGGCGTTGTTTCAGGTATAAATATGTCACGGTCTAATGTATTAGATGAAGACGATATTTTTGCAATTTTGAACGAGGAAGACAATCCTTTTCAGGAAGATTCAGATTCCGAAGTTGAGGATAACCAGATTATCGAAAACGTTCAAAGCGAGGACGAAAATAATGAAGTATCTGAGTACGTTTCGTCTTTACAAGAATCTGGGCCTCTGAAGAAACCGACCCTACCCTTGTTGCAGAAGCTGGTCCATCATCTGGTGCAGACCGTGTTTTACCACCTACCAACTCGGAGCGGATTTATCGTGTTCGTAATCGTACTCAGAATGGACATATTTGGTCAACTGTTAAAGCTCAAATCTGATTAGTTGTAATGTTTGCTCTAAGAATAGGTATTAGCGTAAAAAAAAATATTTGGTATTCAAAAAAAAATATATTTTTTAGCTGATTTTGAAGAAGTTAATTTTTTTTGTTCCAATTTATGCATATTGTTTTTTTGTTGTAATAAATAACTGTAATTATAGTTATAATTAATAACAGTGTTGTTTTATTTTTAGTTTATATTCCAAATTAAAATTTCTGCTCAATAATAAAAATAATAATTAAATAATTTACCTAAAATCGGGGCTTTTATATGTGTACGCCTCTGAGACGTATGTTAAGGCTTTGTGTACGTTCGAAATAGATTAGGCTTCTAGGGTTAAGTAGCCTCAAAGACTCTAAAACAAAAAATTCTTCAGCATCTAAACTAAATAAAGGGGAAAACTACGAAAAAAGTAACCAAAATATTGATTGACAATGCCCACAGTTGACACGATCACCATCTATTCCACAATACAAAACTACCGAACAGCGAGCGTCCGCCATTTTGTATTTTATCACAGTCTTTTGTTTGTCAGGCATCATTCATCCGAACTCATTAGTGGAATGTTAAAGTGTTTTGTTCGCAATCCGCGTCATAGGCTACGATATTGTGTAGCTTTTCTCATTTCTCATGCCTTCGAGGAGTGTTTAAGATTTTGTGTTTTGTTATTGGTAAGAGAAAGATTGATAAAAGCAATGTAGGTATATGTAGCTGGCTTAATTTGTTTGTTGTGTTATGTGAAATCCAGTCTACACACTCACCTTACTCGATAAATGGGCTATCAAATCGGTTCATATCCCCTGAAATTAATGTTTAGGCAAACAAATAAACACTTGAGTCACCTCATAGATATATCTCTAAGGTTTAATTCCACGAAGTATCCTGTTGATGAAGTTTCAGACAAAAGGTAGCTGGGAGGTTGGCCAACCGAGGATTTTCGAATAAGTAGGTTTTTGACAATTCAGTTTTTATTCAAAAAAAAAAGATTTTGCAAATTTTATTTTCATCACGGTGACCTTCGCCGCAAGGGAGCTAATTAAAAAATCTAGAATACTCCAACACATTTTATTCTTCACCTTCATACTTGATTTCCCCGAACTGTCCCAACACCAACTATTCCCTATTTACTCGTATTCGGGGTAATACACACCATTTCACAGAGCCAGTACATATGTAAATAATTAAATACGGGCGGTTATATCTGGTTATATCTAGTTATATCTAACTCGGTATCGTATAATATGGCTCATTGAACTCAATTCTAATGATCTGGTTACAACCGTTGCTATGTTATTATCTGCTCTTATTGTTGTGTTCGTATTTTGGAATTTATTTGTATGAGGGGTGATTTTGATGTTGGATTTTTAAGGGGCTAATAATGTGTCCTATATCTTGAAGATCGAGTAATCTAATGCTATAGACCTAAAAAGTTGCTGAATGCCCTAATCTCAGAAAATATGACACCGATTTGAAAAAACCTGTTATAGCCTTACTTTTAAAAATCTCTAATCGTCATTTTAACTTATTACTACTTAAAGCCTTAAGTGATTGAAAGTTAGTTAAGACATGCCTAAGCAACGTTTATAAGTAAGAATTTTCTTCAACGGCCCTTAATTATTACTTATTATTTAATTCACGTTCATAAGTAAGGCTGTAAATGTTTATTTAGTGACGAAAGCTATAAGCTTAGTTTTTATTTGGATGCGGGAAGTAGGCCCCTTGAGACTCGGGTGGAAAACCCAAGAACAGCTAGGGTAATAAAAATATGTAAAAAAATTGTTCTACAAAACATAAGAGATCGTCAAAGATTTCAAAGACCTTGTCTGTATGAAACCTTTATATTACTTAACTAATTATAACATATTAAAATTATATCTCTACTTCACGATAGAACAAATATTACTCATTAATTTTATACTCAGGTGCCACCTAATAAAACCTCATTACCATCTTATTTGGTAGTAATTAGTTTTCTTGTGTTTATATTTAGGCGGATCACACACTACCACACGCTAAGGTTGAAAGCGAATGAAGCATTTGTAACCATACTTGTCAAGTCGTTGTAAAACCTACTGTTTACGACATCCTTAAGTGAAAGTATCAATTATTTCAACTTAAGGAATCCTTCATTGACGGTGATATGCGGTTGACGCGTGGTTTCCGTGAAGAGTAGATATAAATACATACTTTATACACTACATATTTTTTATTTAGTAACTCAAGTAACAATTTATATTTTAGAACTTCCGCCAGCGATTTCACCTAAGACTACTTCCACTGTACCCACAGCGATAGTAAATCAGCCAAGTAGGGCCAAGGGCTGCCGGTGCAGCGGGATTGTTTGAAAGAGTTACCGCGGCCCTGGTACATAAAAGGCCTACGACGGAACACGACGGTCTTTAGTCAGTAAGAGTCTGACACTCCCTCACCGCTGCTAACCCACAGCGGGAGGGGTCATTTGATAATTTTTGACGTATTAAAAAAAAGAAAAAACCTTGTAAAGGTAGTGTGTTACTACCTTATGTTGTAGCTACTTTATTACGTGAAAGTCAAAGGTATTGATTATGAAAGTTCGCGTGCTGTTTCGGCCCGATAAGTTCGCGTGTGAAACGGGACAGGCTTTTGTTGTACGTGGCGGCTGAAACGCTGAAAAACTGTTGGAGAAAGTGTCAGAAAAGACTATTCTTCCCTTTAGTTTTGAATATTTTTCAAATATCCAGGTTTCATCTTAAACAGTGAATAAATAGATGCATAGTAGTACGCACATTACAATGATCAGATATAAAATCTATAATATCATCGTAGTAAAAGACGTTTACACACTACGCCAAGCGGCAGCGTTTTTCAAATAAACTACCTACATTTGATGGGAATATGCGAGACGAAGGTGAGTGCATCTCTATAGAAGATCCAATCCAATGTATGAATGCCCTAACTTACATAATACAAAACATCGTTTTTTTCCTCACATTGTTTCTTCTATTTTGAAAAATTTACCGGCAAGATCCACATTATTATTTTTTCCTTTTCTTCACTTAAATCCGTTGACGAAATTCGGTACTTACTCATATTTTTCATACTCACTTACATACCTCTAGTGCCCGGTCTATTAAACACTAGTCCAATTTTAAAACTCATCCCTATATCATAACCTGTAACGATTACACTACATTCGGTACCGTGTCGAAACCGTGTCGAAAACGACACGCTCGGAGCTCTCAACGGACAGTTATTGTTCACCGTGAATGAGAGTGTCCACTACGAAGCAACAATTCATTTTCGAGTCGAAACAAAAGGTTCGCTGAGCTAGCGTACGCCGAGTGCTTTGTAAATACATAACGCGTTTGAATTTCTCTGTTGGTAGGTTTGGATATACAGTGTGACAGTAAAATTTTGGGGTTTGTTGTTTATGAAGTATTGGGCTTCCTTCGAATAATGGATCATTCTGTCCATCATCATCCTCCGAGCGTTTTCCGGACTATGTTGAGGTCGGCTTCCGAATCTTTCTGTCCATATACCTAGTCATTTTTAATATTCGATTACTAATACGGAGTGTGAAACTAGATTTAAAGTATAACATACAAAAAACATATGATGTTTTTAAAGGTTAACAAAACAAACAGTTTTTATGATGTCAATCTTTTTTGCACAGGTATTTGACAACTTTTTGCGGAATTTTTGCCGCGATAATACTTCATCTTCGTCTATTTTCTTTCTCTCTCTTTAATCTTCTTTCTTACAAAATCTTATAATTGTAACGTGAAGTAAAAAAGCTTTCTAAACGCCAACATACTAACAGCCTTAATGTCCCACCGATAAAAACAGCTAAACACAAAGTAAAATATTTTCGTAACAAATTAAAAGGTAGTAATCTTGATTTAATTAGAAAATGCGGTTTGTGAAGCGTGAACACGGGTCATTCGATCCAATGTTATTGCGAAGAATAGTTGGATAGCATGACGGCATTTAT
Source organism: Helicoverpa armigera (assembly GCF_030705265.1). Classification (NCBI taxonomy): domain Eukaryota; kingdom Metazoa; phylum Arthropoda; class Insecta; order Lepidoptera; family Noctuidae; genus Helicoverpa; species Helicoverpa armigera. The sequence goes on along the minus strand of NC_087131.1, from coordinate 1,825,127 downwards.
GAAGATATTATCGAGGTCATGGATTGAAATATACCTACAGATATTTAGGGCTGATTGCACTGAGAAAATAAATAGAGTGCCTACCTAAGTTTAAAGCTAAACTCAGTTTACAACATTTGAATTTGAGTCGCAGTACAAAAACTAGATTTTTAATAAAGTCCAGCTACTGACAGTACTTCGTTCGCATCTATTTTTTTATGAGGTCACATCACTGGAAGCCGACCCCAAAATTGTTGGGAAAATGGTTCGGAGGACGATGATGGATGGATGATGATCACTTCATACTAATTACACTAATATTATAAAAGCGATAGTTTGTGAGCATGTGTGTGTATGTTTGTTACTTATTCACGCGCAAATTTTGATAAAATTTAGCAATAATACAGCTTAAGCATCAGAATAGCTTATAGGCAACTTTTCCCCCAGCAAGGGAGCGACACCAGCGCTGTTTAAGTATTGTGCGATCAGCCTCAATCAAAAACTTTTATAAATAATACAATAGATTGATGCACGAGCTTTCAATCATATCATTGCATGAAGAGGTATACCTAGGTAGGTTGGCATGAAATTACGACTCAATCACGTCCGATTTCTATGAAGAAGAAATGGTTAGTTTTGCTTAAATTTAATGCGGTACGGTACTTTTAGATATCAACTTGCTAATGTATTTAAAAACAAGTCATAACAAACTACGGAGAATCAAATCAAGTTATATTGTCATCGAACAATATAAAATTTGCAGAAACACGATGCAATAAAAGCCACTAAGATGGATCACACACTACCAAACATCGTCAAACATACAATTATTATAATAATATAAAAAAATATTAAGTTAAATTATTGAATGTGGGTAACTGGGTTGAGCAGGTCAGGGCAGTCATAGGGCAGTCGCTCCTTGTAAAGCACTGGTACTCAGCTACGTCCGGTTAGACTGGAGGCCGACCCCAACATAGTTTGGAAAAAAGGCTCGGAGGATGATGATATTGAATGTGCCTGATTTTGTTATTACAATAAACAGACCACTACTTGATTTTTCAAAGGAGACAGTCATTAAACTAGCATTGTGACTTCATGTGCGTCTTAACGCGAACTTCACTTGCCCAAATAAAAAATCCACTTTAGTGGTTGCCGATATGGGCTATCCTACACTGAAAGAATTCATATTCATTTATTTGCATTCCATAATGTGTGTGACAGGTGGTATACAAGGCTTAAAGCTTCGGTACATTTATGGACCCTGTTAGGACACAGCAACATACATAGTTACAAAATAAACAGTAATGATAGAAAATACATTTTAAGAACCAATTAATTTTACAATAAAAGAAAATTAACAATGAAATGTAATTAAAGGAAACATTTAGAGCAAAGTTAGATACATAATTTTATTTACATAAAGTTAGATACATAATTCATCAAATCAGAGTTCCCAAGATTAAGCCAACAAACAAACTCATAATTTTTTTAACTTTAGTGTTGATAAAAACTGTCGAATTTTTACTCATTATAACGCATCCCTTAAAAAACTCTTACCATTCCCAACTCTTTCAACCCAACTGCCGTTGTGAGTTCCGCTCTCGAATGCCGCCATAACTCAATATACTGCCTATCATCAAAAGGCACCGTCTTAAAATTGACTTTGCCACCGCAACAGGAATCGAATAACTTGAGACAAGCGTTCGCGAGTAAATGAGATTCATTCTGGAACATTCTAACACGGTAAAGTTACGGTAAATATTTTTCCAATATTTTCCTTGATGGCAATAGACTAAAGAAAATTTTGTCACGCCTTTTTGTGTTTTAAAAAGTAATTTTTTGATACAGGTGTTAGTTTTTATGTGAGTAGTCTTTGATCGCATTTTTTATGTAGGTCGGAACGTTGGAGTTTTCTAAAATTAAATGCTTTCGAAATAGATGGCTTAATCCTTATTCTTGATATGATACATTCCAAAGTTTGTTACGTTTTCACTCTAACACTGCTGAATAGAGGCGATAGATTTGATCCGTATATGCGGGACGAAATTTAGTAACATATGAAACAACAACACGAAAGTTTCATATCATGTGAAATGAACACAATACCTGATAACCTGAGTATGTTGTTTAAACCAAAACCGATAGGTACCATAATTGGCATAGGTATTAACAAAAAGTTTGACGCCAGTCTAACCAAGAAGTATCGGGTAACAGGGTTGAGGTCAGATAGGCAGTCGCTCCTTATAAAACACAGGTACTCAGCTGAAGCCGGTAAGAAGGTGGAACATTTAGCAATAAGGGTGTATTATTTATTTATTTAACACTTTTGTACACATAGAACACAAACAATAATAAATAATAGGAAAAAATTGTACAAGGGCACAGCTTATCTCTAATGAAATTTCTTCCAGCAGGCCCGTTATGGGAGAGTTAGAAATAGAAGAGATAGGTACAGATAGACAGTGTAAAAAGAAAGAAGATATAACCAATATATAATCACTAACATAAACTACTTAAATACATATATATATATATATAAATATAAAATAAATACTATATACATCTATGACAGAGAGGAAAGATAGTGTTCTTTCAACTTGCGTTTAAACACAGCAACAGTCTGGCAGCTCCTCACCTCAGGCGGCAACTTATTCCACAGCCGTACAGCGTGCACGGTGAAGGAGTAGGAGTAGAAGTCAGTGGAGTGGGAAGGGAATTTAAGAAGGGATTTGAGATGTGTCCTGCAGGACGCATCAGGTGAGCGGAGAAAGGAGAAACGTTCCCGCAGGTACGAAGGAGATTTAGGATTAAAGAGGATATTAAAAAGAAGACACAAAATGCGAGTGTTCCTGCGAAGACGAATTGGGAGCCACTTGAGTTCCTTGCGAAAGTGTGAGACATGATCATACTTTTTAAGATTGAAAACAAAACGTATACAAAGATTTTGCAAGCGCTCAAGTTTATTTAAAAGCTCCTCAGTGGCATCCAGATAACAGGCATCGGCGTAATCTATGATGGGTTGGATGAGAGTCTGAGCAAGAGATATTTTGGTTTTCAAGGGCAAAAAGTATTGAAGGCATTTCAGCGCATGGAAAGTGCAGTAAACTTTACGACTAACTTCATTGACTTGAGCTGTCCACGATAAGTTTATATCAAGTGAAATACCCAGGTTTTTTGCTGTATTAGCGTAGTCAATCTGAACCCCATTCAAACTTAGAGGTGGTAGTGATGCAACATCTAACCTGCTACGCATGTATCTGCTGCCAATGATCATAGCCTGAGACTTCCTGGGATTAATTTGCAGCCCAAAGGACTGCGCCCAATCACCAATCGCATCCAGGTCATGATTCATGGCAGTAACAGCAGCTGCTGCATCTGCACAAGGAAAATGTCTGTAGAGCTGCAAGTCGTCTGCATAGAGATGGAAGTGGGAAGAAATGACCTTTGTGACAGAGTCAATGAAAATAGAAAACAGGAGAGGAGAGAGAACGCCACCTTGAGGTACACCCGCAGTGAGATTGCACCAGCTAGAGGTCAAGTTATCGAGGCGAACACATTGTGAACGGCCTTTTAAATAAGAATCAAACCAACTTAGGGTGGAAGGGGAAATATTTATAGATTTAAGAATACCAAGTAGAATATCAAAGTCAACAGAGTTAAAGGCACTGCTAAAATCAAGAAGGATGAGTAAAGTGAGAGATTTGTTCTCCATCGCGAGGCGAATGTCATCAGTGACCTTCAACAATGCCGTTGATGTACTGTGACCAGGCCGAAAGCCAGATTGAAACGGACTTAGCAGATCCATTCTGTCTATATACGCAGTCAGTTGACGGTGAACTAGATGCTCAAGAACTTTAGAAAGGAATGGGAGTATGGAGATGGGTCTAAAATCTGTCAAAGCTATAGGATTTGAAATTTTGGGCAAAGGAAGAACAATAGCTGCTTTCCATAGATCGGGAAAGGAGCCGGAGGACAATGAAAAATTAAAAATGTGAGTCAAAACAGGAAGGACAGAGGAAAGAGTGAGGGAAATCATTCTTGAGCATATGTCGTCGTTGCCAACTGCATTAGACGAAATCGAAAGAATAGACTTTTTCACATCATCTAAAGTCACAGCACACCATTCGAAAGGAGGGCAATCAGGCAACGGCACACTAGCCAGCCTGCTCAGAGTATTGGCCCTGACGTGCGCACCCAAACGAACAGGAGGAGAGGAGAAGTGATTGTTAAGAGCACACACGTCAGTGTCACCACTGGGAGCAGCCGCAGTTTTACCGATACCGATAGTTTTTAAAAATTTCCAAACCTCAGAAGGATTACGGTTATCAAGAGAATTGTGGAAGTAGCGTCTCTTAGCATCTCTGCACATTCGACTGCAGCGGTTACGTAAAGTTTTGTACGCTGTGAGGTTGCGCTCAGACGGACTACGCTTCAGCCTCCTCTTCGCCCTATCACGACTGGCCATCAATTCCTTGATAGCAGGCGTGAGCCAAGGAGCCGGAATATTCCTTACTTTAACTCGACGAATAGGGGCGTGGCTGTCGAACAAATTTAGCAATTTAGCGTTGAAGCAGTTAACCATATCGTTGATGCTGTCGTTCTCAAAAATACAGGACCAGTCAATGAGATCTGCATCACGCTTCAACGCCTCCAAGTCAATGCCCTTGTAATTCCGAAGGAAAAGGTACTGTGGCTTTCGCTTAGGAGGACGAATCCTGTAAGACAGAAAGATGAAATCGTGGTAGGAAAAACAAGCAGTAAGCTGTCCGTGAAAAGAAACATTGCTGATCTTAGATACAATCATAAGATCTAACAAGGAAGGAGTACAATTGGGAAAGTGGTGAGTAGCAGAGAGAGGTAAAATACTAAGATTGAAAGAAGAAAGGAGAGATTTAAGTTTATACGCTCGACTGTCATCCTTAAGCAAACAAGTGTTAAAGTCACCCATGATAACTACATGCTCGTACAAGGGACAATAATCATATAACAGAGAGTCTAACATGTCAAAGTAATTTACATTAAGATTAGGACTATATAATACTCCAAGAAGTATCTTGGTGTGATTGAGGAGAATTTCAAGAAATAGATGCTCTGCTGATTCCGAGTACAATGAAGGCGAAGCACTGACGATCTTAAACGGGACATCGGCCCGCAAGTACATGGCGACGCCCCCACCTCCCCTTCCAGTTCTGTCATTTCGAACCAGAACGAAACCAGGGAGGGCATAGTGAGTAGATAGAAGTGAAGGTTTTAAAAAAGACTCGGAAATCAACAAAGCATCGAGGTGCGCACTGTCAATAGATGCCAGAAGGTCGGAGTAGTGACCAGGAACACTTTGAGCATTTATGTGGGCTATGTTGAAATTGTTGGGATAAGGAGCTAGAAGTGAGGAGATCTGATCACCCAATGTCAGAGGGGCAGACGAGTCGCTATCCACACTGACAAAACTGTCGGAAGTAGAAGAGCAAGAGAAAAAACTATCATCCAAGCTGAAATCATCCATAGATATACAATAAAGATAATATTAAAAAAAAAAAAAAACAATAATAATAAAAAATAAAATAAAAAATAAAGTATCAATAACTCTCGGCTATTTTAACTCACCACACAACAGTCACAAAAAGCAAGAGACTTAAACAAACAGTACAATACACGCTACATTGACTAAGAATATACAAATAATAATAGAAAAAAAAAAAAACAAACAAGACGAGAATAACAGTAGAAAAATAAATAAAGAAAAGTGGCAACACAAATAAAAGGACAGACGTCGGTAAGCTAAGCGAGAATAGCAATAAAATAATGTCAAATGGAACTGTCATTGTCAAACAGAACCACTTGTCATTGTTGTCATACAATGGAAACAAAATTAACACAATATAGAAAAAAAAAATAAAGAAAAACTAGCTACCGACATTAAATGAAAACAAGAAACTACTTAGTACCGACGTTACACGCACAAAAAGTATGACACACAAAAAGGAGCTATAAAATTAAAAGGTTAAAGCGGAAAGTAGAAAGTGATAATTAAAACAACATTTAGCGACGCGTCTTCCTCAGCACCTTCGCCTTCTTTGCATCAGGTTTTGGAGAAATGCTAGCCACTGAAGGCAACGCACTACCTCCAGCAGTCACTGCACCAACACTAGCGGGAAACAATGCAATGAGATCGTCTAGCTCACCCATACTGGAGATCTTGCGACGAGATTTATCTGCCGCTTGAACGATGATCTTTCCCTCCGCAGACCAGCAGCTACTGATCCCGAAGTGTTTCCGAGCAGCAACAAAAACCTGATGACGGGTCTTAGTCAGAAACTCGGATATAGTAATACCCGAGCCTTTGAGTGAAGTTTTGTTGTCCCAAAGAACTCGACGATGCTCCATGTCCTTAAAGCGCACGAGCACAGGCCTGGTTTTACCCTGCGAGGCTCCAAGTCTATGGCACACCTCAAACATGTCCAGGCAGGCATCGTCCAACTTCATGCGCTTAACAACAATGTCCAGAACAGTCTCGTTGAGCTTTTCATTGGCCTTCTCCGGAATACCATGGAACAGCAGGATCTTCCTTCGCATGGCGGTTTCGTGTTTGTCAAGAGCACGGGAAACAAGCTCAATCTGTGCTTTCAGGAGAGTCAGAGATTGACACACAAAACTTTTAAATTCAATGAATTCAAGAGAAAGTGAAGCCAAGTCAGGGTGCTTTGGAGCACTGCCAGCAGCAATCTTCAGCAGCTTGTCTTCATAGTCTTGCATACGGGAACCAAAGAGTTTCTCCAAGTCAGCCATGCTCTGTGCAAGTTTGTTGTCCATATTGAAGTTGTAGTGTTGTTAAACGGAGTGTTTATAATAGAAAAGTGATGAAAGGTGAGTTAAAGAGCCAAATCAATACATGTAATTATCAGAATACTGGAATTTCTAATTTTAAATAAATAATAAATATAAGCAGCAAAAAACACGTCTAACTGTCACTCCTACCCACATGGGAAAAAAAAAAAATTATATAACTCAAACACGATTACTTTTAAGGGACGCGTTAAACAGCCTAACCTCTATTCTTATCATACCTAATAATGTCGTGTGAGACGACACCATGGAGTAAGGAAAGATGACCGGAGATGCCATAATACATGTAGGTCAGCCGCCTTCTTCTAGGTCAAATTCGTTCAGTGGGCATGACTAAAGCGATCAGTTACGAGTGAACTAACGAGGCATTCGGGTTCTTCAGACATCTTTCAACATTGTTTGATGTTACAAAGAATTATCGGGGCCAAAGAAGGCGTATAAGGGTGAAAACAGTAACGTCCCTCGTCCCCCGCACACCCGCATTTGGCGCGCTACTTTCTTAGGAGATTTTCCGTTATGGCACCTCCGCTAGTCATTTTGTTCTCCATGGACGACCCTTATCGCGTTTAAGTGAAGGTTGCTTGTAACATTTTCACTCAGTGTCAATGTTCCCGAAAATTGCCATGATATGCTTAATAGAATGTCTGGTATAAAAATTGGAGTTTTTCGAGTTAGGGATTAGATAAGTATTGGATATATTTTTGTTGATTTGAGTGTGGTTAAAGATGTTTAAGGGTAGGATTTGGATGTTTCGTTTTGTCATCTGATATTTACAAACTGTTTATCAGTATTTTACAAGATGATAAGTTTGGCCTTTGAGTTCATCGACCGATAAATACAGTAGATTGTGGAGAAGCTTTATCGTTTACAGTAAACCTTATTTCAGATACAACTGACAACTGACTGCAGACTGAGCAATTTATCAATTATGTCTATGTTTATCATTAGGATACTTTGACATTTGGGCTTAAGATTGCCATATTTTAATTATGCTGCATACATTTTACAACAATTGAAATCGTCAAAAAAGAGTATTACCATCCAAGTTATCAAATCAAAAGCTTTATTTCTTCATTTCTAAAAGCTGTGGATTACGTCAACTACCGCGTTCTCCGTTATCACAAACTGACAAATATCCTAACATTAGAGTACCTAAAAAAAAGGTTTCAAACCCATCAAAAACTCCTTAGTACTAAGTTTAATGGCCAGTCGTTTATAGAAGAAAGATGTATAGTTTCTTAGCTTTTTAGACGCATTAAATAAATCACGCTAGGCTACAAGGGAAGTTTGAGAGAAACCGAACTTGGGTTGGACAATTAAGAGATTGATTTGGACTCCTTCGGTCGTGTCAGAACCAATGTTCTCAATATAAATTGACATGTATAGTTATCGGCAAGAATCTTGAGCTCTGACCTACATCTGCGCAGAAGTGATTTATAAGCAAAGAACCAATCACGAGTGACGGCTATGACGCGATGCACTGCGGGCCAATCACCGCTTTAGCCCGCCCCCGCGCCTCACTTTATACCACAAAAGGGACCCAATAAATTACTTCTGCGCAGGTGAAGGTCAGAGCTCAAGATTCGTGCCGATAACTTTAAAAGTGACTTTAACTGACTTCCCAAAAAGGCGGAGGTTTTCAATTCGTCGTGATCTATTTTTTTTTTTTTTTGTATATTTACCGAGAGGTACGTGTTATGATTAACAGTTAATTTGTTCTCCTTTACAGCGCTTTTAGACTAGCGGATTTTCCGCGCGGTATCCCTCGTTTCGTGCGGTTTGTGTAGGTACGGGTGATGATCCCCGCTAGTGTAATAGCGCTTTTAGTCCTAATAAACGAGGTCCTAACATTGAAAAACCATTCAATAACATGAACTCACGACCTTACGAATTTGGACTTTTATGTCATATCTATGGACCCGATCTTTAAGCATTATTTTGTCCAGTGATTCAGAAAATTTGTTCTGAGGAACTTTTGCGACGTGGCATAAAATATTTAATCGAAAATAATCGAGCCGGTTCTCTAGCTAAGAGCTACAATTTAAGGTGAACTTTAGAGGTCAAAGAACAGTTTATGAAGATTATTTTGTAAATTAGAAATAATAATAAATGTTTAAGTTAATGTGGATACATCAGGTGCAATTTTCTCTGCAAGGTAAAATATAAATAGGTACTTAGAGTTATTGAAAAGTGAAAAGAGTTTGATAGGCCTATTTAGTCAGTACACAAAGTACTCCAGAAGGAACATAGGTGAGTTTCAGACAGTAAAAGTCTGACTGTATTTTATCTTTTCTGTGACGTATTTTGTCAAAAATTATCTAAGCCTGAAACTAGCATATTTTGCAATGTGTTTCATGAAAGACAATCCATTGTCTTCAGGTCCAACTTTCAGAATTTACGAAGCCTAAACTAAGTGTAACAAAAAATCTAGAATTCTCACTAAAATACCTATATCCGATCTCAAAACCCGAAAGCGTCGGAACACAAACTGACAGACGGACAGACATTACCTTTCCTCTTAAATATCCAAGCGAAAAAACCGATTTTATTAGGGACACCTAAAAATAGCATCGTGTATTATGCAAAAGAGTGAGTGATTGGGTCACTGGGCTCCTTATAAATAGTGGGGTTTATCTTCAGTAAGCGAGGCCGATTTCTGCTTAGTTATTTATTGATGGGGGTCTAAGAAATCGACGGATAAAGGGATAAACATTGCATGTTATTTTGGTATAAACTTTGAAGTATACCTGGCTTGGATATTGACATTTGTGTAAGAAAAGTGGAAACTATCTACATTTCAATTTTGTTGTTTTTGCATGAACTCTGTTAGTTAAGTCCTGCAAAAAAGAAATCTAAATGGCTCAAATTATACCTTGTTATTAATAAGCTAATACCACTTAGTTAATACATGCATAAAAATCTCTACATTACTAATGACATGACCAAAAAAACACGAATCAATAATACTCAAAAAACTCTAACACATTTATAACAAAACTCTTGTATAATATATTTCCCACTAAAACGAATGCAATACGTGATGAATACGTGATAAAACAAACATATCAGTTTACAAGACAAGACAAGACGTACAAGACAGTAAAGTGAGTATAACTTAAATAAAGTTATATACCTCTAAAGTTACACTCCCTACAAGAGTAGCAAGCTCATCGATTTCAAAATAACTCCTATCTCCCGACCCAGAAATTAAATCAAGTATGTCTAAGTTTACTACGAAACTACTAGAATTCTATTTTAGTATCGACTATGGATTCTATAAGCGGATATGGTTAGCTATTCTACGGGATTGTTGCTTATAACATATTCTTTACACCAATTTTAAAAATGATGGTAGGTAATAAGTTCGAATGTGGTTCTGATAATGGATTGCTGAATAGATGAAAACTATATAAACATACTTAATTTGTTTGGACATAAAATTTTTTGGTCTAACTGGATACAGTACAGCTAATTCGTAGTGTTTTACATATAGGGACTGCTCATTGACCTCCTCAGCCCAGTACTGCGATTCTATAAAACTCGATCAACAACTCGCATTTCACTTCGATTCGTAATGTCATTTCACACTTTAGGGGAGGTAGGGGAGGGATGGGCACTTTTTCACAATTTATTGCATAAAAAATCAGATTTTACAGATCATTATCAACTTTTATTGCCATTTCTTATATTCGGCTAGATATAATGAAAGAGCTTTCCTAAAAATTACACTCAGTTTCAACATTACGAGATATTTAAACGGTTTTATTTAGCTCACCCCGTTTGTTTTATTATTTATTCTTGGATCAAATTTAGTAATTCAAATTTCACCCTCTTCCTGTCAACCGATTGGTCTGAAATTTTGTATACACCTTTAATTAAATCCAATATGGCCGCCGGCACAAAATGGCACAGCCCCCTCAATATGGGTATCAAATGAAAGGGCTACACAAGTAGAATACTGTCAGCAACCCCAGCGGGGCCCAACAGGGCCAAGGCCTGCCTGCACGTCGATTCTATAAAATTCGAACAACAACTCGCATTTCACTTCGCTATTCACTCTCACTTCGCATTCGATTCAGAACGACCTTGATTTTGCATTCTGTAAACATCACCTAATCACTTGCGAAGTGAAGTGAGCTCGACATCGACCAATGCTGTGCTAGTGACTTCCCCACTCGACAAAATGTCAACCGAGATTAATCAGTTTTTAATTTTATCAGTTTTGACACAGAATTTTAGCTAAATATGATGTTTTAGTTATAATTTGTTATTGTAAGGAATTTGAGGCAGCTTTTAAGTATAAAATAAAGAGAAATCTCTAAATTCGTGCTGTGAATATAATCTATGCTTACCCTACGAAAAAAAATACTGACAGCGCCAATTTGCCTTTCTTGCTGATTTTGAGGAAACCTTATATATTTTTTTACTACGGCCGGATTGTTCAGAACTTCCACTACTCCATTTATGCAACGAGATGCAGACGGTTGCGATAAATAAGTTCTGATGCCCTCTTTAATAACCTTCTGGTAACTGCCACTAGCCAAGAATGATAAAGTACATAGTATCTGTGAAACAATAAATACAATAAAAAATGTAATACCTACTTTATCTGGATTTAGTGAAAACAAAATTGAGACCAATTTGGTTATTTTCATGCTTAAGAGAATACCAATATTATAACTGAAGTACAGAGTCTTTTGAAAACATATCAGCTGGCGGGGAAACCACATAAAGGGAATACTCCTTATTAAGAACTAAGTGTTTTTCTTATTATTGTGTGCTTGATTACAATTTTTCAACTATAAACTGTGTCAATACTTACTTTTACACGAGTTGTAAGTCCTTTGCCTCGACGTTTTCTGGGCTTTATCAGGGGCAGTAAATCAGACTCCAGTTGGTCAATTAGCTCCTTTGACAATCTATATATGCTCACATAGTCATCATCGCGAGTTAATAAAGATAAACTACGAATTCTAGCAGATTGTTGACGCTTTTCTAAATTATCTAAAGCATGAGCTTCTTCTAATAAAGATTTAAGCAAAACATTCTAGCCATCGTTAAAGGTAGGCACTTAATCACTTTAAAACACTTAGAACTTTATTTAAACACTATTTTAAATATAATAGTCTCTAGATCAAGTTGGCAACGGTACCTGAAACAAGATTCTATAAAGGATTTTTCGCGCAGATTTATAACCTCACAAATTTTCACTGACGAAGAAGAGCAAAATTTACAAATTATACATTACATGGTATGTCCAAGCCTCCCTACCATAGGGAGCATTGAACACTTTGACTTAGTTTATGAAAAAAATCGGTAAAAACTTTTAAGTTAAACGGTTTTATCTTATGTGCACTGAAAACTAGAAAATAAAAATAGTTACTTACCTGTCAACCTACGTAGGTGGTCCCGGTCATATTAGACTAAAATAAAACGTGGGGCCCATTAACTATTGCTGTAGTACTCTCTTCTAAAGGTATAATAGGTGTGGATTGCATCGACTTACTATAATTGTAACTGGAGATTTTGACAATCAATAATTAATAATAGAAAATACACATACCTTTCATTAGTTTTCTCTTTATAACGATCCGAAACCGCAACAAAATATTTAAGTACTTTTACGAGTGTTTGTTCTTGACAACTCACAGAAATGACAGATAGTCTATGGATGAACACCGTTACCAGTCGGTAACGTAAACTACCCAATAAAAACAAAACTATGATCAGAAATCAGAATAAAAGGACCCCCTTTATTCTGATTTGATCATGTCTCCCAACTGCCCATCTCTCCCTACCTCCCTATAGATAGACAGATTTTGACAGATCTGTCAAAATCTCGACTTTGATTTAGTTCAACTTGTCAACACGCTCGATAGTGTAGCGCTAGTGTAGTTTGACAATGTCAATCACGAAACTTTAAGGTAGAATTCCGTGGGTCGCGATTGTCGCAGCCGCGCGCGACAAAAGTCAACCTATGAAAATGTATGGCACCGCTGCCGAAGGCTGCGACAGTCGCGCGCGGACGACGAATTTCGTGAGCCGCTCGCGGCCGTACGCTTCTCAACATGGTCTAGCGCTTAATAACATCTATAGAATTTTAGTAAAACCAGAATTAAATTTTTGACAATGCCGCGAGCAGCTTACGAAATTCGTCGGCCGCGCGCGACTGTCACGGGCCTCGACAACGGTGCCATACATTTTCATAGGTTGACTATTGTCGCGTCCACGGAATTCTACCTTTAGATCGAAGTCGAAGTGAGAGTGATGTCGAAGTGAGTTGTGATATTTTATAGAATCGACATGCAGATACCCTATATCTATAGAAGAACTTATAGACTGCCTTTAACGACAGGCAAAGATGTTTAAATGTTAGTCGGAACCCATCAATTTAACTTTCCTTATTTATTTATTTATTATATTTCGATTCATGCTGTTATTTACTTAGCTACTTAAAAAAAGTCGTGGTGGCCTAGTGGGTAAAGGACCAGCCTCTCATTCGAGGGTTCGATCCCAGGTCAGGCAAGTGCCAATGCAACTTTTCTAAGTTTGCATGTACTTTCTAAGTGTTTGTTGTGGATGGCACGTTAAACTGTAGGTCCCGGCTGTCATTGAACATCCTTGGTAGTCGTTACGGGTATTCAGAAGCCAGTAAGTCTGTCACCAGGGTATCGGGTTGCCCGGGTAACTGGGTTGAGGAGGTCAAATAGGCAGTCGCTTCTTGTAAAGCACTGGTACTCAGCTGAATCTGGAAGCCGACCCCAAAATGGTTGGGAAAAGGCTCGGAGGATGAGGATGATGATTTACTTAGCTACCAGTTCCTTCAAAGACGACCATGAACTCTTAAACCAATGAAACATAACTTAGCAAACATTTCGAAATCCTAACATAACGGTGTAGGCAGACATCTTGAAGTTTAATTTCATATCAGTTATGTGAAATATTCTCAGGTAAGTAGCTCGGCCTTTGTGGCCAGGATCAAAGGATACGGCGGGTGGGCGAGGATTAATACGAACGTATTCAATAGTGACACGGATAAAGGAAGCTAGATCTGACCTGGGAGTTGCTGTGATTTTATGTATTACTTGCTGTGTCAAAATATTGAGAAACGCATTTTTTGTTGACGAAATAATAAGTATACTAAAAATCTAAAAGATTAGGTTTAGACTTTTAAAGAAATGTGGCAAATGAAGAAATTTAAAAACATGAAACGAGTTAAACGTTGATGTATCATTTTACCTTTTGCATTGGTTAAAATGTCTAAACTGATTACAAGACTAACATTATCACCATTCCTCCTTGACAGTTTAAAAATGCTGCCTAGAATGATCAAGAAAAAAAAAAGGAAAAAAAACTAATTTCGGGAAAATTTAAATAAAGATCGGTCAAAAACCTTTTTTGTTTCAGGTATCACTATATTGCCCATTATGTGTACCTACCTACTACACCTACCGATTTAATGTTTAGAACATCCAGCATGTTTAGTTCAGTAATCTTATACGACATACAATCTACGGAGATCGGATTATGACACTTAAATAGGGGTCCTTTGAACAGCACAGCTGTTTCTCTATCACGATTGATATTACGGGTTTTTATGATAACCTGATTATATTTCTGATTCTTGCTGATATTTTCCTTATCGTTTTAACTTTTTTGTACATTTCTGGGACTTTCTTTCGATTGTTTATGTTGTAATTTGCAGGTTAATGTGAACTAAATAGGTACTTTCGCTTATGTACAGTTCTCTTCAATCTCTTCAGATTATTTTGCCCCTTACGTCTCAATTTGAATATTTGACTATTGTGAAGTTACTACATAGTTTGCCTACTTTTTTTGTAACCTAAAAATCGTTCTATATATGTTTAGTTATATCTAGTTAGACTGGAAGCCGACCCTATCATGGTTGGGAAAAAGCTAGGTAGAAGGATGATAGTTGAGAACTGAGAGAATTTATTTGCAGTCAGATCCTATAAAAGGCAATATTTCTGATACATATTCGGAAAATAACTTACATGATACGGCTGTCAGTTTCAACGTGACATATGACGTCATGAGCCACGTAGTGTTCTGACCTCATTACGGATGCGTGCGAATAGGCCGAACAGTCTTCGTGCCTCGTTTGTGTTTCGAATTCTGTTCCGAATGGCACGTACAGACAAGCAAGGTCTGTATTAATGTAGTTTGTACGTATGTTGTACCTTTATATACGTACTTATATCAAGTAGATATAGGTACTTAATTTTGGACGTCGCTGAAGTTTTGAAAGTCAAAATGCTGTTAGGTACAATTTAAAGTATTACTTTTAAGACTATGGTTAAGACGCGATTCCACTGTGACATATGATACTGTGATACACACAAATGTGTCTTTCTAGTCTTCTCGTTCTAGTGAACAGTTTAATGTTTAACAGTTTAACAGTTTATCATGGCATGCAAAAAAAAATATGTCTGCGAAATTGTAACCTCTATGCACATCAAAAGTTCGCGACCAATTAATGAGCGTGAACTTTATTATCTCAACAGTTTTATATCATAGGAAATCAGACTACCACGAGTGTGTGTATTTTATCTAAGTTTTTTCAATATTTTTTGCCTTAAATAGTAACAAGCATAATATACACGGTGTAATCTTTAACGCAGTAAAACGACCCCTTATAACGTTGTAACCTACAAGATATTCCACAACTACATTACATTACCTAGTCTACCAACCAACCTCTTCATCTCCAAGCTTAACCAAGCATGTAGCTTCATAAATTGCACATTTCGGACGGGACGATTTAATTAATTTATATAACGTAAGCTGAGTTTACGAAGTTGCAAGTGAGCGGTCTAGCTCGGGTCATTAATCCACGCCTTAGAGCTTCAAGTTTCTTACACTATTGGATTGAAGACTGTAAATTGTTAAAGTTTAAAGTTGTTACAAAGATTTTGTGATGACCGGGCGGTGTGGTAGACGTTGGGGTAGATCTACGTTTTCTTTTTATTGTAAACTAGCCGTTTTCCCGCAGTTTCACCCGCGTCCCGTGGGAGCTACTTCCCGTACCGGGATAAAAGGTATATATATAGCCTTCCTCGATAAATGGGCTATCTAACACTGAAAGAAATTTTCAAATCGGACCAGTAGTTCCTGAGATTAACGCGTTCAAACAAACAAACAAACTCTTCAGCTTTATAATATTAGTATAGATAGGTTCGAGGGAAGTAAAAAGTAGCGTATCCGTCAGTTGCACAAAGCCCCATTAAAGTTAAAGCTTCTTTAAATCTATTGCTGACTCTTTCTTTGTCAACAAGATAAAAAGTGTCAGCTATAGATTTAATGAAGCTTTAACTTTAATGGAGCTTTGTGCACCTGACGGTAAGAAAGAGAAACCTGTAATTAGCCTTATTAACTGTTTTGTATTTATCTGTTAATTTATATGATATAGTTCTTTATTTGGTTTCCATTCGAAAGCTCCAGGTCAAAAATTCAGCTAACCTCAAGTATATTTATCCAGTTCCTAAACTCTACGGTTCAAACCAAAAAGCATTTTAAACTAATAAATCACAAAATCCCAACTTTATAATAGGAATTTATAAGAACATCATACAAAAAAGCATCAAAACTACGCGAAAATGAATTCACTAACAAATGCAAATTACATTAGCTTACTGTACTTTTTTCGCGTACAATCGCGAACAAAATAGACATTGTTACGATAAAGTGCTAACGTACTGCTGGCTGTTCCCAGTCTATATTTACATAATTCAATTTTTGTTTTATGTATAGTAACAGTTGAATTTATTGGATTTTTGTCGTTTAAAGGCTTGACGGATTGACTGTACCTACACGTATTTAGCTCTGTTTGATGGCTGTTCTTTTCAGTGTTGGCATTTAAAAACCTCTTTTTAGGGTTCCGTACCGAAAGGGTAAAACGGGACCCTATTGTTTTCGCTCCTCTGTCCGTCCGTCCGTCCGTCCGTCTGTCACCAGGCTGTATCTCATGAACCGTAGTTAGAGAGTTGAAATTTTCACAGATGATGTATTTCTGTTGCCGCTATAACAAAAAATATCCATATAATGTCCCCAGCCCCATATACCTCTCAATAACAAACAACCTGATAAAGGCCTTAACAAAGTTAAGCAAGCACTAGCAACAAAATTTGTTTGCCTCACATTGCTCGGTTAGACCGTACATTATTCTATTAGAGGCTCCACCACACGTAATGGATACAGAGGAAGCGGCTAAACTATCTCGCTCATAACAAACTGTGTTTTGAGGTTGCGGGCTTTCAGGGTTCTACCTATGTGCCCTTTTTAAAGTAAAATTTGTTAGGTATTTGTAGGTGTAATTGTTTTATGAAAAATCATCAGATGGCTCGCTCAAATACAGAGATAGTTAACAGTAACAAAGTATGTAGCATAAGAATCGAGATATTTATGAATAACCGTTTTTTACATCCGAAAATAAGATCTTATGAGACTAAAGACATCGGTACCTTATTATCTTTCATCCTAGAATTCAACGCAAATATTATAAAATTTTGAAGGTCACGGTTTAGGTGCAACTTTCAGATAAACTTCCCAGGTATTTCAAAAATGTATTTTTAAAGTTATATTTTGCCCTTTCTCGAAAACATCAGCGGTTCACCTCATGTCTTAACTGATTGGTTGTCACAACTGACCATAGATTTTAAACTACCGCACATGTGTCACTATACCAGAGACAAAGCTGAACCGTCTCATGTTTCTGTAATAACATGGTCATCTATACCCGTCAAACATGATAGACCAACTTTACTATGTAGGGGAAATATAACTAGGTAGAAAATATAGTACCCTGGTAGGTAACTTTACCTTTGAGCCATTTGGGGTTGAAACTCTCGGGCCGTGGGGTCCAAGTGCTCATCTGCTTTTTAAAGATCTGGCAAAGCGACTTGCTGACACTTCAAGTGACCCAAAGGCTGGTTTTTATTTTGGAAAAAAATTAAGCATTGCCATCCAACGTGGCAAGTTTTGTAATGGTTTTTAGTTATATTATGTATAAATCATGTTCATCATCATCATGTAAATATGTACATATAATTCCTAAATAAATTAATTAAATTTTAATAAAAACTATTTAGAATAAATAGGTTACTTGTACAGATACAAGAGTATGGACGGAAAAAACATGCGCTGATCCCAAATAGGATTAGAATAAGGGCAGGAGGATGATGATGAATAGGATGAAAGCAATTAAATGAAAATGCAGTTACTGTTCATAAAATCGTTATCAGCAGCCTTTTTAGTGTTCCACTGTAGGGCACAGGCCTATTCTTATATCGAGAAGGAATTCGAAACTGCAGCATTTGATCATATCAACATTTTGGTTTTGTTTAAACCTAATATAAATTGAGTGACCGATGTACATGTATTTTTAGATCCTTTAATCCTTCAACGCATATTGTAGCCAAAAAGCCAAACCTTCTATCGTTTTCACAAGATTTATTTTCGACCTTTAAATAAAATAGCGTTGCGTAACTTCGTGATCGATCGAAACATGTGACTGTTGTCTAAAGCCCAAATATCATCCAATATAGGTAATATGCCTACGAATAAGAATGCAATTTCCACCTAACTAGAATCGTGGTCTTAGGCTGTTCACACACCGCTTACGCTCAATTGAAAAACGTGACAATGAATAATAAGCTGTGTGTTCTAACGTTTATATTGTAAACAACGTGTGATCCGCTCGTGTGTGCATGACCTAATAATCGAGGAGTTTAGATGTACCTACTTGTTGATTGTGGTAGTCTCTCACAACTATAAGAAAGCTAGTATTTTGTTCAATAGAAGTTTTTATATTAATTTATGTTTACTTTTAACGAGACTTTTTGGTGATCCCCTTAGTTATCTATATGATGTTTTATATAAATAATGAAAATATGAAGTTTGTTTGTGCATAAAATTGAACTGATTTTATTGTACCTATTTATTATATTATAATCGGGACACCTTTTTCACACACGGTCGGTTAGCCCCATGGTAAGTTATTGATTAACTTGTGTTATGAGTGCTAACACAACTGATAAACTACACATAGCTACATGTACATATTTATAAATACACATTTTAACACCCAGACCACAGCCAACAAGCATGCTCATCACACAAATGTCGACCGAACCGGGAATCGAACCCGGGACCTCAGGTTCGGCAGTCCGGCATGGTGACCACTGCGCCATCGAGGATGCTTGTATATAATGATTTTTCGTACAGATACCTATTTGTCGAGAAGCTTTGTCCTATTTTAGAAAAGGTGTCAAGTACTAGGCTGATGGCGATGATCACGCTTTACGAAGTTAAAAAGTGCGTTCACTTTCCTAAACTAGAAGCAAACACTTTAGAGAAAAAAGAAATAGAAGCTACTCTAAAAACTGGCCTATCTTTGTTATATATTGAGGAACGACTGTAGTTAATAATAACAAATGATGGGCCAAAGTCGGAAATCATAATATAATAAAAACTAAATCCATAACGTTAATCGTCCCAGCTATGACCTACATAAGCCTAATAAATTTTATCTCGTCCCGCGTGAAGCATTTAATGAAAAATCGATAGTACCGTCGCGAACACCCGGGTTCATAATTACTGTCTTAGCTGCTAGACTTGCTTAGTGATACTGCAGTAGATATTATGTGCACAACTGTACTTAAGGGTACATCTACACGGCGCATGTAACTGGAGCAAGTGACCCGCGAGTGGGTAGTAAGTTTTGATACATGCATGAGTCGCTAGATCCGCACGTTTCTAAAATGCATGTAACCTGCGCATGTGCCTCGATATGCGCAAGCTACTTGCACCGTGTAGAGGCACCCTAAGTTTTCTGTGTGGCTGTCATTTGAACCTCTTAGGCAATCGTTACGGGTAGTAAGAAACCAGTAAGTCTGCCAACCAATCTTACCTAGGGGTATTGGGTTGCCCGGGTAACTGGATTGAGGAGACCAAATAGGCAGTGGCTCCTTGTAAAGCACTGGTACTCAGCTGCATCGAGTTAGACTGGAAGCCGAACCCAACATAGTTGGGAAAAAGGCTGGAAAGATGACCGACTAGCATGACAAGATGCAACTTGATAATGTTTAAGTAAATGTTTGATAGAGTCTGTGTATATATTATGTACCTAACACATGAATAGCGAACATGTTAGGTACTGATGAATGGCTTAAATCAAAAGGATATTTTTACATGAACTCTGTCATGAATCCTGAAGGTAATGCCGTAAGGAAGTGGGTAGAACGGCGATGAACTATATCTGTTGTATCGTAGTTGTATCCAATAAATGATCAATGAATTTACTTAGTATTCTATGAAAATTTACAAATCAATCAGTCAAACTAACATTCAGAAATAATTAAAAAAAAAATAAACCTTGTCTTAACGTTAGTCAATGTTTTTTTATCTTCACCGAAAAACAAAAGTTTGTTGACTCTTTTCCTTATTGGAAAGTTTTCAAGTTTATTTCAATTTTAATCATGCAACAGACGGGATACGGAACTCTTTTCTAGGCAAAACATTCCGTCTTCATGAGAAAGCAAAAGTTCACGAAGAACATTAAAATGTAGCATCAGCGACTGACATAAGAAACATGTAATGCGCCATTTTACAACTCCAATCTTATAAAACAGGTTTACTGTTCCTGTTTATGATCAACCCTTTTTTATGGCATAATAAAATCGTTATACATTTTCTTTTTTCTAACATTCTTTGAAGTTTCTATTTTTATGTAGGGAAACAACACTTTATTAGACTACTAGCGACCCGCCCCGGCTTCGCACGGGATAACAGGATTTCCCCACTATTTAATGGATGTTATTATAACTCTTTAATCACTCTATCTATTAAAGAAAACGCATGGAAATCGGTTGCGTAGTTTTGAAGATTTATACTATGTAGTGATTTTTAATTCGATTTCTGTAAGATAAGACAATACACAACAATGTTGAAAAACAAAAAAAAACTAACAGCGCTTTCACACAGTCGGATTTTCCGCAAAGTTTTTCCGGGCGGTACGGTCGGTTTACAGAAAACAATTGACCACTACCGGTTTAATCGATGACACGTGAAACCGTACGATCGTTTTCTTGTAACTTGGAACGTATAAAAACCGTGCGACAAATCCCCTGGGCCAGCAAGAGCAAAGCGTTTAGAAATGTGCACTGTTTCATAATATCCCAACTAAAATAATATATTCAAATAAAATAAATATTTCAATTCTACAACACTGAAACTAAAAAACGCTAAAGTAGTGATTTCACCCAGACTTCGATAAAGGTCTCTGCACACAGCGGGCGCGGCGCGGCGGGACGGGACGGCGACGTGACACAATGTACTAGATCGTCGTGTCGCGTCGCGTCGAGCGAGACGGCTCTGTGTGGCGGCCTCCGTAATATCTAGTAAATTACAACTGCTCATTGTCGCGTCGCCGTCCCGTCCCGCCGCGCCGCGCCCGCTGTGTGCAGAGACCTTAAGTCTGCTAAAAAAAAAAAAAACAAAACAAAATAACGACGCGAACGTTACAAAAGTTCTTGAAGATGAACAACGAGTAAGCTGTGCTTACTCAGATACTAGTTGTTACAAACTACAAAGATAAATAACGTGGTTGCAATTTTAAACCGAGTTTCTTGATAGTTGGAGAATCAAGTGATTTTGTTCACGGTGCAGCTTTGACTGAAATAAAACTGTTTTATGAATGTTTGAAGCTTTATCGTAAGCATTATTAATATTTTGACCTAGTGAATATCTCTATACTTTATATAAAAAGAAGAAACATTTTTTGATTGTTTGTACCCTAACGGCTTCGTAACTACTGGACCGATTTGAAAAATTTGTTCAGTGTTGGAAAGCTACACTCTTCCCGAGTAACTTACAAATATTTTATCCCGGTACAGGCAGTAATTCCCACGGACTGCGTGGAAATGGCTAATGAAAGTTTGAAATATTGTTTTGTCTTAAAATTTAAAGATATCTCTCCGTTTGTCAATTTTTCATGCCAAAACTGTAAAACCGATATAAACGAAAGGAACATACAAAAACAGTCTAAAGCCTAAAAACGGATATCAGGTAATTTTTGGCGGAAGTATTTCTTCTGAGGCGTAAGCAAAATCGCGGCTAACAGTTACCATCCAATAATATTCATCAAAAAAGGAAAATTCTTTTGACACATAATATACTTTGACAATCATCTCACTTTTCATGGAAAAGATTTTCCATAAAACAATCTCTAATAAGGCGAGGGAACTTCGTGACTGTGCTTTCTTTCTCGTAATTTGAGTCCAGGTGATTATAATCTTGTGTTTACGAGAATACCGAGACTCGGGTGATAAATCATTTGCAGTAACGGGAGACATTTTTAACAGGCTTCAAAGGAAATATACCTATTGTATTTTAATACATTTTAGTCCTATCTCAAATCAGGTGGTTACAGATTTCGCTACTATTATGTTAAGGATTTACATAACCATAGATACCTACCTGTGGGTACTTACTGTGTCTTTACTGATGTTATAAAGCTGAGGAGTTTTATTTTTATTTACTGAACGCTTTAATCTTAGAAAGTACAGAACCGATTAAAAAAAAAATTACAGGAACGGCCCTATCGAGTAAGGCTATAAGTTTTTTTTTATTTTTTATCTGAGTATGTGTAGTATTTTCCAAGGCACGCGGCTCAAACCGCCAGCGAATATGATAACCCCTTACATCAACATAAAAGCTACCGATTTTTGTGCAGATAATAGCTGTCAGTGTTCAAGGGAAAAGACACTGCACCAAGGTCAGTTTCATATATGTATTTTTATAGCATTTAAACACAACAAGAAAAATGTATCGATGGAAAAAAAACCTAAAAAAGTTACAGTGCTGTATCTATAAAGAAAGCAGTAGCCTATATCTCATAACTTATGTAAACACAACATGAAAGTATACGGTCTGAGAGCCTTGACTACATAACGTTTTATAAGGTATGTCTACAAAAAAGGTTTAATAAAATCTTATGGGCTATAAAGGAAAATATTTATAGGGAGTGGTGAAGGCACTCAAAATACTACAACTATACCTGATGGTCCTGGTGGTCTAATGGGTAAAGAACCAACCTCTCAAGTATGAGTTTGTGTTCGACTCCGGGTCAGGCAAGTATAGTTATCGGCACGAATCTTGACCTCTGACCTTCACCTGCGCAGAAGTAATTTATTGGGTCCCTTATGTGGCATGAAGTGAGGCGCGGGGGCGGGCTAAAGCGGTGATTGGCCTGCAGTGCATCGCGTCATAGCCGTCACTCGGGATTGGTTCTTTGCTAATAAATCACTTCTGCGCAGATATAGGTCAGACCTCAAGATTCGTGCTGATAACTATACCAATGCACCTTTTCTAAGTGTGTATGTACTTTCTATGTAAATATAGGTCACCAAATGATAACTTACATTTTAAAGAACAGTCTTAACCTAACAGTTAGTTGTGAGAACTATATATAATCAGGGGCGATATTCTGTTTACAATGGGTGATCTCTAAAACTGCTAAACTAATTATTTTTTTTGTATTTATGAATCATAAAGCATACATACTTGAATATAATAACTAACCATTGATGATTATATGAGAATAATCCTACTAATATCATTAATGTAGAAGTTTGTGAGAATGTATGAATGTGTTTGTTATTCTTTCACGCAAAAACGGCTGGCCCGATTTGGTTGAAAATTAATGTGTAGATAGGTGACACCCTTTATTAACACACCACGTGGGCGAAGCCGCGAGCAGAAGCTAGTTATATTTCCATTTAGAAAAAATAAATTTTATGTTATTTGTATTACTTATTCGCTCCATGTAAAAAAGTCTTTCTCAGAAGCAGCATAGATAACAGTTTCATAATAGAAATTAAAAGGTTTATAATTAACATAAACAAACATGCAAGAATTCGATTTGTGAATGACCTTTTTACTATAAAATGAAAAACTTTTATAGGTACCAACAATGTGATATCACATTTAAATCTTTAAGTTTTTTTTTATATATCTATACTAATATTACAAAGAGGAAAAATTTGTTTGTTTGTTTGTAATGAATAGGCTCAAAAACTACTGGACAGTTTTTAAAAATTCTTTCACCATTCGAAAGCTACATTATCCACGAGTAACATAGGCTACATTTTATCCCGGTACAGACAGTAGTTAGCACGGGACGCGGGTGAAACCGCGGGAAAACGGCTAGTTAGGTATAAATGCGAAAGTAACTCTGTTTGTCTGCCCTGCTTGCACGCCAAAACCACTGAACCGGTTTCAATGTTTGGTAAGAAGATAGTCTAGTCTAGAGCTTGAGAAAGGACATATTCAACGTTTTTAGGGACTCCTTCCCTCGGTAAGCGGGTGGAGTGGTGGGGAACAAGGTTTGTTCCCACTAGTTCTACTGCTTAGTTCTACCGTAGAACTAATGGGAACTTTTTTTCCCACTAGTTCTACTATTTGAGGTGTAACAAAATAGTAGAACTAGTGGGAATTATGGTTTTTATTGGTATCCCACTAGTTCCACTGAACATTTGCAGTAGAACTAATGGGACATTTTGTTCTACTAGACAGAAGAAGTACAGTCGACGGCCTGGGTGACATCTCGCCGTGTCCGTGGCCTGTGGTTATCTGTAGTTGTGATTTTTATCAGTGCTCAGAAATAATGTTTAAAAAATCAAAGAAAATATTTGTTTTCAGTCCTGTTGTCAACATAAAAACCCTTTTGAAAATAAACATTAGTAATTCATAGAGTTTTCATTAAGTTAAATTATAACGTAACGTCCCTACGATTTGCAAGCTAGAATGATTTGAGTAATGAAATGTAATGAAATGAAAAATGAAATGTAAAATGAAATGAAATGTAATGCAATGTAAAACCGACTTTATTAACAGAGAATAGGGTTTATTTTTGTGTGGTCTGTGCACTTTGTTGTGCTACCCTATCGCGAGTAGGTATGTGGTACACTTTGTGCGCAGTTTTGTGGCCAACCTTATTCTCTCGTAAATATATTTTCAAAAAAAATACGAAAAACCGGCCAAGTGCGAGTCGAAATCGCACACGAGGGGTTCCGTACCATAATTTAGAAAATGAGCAAAAAAATCACGTTTGTTGTATGGGGCTCCCCCCAAAATATTTATTTCATTCTAGTTTTCAGTATTTGTTGTTATAGCGGCAACAGAAATACATCATCTGTGAAAATTTCAACCCTCTAACTAACACGGTTCATGAGATACAGACTGGTGACAGATGGGCGGACGGACGGACGGACAGAGGAGAAAAAACAATTGGGTCCCGTTTAACCCTTTGGGTACGGAACCTTAAAATAGCATAACATTTTATCCTTAATTCATCACCTGTAAAAGGACCTGAGTACATCGGCATTGTGACAATCTATCTCGATCCCGGTCAAAGGCGCAGAGGCAGGCTAAAACTGCGGTGGTTGAGTGTCATAAAGAAAGACATGAAAATCTGCGAACTCGAAGAGGAAGATGTCCTGGATAGAGCGAAGTGGAAGAAGAAGATACGGAGATCGGACCCCGTCACAAGACGGGATAAACGTTAAGAAGAAGAAGAAGGAAACCTACAAAAAAACATCGTATTTGGGTCATTAACCATTCGGGTCGGCTTCCAGTTTATCCAGAAGCAACTGAGGACCACTGTTTGACATAGAATTTTGACATCCCATAAATATTAAATACCTTTACTTCAGCGCTTTTTGTATCCCATTTTTTTGTAATAATTCTCCATTCATAATTTCTAACGCTTAATAAAAGTTCTTCCCCGTGTTGAAAATTACAAACACACACATTGACTAATAACGTTATTGTCATAGAAGCAAACCTCTTAAAAATACTCGCAACAATTTCGCGTTAATACTAAACCAATATCTAATTCTCATTCCATTAAAGCATCTCTCGCTTAAGTAGCTATCAGAGAGCGTTTCCACTGACATGTCGTGCCGGGAAAATGACGTGACGGCTGTTAAGTTCAGGGTACGATTTAACGGGACTGCGGGATTGTTCGAAAGAGCTACAGCGGTCTTAGTACACGAAGGGCTTAAAAAGGAACATGACGGGCTTTAATCACTAAGAGTCTGATTCCCCATAAATAAAGCGTACCTACAGTTTTAAAAAACACACACAAGAAAGCTATGTTATCTCTGAATGCTATAGTCTGTTAAATATTTGGTTCTTAAAACAAATTGATTGTAGATCAGCAGCACCCGTCCATGAATCAGCCATCACCCCGTTTTGTAGTTATTGTAGATCTCTGGTATGAACGAAAATTTTTCAAACGATTACTTCCAACATTTACAAACAGACTAGCAGTATTGGTTGCAACGTTCTTGTTATCAAACCATAGCATACAATTAGTGTTTGTATTTACGCATATTTGTGAAGAAGATCAATATTCTATGAGGTGGTCGACACGGACAGAAGTGCAGTGCAGTACTGTAGCAGCCGCGAGTAGCGTCGTGCTAACTGTACCTCACAGGAGTACCTGGAGAGCTCGGAACACGGTTCACGACTCACCGTTACAATGCACTGGTACGTTTTTGTTGAACCTTACTATTATAATAATAGCCATGGTGAATGTAAAC
Organism: Helicoverpa armigera; assembly: GCF_030705265.1. NCBI lineage: Eukaryota > Metazoa > Arthropoda > Insecta > Lepidoptera > Noctuidae > Helicoverpa > Helicoverpa armigera. The sequence goes on along the minus strand of NC_087131.1, from coordinate 1,798,683 downwards.
TTTTATCTAAAAAAAATAGAAACTGACTTCACAAAATTCATTATCAGATCCTGGACCTGATGACAATGGGGCCATTTGGAACCCCCAAGCAATAATGAATTATTCCAATCGGTTGCGCGAACAAGTCGTTAAAAAATGCTTATTGAAGTATTTCAGTTTTTGAGCCCAACACTATAATGTTTATTAATATTAAAAAATATGCCCAAACACAAAGTAGCTGTAAACGTTTTTAAACAATCGGGACATAATCCGTCGCGCTCCTGTCGGCATTCCAGCCATATTAGAATCCAGCGGTTCGGCTCGCGACGATGGCAAAAGACCGGCAGGAGATGTTGCCCCCCCTCCCCTATGGTGGGCAGGAGCCGCTTGAAGGTAGCACCTGCCTTCTAAAGTTTAGGGCTCAAAACGTCCCTGGTACTTCATCGCCTGCTCGATGCCGATATGAGAATCCCTCTCATCGTAAATGTTTTACTGTTGTGGGCTGAACTTTCAAATAAAAAAATACTATTAAAAAGCAGTTCATGCAATCCAAAGTTACTGCCGGAATTCTGTTCTGCTTTCGTTCTACTTCCGTGTTGTATTCTGTCCCTTTCAATGTTTTGTGAAGTCGGTTTTAATTATGTTTTTAATATCTTTTTCAGTATTATAAATTTTAATAGAAATACAATTAACTTTCATAATACAATTGTTTCAGGCTGAAAATTACCTTAAAAATAGCAATTATAATGTTATTGTTTAAACGACATGCTTTTCAACTTGCAAGCCTGCGCTACATGGATTATAGTGAAACGTTCCAGGATTTATATTTCGACAGGATGGTTGCCTTGGTGCTACATGTACCTTATTTTAATAACGTGACTTTTAATAGAGAATTTAGTGCAGTTGTCGTCGTAGGTGGAATGATAACCTCTGATCGGATTCTCGCGCCGTACAACCCATTTCGATTCTTTATACATAACAAAACTATGTTGGCTAAGATTAAAGCTCATTTAGTATTAGGACGGGATATGTTAAATTACGATATCTCTTACTATTTCGATGAATACGAGATCGCATGTGGACGTCAAATCATTCCTGATGATGAAACAACGATGCTCCATTGTCACGGGAAGAACGGCTTCGACTGCCCAACGCATGACTTGATGGTGCTCAGAATACTTGGAAATATTACATTCACCACGATGCCAACTTTAACATATTCCCAAGTAATAGATAGAGACTTTACAGTTGGGGTTTATCGCACTGAGATAGCGGGACCTAACGACACTCTGAGTGACTATTTTAAGTTTGGCTCTATAGGGTATTTCAACATGACACATATAAAAACCTATGCTTTTGTATTATCAGTTGAGTATCAACCTGAACAATACGCTTTGGTGGACTGTGAAACATGGTTGCCACGTGATTGGGGACACTTCATATGCGTATCGAATTTAGGAGATTACCCAGCGTTGGGATCAGGCGCTTGGTTGGTTTCTGATAACAAAGTATTTGGAATCGGCGGTTTTGCATTTTTTAGAGGCAAGGAAGGAATTTTTGTGTTCACAGACGTGAGACCGTACTATAACCTCATAATGAATACCTGCACATATGAAGATTCACGACAAGAACCTCCAACGGAATTTTTGCGAAACCGTGAAGAGTACGTAAAAAAAGCGAGAATATAGAAGATATTTATAGAAGCAGAAGAAGATGATAATCATGTAAAATTGAGGACACCCCTCGGAAATCACAGGCACAAATTGAGTAAAAACTTATTTAGCACAAACAAAAAGGCACAAAGATAAATACTAAATAGGAAAGAATTAAAGCAATGGTCATCACTGAGGTCGGAATTAGGTAGAGTTATTCATGTACTTACACTGATTTTATACGTCCAAAGAATAAAGTGGATATGCCTCAAACCCCGAGATTAATTTTAAAAAGCAGAAAATATCCCGTGATTTTTTAAATAAAAAGTTATTTACTTTTAAGACTATCAATATTTGTATTGTGAATTAATGAAAACGAATAAAAATTAAGACTATCAATAATTTGCATTGTGAATTAATGTGAACTAATAAGAATTGTATTTTAAATGATTTATTTGTCTATCTCTGACGTTCTTATTAATTAGTTCCGACCCCTCAGATGTAATGACTGACTGAGAATTATTATTATCTTTATCTATAGGTACCTATAAATTTTTTGTAACTCAAGAACGGGCTAACCTATCCAAACCAAATAAAAGCAGCATGCGTAATATCTAGGCTTCGTTTTGACTGTTTAGTGAATGGTTTATATAAACGTTGTTTATTTATCACAATTTTTGACAACAGAATGGTGGATTTTATACGTAGCACGTACTTACGTGCTACGTATCCACCACTCTGTACTACCCTATACTAAACTTGTACTTAGATTAATACATTAATTATTATGAAAATAAATTACGTATGTACACACTTATTACCATTGTTTTTTTTCATTAAGTGCATTAATTTCATGAAAGATTTTTTATAGCGAACCTCTACAAGACTATAGATAGTTCAACTCAGATTTGCACGCGGCCCTATGTGTGCGTCGGCTTGTAAATATACAACTTTCATTCGTGTGACAGTGACGTCGTCCGAGGATGACGTGTTCTTATCGCTTTTTGTTATGGGTACAGTCGTTTACGAAAATGTCTAGTTCTTCACGGAGAAAATGTTTCAAAGGAGTCAGGTAGCGTTTCAAAAAATGAAACATTCAAAGCTTTTTATTATAACATTCTATTCTATTCTATTTTTGGTTATGGCAAATTGTCGATGTCGATATCAACGATTCTGCCACTGACGAGTGAAATGATAAGCACGTCGTGATGCCAAACAAACAACTTTGAGAAAGAATAATAATTTAACTGATTGTAGATCTTGTTGGGTTAGTAGGACGGCACTGAAACAAAAATATACATATATAAATAACAAATATAAAAGGTTAGAACATTGAAATATTATAAAATATATATATATAAAAAAGGGGGGGGGGAAACATTAAAATACCACATTTATCTAAACGGTGACCAAAAGTAGGCCACGGTCTATAATTTAATATTATTGCGAAGGATAGCAATCATGAGGACTTGGAGAAGTTCTGGGGAGGAATATGTTAAGAGGGAAGGGAAGTTAATTGGTACAGGAATCTTTAATTTTGGGAGACGGCTATATAAGTCAAAGGATGAGGAGTTGATGGGGCAGCTGAAGAATATGTGCTCCAGGTCACCTTCATCCAATCCGCACTCACAAAGAGATGAGTCCTGTACATGGATTTTTCGCAGGAAAACAGGAGTACAGCAGTGGCCTATACGTATTCTGCATAGGACAGATATGACAAACTTGGGGAACTTTTTGTAATGGAAAAACCAAGGTTTAGGTTGTATGAGGGGTTGGATAGCATAATAGGAAGTACCCTTTTTCCTACTGGACAAATTCCAACATTCCTGCCATGAAGTCTCAAGGTGCGCTTTTGGAAGGTTTAGCAGGTCATACCCTTGAAGGGAGAAGTATTTAGGATCGGCTGAGGCTGACGTGCAAGCATCCTTGGCCATTGCATCTACACATTCATTCCCCTTGATACCGCAATGACTGGGTATCCATACAAGGTGAACTACCTTTTGCTGATGTGCACAAGATAATAGGGACTTTTTAATATTTAGGATTATAGGACTGTGGAGTTTACTTTTGAAGGGATTTTGGGATAGGGCTTGAAGACAGCTTAATGAATCTGTAAAGATAACACTTAAACTGATTTCATGGGACTCTATGAAAAGGCAAGCTTCCAATAATGCCACACACTCGCCTGTAAATACGGACGACTCCTTTGGACATTTAAATTTTAAAATAATTTTTGAGTTCTGATAATAAACAGCAGCACCAGTGTTGCTGCTTGACGATAATTTGGAAGCGTCGGTGAAAAATCTTTGGAACCCATTCCATCGCTCTCCCACCACCGCATTAAAGGTCGAATTCGCCGACGGGGATTTCTTGAAAATACCAATATCATAGTATATTTTTGGAATAAAGCAAAGAACTTCATAAGAAAAGTTGAAAATAGGTAATCTAGGATACTGGGCAATAGGGCAATTTAAATTTAATACAAAACGGAATGCTTTTAAAATGAGAGGAATTTCTTTATGCTCCCAGTATTTTGAGGTTTTACATAAAGCATCTAAATCTACAAGTTTAGGGATTAGGGGGTGAGAGGTTTTAGGAACCACCCTTAATAGGAAGCGGGACGCTAGATATTGCCTCCTCAAGGCCAAAGGAGGTTCGGCACATTCAACCTGTAACGCGTTAATGGGAGAGGACTTCATGCAACCTGAGATGATCCGAAGGCATTGAGACTGAATCCTTTCTAATCCCGCCAAGGCACCCCTGTTGCAAGGAATCAAAACAAATGAACCATAATCTAATATACTACGGACTAAGGCGTTATAAACAAGTTTCATGGTGTAAGGATGAGCCCCCCACCATACACCAGAAAGAACTTTAAGAATTGGAAGCACCCTTTCGCACCTTTTAACCAAATAGCAAAAGTGATCGACACCAGTTAATTTTGCATCCAGATAGACCCCTAAAAATTTTGCCTTTTTAACAACAGGGATCCCTTGACCCTGGATTTTAATAGATACCTGAGGGATTGAGCGTTTCCGCGAGAAGATGACTACCGAACTTTTAGGAGCAGACAGAGAGAGGCCGTGGTCAAGAAGCCATTGGTGCAGAGAGTCCAAAGAAAGGCAGAGGGATTTAGCAGCATCGACAATCGAGGCATTGGTTACGAATAGTGCCAGATCGTCGGCATATTGTAAAATACGGCAGTCGTTGTTTAGGCAGGAACCAATGTCGAATGTGTATAGATTATAGAGCAACGGGCTAAGGACAGAGCCTTGGGGAAGGCCCCTCCATGTGGTTCTTTCCTCAAATACCTCACCCTGCACTCTCAGCACCAAGGATCGAGACGTAAGTAGTCCACATATGCATTGAATCATCCTTACCGGGAGACTCAGCTGTTGCAATTTCTGCCTGAGTATGGGAAGGAGGACGCTATCATATGCGGAAGAAACATCTAGGAAGGCGGCTACAGCAGCTTCATTTTTAGAAAAGGCTGTACGAACATCAGTAACAAATGTTGCCACACTGTCCATTGTGCCAAGACCCTTTCTGAACCCAAATTGGTGGCTCGGTAGCAAACCCTTAGATTCGACCAACCACTCAAGCCTATTTTTAATGAGGTGTTCCAAAAGTTTAGCCAGAACGGAGGATAGAGCAATTGGTCTAAGGCCATTCGGATCATCAGCATTTTTGCCGGGTTTCAAAAGAGGGATAATGATCTGAAGTTTCCATTGGTCAGGAACCCAACCAAAATAATAACAATAATTAAAAATATTGAGTAGGTAATATTTAGCATTTATGCTGGCATGGGTTATAAATGAATATGGAATGCCATCAATGCCCGGGGCAGAATCTCGAACGTGACGCAACACCGCATTCAATTCTTCCATTGTAAATGGATCGTCCAAAGGGTCACCCGCGGTACCCACAGGCGAGTGATCTAATTCTGAAAGTAAAGGAACATAGGCTGGAGCAATTTTATCGAAGAATAATTCAGCAGTATTTCTGGTTATAGGGGACGAGACAGATGGAGAGCACCCACGTCTGAAGCGGTTTATACTCTTCCATACTGCTGACACTGGGGTTGAGGGAGAAAGAGAGGTGCAAAACTTTACCCAACCACGACGTTTCTTCTTACGAAGAAGCCGTTGGGATTGGGCATACACTCGTTTGTACTGTAGAAGGTTGTCGATGTTCATCGCTTCATTGAACTTTTCTTCAGCCACCTTTCTTTCACGTATTGCTGATGTGCAATCTTGGTCCCACCACGGGGGTGATGGGATTTTGTTCTTAGCGCAATTGCGCAGAGGAAAGGTGGAATCAGCACTAAGGGAAATGGCCGAAACAAAGCCGTCATAACAACTCTTAGCATGGCAGTGATCAGGAATTTGCGGGAAAGAAGAAGTTAAATTTGGAAGTTCACTGATTTTCTCCTCCAATAGTGAAGCAAACCTTGACCAGTCCGGTTTCGATAAGTTGTACTTCAGAAGTGGAGGGGAAGTTTTCTCTAAATAAGTTTTGTTTAATAATGTTACAACAATAGGATAGTGATCGCTGCCATGCGTCAGAGGGGTGCATTGCCAATGAAACGATGCCGCCAACTCTACAGAACAGAAAGTAAGATCTACACAACTCTTCTGCTGTCCGGGAAGGGGTCTGCGGGTAGGACAACCATCATTTAAGATGCAAAGGTTAAGGTCATCGAGGATTTCTACTAAACCTTCCCCAAACGCATCACAACGGTCGGAGCCCCATCTAAAATGGTGACAATTAAAATCTCCCATAACTAACATAGGCCCATCTATATTGTTAAAAACGTTTCTAAGGGAGCCTAAAAAGTTTCGGTGTGGGTGGGAGATATAAATGGAAAGTACAGTAATGCCTTCGAATTTTGCTGCAACTACATTAATGTCACCATCCAGAGCAGGAAGAGACAGGGTCGAGAATGGGACTCTATTATTAAGGAAAAGAGCCGACCCTCCATATCCATCAGACCTATCACATCTCAAAATATTAAAATGTGGCATGCGAAAGCTAAGACTTGGTGTAAGCCAAGTCTCAGCAATAGAACAAGCCAAGGGCTTGTATTTATTAAGTAGAAATATGAGGTCGTGCTTCTTATGAAACACGCTCCTCACATTCCATTGTAAGAACACCTGATGAGGTGCCATTTTTAACATTTAGTAACAGATTAACAAGTTGATGGGCGACGTTGGACGGTATTTGGGAATTATTAGTCATTATAGATGACAGAACTTTAATTAAGATTTCTATTAAAGAGGATGTATTGTTAGAATCAGCATAAGGATTATTAAGAGCGCAGCCATCTGGCTGTGAAAGTGAGGGAGAGTTAACAATACGCTGATGAGCAGCTTTGTCATAAGAAGGTGAGAGGGGAGCATGGGTCTTTGGCTTTAAAAATACTGTTTTGCGATATGACTGAGGTTGATTTGCTGTTGATTTAACAGCATTCGCATAATTGCGGGAAGCAGGTGGAACTGTTTTGCTGACCTCAGCATAGGATAAGGACTTCTCAGCCATAATAGTTTTTATGGCTTTCTGTCTGCCATGCTCCGGGCATGACTTGCTGTTAGCAAAGTGATTACCAGAGCATAACACACAGAACGCCTCATCTTCTGAAATGTTGCAACCATCACCGGGGTGATCGTGGCCACATTTACAACAACGTGGTTTTGAGCGACATACAGACTCCACATGACCAAACCTGCAGCACTTGCGGCACTGGATGGTGGGGTAAACATATTGAACAACTGGTAGAGAGGTGTAGCAGCAATAAACTCTATTAGGTAAAACCTGGCCATCAAATGTGATAACACAGGTCTCTGTCGGTTTAAATTCTGCGATGCCGTCATTGAAGAATTTACGGCTGATGCGACGGACTTTAAGGATTTGTCCACATCCTGAGGGCACTGTAAGGTAAGTTTTAGCTTCCTCTTCACTTAAGTCGCTGGGGACGCCACTAACAACACCCATACGTGTAACATTAAAAGTGGGGATTGATGCCACATAGCTGTTTTTAGAAAGGATGGCATTAATTATAAATGAGTTTGCATCCTGGGGGGATGAAAACTCAACAGAAACTCTATTGCGGCCGACTTTCTTAACACCGTCCCGAACAATATTAGCTATGTTGTTCTTGAGCAAAAACATGCCAAAGGTCACCGGGTGCAGTGTAGTACCAGTATTAGTCTGAGGCTCCAAACGCGATACATGTACAATAAAGGGAGCTTTATCTGTTGCAGAGTATCTGCTGCGACCTACTTGGTTTCTCTGCTGTTTTGGTGGTATGCGACTATTTTCGGCATCTGCAGAGCGTTTCCTAGCGATCTGATTGGTAGGGTTCTGAGATTCGGGAAGGGATGGAGATTGGGACTCCGCGATGCTGCAAGCAACATCGGCGAAGTGGGAAAGTGGAAAGTTAGGGGATAAAGGAGCGTACGAGGAGATGTCAGGAGGATCTGGGTCCGGAGGTTTATTTCGGTCCATATTTACTAATAAAACTTACTTAGCTAGACGAAAAAACGTACACACACAATAACGCACACAAGGACAACACACAGTAACAAAAACAAGTCACAAAAAGTCACCAATTCACTGAAAATAAACAAAAACTCTAGACACACGTGCTAACCAAAAACACTCTGTGGCGAGAATCTATTATAACATTTTACAGTTTTTCATTATTTTCTCATACGTCTTTTCAAATTGACATTGACAGTGTCTTAGAAATAAATGACGTGAAATATCTAAGATGAATTAAATACTCCTTACATATTTTCTAGCTCGGGGTACGCGGACAATAAATAAAAGTGTGGACTAAGAATGTAAAAAAAAACGTAATCGTGTATGATAATGTAAACAAAATAAGTGGGGAATTTTAAAAAATTATATTGCTTCGCATAATGTCGACCAAAATAAGACGGAAATAATGAAACTCATAAATGAACGTTTAAATCAAATTGATTAAGGGATGTGGGGTAATACTTGTCGACATGTACAAAAGAATAAAGAAGAATACTATAGACATTTTGACATGGAGTCAGAATTTATAATTCACCTTGGAAAGTAGCGAATCCAAAAATTCATCATTTGATTTTTCAAGTAGCGATTCAGAATCGTTATAAAAAGATTAACACTAAATTACGTTATAACTATTTTTCTTAAACACCTGTATACAACCCCGAAATAACTGTATTTGTACCTGACTGTACCTCTTGTCACGCACACAAAGTCACTGTATATGTACAAGGATTACCCACACAAATGGCCGCGCGCACGACTGAGTTGAACTTACTATAATTCACCTATCGTTTTCATAATGAACAGGTAACACAGTGGTAGTAAAAGTCCGCTAGTGTAAAGGCGCTCTAATCTAGTCAATTTTACAATTGGCATAAAGACGTTGACTGGTAGACCATAGATAGCGCCTACGTCAAAAGTACTGTTTTGTATTTAACTGACAGCTAACTAATTTTATTTCTGCAAGGTGGAAAAACTCATTTTTGTTATATCTTTTTATCCACGAAATCGATGTGGTCCAAAATTTAATTCGGGAGGGTAGCAATTAGGTAGCAAATCTAGGTGGAAAAAAATCAATACTTTTCTTCACACTAGGAATCCTCTAGATACTGAATATCTTGAAAACCACGAGAGTAGCAATTGATTGGGTGGCTGGAAGCAATTAGGTAGCAATTCTCTATATATTTATTTCTAGAGGATCGGTGAGGTGTGACAGCGATCCTGACGTTAACGCCTATTCTACCTTCTCAATTCAATTCCCTGGGCAACTCGACACCCCTCGATAAGACGTTTGGATAGAGGATTCGGCTTCTGACTACCTTTCCCGACTGTTGAATATGTACTAATGACTTGTGCTGTTGTTTTCGCCCTAAATCAACATACTATTTGTGTGCTTCTAGTCTATGGAAGCTATTCTAATGGCTGATTTACATTGAGTCAGTAACTGACGTCAGTCCACTGACAAGTCAGTGCTGACCCGGCACTGCCATCGTGTAAATTGATTTGAAGTCAGTACAGTACTACTGACGATACACTGACACTACACTGACTTCGTGTAAACAGCACGCGTCAGTTTTCGGCGCCTACACTGACGTCAGTTACTGACTCAATGTAAATCAGCCTTTACGCGCGCTGAGCAGTGCTGGTGTCAGTAAACCGGTTTCGCGTTGCCGCCGTGCCTACTATGACGACTGTGACCGTACAATCGGTTACAAAATAAACATCTTTCACTATCAATAACTATTATTTTTTGTACTAAAACACAACAAAATAAAAATATACGTATCTATAAAACTGATTTAACCATAAGTTGACAAAGTTTGCGCACTGAATAAAATTCATTCTTGGGCCCGGTTCTCCTAAGTTAATAATGTCAAAATCGAATAGAAATTGAATCCATATCAGGCATTCTGCTACTAAAGATGAATCGTATTCCTACGACATTCGATTGGTTTGCGATTGGTCTGCTATTTTGGTGATTTTGGTCTATACGGTAGTTTGGTCTATACGATCATATTGCAATCGTAAATCATTTGCAGACAAAATGATTCATTATTGAATGGCAGAAAAGAATAAAAACGTTTATTTCAAAAAAAAATGCGGAATGCCACATGCGCTTCAATCGTAATTGAGTCGGGATTGGGCCTCACTCGAAAGTGAATCGTATGAAGCTTAAGTAAAATTAGGAGAATCGAGCCCCTGTACAGTTATAATAGTTATTATGTTGTAATAACACAAAGTGTAGCGGTTGTTGTTTCTATTAAATGAAATTGAGATAAAACAGAAGTAAAGTAAGTTAATACATAGTAATGACGATATATCATCCATCGATAACTTTTCGTGGGACAACGGGAATGCGCCTTCACTAGTAACGAGTACAGGTACGTCACTAATGCTATTGCATAGCACTATGCGTCTGATAAGCTCGCCTGATCGCTCTGTAATACACTTTGTTACTATTACAGCTTATTTATAAAAGTGGCTGTTTTTCTCTTTTGCAGATTAACTGAATGTATATCGCTAATTATAAAACAATAGAAAATCAATTGTGTACAGTTTTTCGCAGGATTCTGGTTTCTCCAACTCACTCAAATCGAAACAGACGCTAAAGCATACCTTCACCCACTTCATACAAAGTTTTTAGAGAAATAACCAGATATGCCAGTCAGCAGACAAAGAATAGGAGACCAACGTAGAGCCATAGTCCAAAAGAAACTTTTACCACAAGACACAATAGATCAAATTTATGAAGAAGTCGGAACAGAATTACAGATTGCTCACACATAAACCCAACAACACTCCACACAAAATAACAAAACAGCTGCAGTCATTACAGAAGCGGGACAACGCCTGAAATGGTCCAACGAATATAATGAAGCAATTATTAGGATATATTATACCGTAACTGAACTAGAAACCAATAAAACAGCTTACAGAAAATATTTACATGAATAATTCATTTTATACCCCAAATTCCCATATAACTGAGCAAAGAGTATCAGATCAAATGAGAGCAATTATAAATAACAAATATACTAGCAACAGCAGATTAACAGAAATAAAAACACAAGTAGCTGAACAATTAAACAACCCGACCCATCAAACAGAGAATGAAATCTTTATTTATAAACATAGATTTAAAAAGGTGGTTCAATGTCATAATAATATAAGCCCATCTATGTCTTGCATTGAAGCGTACAAATACATGCATTTTATGTCATCATTATTAAATTTGTTTATAATTTGAAATCATTATTAATTTGAAAGCTATAGTGAACAATTTAATATTCTACCTCAACACGACACACAATTCGATGATCACAACGCTATACCAAACGCACATCTCGCAAACACACAAACACCTATCACATCAATAAACATTCATATGCCTTACACAGACAGATTTATAACTACACAAAATAATGAAGAAGCTCTTTCAATCTTCACTACAGAAGACGTTTCTTCATTAAACCAAACACAGATCTCAGAGCCTATTACTTATCAATCCAATTTCAATGATGCACCAGAAACAAATATTGAATTAGAAGAGACTATTAAACAAGCACAACAATTTTTCATCGACACTCACCCTACTAATAGACCATACATTCCCAAACAAAAGTCATCCAGGAAGTTTGCAGCTATAGTTAATTACATAAATACACAAATTTTACTCAAATATGTAAATTTAGGTATAGATTTTAACAGCTTGACTATTATATATTGTGCAGCATGGACGGTAGCTAAATGTAATGGTGCAAAAATCTAATATTACACAAAACCCCTATCGAACAAAGACACACAGAAAACCAAAATGGCAGATTAGGTTAGAAAAAAAAATTGCAAACCTAAGAGCAAATATAGGGAGGCTGACACAGTTTATAAGAGGTAATAGAAGTCGGAAAATACTGACAGCAGTAGAATCCATAAAATCAAAATACCAGCTACACGCATAACATGAGCACTCTAACACACAAATCGAACACTTCCTAGACACACTTAAACAACAATTGAATGCCGCGTCACGTAGACTTAGAAGATATCTTACATTCAAATTCATTTATTCATAAGAATACAAGCTCACAGTAAGTACCAAAACGCTTATATCTATACTAAGCTTACAAAAAAGTAGCTAACAATGCAATAATAAAAATAAACAATTACAAGAACAACAATAAATCATACATTATTTCTTAGAACTAGTCAGAAAAAGGTAAAACATTTTCTTGATAATATAAGGAGCATCAAAAGATATGTCTGCATCCGGAGTATTCTGTAAAAAGCTATTTACTAATGATACAGCACGAGTAGTAGGACTGTTGTGCATCTGGAGGGGCCAACTAGGTGGACACGACAGTAGTCTATGTTGCCGTCTGCCGACACCACGCATGTATTTGTCAGGGACATAGAAATAAATGCACTCTCTCAGGGGTGCATTGTCGATCTTATTTATAAGCAAGAAGTAATAGTGCATTAACGTTGATAGATTGCGTCTGAGTAGTAAAGTGTCAATACTAACCATCCCCGATACAAATAAGGAAGGGTATAGAAATGGATAATACCCATACTGTAGTTTGTATAAGTACCTCGCAAATTTTCGCTGGATTTTTTCCACCATACCACTGTATAATTTTTCACATGAATCACATGGTACATGCAAAAAACGTAAAGTACAGAATGCAACATTTAGAAATAACGAAAAATATTTTACAGAAGCCTCACAACTAGGGCTGCCATCCGTCCGGGTTTCCCCGGATTTGTCCTCGTTTGGAGGCCGTCCGGGGGCCGTCCGGGCGGGGTTTCAAGAGGTGTCCGGGGAAAACCCGGACATTTTACACAGGGCCGTCTTAACCTATGGTGCAGGGTATGCGAATAACCCGGGCGCCGTGGGCTCGAAGAACTCGAAGTTTCCCAAAACTCAAAAATTTTCGCGCTCGCTTCGCTCGCGACTTCTTTTCTTGACACGATTTTTTTTGGCGTTTAGCTACTTTAATATCCCAATATTCAAAAAATTTGCGCTCGCTTCGCTTGCGGCTTCTTCAGTTTGCGGATTTTTATTATTATACAAGTTTAGGTGCTTTAGTGACCCAAAACTCAAACATTTTCGCGCTCGCTACGCTCGCGGCAACTTCACTTTCCAGTTTTTTTTTTATTTTTCTACATTTTTTTGTCTAACCTATCAAAAAGGTAGCGCCGTTTTAAAGTCCTATTACTAACAAGAAGGTAACTCCTAGTTTCCACATGAGCTTTCTTATTTATGACCTTCGAAATACATTAAGCCATAATCTTTCAATACTAGGTACCTACTACATGAGCTAGAGACGGCTCTGACTTTTCATGTAAGGAAGCACCTCATTGAATTTAAGTATATGGTAATATTAAAAATTAGGCCTTGTATTGTTTAAAAAAAAATCGGACTCGTCCGGGGAAAAAATGCGATTTACGCCAAATGTCCGGGTTTTTTTAAATGTTTGTCCGGGTTTGGCGAAATTCGAAATGGCAGCCCTACTCACAACCAATAACACTGATACAAATGCAAACATTAGAAGCACCATCTGCTGAAGATTTGCGAGAATTTTGGGCAAATATTTCGGAGAACCCGGTCAGTCATAATAACCAAGCAGAATAGATTGCCGAAATTTCATCACTAGAGGTTCCAGAAATGGAATTTGATTTTATACCAATAGACACATTCATATACATCATAAAACGAACACACAACTGGAAATCACCAGGCACAGACAACATCCACAACTATTGGTATAAGAATTTCACTAGCATATACAATCATTTAAACAAATTCATCAATCAATCAATCACCACACTTACTTCCCACATACATAACACAAGGAATCACTTATATGATTCCCAAGGATACATGCGATCCACTAAACCCAGCCAAATACCGACCCATTATTTGCTTACAAACCCTGTAGAAAATCTTAACTGCCTGCGTAAAGTTATTTACACACATTTAACTTAAAACAATATTCTATCAGAACAGCAAAAGGGGTGTCGAAAGAACAGTCAAGGGTGTAAGGACCAACTCACCATTGATCACAAATTTTTGGTCAAAAATAAAACTGACATACATACGATGTTATATGTTTGGTTGTTATATGTTTTAAATCTATATAAAATACACCTTACATTAGTAAATGCTACTAACTACTACCTAAAGAATTCCATGCAAAATTGGCAAACTGCTCTTAAAATAAATCAAGTCTCGACAGCTATCACATATGCATAAAGCGAGGTATTTTTCAAGGAGACGCTCTAAGTCCACTCTGTTTCTGCCTGGCATTGAACCCCCTTTCACATCTATTAGATAAGTCGTACGCAGGTTACACTTTAAACAACAACATCACACAACACACACTATCACACCTAATGTACATGGATGATATAAAGTTATAAACATCAGACACACAATCACTATTATCATCTAGCAGACATAACACAAACATTTTCTACAGATATTTGCATGCAGTTCAGAGTTGATAAATGCAAAATATTATCGGTGTCAAAAGGGAAAATTCAAAACAACAGCTATACACTTGAGTCAGGTGAAACAGTTGAACCAATGCACGAACATAGTATATACAAATACCTTGGATTCAAACACTCTAGGCTGATTCTACTCAAGAAAACTAAACAGGAACTGATGAAGAAATTTACACACCGCTTAAATCTAATTTAAAAAACAAACCTAAATTCTAGAAATACAATTAAAGCCCTCAATATATTTTCATTACATTGTTATCGGCAGGTGCCATAGTTCCCGTAGTTTCCCCATTCCTAGTCCACTAGCATCCCATCACAATAGCCCAAGTAGTTTTCATCTATAGTTAGCAATAGTTTAGCACAGAACCGGGGATTACCCTTGGGTAAATTTCTTTTTTTCATTTTTGGGATAATCGTCGGTTTTGTGTCACCATTTCATTAAAGTTGTCTCAAAAGGGCTCCAGCGTGTTGGCTTCGGCCCCAAGTTCGCCTCCCAAAAATCCGGGACTCTGTAATCCCGAGGTCTGGAAGAGACATACATTTGTAATTTAATAAATTTATTTAACGAAACCAAAAGATAATAACATATTTACACAATTGCTTATAAGCTACTTATATAAAGAATATCCCACCAAAAACATTAAATGTAAAAGAAAGCCAAGCCTCTACGCCATTCTTCCACCGTAAAAAGTTTTGAGATCGCATAGAAGCCAAGTCCTGTTCAACTTTATTTGTAACTAGCTTTTGCCCGCGGCTTAGCTCCCGTCAACTGACTTCTCTACTTTACCCTATTTTTTTTCTATAAGAACCTTCTCCTGACAATAACAAATACAACAAAAAAAGAATTAGCCAAATTGGACCAGGCGTTGTTGAGTTATGCGCTTACCAACACATTTTGCGATTCATTTTTATATTATAGATAGATAATAAGTCAATATTTTGTGACTATATCAATAGTTTTGTTAGTAATCTTTGGTTTTGTTCACATTACAATAATATTGACTTGGCCATGAGCACAAGTTAAAAGCGCGTAAAAACATTTTTTTTTTTTAATAAACTAAAATCTTTTCGAAATCGTCGAATTTTCGAATCGAATATCTTTTAGAATGAAAAAGGTTTTTTTCAGAGATAGATGGCACTATCACATGAAATTATTTGATATTTTTAAAGTACTACTTATGGTACTAAGCTATGTAACGAAACCATAGCGCGATTTAGACCAGCACAACGACATCTATCGAGCGAGCATGCAGTATTTATCGCACTGCATTTAATATGAAAGATTTTATCATTATTCATTTCATTTAAACCTAGCTTTTTTATCCATATGTATGTATATTTAAAACATAATAACAATATACCACACTATGTAACAATAAAACAAATCGTTACATTTTGTGCTTACATAAATAAATAACAAAGTTATCAATGCAGTCCAAATACACAATGTTCTTGTATTTTTTATTAAGTTTTAAGGTTTTTATAATTTTTCCTTTATATGTAGCTAATAACCTATCTTAGCTTAGATTTTTAATGATCGGTCAGTGAGTCAGTGAGTGACAAAATGGTGTAACTTTGATCGCTCATAACTCGTTAACTATTTTGTTATTCAAATGTCTTGTAATTTTGAGACTGAGCTTGTTCTAATACTTACTCTTGGTCATCGAAAACGTAAACTCCTAGCTTTGTCCACATGGAAGATACAGGGGGTGAAATAGCCCCGAAACGCTTCGAGATAGGATGGTACGGCCGTGACCGCTTTGCTCGAGTCTTGGCTGGAGCACTGCCGTGCCCTCAGATTTTACAAACAGACTAGCAGTATTGGTTGCAACATTATTGTTATCAAACCATAACATGCAATTAGTGTTTGTATTTACGCATATTTGTAAAGAAGATCAGTATTCTATGAGGTGGTCGACACTGACAGAAGTGCAGTGTAGCAGCCGCGAGTAGCGTCGTGCTGACTGTACCTCACAGGAGTACCTGGAGGGCTCGGAACACGGTTCACGACTCACCGTTACAATGCACTGGTACGTTTTTGTTGAACCTTACTATTATAATAATAGCCATGGTGAATGAAAACTTTTATCTAAAAAAAATAGAAACTGACTTCACAAAATTCATTATCAGATCCTGGACCTGATGACAATGGGGCCATTTGGAACCCCCAAGCAATAATGAATTATTCCAATCGGTTGCGCGAACAAGTCGTTAAAAAATGCTTATTGAAGTATTTCAGTTTTTGAGCCCAACACTATAATGTTTATTAATATTAAAAAATATGCCCAAACACAAAGTAGCTGTAAAGGTTTTTAAACAATCGGGACATAATCCGTCGCACTCCTGTCGGCATTCCAGCCATAGTAGAACCCAGCGGTTCGGCTCGCGTCGATTGCAAAAGACCGGCAGGAGATGTTGCCCCCCCCTCCCCTATGGTGGGCAGGAGCCGCTTGAATTTAGCACCTGCCTTCTAAAGTTTGGGGCTCAAAACGTCCCTGGTACTTCATCGCCTGCTCGACGCCGATATGAGAATCCCTCTCATCGTAAATGTTTTACTGTTGTGGGCTGAACTTTCAAATAAAAAAATACTATTAAAAAGCAGTTCATGCAATCCAAAGTTACTGCCGGAATTCTGTCCTGCTTTCGTTCTACTTTCGTGTTGTATTTTGTCCCTTTCAATGTTTTGTGAAGTCGGTTTTAATTATGTATTTAATATCTTTTTCAGTATTATAAATTTTAATAGAAATACAATTAACCCTCATAATAAAATTTGTTTCAGGCTGAAAATTACCTTCAAAATAGCAATCATAATGTTATTGTTTAAACGACATGCTTTTCAACTTGCAAGCCTGCGCTACAATGATCTTAGTGAAACGTTCCAGGATTTATATTTCGACAGGATGGTTGCCTTGGTGCTACATGTACCTTATTTTAATAACGAGAGTTTTAATAGAGAATTTAGTGCGGTTGTCGTCGTAGGTGGAATGATAACCTCTGATCGAATTCTCGCGCCGTACAACCCATTTCGATCCTTTATACATAACAAAACTATGTTGGCTAAGATTAAAGCTCATTTAGTTTTAGGACGGGAAATGGTAGATGACGATGTCTATTACTATGTCGGTGAACACGAGATCGCATGTGGACGTCAAATCATTCCTGATCATGAAACAACGATGCTCCATTGTCACGGGAAGAACGGCTTCAACTGCCCAACGCATGACTTGATGGTGCTCAGAATAGTTGGAAATATTACATTCACCACGATGCCAACTTTAACATATTCCCAAGTAATAGACAGAAAGCTTAAAGTTGGGGTTTATCGCACTGAGATAGCGGGACCTAACGACACTCTGAGTGACTATTTTAAGTTTGGCTCTGTAGGGTATATCGACAACTATCATATATACACATATACTTTTATAGGAGCAGTTCAGTATCAACCTGAACAATACGCTTTGGTGGACTGTGAAACATGGTTGCCACGTGATTGGGGACACTTCATATGCGTATCGAATTTAGGAAATTACCCAGCGCTGGGATCAGGTGCTTGGCTAGTTTCTGATGAGAAAGTATTTGGAATCGGCGGTTTTGCATTTTTTAGAGGCAAGGAAGGGATTTTTGTATTCACAGACGTGAGACCGTATTATAACCTCATAATGAATACCTGCACATATGAAGATTCACGACAAGAACCTCCAAAGGAATTTTTGCGTAACCATGAAGAGTACGTACAAAAAGCGAGACTATAGAAGATATTTATAGAAGCAGAAGGAGATGATAACCATGTAAAATTGAGGACACCCCTCGGAAATCACAGGCACAAATTGAGTAAAAACTTATTTAGCACAAACAAAAAGGCACAAAGATAAATACTAAATAGGAAAGAATTAAAGCAATGGTCATCACTGAGGTCGGAATTAGGTAGAGTTATTCATGTACTTACACTGATTTTATACGTCCAAAGAATAAAGTGGATATGCCTCAAACCCCGAGATTAATTTTAAAAAGCAGAAAATATCCCGTGATTTTTTAAATAAAAAGTTATTTACTTTTAAGACTATCAATATTTGTATTGTGAATTAATGAAAACGAATAAAAATTAAGACTATCAATAATTTGCATTGTGAATTAATGTGAACTAATAAGAATTGTATTTTAAATGATTTATTTGTCTATCTCTGACGTTCTTATTAATTAGTTCCGACCCCTCAGATGTAATGACTGACTGAGAATTATTATTATCTTTATCTATAGGTACCTATAAATTTTTTGTAACTCAAGAACGGGCTAACCTATCCAAACCAAATAAAAGCAGCATGCGTAATATCTAGGCTTCGTTTTGACTGTTTAGTGGATGGTTTCTGTAAACGTTGTTTATTTATCACAATTTTGACAACAGAATGGTGGATTTATCTATCATACGTAGCACGTACTTATACTACACTATACTTGTACTTAGATAAATACATTAATTATTATGAAAATAAATTACGTATGTACATAATTTATTACCATTGTTTTTTTTTTCCATGAAATGCAACATCAAACAATCTTTCATGAAATTAATGCATTTACATTAATTTCATGAAAGATTGTTTATAGCTTACCTCTACAAGACTAATTCACCTATCGTTTTCATAATGAACAGGTAACACAGTGGTAGTAAAAGTCCGCTAAGGCGCACTAATATAGTCAATTTTACATTTGACATAAAGACGTTGATATGACTGGTAGACCATAGATGGCGCCTACGTCAAAAGTACTGTTTTGTATTTAACTGACAACTTACTAATTTTATTTCTGTAACACGAAAAAAAATCATTTTTGTTATATCTTTTTATCCACGAAATCGGTGTGGTCCAAAATTTAATTCGGGAGGGTAGCAATTAGGTAGCAACTCTGGGCGGAAAAAAAAACAATACTTTTCTTTACACTAGGAAACCTTTAGAAGCAATTCTCTACATATGTATTTCTAGAGGATCGGTGAGGTGTGACAGCGATCCTGACGTTAACGCCTATTCTACCTTCTCAATTCAATTCCCTGGGCAACTCGACACCCCTCGATAAGACGTTTGGGTAGAGGATTCGGCTTCTGACTACTTTTCCGACTGTTGAATAAGTACTGACTTAGGCTGATTTTATTTTGGCTATTTGTGTGCTTCCAGTCTATGGAAGCACACAAATAGTATGATGCGTGGGACAACGGGAATGCGCCTTCACTAGTAACGAGTACAGGTACGTCACTAATGCGATTGCATAGCACTATGCGTCTGATAAGCTCGCCTGATCGCTCTGTAATACACTTTGTTACTATTACAGCTTATTTATAAAAGTGGCTGTTATTTCTCTTTTGCAGATTATTTGCCTGTATGTCGCTAATTATAAAACAATAGAAAATCAATTGTGTACAGTTTTTCGCAGGTTTCCGGTTTCTCCAACTCACTCAAATCGAAACAGACACTTAAGCATACCTTCACCCACTTCATACAAAGTTTTTAGAGAAATACCCAGATATGCCAGTCAGCAGACAAAGAATAGGAGACCAACGTAGAACCATAGTCCAAAAGAAACTTTTACCACAAGACGCAATAGATCAAAGGGCCATGCCCATCTGTGCCCCAGTAACGCAAAGAGAAAGTATATTACAAGATAGCCCTATTAAATAAAAACTATAATTATGTTGATAATTTGAAGTCTTAAAAAGCACCGGTTATAAAAAAAAATAAGACATTCTTAATGATATTGTAGTACATGACATCGTTTTAATCATGCTTTATTTATTACGGTCTGGAATCTCGTCCTTTGGCCCATGTATATATGCATTTAATGTATACAATATATTCAAATAACTGACATGTTTATCTAATAACATACAATTTAGTCATGAATTCATGATGATCATGAAGTTCCTAGAGAAAAACTTATAGCAATGCTGTCTTTAAACGATAAAATGTATAAAAAACCAATGGGAAGTTATCATGTTTAATGTCCAATATCTTTTGAATCGGTGCTTTATATAATATTAAATCTAGATATCTTACAAATATGGCTATAAAGCTATCGTATGACATAGAACTGGAATTTGGGCATTGCATGGCGTTGCTGACTTTTGACTCCATACTAATATGGGCATGATCCTTTATGAAGAAGTCCGAACAGAATTACAGATTGCTCACACACAACCCCAACAACAATCCACACAAAATAACAGAACAGCTGCAGTTATTACAGATGCGGGACAACGCATGAAATGGTCCAACGAGTATAATGAAGCAATTATTAGGATATATTATACCCTAACTGAACTAGAAACCAATAAAACAGCTTAAAATATTTACATGAACAATTCATTTTATACCCCAAATTATCCCATATTACTGAGCATAGAGTATCAGATCAAATGAGAGCAATTATAAATAACAAATATATTAGCAACAGCAGATTAACAGAAATAAAAACACAAGTAGCTGAACAATTAAACAACCCGACCCATCAAACAGAGAATGAAATCTTTATTTGTAAACATAGATTTAAAAAGGTGGTTCAATGTCATAATAATATAAGCCCATCTATGTCTTGCGTTGAAGCGTACAAATACATGCATTTTATGTCATCATTATTTTTGTTTATAATTTGAAATCATTATTAATTTGAAAGCCATAGTGAACAATTTAATATTCTACCTCAACACGACACACAATTCGATGATCACAACTCTATACCAAACGCACATCTCGCAAACACACAAACACCTATCACATCAATAAACATTCATATGTCTGACACAGACAGATTTATAACTACACAAAATAATGAAGAAGCTCTTTCTATCTTCACTACAGAAGACGTTTCTTCATTAAACCAAACACAGGTCTCAGAGCCTATTACTTATCAATCCAATTTTAATGATGCACCAGAAACAAATATTGAATTAGAAGAGACTATTAAACAAGCACAACAATTTTTCATCGACACTCACCCTACTAATAAACCATACATACATTCTCAAACAAAAGTCATCCAGGAAGTTTGCAGCTATAGTTAATTATAATAAATACACAAATTTTACACAAATATGTAAATTTAGATAAATATTTTAACAGCTTGCAGACTCATCATCAGCCTATCGCAGTCCACTGCTGGACATAGGCCTCTCCAAGTGCACGCCACTGAGATCTATTTTCGGCTTCTCGCATCCAGCTCCTGCCAGCCGTCTTGCGCAAGTCATCACTCCACCGTGCCTGAGGACGTCCTACACTACGTTTGCCGAGGCGTGGTCTCCACTCTAGAACTCGTTTACCCCAACGGTTATCGGTTCTTCGGCTAATATGGCCAGCCCACTGCCACTTCAGCTTGCTGATTCGGTAGGCTATGTCGATGACCTTGGTTCTCTGACGGATTACCTCATTTCTGATGCGATCCCTCAGAGAAACGCCGAGCATAGCTCTTTCCATAGCCCGCTGAGCGACTTTAAACTTGTGGACCAGCCGTACCGTCAGTGTCCACGTTTCGGCTCCGTAGGTCATGACAGGTAGGACGCACTGATTGAAGACTTTTGTCTTTAGGCACTGTGGGATCGACGATGTTAGGACTCGACGTAGCTTCCCAAATGCAGCCCAACCCAACTGAATTCTCCTATTCACCTCGTCCTCAAAGTTGTTTCTACCTAACTGCAATGTCTGCCCGAGGTATACATATTTCCGAACAACTTCGAGAACGGCGCCGTGTATCGCAATCGGTTCCGGTAGAACATGTTCATTGAACATGACCTTGGTTTTGTCCAAGTTCATCCGTAGGCCGATGCGTAGAGAAGATTCAGCCAAGTCGTTCAGCATCTGTTGTAGGTCCTGCAGCGTTTCCGCCATGATGACGATATCGTCAGCAAATCTCAAGTGAGAGATGTGTTCGCCATTGATGTTGATGCCGCGTCCTTTCCAGTTCAGCGTCTTGAACATATCCTCCATTGCATTAGTGAACAGTTTCGGGAAATAACATCCCCTTGTCTCACTCCTCGATGCAACGGTATGGGCCTTGTTTGCTGATTCTGTACTTGGACGGACATTGTAGCGGCTTCGTAGAGACATCTCATCACTTGGATGTATCGCCAATCTACTTGACAACGCTGCAGGGACTCCAGAACAGACCAGATTTCAACCGAGTCAAAGGCCTTCTCATAGTCCACAAATGCTAGACACAGGGGCTGATTATACTCTTCGGTCTTCTGTATAATCTGCCGCACTGTGTGGATGTGGTCTATGGTGCCGTATCCGCTCCGAAACCCAGCCTGCTCCGGTGGTTGGAATTCGTCGAGTCTTCGCGCAAGTCGGTTCGTGATCACTCTTGAGAACAGCTTATATACGTGGCTTAGGAGGGAAATGGGTCGATAGTTCTTCAACTGGGTTTTGTCTCCCTTTTTGAAGAACAGGACGACAACACTCCTACTCCACGCCTCTGGAGTTCTCCCTTCAAAGAGGACGGCATTAAAAAGCTTCTGGAGCTCCCCCAGTACGGGCTTGCCTCCTGCTTTTAAAAGCTCTGTTGTAATGCCATCCTCGCCAGGGGCTTTTCCATTTTTGAGCTGTCTCAGAGCGATCTCGATCTCGCCACTGCTGACTTCTGCCAGGTCTTCGGTGAAATGGCGTGTTAATGTGGCTCTAGAATCCTCATTTCCGGGATCAGGTCGAGATGCATGCGATGCGTATAACCGGCCATAGAAATTTTCCACTTCCGAAAGGACTGCCGGCACCGAAGAAACGACTTCTCCACTTGTTGTGGTCAGCTTCGTCAAGTGGCTTCTTCCAAGAGATTGTACGAACACCTTTGACCCCCGATTCAGCTCAATTGCTCTTTCAATGTCCAGAGTATTGGAGCACCGGAGGTCGCGTCGTACGTGCTTGTTGATCTCTTGGTTTAGAGCCCGCTGAGCTGACGAAGTGACAGGCGGGTTTTCACGTCGTTTCTTCATAAGCCCTAATGTCTCTTCCGAAAGCTTTGATTTCTTGCCCTTACGCTGCATGTTACAGAATCTCGAACCTTCCTCCCTGAGGATCCGAACCACATATTCGTGGTTCTGGTTAACGTCTGTTGTAGTTTCCACGGCGGCAAATCGGTTCTCCAAATTTGACTGGAACGTTTCAGATCCTGTCATGGTTTGGAGCAGTGTTGGTCGGAGCCTGGCCTTCATCAGACGGAAACGTTCAGCCTTGAAGTTGATATTCAGAGAGCCTCGGACAAGTCGGTGATCACTCCCGGTATTAAACCTATTGATCACGGAGACGTCTCTGAATATGTGCTTCTTGTTCGTCATGATGAAGTCAATCTCATTTTAGTCATAGTATCGGGGCTTTGCCACGTCCACTTCCTTTGGGGCTGCTTTTTGAAAAAGGAGTTCATCAAAAAGAGCCCCTCGCGTTCTAGGAAGTTGACGAGCATTTGCCCCCTATGATTCCTGCTTCCAAATCCATGGGATCCTACTGCCGATTCGCCGCAAATCTGTACTCCCACTTTAGCGTTAAAGTCCCCCATGACAACGGTGTAATGGGTCTTTGTAGTGAAGTGGAGGGCCCTTGATATATCATCAAACATATCCTCCACTTCATCGTCTGAATGTGTCGAGGTCGGTGCGTACACTTGCACTACCTTGAGGCTATACCTGTCGGTGAGCTTTATGATAAGGTACGCTACCCTGTTCGACACACTAGACACCTCCACCACGTTATCAGCTAGGGACTTATTAACCAGAAACCCAACGCCACCTTGGGATTGTTGGTCTCCTCTCGGAAGTACATTAGGTGGCCTGATTCGAGGGTTATGGTGTCCTCCCTCTCTTCGAACTTCACATAACCCTAATATGTGCCACCTAATCTTCCCAAGTTCCACCTCGAGTTGCGCCAGATGCGAGTCAAGCCGTAGCGTGCGGCCGTTGTACGTCGCCAGAGTCAGTTTAGTTTGGTGGCCTCCCGTAACCCGGAGATTCTTCGCACCCCCTGTCCCGCCGTAACCACGGTCGCCACCGTGACCGGGAATAACGGGACTGCCGGGAACTAGGGGCCGTGGCTTTATGGTTCTGCACATAGAGGAATTTAGCCTACTGCTATCACGCTGGCCAGACGGGTTGATAGAGGGTTTTTTTTTCGAGTTTTCCTTCTCTCGCACGGTGTTCGGTGCATTTTTTACTCCATTAGTCGACTTCTACGACACCCACTGGAAGAAGGGGTAGCGACATGTGTATTCTTAAGCCGTCGCTACACGGCTAAGCTTAGCTATATAAATATAATAGTCTGCAAGCTAGCTTGCAGACTATTATATTTATATTGTGCAGCATGGACGGCAGCTAAATGTAATGGTGCAAAAATCTAATATTACACAAAACCCCTATCGAACAAAGACACACAGAAAACCAAAATGGCAGATTAGGTTAGAAAAGAAAATTGTAAACCTAAGAGCAAATATAGGGAGGCTGACACAGTTTATAAGAGGTAATAGAAGTCGGAAAATACTGACAGCAGTAGAATCCATAAAATCAAAATACCAGCTACACGCATAACATGAGCACTCTAACACACAAATCGAACACTTCCTAGACACACTTAAACAAAAATTGAATGCCGCGTCAAGTAGACTAAGAAGATATCTTACATGCAAAAAACGTAAAGTACAGAATGCAACATTTAGAAATAACCAAAACATATTTTACAGAAGCCTCACAACCAATAACACTGATACAAATGCAAACACTAGAAGCAGCATCTGCTGAAGATTTGCGAGAATTTTGGGCAAATATTTGGGAGAACCCGGTCAGTCATAATAACCAAGCAGAATGGATTGCCGAAATTTCATCACTAGAGGTTCCAGAAATGGAAATTGATTTCATACCAATAGACACATTCATAGACATCATAAAACGAACACATCAAACAACGAACTGGAAATCACCAGGCACAGACAACATCCACAACTATTGGTATAAGAATTTCATTAGCATACACAATCATTTAAACAAATTCATCCAATCACCACACTTACTTCCCACATACATAACACAAGGAATCACTTATATGATTCCCAAGGATACATGCGATCCACTAAACCCAGCCAAATACCGACCCATTATTTGCTTACAAACCCTGTATAAAATCTTAACTGCCTGCGTAAAGTTATTTACACACATTTAACTAAAAACAATATTCTATCAGAACAGCAAAAGGGGTGTCGAAAGAACAGTCAAGGGTGTAAGGAACAACTCACCATTGATCAAAAAATTTTGGTCAAAAATAAAACTGACATACATACGATGTTATATTTATGTTTGGTTGTTATATGTTTTAAATCTATATAAAATACACCCTACATTAGTAGCATTCCTAAAGAATTCCATGCAAAATTGGCAAACTGCTCTTAAAATAAATCAAGCCTCGACAGCTATCACATATGCATAAAGCGAGGTATTTTTCAAGGAGACGCTCTAAGTCCACTCTGGTTCTGCCTGGCATTGAACCTCCTTTCACATCTATTAGATAAGTCGTACGCAGGTTACACTTTAAACAACAACATCACACAACACACACAATCACACCTAATGTACATGGATGATATAAAGTTATAAACATCAGACACACAATCACTATTATCATCTAGCAGACATAACACAAACATTTTCTACAGATATTTGCATGCAGTTCAGAGTTGATAAATGCAAAATATTATCGGTGTCAAAAGGGAAAATTCAAAACAACAGCTATACACTTGAGTCAGGTGAAACAGTTGAACCAATGCACGAACATAGTATATACAAATACCTTGGATTCAAACACTCTAGGCTGATTCTACTCAAGAAAACTAAACAGGAACTGATGAAGAAATTTACACACCGCTTAAATCTAATTTAAAAAACAAACCTAAATTCTAGAAATACAATTGTTATCGGCAGGTGCCATAGTTCCCGTAGTTTCCCCATTCCTAGTCCACTAGCATCCCATCACAATAGCCCAAGTAGTTTTCATCTATAGTTAGCAATAGTTTAGCACAGAACCGGGGATTGTCCTTGGGTAAATTTCTTTTTTTCATTTTTGGGATAATCGTCGGTTTTGTGTCACCATTTCATTAAAGTTGTCTCAAAAGGGCTCCAGCGTGTTGGCTTCGGCCCCAAGTTCGCCTCCCAAAAATCCGGGACTCTGTAATCCATCCCGAGGTCTGGAAGAGACATACATTTGTAATTTAATAAATTTATTTAACGAAACCAAAACATAATAACATATTTACACAATTGCTTATAAGCTACTTATATAAAGAATATCCCACCAAAAACATTAAATGTAAAAGAAAGCCAAGCCTCTACGCCATTCTTCCACCGTAAAAAGTTTTGAGATCGCATAGAAGCCAAGTCCTGTTCAACTTTATTTGTGACTTCTCTACTTTACCCTATTTTTTTTCTATAAGAACCTTCTCCTGACAATAACAAATACAACAAAAAAAGAATTAGCCAAATTGGACCAGGCGTTGTTGAGTTATGCGCTTACCAACACATTTTGCGATTCATTTTTAGGGTTCCGTAGCCAAAATGGCAAAAACGGAACCCTTATAGTTTCGTCATGTCCGTCTGTCCGTCTGTCCGTCTGTCCGTCTGTCCGTCTGTCCGTCTGTCACAGCCGATTTACTCGGAAACTATAAGTACTACAGTGATGAAATTTGATGGGAATATGTGTTGTATGAACCGCTACAAAAATATGACACTAAATAGTAAAAAAAAGAATTGGGGGTGGGGCCCCCCATACATGTAACTGAGGGATGAAATTTTTTTTTTCGATGTACATACCCGTGTGGGGTATCAATGGAAAGGTCTTTTAAAATGATATAAAGTTTTCTAAAAAACATTTTTCTTAAAGTGAACGGTTTTTGAGATATCAGCTCTCAAAGTCGTAAAAAGTATGTCCCCCCCCCTCTATTTTTATAACTACGGGGTATAAAATTCTAAAAAAAATAGAGGTGATGCATGCTAATTAACTCTTTCAACGATTTTTGGTTTGATCAAAGTATCTCTTATAGTTTTTGAGATAGCTTGATTTAACTGTAATTTACGGAACCCTTCGTGCACGAGTCCGACTCGCACTTGGCCGGTTTTATATTATAGATAGATAATAAGTCAATGTTTTGTGACTATATCAATAGTTTTGTTAGTAATCTGTGGTTTTGTTCACATTACAATAATATTGACTTGGCCATGAGCACAAGTTAAAAGCGCGTAAAAACATTTTTTTTTAATAAACTAAAAACTTTTCGAAATCGTTGAATTTTCGAATCGAATATATTTTAGAATCAAAAAGGTTTTTTTCAGAGATAGATGGCACTATCACATGAAATTACATATTTGATATTTTTAAAGTACTACTTATGGTACTAAGCTATGTAACGAAACCATAGCGCGATTTAGACCAGCACAACGACATCTATCGAGCGAGCATGCAGTATTTATCGCACTGCATTTAATATGAAAGATTTTATCATTATTCATTTCATTTAAACTTAGCTTTTTTATCCATATGTATGTATATTTAAAACATAATAACAATATACCACACTATGTAACAATAAAACAAATCGTTACATTTTGTACTTACATAAATAAATAACAAAGTTATCAATGCAGTCCAAATACACAATGTTCTTGTATTTTTTATTAAGTTTTAAGGTTTTTATAATTTTTCCTTTATATGTAGCTAATAACCTATCTTAGCTTAGATTTTTAATGATCGGTCAGTGAGTCAGTGAGTGACAAAATGGTGTAACTTTGATCGCTCATAACTCGTTAACTATTTTGTTATTCAAATGTCTTGTAATTTTGAGACTGAGCTTGTTCTAATACTTACTCTTGGTCATCGAAAACGTAAACTCCTAGCTTTGTCCACATGGAAGATACAGGGGGTGAAATAGCCCCGAAACGCTTCGAGATAGGATGGTACGGCCGTGACCGCTTTGCTCGAGTCTTGGCTGGAGCACTGCCGTGCCCTCAGATTTTACAAACAGACTAGCAGTATTGGTTGCAACATTATTGTTATCAAACCATAACATGCAATTAGTGTTTGTATTTACGCATATTTGTAAAGAAGATCAGTATTCTATGAGGTGGTCGACACTGACAGAAGTGCAGTGTAGCAGCCGCGAGTAGCGTCGTGCTGACTGTACCTCACAGGAGTACCTGGAGGGCTCGGAACACGGTTCACGACTCACCGTTACAATGCACTGGTACGTTTTTGTTGAACCTTACTATTATAATAATAGCCATGGTGAATGAAAACTTTTATCTGAAAAAAAATAGAAACTGACTTCACAAAATTAATTATCAGATCCTGGACCTGATGACAATGGGGCCAGTTGGAACCCCCAACCAAAAATGAATTATTCCAATCGGTTGCGTGAACAAGTCG
Organism: Helicoverpa armigera; assembly: GCF_030705265.1. Taxonomy (NCBI): domain Eukaryota; kingdom Metazoa; phylum Arthropoda; class Insecta; order Lepidoptera; family Noctuidae; genus Helicoverpa; species Helicoverpa armigera. The sequence goes on along the minus strand of NC_087131.1, from coordinate 1,769,585 downwards.
TTTAAAAATGCTTATTGAAGCATTTCAGTTTTTGAGCCCAACACTATAATGTTTATTAATATTAAAAAATATGCCCAAACACAAAGTAGCTGTAAAGGTTTTTAAACAATCGGGACATAATCCGTCGCGCTCCTGTCGGCGTTCCAGCCATATTAGAACCCAGTGGTTCGGCTCGCGACGATAGCGAAAGACCGGCAGGAGATGTTGCCCCCCCTCCCTTATTTTGGGCAGGAGCCGCTTGAAGGTAGCACCTGCCTTCTCCAGTTTAGGGCTCAAAACGTGGTACTTCATCACCTGCTGGACGCCGATATGAGAATCCCTCTTATCGTAAATGTTTTACTGTTGTGGGCTGAACTTTAAAATAAAAAAATACTATTAAAAAGCAGTTCATACAATCCAAAGTTACTGCCGAAATTCTGTCCTGCTTTCGTTCTACTTTCGTGTTGTATTTTGTCCCTTTCAATGTTTTGTGAAGTCGGTTTTAATTATGTTTTTAATATCTTTTTCAGTATTATAAATTTTAATAGAAATACAATTAACCCTCATAATAAAATTTGTTTCAGGCTGAAAATTACCTTCAAAATAGCAATCATAATGTTATTGTTTAAACAACATGCTTTTCAAATTCGCTACATGGATTATAGTGAAATGGAACAGGATTTATATTTCGACAGGATGGTTGCCTTGGTGGTAGATAAACCTTATTATATTCACTATGATTTGAGGCAATATTATTTTATTGTCGTCGTAGGTGCAATGATAACCTCTGATCGGATTCTCGCGCCGTACAACCCATTTCGATTCTTTATACATAACAAAACTTTTTTTGATAACATGCAAGCTCATTTATTCTTAGGACGGGATTATGGTAATTACTATGTCGATAAATACAAGATCGCATGTGGACGTCAAATCATTCCTGATGAAGAAAAAACGATGCTCCATTGTCACGGGAAGAACGGCTTCAACTGCCCAGCGCATGACTTGATGGTGCTCAGAATAGTTGGAAATATTACATTCACCACGATGCCAACTTTAACATATTCCCAAGTAATAGACAGAGACCTTAAAGTTGGGGTTTATCGCACTGAGATAGCGGGACCTAACGACACTCTGAGTGACTATTTTAAGTTTGGCTCTGTAGGGTATATCGACAACTATCATATATACACATATAGTTTTGTAGAAACAGTTCAGTATCAACCTGAACAACACGCTTTGGTGGACTGTGAAACATGGTTGCCTCGTGATTGGGGACACTTCATATGCGTATCGAATTTAGGAAATTACCCAGCGTTGGGATCAGGCGCTTGGTTAGTTTCTGATGACAAAGTATTTGGAATCGGCGGTTTTGCATTTTTTAGAGGCAAGGAAGGGATTTTTGTATTCACAGACGTGAGACCGTATTATAACCTCATAATGAATACCTGCACATATGAAGATTCACGACAAGAACCTCCAACGGAATTTTTGCGTAACCATGAAGAGTACGTACAAAAAGCGAGACTATAGAAGATATTTATAGAAGCAGAAGGGGATGATAACCATGTAAAATTGAGGACACCCCTCGGAAATCACAGGCACAAATTGAGTAAAAACTTATTTAGCACAAACAAAAAGGCACAAAGATAAATACTAAATAGGAAAGAATTAAAGCAATGGTCATCACTGAGGTCGGAATTAGGTAGAGTTATTCATGTACTTAGACTGATTTTATACGTCGAAAATTAAGACTATCAATAATTTACATTGTGAATTAATGTGAACTAATAAGAATTGTATTTTAAACGTTTTATTTGTCTATCTCTGACGTTCTTGTTATTATTTAGTTGTAATATTATTATCTACTCGGGATTGTCCATTAGAAATCCCGGGGGGGGTCCATATTTCTGCTCTCTTTCTGATCTGTTTAGGGTCGGCGCAATATGTCTTACGCTTCCATTCAACTAGTATTTATCATCTAAGTTTTTAAAATATTTTCAATAAATCTAAAAAACAATGAACAGAAAATAATCTTTTACATAAATACAGCTTAAAACTAATAAATCGTATAAAAAAATTGGTCTTCATCGCTGTCACTCGGCGATGTACCTAAAAGGTTGGCAGCATTGCCACGTTGGATGGCAATGCTCAACCTTTGTGCGAAATAAAAGCCAGCATCCGAAGGCTGGCAGGCGCTTGCATATGTCCTTCACAAGAAGGTGAGCGCTCAGACCCCACGGCCTGAGAGCTTCAACCCCAAACGGCTCAAAGAAATACATAGTTGCCGATAAGGCTATTATATTTGGGCTGTTTGAGGTTGAAAATAAACAGATGCCAAAATTACCGAAAAAATACTTCGTTCTAAGCACATCAAAGTTCGTGTTTGATGAGATAGAAGATTCAACAACTATCTTGTATAGTTTCACCAGTAAACACTAACTTAACTCAAATAGTTGATGAGAAACTTCGAAATACTTAAACTTTATGAGTTTTTAAGTTTACGTTTTGGAAGAAAATCTCCGAAATTAGTTTAAGTAGTTGCGTCAAAGGATTCTAAGTAAAGTTAAACTTTTTATTTAAAGGCTTTGAGAAATTCTTCAGAGACTTTTGACCCGAAGAACTCCAGTTATTAGTCTAGGCAGCCGCTATAATTGCTGTTTGTACCCACAAGTTATTGAAATAACAGCATTTAAAGACTAGTTGCCATAATTGTGAATACAGTATATATTTTTTCTATTGAACATACATATTTCAGTAATAAGTTTCTACTAAGAAACTCTGCCTGAAAAACGACTAAAACTATTTACATGAGAAGAAGACTGGTAGTTTATGTTCAGAGCATGCCGAGCGATGCCGACCTCAGCGTTCTTAAAATGACTTGTAAAAGTGATGTAATGTCCAACTTGCAAAATAAACGATTTCATTTCATTTCAGCACGAGAAGGGACATAGGCTATTTTTACCCGACTGCCAAAGAAGGAGGGTAATGTTTTTCGAGTGTATGTAAGTATGTATGTATGTCTGTTCCTTTGTGACCTCCTGTAGCCTAAACGGCTTGATGGATTTTGATGTATGAGGTATCGTTAGATTTGTCTTGATTACGGGAGTGTCATAGGATACATTTTATCCTAAAAGTCCCACGGGATATTTTTTCTAAATTTCCCTTTAAAAAAATATGTATGCGGTATCATTAGATTCATTTCAATCACGGGAGTAATTAATATAGGATACGTTTTTTCTCAAAATTCCCACGGGAACATGTTAATTCTGCGTCAACGCAAAGCAACTCATGCGTTAGCAAGCAAAAAGCGATTCTTTTGGCGATACAATCACGTCGTCTTGATCAAATGCATGAACGTCGTCTTGATCGTCTTGAACGTCGCATTGGCGGTAAATTTATGTTGCGGAGTAACATCACTCGTAATCTAAAGCCAAATGTCGTCGAAATAATTTAAAATGGTACTTACATATACATAGTCTTCTACATCTACAACATTTTTGTTAAATAAAAACAGCTAAAAAGTTATAAATAAAAGAATTATTATTAAAAAAACAAAATACCCGACTGCACACTAAAAAAAGAGTAAAACAAGCCCCACAATAATATTGATCAATACAACTTTACTGAATATAATTTATAAATATTGATGGAAAGCATCGCAGGCGGGGACCACCTTGACCGCCACCAACGAAAATTCTGCTAAATGGTGCACAACCGAAATGACTATAAATAAGCCTCTGTTGGTCCCCGCCTGCGATGCTTTCCATCAATATTTATAAATTATATTCAGTAAAGTTGTATTGATCAATATTATTGTGGGGCTTGTTTTACTCTTTTTTTAGTGTGCAGTCGGGTATTTTTTATCGGGGCTTTTATTCAGGACACCACTGGTAAAAAAACCACACGGGCTTTTTCATTGTTTAGCTGCAATACAAATACAAACAGCCCATGGATACGAGATCTTTCTATGTCAATGCTTGGTTCCTGTAAATAGACGATAGTCAGTAACTATATACGTTCCTTCGATGAGACTTAAACGATGTTAGAAAACTACCATTTGTTAGCCAGCCAAATACCAGGCATTAAAGAGTGCGTTTTACAGTCCTTTTGTAATATTATACCTATACAGGATAATTTTTGAGACCCTTGTAGTCGCTGCACGTGCAATTGGTGGTCGCCGGCTGGCTTTCAAGACGTTCCTTGAAAGATTACACCGCTATGAACATTACATTTCCTTATCAATAACTCTCTTTTCGTGCTAAAACATCAAAGTAAAAGTATATGTATCCTTAAAACTTGTTTTAACTATAAGTGGTAAAAGTTTGCGCACTGGTTAAAAAAAAATCCAGTATATACCCAAAAAATCCGTCTATCTGTTTTTATCAAAAGCTAAGCCCGAGTCGTGAGACAAAACCAATAATAAACTCCCTGAATTAATACCCAATGAAGTGTTCTTACTGTCGTAATCAAAGTATTGCTGAAGTATCTCAAGGGATATCTTCATTTTAGGAAGATTTACGTTTCGATGATTTGAGATTAATATTTTCAAACATTGTTTTGGCATAGGCGGAAAGTTGTTTAGGGTGAGAGATAAAATGGCAGCTCTGTTAACACAAGGTTTGGGTAAGCCTGTTCCTAATCATCGTTGAATTAAAAAGAAAAAGCCAAAAACAACATCCTTACTCAATATTATAAATGTGAAAGTAACTCTGTATTTTAGTCAGGCCAAACGACTGAACCAATTCAAATATAGAGGACATTGCTAGACGTGAGTGAAAATAGTCAGTAGGTATAAAATACACAAATAACAATAGACAGTAAGTGCAAAATAAATAAATCTCAATAAAAACTAGACTCGTAATATACTTATCTGACAGACACTTATCCCATGACCAATAAAGTTGGCCTCCAGGGTCCACTAGCGCGACGATTAAGACAGGTCTTAATTATAGTCTCTTAATCAGAAGGGACACATTGATTTGTTAATTACTCGGATTCACTAAAGCAAATGTTGTGGTAATAAAACCAATTATTCTCAAACGAATCGGTTCTTGTTTAGAAACTATCACCTCTAGCCGAGGCTGCGGGATTCTTCGAAAAAGATACCAGGGTCCTGGTATTTAAAAGGCTTAAAAAAGAACATGGAGGGTGTTACTCTGTAGAAGTTTAACACTAGGTACCTCTCGCTGCTTCTAAAGCGGGATGGGTTTCCAAAAAATGGGAATTAACTTTTATATTCCAGAGTCCTGCCTCAAAATAAAACCATTATATTTAAAAAATTATATAAAAGGCAAGGCGGACTGCGACAGACATTTCTATACGACATCAAAATTAATGTTGAAATAAAAATAAGCTTATCAAAATTCAGTTTACTAAAGCTTAACCTTCAAAACTTACAATACTTTGTTTGGCCTAGGATTTAAAAGGAAAATGCTAAGGCCAGCCTTTATTGTGGTTTCAAAGCTACACAATACAAATATTGGTGCCATTCGCTTTTGTGGAGCAAATTCAATATGGAGGGTTACTTAAACAATTTTTATTTGAAGTAGCCTTCAAAGATATCATGCTGCTGACTAAACTTAAAGGATTGACCGTATTTATTTTGATTTTCATAAGCTTATGTAATAAATAGTTCACCTTCACTAAATATCGTACAATCAAATATTTTCTTTGTCAGTCGATAACTTGTGAGTTTGGAAGGCTTGTGAACAGTGAGGAGTATGGAAGAAAAAAACATGCTGCGCCGACCCCAAATGAAATTGGGATAAGGGCAGTAGGATGATGATGATGAACTTGTGAGTTTGAAACAAAAATATTTCAACCGTCGGTCATCCACTCACATGGTCAGTTTTAATAATATCATTCCTCCGTGCTTTTATTTTAAGTACATTGAATTTATGTTACATCCCGTATTCTAATTCCCACTGAACATTACAGCACCCATTACTGGCTACATTCAACAATAAAACTGTTTCTACCGTACACAGCCAGCGATGAACGCGCATCGGCGCCACGTTTCAATCTACCTGCCTAATTGAGATTGCTTTCCGCATATCAATTTGATTTAGAGGCCATCTACCTGCCAATGTGGGACTTTGGGCTCCTGCCAAACCGATTTTGTGTAATATCTCTTTATGGTAGGAAACTAGTGAGATAATTTTGTTTTTAAATTTTGGTAGTTCACGCAATCAATTTAAGAGACAAATTTTTAGTTGGATGAGTTTCTTGGCTCGTAAATCAGTGTGGAGAGGAATGGTAATGATGCGCAAAGCATAAGGATCAGGTAATCAGCTGGTACCAGATCAACTAAAAAGCTTGATTGGATAAAAATTAAATAAACTATTAACTAACTATCGGGCGATAGTTTAGTCTGCTCTGTTCGAAGTTCTTGAGCTCTGCTGATACAGTTCATTAGTTCACGTTGTGAATTTATACAGATTGTTATGATCTAATTAATTTTAAGAAAGGTCGATGAACTAGAAGAAAAACATCTTGGCTGCCCTATTAGAGTTTTTGCGCAAGTTTATCTCTCAGGATAAGTCTCTGGTAAACAATAAATACAAGCTGTTGATTTGCATTCGTGTCTTTCAGGAGTTTGACATACAATACGTAAATAATCAATTGAAGGTTTGGTTTCTGGGAAATAGCTGATATGTGCTGCTTTTTCTGTTCTTGTAATTGAGCGTTTGTGTGAGAGCGCAGCGCGGTTGTAAGGCTAGTAACACACCCGCCGAGTCTTAATACGGCTGGACTGATTCACATAAAAAATCATCATCATCCTCCTGCCCTTATCCCAATTTTATTTGGGGTCGGCGCAGCATGTTTTCTTCTTCCATACTCTTCTATCTGCCGTCATCTCACAAGTAACATTCTTTCTTACCATATCTACTTTCACACAATCCATCCATCGTTTCTTTGGTCTTCCTCTTCCACTATATCCGTCCACGTTCATACTCATCACCTTCCTCACAACATGACTCTCATTCCTCCGCATCACATGCCCATACCACGACAGCCGGTTTCCACGCAGTTTTTCTGATACCAACGCTACTTTCAAACTTCCTCTTATATACTCATACACATAAAAAATAAATAAAAAAAATACGTACCAATTTAATTGTTGATTTGGGTCAAGAATCATTAGCATAACTATGTCCCTCAACTTGACACGAATGCAAAACAACAGCTGTATTTATTGTAATCTACAAAAAAAAAAAATATTGCCACCAAAATTCATCGAAACATCACAACCAGCAACAGCCTATATTAGGACCAAAATGATGGGATACAAAGACCCGGTGACATTTTGCAAAGTTCACCGCGTTTGGCTTGACGACGCCCTTGAGTTTCTCATTATTATTCTATCAATCAATACTTATGTATAAGGTTGATGACAAGCATTTCCTTATAAATAAAGCAAACTCGTACTATTAGGGTGTGTCTACACGGTGCATCTAGCTGGAGCAAGTGACAAGAGCATGCGAGTATTTTGCTTTAGTACATGTGCAAGTCGCTGGACCCGCTCGTTTTTATCATGCATGTAAGCTACTTGCACCGTGTAGATGTACCCTTATTGTTACTTTATTATGATATTGACTTCGTAGAGGATCAAGTGTTGATGTTTGATGCTCACTTGTTTTTGTCTGCGTCAAAATTCGTGGTATCTGTCAGGATTTGTGTACTTGATTGGTTAATAGCTATACCTACCGTCTCATCGGGCTATGAGAGTGAAGGAATAGTGTGTCTGCGCGAATGCTTTTGCACTATAATATGTCCTGCACAGTTGGCTGATTAGCTGATATGAGAACAGCCGCCGTAGCCGATAATCGGCTAGGAGGACATCACATGAGCTATAGTTATGCAAAGTCTTAATTACAACGGCAAACAACCGTGATTGATAATAAGGTTATGTTTAACTGATCATCTCTCTAGACAACCAACTATGTTGAGATCACCTTTTGGTGAACATAGTCAAACTGGATGCGCCGATGTTTCACATGGAGTATTTATTCACTAAAGCCAACTAAACGACGCATCTTCAACATACCACTGACAAATATATATGTACATATTTCAATATTTCATGCGTCTAAAATAAAATCCTACTTAAGACTAAAAACTTTTCTACAAACATTTTTCTTCAATCTTTTTTGCATGAAATTTCTTTGAGACCCTGAAATATGAACACCTATATTTTGAAGCGAACTTTATTTACGTTTCGATTTTCGTGACCTTAATAAGGTCGTTTTGACAAAGGGTGTATTGTATCCAATTCCAATTCGCTGAACATTGGTTAATGATACAAATAGTGACGATGAAATAAACTAATAATGTCTCAAGGTTTTATCGATAGCTAAGCGTTTCCACGAAATCTGAACATGCGCCTTTTTAATGAAAGTTATATTAGGTTATTTTTCTAGTTTATAACTCAATTAATTTAATATACCGTTTTTATAAATGTGCTAACTACAAAAACTTTTCATTTCATGCAGTAGTAATCATGTGTATCTTAAATTATCATCAATATTTAGTACAAATATAAGTTTTCTAAATATTAAAAAATAATATCATAATTTTGTCCCTACGGACCAAATCCCACAAACGCTGACCATCTAAGCTCCAAAGTCCCGGTATCACAAAACTACAAACCACAACCCCAATGTTCAATGAAAAGTAATCCGTTTGTAAGTTTAAACCTGCGGCTCCTCTGAGGCGGAGACGAGCGGAGCGGAGTGGAGACGTGTGAGGATCGACCGATCATATTACATGACATCCACATCTCGTCTCCGCTCCGCTTCAATGCCGATTGAAATAGTCAAGCGCTCCGCTCGTCTCCGCCTCAGTGGGAATCACGTACCTCTTTTCACAGCTCTGTTCCTCTCAGCTCCGCTCGTCTCCGCCTCAGTGGGAATCAAGTACATCTTTTTTCATCTCTGCTCCTCTCAGCTCCGCTCGTCTCCGCCTCAGTGGGAATCACGTACCTCTTTTCACAGCTCTGCTCCGTTCAGCTCCGCTCGTCTCCGCCTCAGTGGGAATCACGTACCTCTTTTCACAGCTCTGCTCCGTTCAGCTCCGCTCGTCTCCGCCTCAGTGGGAATCACGTACCTCTTTTCACAGCTCTGCTCCTCTCAGCTCCGCTCGTCTCCGCCTCAGTGGAGCCGCAGCCTTATCCTACTGCCGTGTAACCACACGCGGCAAGTTCACCGCTGTTAAACCGAACTTTAAACCTAATAGTCTCCCCGTACACTCGATTAACCGCTACAGTTAAGTAAAACTTAGTTAATGGACTTACCCTGACTGGTGGTACATTATGACATTGTTTTAATAGTATGGAAATGGAAACCTTTTGCTAATAATAATATTCAATTAGTATATTGAATATAAAAATCAATATGTATGTACATTAGTTGCATGGACAAATTGGAAAAGGTAAGTAGTAGAAGCCTGTAATAAGATAGTTAAGGCGTAACAAAAGACTAGCTACGCCGTAGCTTACGCGTAAAAAAAGGATCAGCTACGCCGTAGGCAACTTGTAGCAAAAGAACCAGCTACGCCGTAGCCAACGCATTGCAAAGAAGTAAATCTTTCAAATCAACTTTTGTGGACAAATAAAAGTGCTGATGTTACTAGCTCTTAAAAACCACCTTAAAGCCATAATATTACTTACCTTAACTTGTTACTTGCTAAAATCAAAACTATTTGCTCATTCAAATATATTAGTTATTAATCCGTACAGAAACGAGTGAAGATTTTTAGTCTTAGAAATCACTGAATCATTTAATAGAATGTATCGTGTGTCATGGATCATTGATCCGGGCTTTGCGTGAATGTTTAGCGGAAAGATTGAGAAAAGCCTCGTACTTAAAGCGGCTATAAATATTTTAGCACTCGGTTCTACCGCAATTCCATTCCCATTTTAAAATTTGAAGAAAAATGTCAGCTAACTTTTTATAAAATATACTAGCTTCTACTAGCGGTTTCACCCGCATCCCGTGGGAACTACTTCCCGTACCGGGATAAACAGTAGCCTATAGCCTTCCTCGATAAATGGGCTATCTAACACTGAAAGAAATTTTCAAATCAAACAAACAAACTCTTCAGCTTTATAATATTAGTATAGATTTTTACGTGGTCAAAATGTATTTCCTGGTCGTATTTGTAAATGAGTAAGCCATTTTGATAATTTTTCAAAGCTTCATTCATCAAAAGTTGAAAACTCATAAGTCAAATAAGAAGTCGGTAACTAGTATGTACACAAAAGTCTACAAAACTCAGATTTGATCAAAGCTCAACACTTTTACCCTCACCATTCAATTTTAACGAATAAACGATATTCAGTATTCCAAGAATATTTGTTCACTGGATAATAAAATTACCGTTGGCGAAAATGAACCTCGATCCTTCGCCAATCTGTTTGTGAGTATCTGGGAGTGCCCATAAAAGTGTCCACTTTACGAGTCACTCAATAAGACGGTGTCAATACAACTTATTTGTTTAGGCTCCCAATAAATCTGCGTATGTTTGGGAATTTAGAAGTGCGTGATATTCTTGATACTTGAGAAGTGCTGATTTGTGTAAGGATTTTTTCTTCTGAAAAGCAGCCAAAAAAAACCACAACCCAAATCGGTTCATCCGTTTCTGAGCTACGGAGCCACAGATAGACACTCATTGTGGTTAAAATTAAAAATATCCCTATTTTTGCATTGCGTTTTGAAAGTGTGCCTGTTAATGTAAAATGTACCCAAAGTACAAAACATTGTATCTGTTTGTTTGTCTGGCTTTGTAGAAATTCAGCTGACATCCTCAAAAATTCATTGTCTAGAATGGTAACTTTGGCAAATGCTGCTATTTTTTATCGCTATCACATTCCTACTCAATCGCAAACAACTGGAAAACGAATTGGATTTTTGGCACGCAATGTTTGTACACTTTTAGTTTAACGCACAATACTTTTTGTACAGATGGGGATTCAACTGTTCAAACGAGACACATTTTTATTTAACATATTTGGCCTTGCTACAAAAACTTAAACCCCTGTTTTACACTTGTCTAAAAAAATTTTGGCTGCAAAATGAACCATATGTCAACGTCATAATTTGTCATTTTTTTAGACAAGGCATAAACTGACGTTTAAAAGTTTTTGTGGTAAGACGGATTATGTCTTGTATATGTACACTTATGAAAACCCACACAAATTATCTAAAACCTCTACAAAAAATCTAAAACATTCAACAGCCATTCAAACTCGTCATTACCTACAAGTAATATCAAACCCAAAACAAAAATGTGAAAGACTGCCAAGTTCGATAATATGGGAATGCTTCGCCTCTAAAAGAAGTGAGATCTGAATAAGTACCAAGTTCCATACACATACCTCAGTTAAAAATAGTTACTTTTTAATGATGTTACTTGGCAAGTTTTCATACACCTTGTTATAAACCTACTAAACGCAATGAATCAAGTATTTAATTTTCTATTAAAACTTGCCAAGTAATCATCATTAAAAAGTAACTATTTTTAACTGAGGTATGTGTATGGAACTTGGTACTTATTCAGATCTCACTTCTTTTAGAGGCGAAGCATTCCCATATTATCGAACTTGGCAGTCTTTCACATTTTTGTTTTGGGTGGGATTTCATTTATTTTTGTAAGGTTGTTTATTTTATTTTTTCTTATGATGAAGTTAGTTAAAGAAATGTCTCATTTATACTATCTTTTAGATTTTTTAATATGCACTATGTTTCTTACAAAGAAATGAACTAGATTAACTATGACTAGATTTACCAACTGACTGACATAACATGTTATCATATATTATGTTCGTGGATCAAAGTTACACATTCGTTATTTTCGAAAGTGATTCACACTTGGCCGTTTTCAGATTTTTACTTTACTTTGACTAAATACAAACCTTTGTACCATTCGAAGATATATTATATAAATATAGATAAATTTAGTTCGTTTTAGTTCCTTAGGGGTATAAATTTACACCGGGTATAAAACACCTTCATTATTTTGAAACCGACTCACACTTGGCCATTTTCAGATTTTTCCCTTTACCTTGACATAAAGACCTACCTCCATGCCAAATTTCAAGTCAATACGACCATTGGAAGTGGTCTAGGTTTTTGATGAGTGAGTCAGTCAGTGAGTGTATAGTAAAAATAGCGATTTTCTGACGTCAATATCTCAAGACCTACAATAGGTATATTAATGAAATTTTGTATTTTAGATAAGTGAGGGGGTCTCAACAGATACTAGAAATTTGATATGCGTAAATAAAATAGATTTTGAGTTACAGGGGGGTCGAATTTGGCCCGAAATGGTTCGTGTAATATAACCCACGGCCGGTGTGTCGCCTTTTTTGCTCGAACTTGGCGGACACACTGCCGTGTGTCTAGAAAACCCTTTATAAATTCAAATCTTGACTCAGTAGCCATGATTGCATATTCGCACGACAGCTATAAGCATTTTCACACGTACGGAACCCTTATCTAACCCCTGTAGTCATAAAATGTACTAGAAGCTCACGACATACGAGAGGTTATCGCATCGTAATATGACAGACTTGCTTTGAGTTAAGATGTTTATGTTACGACGAATATTTTCTGAGTGAGTTTCATTTTGGCTTAGGTTCACATTTTTAGTTACCTACTGCAAATTATGAGTTTTGAATTTGTGTTTAGCTAGTTTTTTAAGTCGCTGTTGGTATGAATTTATTTAATGCAGTAATAAACATTTATCGGGTAATTTTAGCAAAACAAAATTAAACTTTGTGTGGTTTAGTGGATACGTACAGCTTTTCTGTGTGCTGAGGATATAAAAAAATATAAAGTTTCTTTGACCGAACAACTCATTAAAAATCCACCGGATCTAAGGACCAAAATTAGCTACCAAACAAGTTTGACATAGATTACCCATAATTTCGCAAACAGGATGTCTAACTTTGATAGTCCTTTGACGGAAATTAAGTGTTATCATCGAACCGTGTTGGGCAGATTTTATCCCTTTGGAACTTCGATTGACAATATTTACACTTGGAAGCATGAAATTGGAGTCAAGAAAATCATACCAAATGACGACTATTTTTGTAGGTTTCCCATCATCAATTAATTATTAAACTAGCTTCCACCATCAGTTTTACCAGAGCCCCGCAGTAACTCGGTAAATGGGCTAGGTATAATAACACTGTAAGATTTCTTTCAAATAGGATAACTTATTCTTGATTTAAGAAAGCAATCTCTTCAGTTTTAGGTATAGTTATCGGCACGAATCTTGAGCTCTGACCAGTGGCGGATTAAGAGTATCCGAGGCCCTAAGCACAGAGCCTGTGTAGACCCCCTATTACTTAAATGGAAATAGAAGGTTGAAGAAATTGACCGAGCGAAGCGAGCGTGATGCACATGTAGTTTCAAATGCGCGAGCGAAGCGAGCGCGAAATTTTTTTCGGATTCGTACGGAGGTAAAATTTATCCCAAACGTACTTAATTTTTTGTTTGTTGACAAATGCAAAAACGAAGGCACATAGTTTCTGAATACGCGAGCGAAGCGAGCGCGAAATTTTAATTATTTTTATTATAGACTCAGAACCAAAATTACGTACAATGTAGCCCAAACGTACTTAACTTTTAATTTGTTGACAAATGTAAAAACGAGGACATATAGTTTTTGAAAACGCGAGCGAAGCGAGCGGGAAATCTTGATTATGTTTTAAGACTCAGAACTAAAATTTCGTAAAAGGGCTACATTTCAAACCTTCATTTCTTTCTGTTGGACAAGTAAGATGGATAACGTAAGATCGATAACAACGTCCGCGGACTTAACCGGTGGTCCGCGGACCACTTGAATGCCTCCAGGCACCACCAGCCCACCACCACCAGGACCACTGATCTAAAGCATCCAAAATTTTCGGATATGTTTGTTATATTGCACTCGTAGTTACAGCGTGAGCTTCCCAACGACTGTACGATAGCGACTTCGGAACGCTATCGTTGCCTATTAATTCTTTGCCCAACGATGAGTAGAAGCCGAAAAAAAATTGTATAACAACTGCACAATTGAAAAAAAAAATCACTGCGATCGTACAACAATCAGCAGCACTGCGACCAATCAAGTTTAGAGGCGGGGGTGTATGAAGGGTCACTCCCGAACTGCTCGCGCCTTGTGATTTCGGATATATTGTGGATGAATCTCGATAAAATGTAGGTATAAAATGAAACGCCAGCAGAGGATGGAGGCCCCTGGAGAACAGGGGCCCCAAGCACGTGCTTGTTGTGCTTATAGGGTTAATCCGCCACTGGCTCTGACCTTCACCTGCACAGTAGTAATTTATTGGGTCCCTTTAATGTATGAAGTGAGGCGCAGGGGCGGGCTAAAACGGCGATTGGCCCGCAGTGCATCGCGTCATAGCCGTCACTCAGGATTGGTTCTTTTCTAATAAATCACTTCTGCGCAGATGTAGGTCAGAGCTCACGATTCGTGCCGATAACTATATAATAAAATGTAAATGAATTAAACCAGCTTTTTTGGTCACAATTCTGACCTGTTACTTTGCGTAAGACTGACAATTGAACACAGAACCCTGTTGCTAAGCGAACTTGCACCAAGCGTAACAACTCCCATAAAAGGAGACCACTTAAAGCTGACCCGGTTTTAATGCACTCCAGTGTACGTAATCAAGGAAAGTTTCAGATGACCTTGTAATGGATGAGGCCTGAGAAATGTGTGAAGTTTGTTATAACTAAAGACAGAATCGAGATTAATTTTCTGACTTCACAGAACTTAATCAAAGGACGAAAACCGCGATTCCAATCTGTTCAGATATTAAGCGAAAAGTTGTGAACAGTCTGTTAAGAATTCTTCAATATCAATATAGCTATAGAATATTGTTTTAAGGCAAAGACAGAAATTACAAAACGAAAATTAGTCTTAGGGAAGAGAGTATCACACTTTTAGTAATTAAAACTCACCCCCAGTTCTTTCTAAATCCCTTATATCAACCAGGACTACGGTAACTCTTTCGAACATCCCTGCAACTCCGGTAAACTGCGACCTTAAGTATCCCGAAGTGTTTTCTGACTACTATTTGACAAGCACGTGGGATCGCACCGCCAACATCGACCTATCGGACCGCGAGCCCTGAATAGAAGAATTATCGCTCACTCATATAAACAACTAGCCGCTTTCCCGCGGTTTCACCCGAGTCCTGTGGGAACTACTGCCGTAGAAGTGCAGCTTTCCAACAGTGAAATATTTTTTCATGCTGATTCCATAGTTTCGGACCCTTAAGGTGAGTATAGACTACAACATTTTCTGGAGCATTTCTGTGTAATACGAGGGCTGCCTTTTAAGTTTTGTCGTTTGAAATAAGTATAGATAATCCAATAAGTTATTACCGTTTAATATTTTTTTAAGAATATTCAGCTATGATTAATGCACTTTTGCATGCATTCAAACCAGATTTTAAATATTTATTTCATTCCAAAGTGGGGGTAGTCAAAACGGCCGATTTGTATACGTCAACAGCTTCTTCAGGTGTGCTGAAAAGTAGACCACGAAGAATTTTCTTAATTTTAGGGATTGTAATAAAATCATTAGTGCTTAAGTTAGAGCTGTAAGGTGGATGATCCAATATTTCAACATTTTGGGAACTCAAAAACATCTTTGTTTGGCGGGCGGTGCGCGAACTTGCATTGTCTTGGTGCAGTATCATTCGACGTCTTGGATTATTTTTTCTAAATTCGGTGATGACTTTTGACAAACAAACAGTGATATACGAGTCAGCAATAACCATCTCGCGATATTTTAGTACAACAATGGCGACATGATCTTAATTTGCCAAAAACGAGGCAACCATTTTTTTTTAAGTGCTTTGCGAGCGTACGACTTTGGTCGGTTTTGGCTCGTCTTGGAAGACCTAGACAGCTGACTGCTGCTTAAAATCCGTATCGTAAGCCTATATCCAGGACTCGTTACCACTTACTATATCATAGACCAGCTCTGACTCTCCTCGGTTGAATCACTGCAGAGTTTGATGTCACCAACTTACTCGGGCTGTATTTTGGTCGTCGCTAAGAAAATGTGGTATCCAAGGAGAGATCATCTATCTTACGCGAAGTTCTTCGTGTAGGATATTTTTGACTGTGGTCCCTGAAATGCCCACGGATGCCTCTATTTCACTGTATGTTACATGTCCGTCTGCGAGGATTAGCTGCCGCACAGCCTCGATATAAACTTGCGTCATGGCGGTTTTTCGACGACCCTCACGTGGCCTGTCACCGAAGCTAGAGTGCTTACGATGAAATTCTAAATATCAGCGTTCTACAATCTTAAAGCATGGTGCTACATCACTAAACACAAAACT
Source organism: Helicoverpa armigera (assembly GCF_030705265.1). NCBI lineage: Eukaryota > Metazoa > Arthropoda > Insecta > Lepidoptera > Noctuidae > Helicoverpa > Helicoverpa armigera. Next base: position 1,753,240 of record NC_087131.1, on the reverse strand, counting down.
AATCTCCTCAAAGCGCTAAAGTAGCGAAAATCCCCTTTTAAAGTTGTAGAAAATTATCACACGTAAATTTTCCTCAGACATTTCCATTTCGACAACTGACTTGTCACCTTTGAATAGACAATACAATAAAACTATTTGACCAAATAAAAAAAAATCTTTTGTTTTCGAATTGTAAATTCAAAAAGATGAAAATGGCATATATATATTTTTTTAATAATCGCGATAGGTTAGCAAACGACAGAACTTAAAAGGCAGCCTTACGTATAACGTTCTAGCGAATGGTACAATACAAGCAAAAGCTCAGTCTCCAAAGCATTTCCATGTAATGTAACGTTCGTGCGAATGCTCGGCGTTATGTTACGGGTAAATGCTCACAGCGAGCGAGTCTATCGTCCCTCTCCTTCCGCGTCCTCCGCAACCGCGCATCGCCCGCACTTGACTCGACGAAATGTTACACCAATATGCTCGTTTGTTTGTAACAAACAGGCGAGCGTGCTCGACGTTTTGTTCGTAAAAGGATGATACACTAGAACATCTCAAAGAGCGGCTCGTTGTTCTGTTACAAGTAAATGTTGTAGCCTATACTCACCTTTTAAGTTACAAACAAACGAATAAATATTTTCTCTTACTTCCTATTAACATACAACTTACTCTCACCAGAGTCACATCACTTTTCTCACTACAAAAGATAAAACTTGTCTATCCCATAAACGTAACAAAGTCACAGTTAAAGTAACAAGAAGTTAAAGAAACAGTATAGTTAGTTAAGTAACTCGCAGTGTGTAATATCAAGTTTAACTAAGCTGTAAGTGAGAGTTCAACGTGTGTCGCTAACTTGACGCATGATTACGTAACTTGTACGAGATAGTTTACTTTATACTTGTTTGTACTTTTTGTTATTAATGTATTAAAAAAAGATTAAGAGCAGATTTTATATTTTTTCAATTGATAAGAAAGAAAACTTGCTTGTTCTTAAAGGTAATCATTTTATTGGGTAGGTATATATTACAATTTAAATAATATTTTAAATTATTGTACAAACAGCGGTTTGCTTCATCAAACGTTAAATCCAAGTCAAGGTTATAAACCTTCTTGATAGACTGGCAAAAATAGTTTTAAAGTTAGTTGATTAATATGCGGATGAAGATACCTCATTTATTTCAGTCTAACCTTCCCTTATAAATATTCCCAAGAAATAAAGTTATCATAGACGAAACCTCTCTAAATTATGTAAATAAAGGCAATAAAAGTGATTCACTAGCTTTAAGTGTTCTAATTTCAAAGAAACATTCAATGTCATCGATCGTTTTCTCTAGAACTACTGCACAGGTTTCAAGAACAATACAAGGGTTAGGCCGATGTCACATAGAGAGCAATACATAAGCTGGGAAATAAATCAACTGCTTTCTAACTCTCTTCTAACTAATCTTTTCCCAAAATATGTTAAAGTCGGTCCCCAGTCTTCACTTCACAGTTCAGAGTCTTGCATCAAGTGACTGCTCATCTGAACATTTATTTTAACGACGTCAAAAATCATCAAATGACCCCTCCCGCTGTGGGTTAGCTGCGGTGAGGGAGTGTCAGACTCTTACTGACTAAAAAACAGTCGTGTTCCGTCGTAGGCTTTTTATGTACCAGGGCCGCGGTAACTCTTTCGAATAATCCCGCAGCCCCGGCAGTGCTCATCTGACCTTCGATCCAATTACGTAGGCAACTTAAATAAAAATATAATTATTCTCATATAATCGTCAATAGTTAGTTATTTGATTCAAGTATGTATGCTTTATGATTCATAAATACTTTTATAGAAGAATTAGTTTAGCAGTTTAGCCCTGATTATATATAGTTCTCACAACTAACTGATAGGTTAAGACTGTTCTTCAAAATGTAAGTTATCATCATCTTCCTTGTCTTTTCTCATCTATGTTGGGGTCGGCTTCCTGTTGAACCGGATATAGCAGAGTACCAGTGCTTTACAAGGAGCGACGGCCTATCTGACCTCTTCAGCCCAGTTACCCGATTAACGCAATATCCTTTGGTAAGACTGTTTATCAATATTTCTGGCTTCTGGCTATCCGTAAAGAACTTAAAAAGGACAGCGGGGACGACCAGTTTCTCGTGCCTTCCGAAACAAGGAGTATCTCATCCCGACTGATGGTCACCCATCCACGGACCGACTGCGCCAAGCGTTGCTTAACCTTATGATCAATCGATCGCGCGGCTTTGACTTAGCCACAAGCTGTTCGGGTCCTCCGTGTGGGAAGTAATTGTTGATCGCTAATTGAAAACTAAAGAAAATACGTTATGGGTTTTATAGTTAAAGAAATGTGCTTCACAATAATCCCTACTCATAATTTTATAAATGCAAAAGTAACTCTGTCTATCCGTTACGCTTTCACGTCCTAACCACTGAACTGATTTTAATAAAATTTGGTACTGAGACAGAGTTGACCTTGATAAAGAATATAGGATAGTTTTTATCCCGGATTTTTAAAAAAGTTCTCTTAGTAACGCTATACAATCGAACTCGCCGCGGGCGGAAGCTAGTACCTAATGTATATATTCATTGTAAATATCTATGTCAAATAAATGTACAGGTATTATTATATATAGGTATAATCTAATGAAACAGGAGTTCCTTGACAAACACACGTATACATATAAGAATTATTATGACAAAGATGTATTCGTCGTCCAATTGTTGTAAAAGTACTCACAAATACAACGTGCGCAATAAAACATAATTAGCTTCACGAAACTGAAAAGACATTTCAAGTTCCACAATACAGACTTAATCTTGGTTTATGACTTAAATAAAATTGTATCATTACCTACATGTAAATACGTTTGTATAATTATAATTTTTTAAAGAAAAATAATAATTTGTCATCTATCCTAACTAATATTATAAATGTGAAAGTATAGTTATCCGCACCAATCTTGAGCTCTGACCTACATCTGCCAGAAGTGATTTATTAGCAAAGAACCATTCCTGAGTGACGGCTATGACGCGATGCACTGCGGGCCAATCACCGCTTTAGTCCGCCCCCGCGCCTCACTTCGTACCACAAAAGGGACTCAATAAATTACTTCTGCGCAGGTGAAGGTCAGAGCTCAAGATTCGTGCCGATAACTATAACTCTGTCTGTCTGTCTGTCTGTCTTTTCTTCACGCCTAAGCCACTGAACCGATTTGTGTGAAATTTGGTACAGACATAGTTTGGAACTTGAGAAAGGACATAGGATATTTTTCATTACAAAAAAAAATAACAATAAAAATAAAATGTATTCCGGATATATAGCGCCATCTATTGGTCAAACCAAAAATCTGCTGGAAGTCACTATTCCACGGTTGCGGGCAAAAGCTAGTACTAATATAATAAAGAGGGTTTTTTTTATATTCCCTTGTCTGTTTGATTGAACAATATGAGGCTCCGAAACTGCTGAATTGATTTGAAAAATTGTTTCACTGTTGGAAAGCTATACTCTTCCCGAGTAACATAGGTTGTATTCTATCCTGCGCAGTAGATTCTACGGGATGCGATTGAAACCGCGAAAATCCCAAGTCTTTTCATAAACATCTGTGTACCCCGTGTTTCATACAAATAAAAGAATCTTATTCTTAAAACTTTTTTTAGTTAATAAAAAGCAGAGCATCATGTTATGTGTGGCTTAACCCGATAGCAGGCCCGCCGCTAGCTGTTTGTTCGCCCGCGTGCAAAACTGATTATGCCGCCCTACGACTACATACTTTTTGTCAAAAAATATATAAGGAGGGGGGCGGATCCAAGGGGTCCGGAGATTCATATCCATCTTACTTGTCCAACAGAAAAAAATATGTACATGCACCGCTCTGATTGCAGAAAACCCACCTACTTTTGGATAAATAACTATTGCAATACATAACATACATTACACATAACTTTTAATTTACTTGAAATGTTCAGAGTAACCTAAGCAGTCCTGGGTTAGCCCATAAGCAAACTAAGCAATTGCTTAGGGCTTAGGGCATCAATGCAGTGCAATCATTACCCAAGTGGTCCCTACGTATTGAAATATTATGATTAACTTAATCTAACGCACTTAAATATCTATAACAATGTTTAAAGTCAGTAAAATATGTTATTTGGTGGGTTTCCCGTTGAAAAGTCAACTTATAAGAGCCATTCCATATGTAAGGAAGCGCGAGCGGAGCGAGCGCGAAAATTTTTTAGTCTAAGGAGACAAAACAAATAAAAACCACTGTAAATTAACAAAGCAAAGTCAAAAAGTAAGATATGCACAGAAGTGAAGTGCAAAAGCCGCGAGCGAAGCGAGCGCGATTTTTTCCTTAGAGTTTTCATGAAGTAAACGTATCTTAAAAAGCCATAACGGACGTGCGCGAAAAATGTTTTTTCGGAATTGAATGCCTCAACAATTAAACAAAGATAAAATGCGATATCTGACATGGAGCCGCGAGCGCAGAGAGCGCGAATTTTTTTCGGGATGCAAAGGGTGAAACAGTCAAAATTGATAGGAGACGACCAAAGCTAGGGCGGCTTTTTCTGAAATTTTATTGGTTTAATTTTGCCGCCCCCTAAATAGCATTTGCCCCACGCTGCGCCTGATCTTAAGAGCGTGTACGTCAACCGCGCGCCATTTGGCCTAAAATGGTACTTTTCAAACCACTGTTTCTCAGTAACTACTTATCCTATAACTATGTTATTTTTTAATAACGCAAGGTAATTTCACTGTCTATATAGTTAATTGAACATAAATTTCAATTTGTGTAGTTTAAATACTTAAAACCCCTATAACGTAACAGATGTTTTGTAAAATTCCCGTTCAGCGTCTATTTCGAAGCTTAAATTCATGTGAAAACAGTGGCAAATCTAATCATATTTATTTTTTTACTCATAGACGAAATCCCCATGCCTATAGTTAGTTGAAAACATTTTTTGATTTAGGTCTCTATCTTTCAGAAAAAAATATTTTAACAATGTGAAAAATTGAGAATTTCAAATGCTTTTTTTACCTATCTATCTTACTTAATTTAATATAACAATTATTTACTATAGTAATATAACTCTTTCTTTAAAACATAAACTTTATATTATAATTTAATCTCTCGTTTTTATTTTTTTATAAATTATTTAAAAACTACTATAAAACGCTGCACGCGAGTCAACTCAAACCAGACCGCCGCAAGGCTTCACAGAGAGAGGACGTGTCGCTCCGTCACATCGCGCAGGGTGAATAACCTCTGCCGTGGATACCGAGAATAGAGTACATTTCAAGCGCGACCAACAAATCTTGATACATTACTATTTTATTTAAAGCTCAATTTTGAAGCATATTTTTTTTATCGATTGAGTTGAAATTTTGTTTGAATGTTCAGTTTTAATGACAATGTATGATTCTATATCCAATATGGCGGTATACCCAAGATGGAGAAAAAAATGTTTTTAATGCATTCCTACGATATGGGTATCAAATGAAAGGGCTTGCTATGAATAACTCGAAAAAAAATGTGTCGCGAGTCTAAATCCAATATGGCGGACTCCTTAGGCTAGAAATCACTTATTGCAGATGTCTGTTACCAATCGAGCTATATTTTTTTTTTCATTTTGGATGTACCCAAATTTTGACTTTTGATCTCGAATAACTTTTGAAGCATATAGGATAGATAACTTAAAACTTTATTTGCAATGGTAAACCCAAGCTCTTCACCAATATTTGGCTTTCCGGCAATTGTTGTTATTTGACCACAATTTTTCGGTCTGGATGGACTGGACCATTCATATAAACAATCAATTTTTCAAATCGGTCCAGGCGTCTTTGAGAAATCGAGAACAATCAAATTGAGAACAATCACAAAACAATCTAATTGAAACCTCCTCCTTTCTTTTTTTGAAATCGGTTAAAATACAGAAACTCTTAACATTGTCATTAATCATCAGTCGACTATTTAGTACTGTTGAAAATTGTATGTAATATACAGAAAGTCCTCAAAACCAAGGTTTTCATAGGTGCCCGATTTTTTTGCAAAAGAGTGTAAGTATTAACGACTTATTTTCATGCTTTTATATTTTAGACATCCATAGACTTACACAATTTTCCCGCTATTAACTATTTACTAAATAATATATTTTTTGTTCTACCAATTTCACTCGAAAGGATCAAAATGGTTTGTGTGACTATACGTGAAGTATGATAGGCACGCACACAGCCGCGACGCTAGTCTGCGGGGTTTTTTGCGTTGAATTACCTAAAGTTGACATCGCGCGCCGAGCGTACACGCTCTTAAATCCTTTTTAAGAATCTGTAATTTTGACAATGTCCTTTCAACAGATGTACCTAACTGAAACCGGCAGTGTAAGTAATATTCTTAGCGCTATTGCTGTGTTCGGAAATATTGAAATCAAATCAGTAAGAAAATATTGTATTTTTTAAATATTACGTGATAACTCGCTAGATTTGCCGCCCCCTAGGACGTGCCGCCCGCGTGCGGTGCACGCGCTGCACGCCCGCTTACGGCGGGCCTGCCCGATAGCCATTAAGCAATCAAGCCTTCGTATCAATAGTAATTTCTTGAATTAAACGCAGACAGTAAATTATAGCTTTCAACCTGCATGTTCTACCGGATTGATTTTTATTTTCCAATACATGTAAACTTTTAAGCATTCATTCTTCAATTTCTATGCCCTGTACCCTATTCACATCACTTCAACAATTACTTCAGCTATCAGTCATAACTTCAATAGAATTAAGAAATAATGTCACAATTGAAAGACTATGTTATGAACCTGCAACTTTTGTCTCAGCATCTCGGCCTAATGTCTGCCAAAAACCAACCGCCATTTATTTGTACGACTACCCCTTCAAAACATGTCAGCCTTGGACTCAACGCTGCTGATCCTTTCAAACATCGTTTTGTGAATCTTTATCGACAAAAAAATTCAAGGGCCTACCATAATCGTAACATCGACATCGAGCATCGTCTAACACGAAAACGAGGTACATGACAACATTGTCAAAACTTATCGTGTTCCTCAGTAAGAGTAGCAAACTGCAGACTTTTAGTCGGCCGACAGTTTGGTTGGGCGTTTCATAAGTACGGAGATGTGCGTAACGATTAAGTCTCGGATCGGTACCAGATCGACTAAAAACTTTGACTGAATTCACGATTTAGGCTAGCTATACAAAGGATCAGCATGGCGATCCAACGAGGTAATGCTGCCAGCCTCTTGGGCTCGCTCCCAGTCGACAGCGAGGGGGACGGATTTTTGTAACGCTTATTTTTAGTGCAATTAATTTTAGTTTTTTTACTAGAATAATTTTAACTGCAAATGTCAGTAACAAAATAAGACATAATTCACGATTTTCTCAAAAAAATAAACCATAGACACATCGGAAGCCGACTGTTTAATCTACAGTGTGCGAGTACTCTAAATGATAATCGATATAGTATCGAGCAAACTTCAGTATCGCATGACGAGGAAACGACACAAGGTCACATCGAAGAACCTTTGTTACGTGGGCTGATGCAGTGTCTGAATTATTGAAGAGAATACCCTCAAGTCGAATCGAATTACCGCCTGCCATGAACAACACTATGGTATAATTATCAGCCTTTTATTGACACACTTGTTTTTGAAAAGCACGGTAAATTGGTGGATCCCGGCTGTCATTTGACCATCTATTTCATCATCCATAGCTACACTCTTTTGCAAAAAAAACGGGCACCTTTCCGAAATCTTAGTTTTAAGGACTTTACGTGTATTTCAAAGGGTTTTGATGATTGTAGTATGTTTCTACCGTCAAAAGAGTTAGACGAGCATGCGTGAGAGTGTATTCTAAATTTGAATTTTGTACAATTGCTAAGAAATTGGTTAAACCTTGTTTTGGACTAATTGCTGGCAGAAAGTTCGTCGGTGTTTTGAAAAGTTTTTGAAGTGATTTTCAGGAAAATGATAATGCAGTTTTAATTAATGATTAATGAACTTTTTTGTTAGATCAAAACATTTTTGAAGAACTATGCTTATTTGATAAAATGTTCACCTGCTCTAAATGGGCTATACTGATGGTTGATGGCAATGTTAAGAGTTTCGGTATTTTAGTGTAAAGCGTTCTATTGTTTAGATATTGTACCCACGTGTTTTAAAATATCGCTTTTTCATAATTAAACACTATTTAGAAGAGTATCAGTACTTTGGCTGCGACAAAACCAATTTAAAGTATGCAGTGCCGATCACAACTCGTCTCCTATCGGACTTTGACATTTTTAAAAGTCTTGAAATTCTACAAAATACAGAAAATAGCGCATAGACTGTGAGCACGAGGTCTTAAGGTCTCGTAATCACTGATTTTTAAACAACCTCGTCTCTCGGGAAACTCCGTAGACCACTGAAGATCTATGAGTCTGAGCGTTCAAATAGCGTGTTTTCATCCCATGGACATTTTATTAAATAAACTTGCCTACAATGAGATTTTCTGGCATCTACAGCACTTTCCTGCTTAAATCATAACAATAATTGGCTATCTGCTCATTTCTTAAAAAACATACGTTTGGCCAATAATTTTGAATTCTTGACTCCCTTTCAGCTAAATCGTCGTTTAGTAACCTGATACCTATGGAGTTATCGAGAGCTTCAACGCGGCAATAATTTGACTTTTCAGATAGCTTTAACCCTCCTCATCATTTTTCATGTGGTTAATTTTAACATTTATCACAAAATTTGTTATTTTTTAAATGTCAAAGTCCGATAGGAGACGAGTTGTGATCGGCACTGCTTACTTTAAATTGGTTTTGTCGCAGCCAAAGGTACTGATACTCTTCTAAATAGTGTTTAATTATGAAAAAGCGATATTGTAAAACACGTGGGTACAATATCTAAACAATAGAACGCTTTACACTAAAATACCGAAACTCTTAACATTGCCATCAACCATCAGTATAGCCCATTTAGAGCAGGTGAACATTTTAACAAATACGCATAGTTTTTCAAAAATGTTTTGATCTAACAAAAAAGTACATTAATCATTAATTAAAACTGCATTATCATTTTCCTGAAAATCACTTCAAAAACTTTTCGAAACACCGACGGACTTTCTGTCAGCAATTAGTCCAAAACAAGGTTTAACCAATTTCTTAGCAATTGTACAAAATTTAAATTTAGAATACACTCTCACGCATGCTCGGCTAACTCTTTTGTTGCTAGAAACATACTACAATCATTAAAACCCTTTGAAATACACGTAAAGTCCTTAAAACTAAGATTTCGCACAAGTGCCCGCTTTTTTTGCAAAAGAGTTTATTTCCTTCAGTACTTTTTCTGTTATTTTTTTGTGCGAATTAATGGTATTTCTTTCTTTGGATAGTCAAACCCGAAATTCTATCAACTCTTAGTTAGAGGTATCAAGTTGCCCATGGTTGGCCAGATAGGCGGTCACTATGTAAAACATAGTACTCAGCTGCATTTAGTTAGACTTAAAGCCAACCCCAACATAGTCGGGAAACGGCTAGGCAAATGATTATTGTCCTACTACAGGACTCTCTTCTCTTCTAATACACAGAAGGAAGAGATTTCTTTAGATTGTGATTCCTTAATTCTAGTCGTACAATTTCCCACTTACACGGTTATTCTTGATTAAATTGTAATTAAAAGATGCTTAAAACAACCTGACACTTTATTGCTAAATAATATTGTAGTCAAGGATGTGTTAAACACTGGAAAGGCAATCCCCAATTCTGATATAATTTCTGAGCTGACAAAAAGACTTGAGAAGTTTGCAAAAGTCAAAACTCTTCATAAGATTTTATTTAATGTTATTACTAGGGCTATCTCTCAATAGCTTCAGTTCGCAGGGAACTACTTCCCGCATACCTATAGGTAAAAAATAGTCTATGCTATCCTAATACATACAGATAATTTTATTGCTAAGTTTCATCATAATCTATTCAGTGGTATTTACGTCAAAAGGGAAACTTATACTATACAGTGAACACATATAAACCCATACATATGTACATTCTCATTTTTAACATTAGTAGAAAGAATAAAATTTTCTTATCCTGTGAGTTATACTTCCGAAGTAAAACTTGATGAAACACGTGTACCTATAATTTGGGGGTAGACGAAGATCATAAAACGTTTTACTACTTGAACATTATATCTATGGACTTGTTTTAGGGTTTAGGCTCGGAAGAAATTGTTACAAGTAAGTATTTCAAGTGTTCTCTTAATTTATGTAACACTAGCTCATTTTTCTTGGTTTCTGACGCGTCCCGTGGGAGCTACTATCCATACCGAGATAAAATATAGCCTATGTTATTCGGAAAGAGTGTAGCTTTCCCACAGTGAAAGGATCTTTGAAATCGGTTCAGTAGTTTCGGAGTCTTAAGGTATCTATGTACAAACAAGAAAACATTTCTTCCTTAATATATTCGTATGTAGTAATATACATACATGCATTCCACTTCAAAGTTCGCAGTACCGAGACTAACTACGTATACAAGCATGCAATATACAGTTATCTACGCTTGTTATCATAAAAAATAACATTTTGTTATGATATTTTATAGCTGTTTCACACCATTTTACCCGCGCCTCGAGGGAACTGCTTCTCGTATCAAGATAAAATAAATAGCTATCACACTCAAGAATAAGTTGACTTCCTATTGATAAAAGAATTTTGAAAATCGGTTCAATACATGCAGAGATTATGTCTTACAAAGTCAACATACAGATTTCGGATTTAACAATCTTTACTTCTTCAAAATTTTGTGAAGAAATGTGTATGTTAAACGTAGTTTAATACATAATTTGCATTATATAACTTTCTCAAGAATAGCTGAAAAACTATTTTAAATAATCGTTTTTTTTTATGTATTCGTGTAGTTTCTTGCCGGATCTTCTCCATGAGACCAACTCTTTGGAACCGTACAACTAGTTTGACATGAGAGCTTTCGTAAGCCTTATGATATAAACAGACTTTGACTTTGTAGTTTCATAAAATCTCACTAATCATAAACTACACTTAATAGGTCCCTGTTATAACCTTAAAGGGACCATTGAAAACCTATAGACATAGTTCGTAGGTCTGCATAGCTCAAAGTCTGTTATACTAATCCTTTCAACTATTAACGGTATTGAATTACAATATCTACTAATTTGGACTATTATTGCCAATAGGTACCAGAACTAGGCAATTAGTTTACGAAGCCGCTTGATTGGCTCCATTGTGAACTGGTTCAATTATCAAGAAGAATGGAAACCCATCTTTCAGAACTATTACATTTATTACTAGCTGTTTTACCGCGGTTTCACTCGCGTCCCGTGGGAACTACTACCCGTATCGAGATGAAATTTAGCCTATGTTACTCGGGGATAGTGTAGCTACCCAACAATGAAAGAATTTTTCAAATCGGTTCAGTAGTTTTTTAGCCTTTATGGTACAAAAAAGCAAACAATGTTTCATATATGCTGGAACAATACTCCCCCGCCAATAAGAAATGCCAAAACTCTTGGTACTTTTAGAATACACCTTCGAAAGTTCCTCATTAACTCACAAAAAGAACTTGGTATGACGATCTCAAACACGTCCATAATATAGCGATAGCAGGTACCTGCCGTGATGGTGTTTCGTCGCCGTATTCCGGTTCACTCGTAGTTTGAGAGAACTAATACTAGTAGTTTACCTAGTAACACATTTCTACACTTCAATATTAATCATAGTTCACATTCAAGCACAACACACACACAGAACATAAAACACTTACTTCAAATACACACAGCACACACACCAATAGTCTACTCGATGTCCGTGCGTCATTTTTAGGGATCCAACAGAATACCAGCGTCAGGTATTCTACCTGACACATGCTGAGTTGGACTCCCATTCGGTGCAAACGTAAGACACTGCAGCGCGCCGTTAATCTCTGATTGTATTTCATATTTTATGTTTCTCTTTCTACCCACTTCTTGTTTTGTTTTATTTTTCTTATTGTGTATCTTTGTGGTGTCTTTTTGTTTGTCTGAATAAATGTTTTATCTATCTATCTATCTATCTATCTATCTATCTATATTACCTATAGATTTTTTAAGGAGTATAAATGCAAATTACTTTTCCAAGGAAATCCCAAGTAACTGTATATTTTGACTAAAGGTAGATAAACTTTGTGCTGAAATAATATCGATTTGGAAAATATAGAGATGGGCGGAATTCGATACTAAGATATCGGGTGTAAAAAGACCCTTAAAGGTGGCGTCGTCACGTATTTAGGATAAAACGGAATAATAGGCACATTATAATGATGATTTTCTTTAAGGTATTATGATTTTTTGGGACATTATTGAGAGTGACTGGTAATGGGATAGGAAAGGACATACTTAGCGTTTTTTCCCGTTTTTTTTTTGAAAAGTCGTTAAGTTACAGTTACAAATTAACAATCATTTATTTTAGAAAACTGATTTCCTGTACATTTTACACTGAATAAAAATCTGTCCATGTCTGTTCCTTTAAACCAGTTTAGAAGTTTTCTCCTAAAAGCGTGACAGTCAGACACACAGTAACTTTCGCATTTATATCATCAGCAGGGATATATTATTTCAAGTAGCATACAAACCACTCATAGCTGTTCACATCTCTATTCACATATCTTTCCAAAGAGAACGTACGCTACAATTATTCCAAGCTGTTCATTATTCGGAAAGAAGAGTAGATAATGAATCATCTCGGCGCGACATTATACCAACTGGTGGGCTTTTCAAAAGACGCGCTAGTGAAAAGGGGTTGGTTACAATATTATATTTGCTGAGTGTATGTTGCTTGCTTGTATTTCTGTGTAGTTCAAAGGATTTTTAGGTAGGTAATTGGTGTAACTAGAATTAGTGGTGGTAACTTTTGCCTAAGTTATCTATACTTACCACGGTGTTTTGCAATAATTTGAAACTATATAATTTGTTCGGCTACTTTTGAAGCTGACTGTATCTAAAGTTTTTGTTATTATAATAGTTTTTTGACATTAAAAAAAAAATTGTTGGTGTAACTTTTAATGATTTTAATGTTCGCTAGATCAATAAGTGTAGGTTCTTGAGCATAATTAGTAGTCAATATTAAAAAAAAAGATGTTTAACATACTTACTTAATTTATTTTATTACGCTGTAAGTTAAGTATGTCCATGTCCCGCATGAAGAGATCGCTCTAAGCACAAAATACAACAGAAGTCAATCTCATGTATGTACTTCACTTTTCATGCCTAAACTCGGCGGTCGCGCTAGGGTTGTCAACTTTTTTATGCGCATAAAACTAACGTGGTAGTGGTACTCGTATCTAATTATTTGATTAATTGTTGAGAGTAAAACAGGAAAAATGAAATATAAACCAATAATAATAAAATATTTAATGTGGCATACAAGAGGTTAATAAACACTTTCAACGGAAATTCGTTTGAACGAGATACCGAAGTTTTTCAGAAACCGCAATTTATAATTTTGTTATTCATACATATATACCATAAAACACAATGTAAAACAAAGTACCTCTTTAGTTGCGAAAAAAAAAATTGTATGTAATGGGTTGGTACAGTCCCTGATCTAAGCTTGCTTCTACCTACAGAAACCTTGATGTGCGAGTTTTATTTCGTCTACCTTACAACATACTCTCGCCATGATCACAAAAATTATCAACTCCTACTAGTAATAATCTTTGAGGGTAGGTTGGGAGGTTGGGCCAGAGGCCGCCGGGGCGCTTACCTACCCACCTAACTGTACCTACCTACTGCGTTTATTAAACGAACCATCGAAATATGAGAAAATAAGTAGATACATACTATAGGTAATACGGCAGGCTAAAAAATGTTTATTGTTGTCTTAAAACAACCGTCCACTGAACAATTATAATACGACTTTTTTTGTTGCTCCATTATTAGTACTTTTTCTTTTGTTATTAAAATTAAAAATATTACAGTCAAATTACAGTTAGGTAGGTATCACAACGCGTGCACATTTATCTACCTTGTGAGTGACGCGCGTATCTCAAGAAAGCGGCAGCCGCGCTCGCACTGTTTTGAGTTGTTTTGAGACAGGGCGTCTGTGAACACGCACACATAGACACCTATGTCTGCGTGACTCGAACGCGCTTTATATGTAGATTGACTTCTGTTGTATTTTGTGCTCTAAGCGATTAGACCGCCTATTATATCACTTACTTTAATAAGTTCTAAGATAAATAATCTAAAAATTGGTGTACCTAATAAAGTATATCTATCTATCTCTTAAAAAGTCCGAAAACCTATAAGAAATCACCAATTAAACTCACTACAATTAAGTCTTTCTCGTTATATTTTGATGAAAACGTTCAGTTTTTTTGTTTTTCCAAATCAATGGAAAATGATAGTCGGAAGTTTGGCAGCATGTGGTGAGCACAAAAACTTGGCCACTGAAATTCACGGTGGCATAGCGGGAACTGATGCGAAACGTTTTGATTTTATTTTTTAAGGCAGTTACAGCTGGTGTTTTTCACCAAACATATGCGTGAAATCTTAATTTAAATAAAAGTACTAGGTACCTTTAAAGAAATACAGTTATCGGCACGAATCTTAAGCTCTGACCTACATCTGCGCAGAAGTGATTTATTAGCAAAGAACCAATCCCGAGTGGCCAATCACCGCTTTAGTCCGCCCCCGCGCCTCACTTCGTACCACAAAAGGGACCCAATAAATTACTTCTGCGCAGGTGAAGGTCAGAGCTCAAGATTCGTGCCGATAAACTTACGAAAGTTAAAGAAGGAAAAAAACGGTTTTATTTTTTAAACTAAAATGGCTGAACTTAAGCATTTGGATTGTTTAAACGTTATCTTTACCTTGACAAATTGTGAGTGTGAATATACATGGCCACTACTTATAAATACAATGTGCAATAATATGTATGTACCTCCATTTACACACACAGTCTAACCAAGGGGTATCGGGTTCCCTGGGTAACTGGGTTGAGAAGGTCAGATAGGCAGTCGCTCCCTGTAAAGCACTGGTACTCAGCTTCATCCGGTTAGACTGGAAGCCGACCCCAACATAGTTGGGAAGAGGCTCGGAGGATGACGTCAATTTACACCATAAAGTAAATAACCACTAGAGAGCGCACTCGCCAATTTCTTCTAAGAACACGACTCACCACTGCGGGCGGGGGGACGCGGCATAATCCGCGGCTACTATTGGTCAGTTCACGGTCGCTACTAAAGGATCGTACTGATCGTAGCCTTATAGTACGCGCAAAATCACTAACTTTTGGCGAGCGTCGGGGCACTGTATGCGCAGTCAAGTGGTTTTATAGTCTTTGATTTACACACACAAGTATAGCTTACCCGCATTCCTAGAATAATGTACCTACATCTGTTACCGGCCAACAACAGACCTTTTTTCTAGTTTCATCAATCAAAATATAATGTTGTCACAACACTAACTTTCACAAAGTTATTTACAAAGAAACAGTGGAACTGACCAGAAACATGTCATCTATTCATAACTTTGATTTATTACTTTTGTAATTGAATTTACCTTTTATGCGCGATTAAGTAAAAGTGTTCCTTTTGTTATAAAAGACTAGTCGTTTTCCTGTGGTTTCACTAGCGTTACGTGAGAACAACTGCCCATAACGGGATATAAACATAGCTATACTTGGGAAGAGTGGAGCTTTCCAACAATTGTTCAAATTGGTTCAGTAGTTTTGGAGCCTTTAGAGTACAAACAATCAAAAAACTAATCCTCTTTATTATATTTTGATTGTAGACTATAGTCCTCTCTTGTTTTAATCGTATAACAACGATTATGACCAACTCACAAAACTAGAGGTTCCTAATTCATTTATGACTTTTTAATACCCAACGCAAAAATTACAGGATGCTATATCTATGAACCAGCCGCCAGCGATTTCTCTCTTAACAACACCGCACACTCGGATAAAAAATAATAATGAAGTAGCTATGCGTAGCTTCAATACACCACAAAGCAATTATAGTATCGAACTACATGTGTACTATGTGTACCTATTAAATCAACTAGCTATCAATTAAGTTGTCCAACAGCGATCTAATTGAAGTTATGATCATGGAATCTATGTAATTTCTCGCCTGTTAGTTCTAAGTAATACATATATTGTAGTAATTTATTTGAATTACTTATACTTTACGGTTAGTTGCACCATTTAACTATAACTATGACTCATCCTCCGAGCCTTTTTACCAACTATATTGGGCTAGGCTTCCATTCTAACCGGATGCAGATGACCTGACTGCCTATCCGACCTCCTCAACCCAGTTACCCGGGCAACAGACTAGCCCTTGATTAGACTGGTGTCAGACTTACTGGCTTCTACTCCTACTTCTGACTACCCGTAACGACTGCCAAAGATGTTCAATGACAGCAGGGACCTACAGTTTAACGTGCTATCCGAAACACAGTCATTGGTGTCTAAGATATACTTAGGAAGTACATAAAAACTATAACTATGACTAAACTTTACCATTTTCTGTTCTGTGGCTTACCAAAAAATGGTTCGATTATTGTTTTACTGAACCAATGGATCCTATCAGTTGTTTATATCTTGCATGTGCGCAATTTCAAAATGCATAGTTTCTTCTTAACTCAAATATGATGTAATTCAGTGGAAAAGAAGCTCATTTTATATTCAGGTCAGTATTTGTTTAAGAGATCTTCATACACATTCGAACAAATATTATCATTGGAGTAATTATGAATGTTACTTTTAATAAAATAAATTAGTCAATATACTATTAAATTAAGCTTACCTTTACTTACCTTTTAGTCTTTTATGAATATTCACGCCTACTTAAAGGGCACCTAAAATGAATCTATTTAAAAGGGTACACTTAACGGCTACCTCACCCGAATAGATATGAAAAGCGCCAGATTATTGCCCTTTGGTTGCGATAAAATTAACAGAGACAGCTGATTCTAACCCCTATATTGATGGAGATAAAGTCTAGTTTTCTCTGAATGTTTTTGTCAGTATTTGATTTAAACGGTTATGACAGTTTTATGTAAATGTTAAGGTTTTTTGTGATGTTGCGGGTTGATGCGGTTCTATAAAAGTGCTCTACAGAGGCGAATATGCATGGAAATTGGATATTATTGAGGGGCGAATTGTCACTTCAGCGTCAATTTTTTTGGAAATATTACGTTGGTAACGTGTTGTTGAATGAGAATATCGTTGAATAGGGTTATAACGTGCAAGAACAGTTTTACATTTACTAAAAAAGATTTCGTAAAAAAAAACTCGTCAAATAATTTTTCCGCTCCGAAGTTGGCTGTTTGTGACTTCGTAGTAATAAAAATATGTGAACAAACCACCACTGTGTTTTCACGAAGCGTATCTCAGCTGAGTTCAGGGCGGTAAAATTATTTCATGAGTGCTGTACAATAACTTAGTTCAGTTATATTTTTACGGGCTTAAGAAAATAACTCTATAAAATCATTGGTTACGTTTATCATTCTCATAAGGTACACTAGAAACCTATAGATAAGAAAATTTGCTCATGTTATATCCTTCATAGTCCTTAACCTCTTTCTACCTTTCTCGATGCTATTCAAGAAAAGTCTAAGATTTAAAGCATGCTTCCTCGAAAGTGCAGTTTGTCGGTTCCGGGACGATAGGATTTTAGACGACGTATTATGAAGGTTGAAAACTATTCAGTGTTCGAAAAGAGTTTAAGGTTAATATTTTTATACGAATAGTCAAGTTATAGAGAAATATTTTTACATAACTTTGAAATATATTACTTAAGTAAAAGTATAAATTATTCATTAAGAAAAGAACTTTAAAGTCGTTAAGTTAAATTACGACGATCATAGGCTGTAACTATCTTTCTATTTTTTTACCAAATACTACTAACCATCTAAAAACAATACCGAAGCGATCCCTGTAAACACAATGCTATACAATCCATGCAAACTCCTCGAGTCTGACAAAGATTGATGCTGCCTTCGTAAACGGATCCCTGCAAACAGCAAAAAAGTTAAACAGCCATGAATAAATGTTTACTTGCGAGTTTTCCAATGCATATTTTCATTAAGATTTATTAGGCTTATGGTAGAAATTATGATTTTCCTTGTTGGCAACACAAACGGTGGGACGACGTTGGCGAAACTCGATAACAGATTAAAAAGTTTTGAATATCGAGTTGTTTTTGTTTAATGCAAGATTCAGGCTCAATTATTATTTTATCTCATCGATACAAGAATCTACTTATATTGAAAAAATATGTTTGTGTGTTTTATATTTTTAATCTTCAAATCTCAAATCTATTTTTTTTTATCTTGATCAGTGTAGTAAAATTACCATCAAATGTCCCGTTTCAACTTTTGAACACGTTCAATTAAATGTTTTCACATGCAATTCCAAAATTAAATAAACAAATGCGAGCTTTTTTTAATCAATCCCAAACCGAGTCACCATATAAGCGTATAAAACTAACAAAAAATACACATTCACATTTTATAAGTTTTGGTAATCTATTGATTTCTTACACTCACGCAAATATTATTAGACATTTAAATAAAACCACTTTTACGGATTTCTGCCCGTGACCATGGATGCTGTAAAGGATCCGAAACGTCGGGATTAAATAATTAATATCATCATCATCATCATCATCATCTCAGCCATAGGACGTCCACTGCTGAACATAGGCCTCCCCCTTAGATCTCCACAATAATTAATATAACCGCGATAAAAACCGTAAAAGTAGTTTTATCAAAATTTCGGTAATCTTAAATAAATAGGATTCAACCATGGTATGAGATTAGAGTTTCGGTAGATTAAAAATAATTTAGGATTTAAATCTCATTTTTAATTTAAAGCGAATTGTCGACGTCTGTAGCACTGACAAGCTGTCAACTGCACGAAACATTCAGTCGATCTATATCAGTTCACTAGCTTCTGCCAGCGGTTTCACCCGCATCCCGTGGGCACTACTTCCCGTACCGGGATAAAAAGTAGCCTATAGCCTTCCTCGATAAATGGGCTATCTAACACTGAAAGAAATTTTCAAATCGGACCAGTAGTTCCTGAGATTAGCGCGTTCAAACAAACAAACAAACTCTTCAGCTTTATAATATTAGTATGGATTCATCTATATTAGTCCATATCTTTCAGTCTCTGGGGATTAATGCTGAATACACGCGGTCATAGATTTTGTTATGAAAAGGTTTCTTTCACGACCGTAAGTAATACGAACTTGATATCTTTCCATTCAATCTGTAATTACATTTCTGTTTTGGGTTCGCTGTATCGTATTACGTTTATAATGACGTACTCTATTAAAGAAATAATCGTACCGATACTGTATTTCACGACTTATTAAAAGAGTACTTTACTAAAAAATACAGCATTGACCTAGAACTAAATTCATCAAAATATGATCAACCCCAATTGCAGTAACAATAAAAAAATAATATCAGTAGAAAAATGGATCTAGTAAAAAGTAAAAGATTTTTTTCGCTTAACCGATAGATCGATTTTATAAGATTCTATTACTCTAGCTAAAACTTACAAATGGCTACTAATGCTAATTCTTCATTCTTTAGAAAGAAAATATTGCTCCCAAAAATAATTCACCCAACTCCTAAACATTTTCATCAAGCCTCAAATCTCTATTATCACAGGTTTACCAACTTCCACATTCATATAAACGCAGACTGTGTCTCCAGCATTTCATGTTACTCTTATGAAAAAAACTTCCTCTCCCGACTTACAAAAGGATGTGTTTTATGACTGGTGTACCGAGTCTGTCTGGAACATTAAGTACCTACGTATATACATACATATCTACGCATAGAGAACAAAATCACTAGCAGAGATGTCATAACGCAAAATATCAGGAGAAAATAACGCGCAAAAATCCAAGTGTTTGGGGAGCGAAAAGCGTTACATAGTCCGCCCTTGCACGCTCATTTATTTTCAATATTAATTCACCAATCAATTAAGACCAATTTTTGACAGATTGGTTTTCATGAGAAGGAACCGGAACGTCTCGTTAGTTCTAGTAACTGATCATGCTTGACCTACAAGAAGGCGCCTGAGCTACGTTTCTTATGGCATCTCCGCTATCTTTCCTTCCTCCGTGTACCTACGTTACGTAGTTAGGTTTATGTAGGTACTTTTTTGGTAGAATATGTTATTGTCTGCGTAAAGGCGACATTCTACGGATGTGCGGCACTGCGACGCATACAAGTGTTTCATCTAGTCTACTCACTGTAGCAAACAGTAACAAATTGCGTACGAACATTACTAAAATGTCCGCGAAATTGCAAACTTTGTTCGCGAACACATGGTTGTAGTGGACACGCGTTGACGTGAAAAGTTTTCGCAACAATATCGGTGGAATGTCACCATAAGGCTACGCCGCAATTTTTATAGTAAAGATTATCGGTAAAACTGATTTTTTGCAGGACTTTCATACTAGGATTTTTGACCGACTTTTTGTAGAATGTGTGCGTTGCACTATTGCTATCAATGTGTTACATTTTTCTCCTGCGAAAAATCGGTCACCGATTATCGGACGTGAGCGGACAGCATGCTGTTTGTA
The DNA here is from genome assembly GCF_030705265.1 of Helicoverpa armigera. Lineage (NCBI taxonomy): Eukaryota > Metazoa > Arthropoda > Insecta > Lepidoptera > Noctuidae > Helicoverpa > Helicoverpa armigera. The sequence continues at coordinate 1,732,657 of NC_087131.1, read as the reverse complement.
TCTTAGTACCAAACGTTGGGCAGAAAATAAGAGCCCCTGCATTAAACTTAACTATTGGCCGACTTATAGCCATGTCAACTATGTACTTATACATAGTTATCTTGAAGCAAACTTTTTGTAACGACACAGATTTCATAAGCCCTTCTAATCCGGTACTTCGCTGATAAAAATGTTTACAAAATATGATTCGGCTACGCAACAAGAATATCTTAAGAACTTTTTGTCTAAGTTCGAGAGTTCGTGCATGAGTTTCAAAGAGATTTCGTCAGTGTTGTAACGTATCGTACAAAGTTCTTTGTTTTATTTTTGCATTCCTATCAGTGCGTGGATGAAAACTTTTTGATTCGGTTATGTAATAACAAAGGAGTTTTTTTCACACCAATATTTTAAAGACGAAAGTTTGTGTAGATGTGTTTGTGTTTTTTTACATACAGCTTATTTATCAGAATAACACTAAAGGTTACTTTTATCAGGATATGTTGCATAAAATAGCCGAAAGCCATCCTCTATGAATGCCTCAATAAAACTATCTTACACTGGAATCTATATTTTTTTTAAATCGTACCAGTACTTTCTGAGATAAGGGCGCTAAAGCAAATAATTCAGCTTAGCAGTAGAGTCCTATAAAATCAGGTATTATCACAATATATCACTATCTAGATACAGGAGCAGCCGTGTAATAAATACAGCTAAACTATTCAGCTAATACAATATGTTACGACGTGCCGCTAAACCGGATTAATGCTCGGATATAACATAATATAAATGAAAATGTAATCATGTGGAAACAGGTAGATAAATGACATATACTGCTGTTCATTATATTGGTCTATAAATGCACATCTATCGATGAAATGGTTGAGCAACGCTTGGTACGATAGGTCCGTGGATGGATGTCCATCCATGTAGTAATGAGTTCCTCTGCGTTTCGAAAGGCACGTCAAATTGTGGATGCAGCTGTTATTCGACCACCTGTTATTTCAACATCTTTGACAGGCGTTTTGGGCTTTGTAATTAAGTTGTCCGGGTAGAACAGAGGAAGTCAGATAGGCAGTCGCTCCTTTAAAAAAATGGTACTCAACTACATCCGGATTGGAAGCCAACCCCAATTACTTATACTGAAAAATGCTAAGCAGATAGTTAGGTGCCAAGCTCTCTAGGGACACGGGTGAAATCTTGTTGAATTGCTAGTCATAATATTCATAATAGTGGAACGTCATTTCAAAAGATCCCATTTTTTCAAATTGGTTAAAATAATGAGATTGCCAAAATTATAATCGGAAACATTTTGTGAACATCCAAATATTATCTAGATTGCATTATTCATGAAATAGCATCAATACGTCAAAGCAATCGTTCCAATTCAATCAATTTTATGTTCTGTCACTATGATGGATTGTCGAAACAAAAGATGTATTGAGTCACTTTTGTTTTATGCATGCTAGGACAATTTTAGAGAATGGGGGTGAACACGAGGGCTTGTTTATTCTCAATAAGCTCGTCGTATGTTGTCCAGAACAAAATGATTCATCTATACACATCATCTTCCGATCCTTTTTAAGAACTATGTTGGAGACGGGTTCCAGTCTAACTGAGTACCAGAGTTTAACAAGGAACGACTGCCTATCTGACTTCCTCATCCCAGTTACCCAGGCAACCCAATACCCCTCGATAAAATGATTCGTCTATATAGAAAATAAGTTGATGCCACAGATTTAAACGTAGGAAAGTTTTCACCAAGAACGTAGGTACGGATGCATACTGTATTATTTGCATCTCTAGTATCGTAAGTAACATTTTACTCTCTAAAATATGCATAGGTACTCGCTTTCGAATTGAGAGTCTTCTTTTTAGGAAGTCGGTAACTTAATTGTTGTTATTCTTTCTTTTCGTACATTTTATATGACCACGATTATAATCAAATAATCTGATCACCAATCAATATAATACATAATACAAGTACTAAAAGCCACAAAAAGACCTCGGATAGCGAGCCGGTTTCGACAGCGGATATCGGACGAGCGCTACAAATATTTGCCGACTGCCGTCCCCTTTTAATTGGCAAACATACCACCCGCATTTGCCTTTATTGAGTTTTGGGATATAAAAATGTGGGGTTCGGAAAATAATCGCTAGACCCATCGCCTATTGGTTGTTAGGTAATCTCTTTTTGAATGGCATTTTAAAGTCAGAATAATTAAGGTTAGCTTTAAAGCCACACGAGAGAAAGCTCATTCTATCTCCACCTAATAAATTATTTTTGAAAAAATTCGATTCAATAAGAAATGCTAGAGAATTATTTTTGGATTCAAAATTATTTTCTCTGTAGATGAAAACGCTCGATTCTTTCAAACTAAAAGAGGTTTCTAGGCCATCTCCTTCCGTCAACCAATATCAAGCAATGTTGGCGTTGGTTGGCATATTGTCTTCGTCTTCTCTAATGAAGTCGTTAAAATTCGATTAATTGCACTTAAAATTACAAAACGAGTAACCGACCCGCCATCGACTCTTTAAGCAGGTTAAACCGATTTCACGATAATAAAATAACGGATTAAAAACAATAAGCTCCACTTCAATAAATACTGAACCAAAATGGCGATCGCATTAACTGTCAGTTGGCCGCAAATGATCGAATTGACTGCATTTACTGAACACCATTTGGTAACCGCAAAACGTTTAACATACTACATTTGATTTGCACTCTATTTTGTTAGTCATAAGGTTGAAAATTGAGTGGTAGTGAAAATCAAAGTTGGTGTGAGTTCGTTGATAATTAGGTTGGTAACAATATTCAATTAGGATGCAACAGTCTGGCTCGTGTGTAGTAGGCTGTCTGTGATGGTTAAATATTTAGGTTAAACCTTTTTAGAGATTTTGTATAATTGTGGTTGCTTTTTTATTGCATTTTATTTCCAGCTAATTAATTACACATTTCTAAAACTGTAAATACCAGTAGTAAAAAGGTATATGTACCTATATGTTGTGTTATTTTGGAAGAAACAACTGGGGGCTTTGTAAGTTGTTTTATGATCAGAAAATTGAAATAGAAGAGGAAATATATAAACCAATTAATAAATACCTAGGCTATTTTTCACACAATATTCAGAGATATAACGTAGCTCTGAAAGTTTCTGGTTCCATTAAAATATCGTTAACACCACAACACGTTCAGCCGAACGTACAAACATAAAATTTTATTTATGAGAACTATAAAAAGTGCATGAAAATATTTTTGCATAAAAATTTCCATAAAAAGGGTAATGTTTTTGTCTGGTTTGCTTCATAAACTATTCTGATTGATCTATTGGTATGAATGGTGAGGTTAAGCGTGATTGCTTGTGTTTCAATATTTTTTTCAATTATATTTCGATAAACAGTCTTCGTATCTCACAAATATAAGAAACGATGCCTATTTATAATAAAAAATACAGCACATTTTTAGTGACACTGATAATTTTCAAATGGTAAGTACCTGCTTTAAAAATGAAAGCCTGTTTATCGAAAACTCATCTCCTTAATGAGTATCCAAAAAAAGATTGCATCCATTTACTCTCTAAATCCCAAGATGACACGTAGGATTACTTAAAACTAAATACTCAAACTTCATCACGGGAAAATTGACCTAAATCCGTTCCACTAAAGTTTTAATTCCTTTAATCTGAACCTAAATTGCGGGTGGTTCGCTTCGGATATAGAGCTCGACCAACTTAACTTGATACTTGTATGCCCATACTTTTACTCTTTAATAGGACATTGGTGGTTGTTGGTGAAAGTTCTGAGGGTCAAATTAAGCTGGTGGTGTGACCATGTGTGTTTCGACGCATTACAATAGGAAACCACAAAATGTTTTGACAAAACAGGCTTCATTTTGTCCGTTTAGACGTCGAGCTTTTGTTGACGTGTAGGTAATTCGGGTAATTTAATCCGTGTTATTTTGTTGACTTGCTTTTGAAGGTTTGGTTTGCTATCTGTATGCCTGTTGATCTATCTGCTTTGCGGTTACACCACTAAATATTTGATATGCAGATAGGTAAATGAAACTTGTTAACGATAATCATATTAGCACAAAGTGAAGTATTCCATTCAGAACAGATAAAAGGCCCGCTTGATAAAAGACCGGATTATCATTTGCCTAGCCTTTACCTATCCATGTTGGGGTCGGCTTTCAGTCTAACCGCATGCAGCTGTGTATCAGTGTTTTTGTGTTTATAAAATGGATAGCCCATACTTATAACCGTTTTACATACCCTGAAATCAGGAAAACAAATAAACCTAAGTGCGCTTTAAAGTCCTTGTCCTTTCGGAAGCCGGTAGAACCCCGAAGTCGTAAAGGGAAGTCGTAAGAACCTAGTTTTACGACTCACAGAAGAATCCGTTTCCGACAGATGTCAGTCTGTACTTTCGACAGATGAATGTACGAGTATGGTTCATCGATTCTATTCTGAATAATAGAATGTTTCTAGCGAAGCAAGACTTTGCGAGAAAATGTAGAATGTACGTGATGTTAGAACCATTTATTTAAGTATCAAAGGAATTATGCAGTTTTGTTTTTTTTTTAGACACAAATGTAGAGAAAGTAACTTGATCAGTAATTTCAAAATAATAGAAACAATACAAATTAAATGGAGGCACTATTTTTTCGGACGATTGCTTTGTAGGCATGATTTTTATGTGATAAATAACACGGTTGAGATACAGCAAACCCAGCTACCTAGTTGATTCAAAGGGGTTGTTGAAAATTATCATCCCTAAAATTATTACAACTGACAATCGCCTAAAGTTATTTAAAAAGATGAAATAATAAAGTCACTTTGAAGCATCATAATCAAAGTGGAGACAATCTTAATAAGTTTCGAGTGCTGCGAGCGATTTCATGGCTCGCTGAAAGCCTTTTCGTTACATTAATCTCGCCAACGACTAAAATTTGGATAAAACGGACCGCTGAAGTCCCAGTTTTCAGTAGCGATGAATATTCCACTCATTTTCGACTTGTACAGTAATTTAATTTGAACTTTTTAGCTCCGAATTGTCTCGTTGCATGTTTAAAGACTTTGTTTAACAATGGAGCGGGCTTTATTTACGTTTTTGGGTGCAACTAACGTTGTTTTTTTGTGGAATACGAAATTAGTTTGGGTTGCATTTTGAGGGAGTTTTTTTCCGTAACCGGATAAAAATAGCCTTTATTATATTATTCTGGTGAATCAGCTATACTTATACAACTGTTCAACATCCTTTTATTCGTTTTATATGAAAGAGTAAAATCATTCACAATTATGACATCGATGTGATTTAAATTTTGGAAGTTTTGGACCATGATTTCTATTTAAATCTAGATTTTCAATACTGAAAGATATGTAGGAAGAAAAATCTAACTATTTTCATAAACACGAAGGCTATTGCTACTTTGGCTATTGGCTTTGGTTTTCTTTGCCTATTTAACAATGAATGCCATCTTAAGCTACAACTCACATTAGTTATACATTTGTCAACTTGTCGAATATTCGCCATATTGTATTGTATTGTGCAAGTCATTCGTTTGATGCAGAACTGTAGCCGCCTACATATTGTTGCATAATAATGCTTGCGGCTTCCACTTTGACTGTTGTGGTCCCTTTTATAAGATTAAGCGGGATGATAAACAAATTGAGGATTATGAGAGCCTGTCAGCCTACTTAACTGTCGGCTAATAGTAGGTGGATGGCTGACAGTTTATTTTGAAGGTGATTATGGATAGGATCCCTTTTTTTGTCTGTGTGACACTGGCTGGATACCTACCAGATTTTTTGTTATGTGCAAACTACATGGAGAACAATTGGCATACTATTATTCATCTTCATGCTGGCTTATGAGGTCAATAAAAAAATGCAGAAACTCTTAGCGCTATAACATGCCGCATACTATAGCAATATATGGCTGGACACATAAACTTTTAACTAAGCAATGTTTTATTTATCTATCAAATGATTTGTGTGGCTATCGATATGTACAGAAATAGATCCCCACTGCTGGAAGGTAAAAAAACCATGTAGGTACCTGTATGTACCATGGACTAAGACTTTCTGCCGCTATTACTTAAAACTTGAACCAAATTTAAGCTTAACTTTAATACTATTGTGGTACACACCGCGGCGGCCACAGCAGCCGAGTTGAGCTGCAAATATTTTCTTCAAATTCTTATTGTACCCCTAATTTATATTCCGCCCAGTGTAATATTGTTGAAATATTTTATTTATATTTGTGGTTTCCCTCGCATCTAAAAGGATATACCCACACCCGCTTAAAAAGTAGCCTCAACTACCTACTCCTTGTTATATCAGCTATCTGTCAGTGAAAGTCCTGTCGAAATTGTTCCAGCTTTTTCATTACCCGTAACGGAAAGGCAACACTTTAAAAATTCTGAAAGTGTTGAAAGTTTAAGAAGATTTTTGTATCCAACTGTTTATTTACATAGATATTTACAATACATATTTACAATAAAAATCAAAAACTATCCTAGTAAAACAAACAACTAAAAAGCGTCAAAAAATTCGTCCCCATCGCTGTCAACTGGGAGCGTGCCCAAGAGGCTGGCAGCATTACCTCGTTGGATCGCCATGCTGATTCTTTGTCCGAGGTAATAGCCAGCCTTCTGGTCACGAGAAGCGTCAACCAGCCGCCTAGAGAGATCTTTAAATAGAATGTGGGCATTCGGACCCCACGACCCGAGGGTTTCAACCCCAAACGGTTCGAAAATATAGTTTCCGACAAGGCCACTATATTTCCGCCGCTTGAGGTTCTCCGCAGCCGCAGCGGCAGCAACAGCACAGCACGCAGAACTTGGAAGGTGTGATGGCGCAAGAGTATCGACACAGGTTGCGTCCCATACTAAATAATTTGTATGTATTGTATAATATTGTATAACATGTATTCAATATTTAACCTACTTTAAAATAAGCAAAGTAAACTTTAAATAAACACTTACTAAGATGGCGTAGTGTTCTGACCTATATTCGCCACTAGCCCTTCCAGCTTTATCAATATTAATATTAATCGCTGTTCTTTGAACTGAATAGGAAGCTGCTAACGAAGGAAATAATAATTTCGTTTCGATATTGCACTGAGGATATTGTTAGCTTTCTAGATCTGAGGGCACGGCAGTGCCCCAGCCAAGACTCGAGCAAAGCGGGCACGGCCGTACCATCTTTTCTCGAAGCGTTTCGCGGCTATTTCAGCCCCCTGTATCTTCCATGTGAACAAAGCTAGGAGTTTAGATTTTCGATGACCAAGAGTAAGTATTAGAACAAGCTCAGTCCCAAAATTACAAGAAATTTAAATAAATAGTTTACGAGTTATGAGCGATCAAAGTTACACCATTTTGTCACTGACTCACTCACTGACCGATCATCAAAAGTCTAAGGTACTTCTAGCAAACTTAGAACCTTCAAATTTGGCACCAAGATAGGTTATTGGCTACATATAAAGGGAAAATTATAAAAACCTTAAAACTTTATAAAAAAATAGGAAACAAATTTATATTTGCGGTTTTTCAAGAACATTGTGTATGAATTTTGACTGCATTGATAACTTTGTTATTTATTTATGTACAAAATGTTACCATTTGTTTTATTGTTACGTAGTGTGGTATATTGTTATTATGTATTAAATATACATACATATGAATAAAAAAGCTAGGTTAAAATAAAATGAATAATGATAAAATCTTTCATATTAATGCAGTGCGATAAATACTGCATGCTCGCTCGATAGATGGCGTTGTCCTGGTCTAAATCGCGCTACGGTTTTTAGTTAAAAAAAAAAACAAATAATTTCATGTGATAGCGCCAAAAATTCGACAATTTCGAAATTGTTTAATTTATTTAAAAAAAATGTTGTTTACGTGCTACTTTAGGTCTACATATTTAGTTTGTTATATATTTAGTTAGTTGCATGTAAGTTAATTTACTTTGTTATATACTTAGAGAAGAAGGAGACCTACAAAAAATAAATTAGATCCCACCAAAAACATAAAATGTAAAAAAAGCCAATCCTCTACGCAATTCCTCCACCGTAAAAAGTTTTGAGATCGCATAGAAGCCAAGTCCTGTTCAACTTTATTTGTAATAATAAATCAATATTTTGTGACTATATCAATAGTTTTGTTCACATTACAATAATATTGTCTTGGCCATGAGCACAAGTTAATAGTCGCTCCCTGAAATATTGTGTAAATACCATTGAATTGATACATTCTATATGGACATGATTTTACGATTGGACTGATTGGAATTTGAGATCACCATGGACCAAACATGCGCCATAGTAAATGTGCAGGTCATGATTTTGGATGATACTGACTGTCGGTCATTTAGTAACAATTGAAAAAACTAAAAGTATTTAATTCTGTGATATTAAACTTCATGATTGACTTTCACCTCTCCAAGATATGCTGTATTATATTTGTAGTTTATTGTGCTCATGGCCAAGTCAATATTATTGTAAAGTGAACGAAACTATTGATATGGTCACAAAATATTGATTTATTATTACAAATAAAGTTGAACAGGACTTGGCTTCTATGCGATCTCAAAACTTTTTACGGTGGAGGAATTGCGTAGAGGATTGGCTTTTTTTACATTTTATGTTTTTGGTGGGATATTTAATATACCTATTGCTCTACTTACTATACTATAATAAAGTAGGCACTTTATATTAAAGAATTATATTAAGTAGGTTACGAAAACTACTCTAAAAAGAAACTTCCAAGGAACAACCTAACTTCCAAAGCTTAGGAATTCTAAAATTGCAACCACACATTAGAAGTTGGTAACCTGAAGTCAAGGGTACAGGACGTCTAGAATCGTTTATGTAGTTCCGTTCCAGAATTTCAGTGTTTTTTAAGTCAAATTTTCGTTAATAGAATATATTGTTATCCTCATAAGGGTTTAATACGTTACGCCGCAGTATAATCGCGTATCACGTATGATTTATGCGGACACTCTAATCAAAAATACAATAGCAAAAACAACAAACAAATATACCTGAATGTAAATAACCTTTCAGTACAATTGTCACAAGTATCATTGCTGTAATATTTTATACTTAGCTTTTATGTTTCGCTAACCCAATAAGATTTGTGGTGCGCAACTCGACGCTTTGATTTCAGCGCAGTTAGGGTTGTCATGTAAAAAAAGTTTGTGGGAACAGAAAAAGAATAGGAAATATAAGAAAATAGTTGTATTTATCGTCTTTACAGTCCAAAGACATGCACTGCTAAACAAAGGCCTAACCCAACCATCCAGGCTCGATCTTCAGAAATATGTATATCATATCCACTGCTTCCCGGCGACCTTGGTCAGATCAGCCCATCCATCTAGTGGGGGCCTGCTCACACTGCGTCTTCCAGGTCGTAGTCGCCACTCGACGACTTTTCTGCCCCATCTGTTCTACGAGCTATGTCCCCAGCCCCTTGCCTCTTCAACTTTGCAATTCCATCATTCTAATTCAATTAAAAATTATATTGAATTTCACAAACAATACTCCAACCACAAATTCTTCCCAATTCCCCGTTCACGGTTTTCATAAATATTTATCAATAAAAAACCCCTCTCAAATATTTCATGGGCCTTAATAAAAATTCTTCGACACGACATTCGATTACTTCCCATCATCCTCAACATGTTATTAACTTCCTTCAACATTTCTCATTTAATTAGCTATTGACAACCCTATCGACTGAAGGGGTGATAGACCTGACCTTGTAACGTCGACACGCAACGAGTTTGGGGTTGTCTCCAAAGAATGTCAGCATATTTATTCCTCCCTACAATGTTGTGGCTGGCAGTTTTACAATAAGTACCTACTCAAAATGATGTACTGAATATTTACGATTCGTTGTTTGATTATATGTGGTTTGAAAATTAGTTACAGTCAATTAGAAGTAGAAGGTAACAATGCTTGATCAGGTCGGTCCATGGATGGGTGATCTATGCTATGACGAATAAAAAGCACTAGTACTCAGCTGTATCTGATCTGACTAGAAGCTGAGCCCAATTTGGGAAAAGGCTACATAAATGACGATATGTGTGAAAGTATTTATTCTTATTATTCGATCGATTATGTTATTCAAGCATAATTTATGTTATTCAAACTTGTCCTAGGAACTCTATTAATATCCTAAATATTTACTTATGTTGTAAATACTCTTTCGTTTTTTTGCCGACTAAAAATCATCACTTCTCTTGCAATCATCTTTTCCATGACAACTTTTTTATATTGCCCCCGAAAATATGTCCTCTCCAAAAGTCATCGACGTAAAAGCTACCCCTAAAACTTGGAATAAACAAGTAATAACCGCTTCATATCCTATGTTTGCTGGCAAGGCGATGTCCTTATCGAGTCGGAAGCCGTCAAGACCTCCAATCAACAGGTTGATTGGCTGTTAAGTGGCAGCTATTGGCTGTAGCCTCGTAATTACTGCCTGATGTGTGCGAGAAAAGAAATCTTGAGTGTTTGTTGTAAGAGAAGATAGATCATTGTAGGAATAGGAAGAAAATTGTTGTGTTGATAGAACTTGTGGGAGACGTTTCAAAAATCTTAGGACTATAAATAGAGGTGAAGTAAGAGGCATGATTAGGTGGATAAATATAACTTAGAAATTAGTAAGTAGTAGTAGATTTAAAAAGGGTTAATTTAAGAGGAAATTAGGGTGACCTGTTCTGATTTTAAGAAAAAACGAAAACAAGAAAATTGTTTGGCGTGAAATTATCTACAACAAATACTTTTAGGAATTCCTATAACTAACCTTTTTTTTTAATTAGGTATCTTTTGTAGATACCTTTACGACGAACCAATATTTGACCTTTAATCATCTCTGAGCAAGATATTTGCAAAAATGATATTTTCATAAACCTAAAATGCCTGGATTGTAATGACCCTTTTAACCAAGACATTTGGGTCTATCATTACACCCTGTCTTCACCTAACATTCCTATCTTTAATACTAAAAAAACAACATTAAAAAGAAATCACGCAAAAGCTATAAAACAGCTTGCAATCCAACAAATAGATGGAGCGCAGTAAACAATTTGCAACAAACCAATGCATGCGGACTGCAATGCATCTCGCAGTCAATGTGCAGTGGATTCTGTGCACGTGGATATGAACGTATAATTTTAATTTTATGATGTTGTATTGTCACTTTAGTGACCGGGAAAGTAGAAGGAAGGAGACCGAGAGGCCGAAGTCCCATACGGTGGTCTGACCAAATTACCAAAGAGCTGGAGATGCCTATGAATGTTGCAATGCATCAAGCAACAGAACGCAATAAATGGCGACATCTAGTGGACAAGATCAGAAGGAGTCACGATCCTCAGCAGTGAGGGAAACGACTAAGAAGATTGTCACTTTATTCTGCATTGGTTCAAATTGAAGGAACTGAATCCATTGGTATAGCAAAAAGCACTTCAAAAACAGATTATCTGCTTTCGGGTAGTTTGGTAAGCGTTACGGAACCTACCGAAAAGATGTTCAAGTGACAGCCTGGGTCTACTAAATTTTAACGTGCCTAGCAGCAACCAATCTCACCAAGGGGTTTCGAGTTGCCTGGGTAACTGAGACTGAGGTCAGATAGGCAGTCACTCCATTTAAAAAACTGGTACTCGGCTGCGACCTGTTAAACTAAAAGTCGACCCCAATAATAATTTGGCAAAGATTAGGCAGATAAAAGCGTAAATAATAACCAATTATTTTATACAAGTACAAGTAAAGTAGCGATTAGTTCATACTTCATACCTCATTCAGTAAGTGCTGACACAAAACTAACATAATTACATACTATACCAATTCGTATCCGTTACATAATCTAAGCCATGAACGATTCGTTTCTGAGTAGATCGTGTATGCACGCAGCGAATATTGAGTGGATTTCCATGTTCCCTATATCGGTGTGTTATGAATATTTAAAAGGCGCTTTTTTATTTTTATATCGGTAAATAGGTCTTTCGGAAACGGGGAAAGGATGGCGAAATATATTTTAGCTGTTATTGGTTGCGTTTGTATTTATATTTCATCGCTATGTTTAGGGTTAGTTAAGGGTACAATAATTTCATACTTGGCACAGTTTTAGTCACCTTTTTGTAATAAGAAAAATGAAGTAAATGCCTGGAAATTAACGCCGTCTAAGATGTTTTTATTTTTAGGCTTCATTTTAAAAGTCTGGATCTCTTCTCTTAGTTCAGAGCCTAGAACGTTGTTACTGTATACGTGTCAAGCAGAACTTTAGCTTTATCGAAACCCTAAGAAAATATAGCGCGATAATGCAAAGATGACACTCCACGACCAAAATAACCCAACTTCAGTCAACCTGGTGTCCATTTGATAACCTAAATAAACCTTTATTCACAACATACATTTTAAAATCTCAAACGAAACCAACTTCAGTGACACCGAACCAAGGAACTTTGAGCTCTATTGCCAAAGTAGTAAGGGTGTTTTTGAATGTTGGTTCGTGTGAATGTTTTTTGTCTTTGAAGCGGCGGCGGAGAGATTGCATTTTGTTCATACACCGCTCATCTAGGAGTTGACAGGGCAAAGCTTAGAGTGGTTCGACGCAAGACATAGGCGGCTATCGGCTATTTCCTACTAAAAAGCTGGGATTCGATAAACAATGTGGGGATAAAATGGATGTTTGATTCCTCGAAAGACGTATTTATAACATAAGTAACGCATTCCTTCCGTTTTCATTTTCCGAAACAATTTGCAAAGCTACAGAATGGATGACGAGTGAAACAGCGCTATATGTTAAAAAACTGAACAGAAAATTCGCTGATGTGAAAGTGCTGATAATGTTGACACAAATTATACTACACAATTTATTTTTAAATCATAAATAAGGCATACTTAGATGCAATGTTAAATGTTTCTCATTGTAAACACAAAAATAATTGCATGACCCAATTATTTGTTTCCATCCTACATAACTATGGGTATTCCGTAAAATAATTTCGTTCGAATGTCCGACAAAATTCGAAAGTGATTTTTCTCGCCCTAAAACAATATTTCATCGTCCCATAAAGGTTCAAGCGAGACCCTTAATAATTTGATGTGAACAAATGTTCAGAATAACACAAATTGTGAACTGTATTAATATTGGAATTCACTTATTTTCATTTCGCACTTTTTAAGGATGCTTTTGTCTAACAATTTAGTCCAAATAATTCAGAAAATCATTATTGCTCACTACATCCATATTTCGAAAGTGTAGATTTGGGTTTCAAGTAATCAGAAACATGGCAAACTTATTGCTAAATAAAATATCATCAATCCAAATCTCGAGATTTGTCTCAAACACCCACTCTCAAAAAACTATTCTTCACCTAAAACTGAAAGACCAGGTATATTTCTTATTCATATTCACCTATCATACAAGCCTAGTCAAGAACCGATTCCATACAAACTACCGAGAACTTTTATTTTAGCATCACCCTAAGGTTGACTAGAGAGAATGTCGGTGGCATTAAGTCCGCCTATGTGATACCATGTTGCATAAAGTTAAATAATAAATAAAAAAAGTCGCCAAAATTCTTCCCTACATATCACTTTCTCCTAAACTTCACACAAACAACAGTGATTTGACACCTTAACCCTTCCCCGCTAGCAGTTCTTCCCTTCGACCCGTAACCCCTTTCCCGGTGAGCAGCACGTGGGATCACATGAATACGAAAGGAGGCCCTTCATTCAGCAGCCGAGAAGAGGCTCGTTACGCATCTCCGGCTCAAATGGAAACTTTTATCGAGCTAATCCCGCAGGACCTGACGGAATTTAAAAGGACTGGTTATGGTTGTTGTGGGTCGCTTTTGGGGGTTATTGGTGGTATTGATAGTTTATGATTAACCATATACGCCAATAGAATAGAATAGAATATTCTTTATTGTAGAGTAATAACAAACATAGAAGGACATAACAAACAAGTAGTAGACGAGTACAATAGGCGGTCTTATGCACTAAAAGCGATCTCTTCCAGACAACCTTTGGATGGAGACGATCTGTAAAGAAGTTGATTACGGGTAGTATAGCGTACAAAAATCAAATAAACAATACATACATATACATATATGCCAATGGACAAAACAAGTACAGGCGTTTTAAATAAATATGCTCTAACTGACAGTAACAGTTGCTGACGTAGGCTAAAACGTAGTGATTATATACTCTCTGACGTAGGCTTTGAGTCTCAGGTATGGGAGCATATAACCAACTTCCTGACTCCAGGCTACTTTGATCTGATAACCTTATACACGATTTCGGTCCAACCCAGAAATTGATATCCCTGCTCAGCAGTCGCGCTTACTTCCCTTTTTTTTTTTAACGACGTAAAAAATCATCAAATGACCCCTCCCGCTGTGGGTTAGCAGCGGTGAGGGAGTGTCAGACTCTTACTGACTAAAAGCCGTCGTGTTCCGTCGTAGGCCTTCTTATGTGCTAGGGCCGCGGTACCTCTTTCGAACAACCCGCAGCCCCGGCAGGCGCTTACTTCCCCTAGATCAACGATACATGTAGACCAACAGTAATGCACTTTCAATTTTGTAGTACATACATTAAACGCAATCATATCTTTTACACCAATGAGCTCATCATTGACTTACAAACCCTCATTCAAATAAAGATAACTATACCAAGAGAGATATGTTCCATTTCAAAGCTAACTCCCATTCACCCTCAAAGCTACCCAGTTGAAACGCTAGTGGTTTTCTAAAAGGTGAGTACAAAAGAAAATGTTACATATTTCACGTATTTGCCTCAATGAGCACACATAAATATGGCGGAGAATATTTTTAACAAACAAGAATTGAAATGTTCACGTATTCATGTCGTTTTCAAATGTTTGTAAATCGGAATGCATTTGAAAGCATTTGCATGTTATATTTATACTTGCTTATGGTACTTAAAGCTCATCAATTTCATCGTCTATTAGTTTTTGATTTTAGGGCATTCTTTCTAACGTTACTTCATACTGTCTATAAGAAGGTCAATAAACACGAGCGAAAGTATTGTCATTTCATTGTTTATCTTTTGAAAATTAATAAAGTTCGCTTCAAAAGATATTTCTTAAATTACGCAAGACAATGTCAATAGGAAATGTAAATAATATCAAAATTTAACAAACCAAATTCCGATATAAACTCAAAACAATTCGAATTCAACAATTTTGATGATTGTTGACCATCACAGAACCTTTGACGACTTTATTTTACTTCTTCGTACATTTTAACCTTTACGAAGTCATTAGTAGTCAACTTCGTTCCTCGTCACAACGTAAAACGTCCACTGCTGGACAAAGGCCTCCCTCATGCTGGTAAGATTTATCCATATTCACCGCGCAGTGTGGTATATTTTTAGCTTCGGAGATGCAGCCTGGTGTGGCAAAATTAAACTAGAAGGAAAATTCTCACCATCTAACCTCCATTAGCAAAAACCTATTCAATATACCGTTTAAAGTCGAGAATAACAAACACATAGCCAATAATCCAGCCCCCTAATGAGATTCCAGTTCAGATTCAAGAGCCATTAGCTCCCTTAATTGACTCTCAGGGTAATAGCGACCTGCACCTGCCCGCAATTTAGTGTAACCAGGAAAAATAACAAAATTTCCAACATTCGTCATAAAAATGAATTGTACTACGTAATGAAGTTTGTTGGAGTTTTACAAGTTAGGAGTTTAATTTGAAGGAGGTTGGTATAGGATTTTATTAAGGTTAGGTATAATACGAGGCTTGAGATAAACCTAAGAAGATGTTTTTATTGTTTAAGCGATATCTCTTAAACGTGCAAGTTTTTCTGTAAGAAGAAAAATGTAAGATCAATTTCTTAGAGCAAAGTTTACAGGTGATCTCAGGGGAATGTAGTACGATAAAACGTTTTATAGCTTCGGAAGAGCAATTGCTTTCAAATAAATATCGGTTAAACCTCGGGTTTTCAACTCTTGTAGATGCTATTGAAATCTCAACTTTTATTTAACCAATGCAATGGAAAGAACGTTTTCACTTTTCAATTTTAGGCAGACTTGAAGCGAGTCTTAAATGATTGCCAAAATGAGGGTATGTTGTCTTTCAAAATTATCTCAGCTGTATCAACGATCAAGCGAAAGGTGAAATTACCAACATCAAGTTCATTGACCTTTAAGATAACCAGTAATCTAAATGTAGACTAACAAATGAATGTCTGCGGCAATCAAACACAGAACAGACCACATCACTCGTCAACAATATTAAAGTAAAATATCAGCTTACAAAACAAAAGCACAACGCAAATACTTAAATAAAGCAGCTAATCTGCTGAAGCGGCGGTTAACCTAATATGTTAAATGAACTGACTCTCATTTTGAAAGCGCTTTGTAAAATCGCTGTAAACGCTGTAATGGTTACACACGAACGAATGAGTTGGGTAACCTTTTTCCCTTTGAACCTCTTTTTTATTGAGGCATTCGACCTTCTTGGGAATATTTCTTCTGGCTGGAAAGAATGTGCGACAAATAGTAGAACATTTTTTATGTTACAAAGAAGTTTTTATGGTAAACATTTGAATATATACGATATATATTCAAATGTTTTTCTTTTGGGTAACAGTTGTGCAAACATGTACGTACATATGCAAATATCTAAGCAGAATTATAACTTTAGTTTTAAAAACTTTTACAAAGCAGCCCGGAGCCTTCAAGATGGAGATTGATGCACCCATGCATCGGAGAGCACATAAATGATCATGGCATCTGATCTCATTATATCAGAAAAGGCGCCATGGCCGACAATAGGCTATATAGATAGACATAAGAACTATAACTGTATGGGTAATTTTATCCGACATCCAAAAGTGAAGGATCAATTTAGACATGGCTATGTTGATTCATTCAGATTTATAGGGGTTAAATACTCACTACTACCACTTACTTATTTATTCAGCTATTTACAAAATATGCCCTAGATTTACAACGATAATACCACAACCAGACTAAAAAGTACCATCCACAGCAGAAACCACAGCAAAATTTATTACCCTAATTCAGTTTAATTAAGTTTCCTTAACAGGCAATTTAACTTCGTCTCCTGTTGTATACAGTTAAAGTCTGTATGACTCATAACTAATTTGCATTGGCTAGACGTAGCCCATTTGACAACGTTAAGAAGGGCCATTTGTCATCAAATACGGTGCTAGCAGAATATTAAAGACTGTTAATTATTTTACTTTGGATATTAAAATGTGAATTGTTTATTAAAGGTTTGGGGGTGGACCTTTTTTTTTACTTTTACGGGGATTACTGGAGTGAGAAATGGAGGAATGAACTCAGACCTCAGCTCAGTGAAGTTTGTGTTAAATAATCAAGTTAAATACATTTTCTTTATCACATGTTCAAGAGATGAACTTGTTCAAAACTGAATACGCAAATTATATGACGTTAATGATATATGCTCCCGAGCCTTTTCCCAACTATGTTATGACCACCCGTAACGACCGTCAAAGATGTTTAATGACAGCCGGGACCTACAGTTTAACGCGCCATCCGAAACACAGTCATTGGTGTCTAAGATATACATACAAACTTAGAAAAGTTGCATTGGTACTTGAGAGGTTAGTCCTTTACCCACTATGCCACCACGACTTTTCCTACAGCCGGGTCCTACAGTTTAACGTGTCCTCCTAAACACAGTCATTTGTGTCTAAGATATACTTAGAAAGTACATGCAAACTTAGAAAAGGTGCATTCATTCAATTCACACTCATTCTAGAGAGGTTTGTCCTTTACCCACTAGGCCACCACGACTTTTCCTACAGTCGGGTCCTACAGTTTAACATGTTCTCCGAAACAGAGACACATTTACCTATATTCTAGTAGTATTGTAACAGTATGTCATTGAAACAGTGATTGGTACATGTGGAGCAATCTACCTGGCTATTCCGCAGTCCTCACTAAATTGTAAGTAAGATTGAAAGCCTCGAGTGGTTAATGGTCGGCGCCTACACGTTGTTACATACGTGCTGTTGGAGTATGGATACTATAGAGCGCTTAGTTGCGGTTGGATTGGAGCTAAAAATTGTCATAAAGGGCGTAGGTAAGCTTAACTAGAACGTAACTAGATGGGATTCGTTTTGGTATTAAAATCTAAGTAAGTAATGTTAATCCAGCAATTTGTCAACTAAGCGATCATTTACAGAAAATGCACATGTGTTTCCTTTAAACTCAATTAAAAATGTAGACTTACTCAATTCCATTTATTTGTGTAATTTCTTATACCTTTACTTATAATCCGCTCAACTCACTTGGTTGCTCTGTAGAAATGTTATTCAGAGATCAAATAAAATCGTCATCATCCTCCGAGCCTTTTTCCCAATCATGTTGGGGTCGGCTTCCAGTCTAACCTGATTCAGCTGAGTATCAGTGCTTTACAAGAAGCGACTGCCTATCAGAGATCAAATAAAATATAATTACATAATTCATAACTTTGTTTATTTTACATGATTTACGCCGATGTACCTTCTGACTATTTATTTATTTATTAGCAATTATTAGCAATATACATACACAGAAGTTATAAAAATCATTACAAATTACATTACTGGTATGTATGCCTATTACAGGTATACACATCTGATTCCTTGTCTGACTACATCTGATTCGAAGATATTATATTTCGGCTTGTGTTTAAACACCACCCAAAAAAGTACCTATTTTACTACCAAAAAAATTCTAAACGGTTACCAAAATGGATAAATGGTCACCAAATAACGTTTCCAAAAATATTATTACATAAAACCATTTTTTCGTATTATTGACTACTAAAAAAATATATGGACGCCTTTAAAATACACTTTAGACCAAATATTATATATTGTCACTACTTAGATGTAACCAATTATGTAATACCATGACTCCTTTTTTTTTTTAGCGACGTAAAATCATCAAATGACCCCTCCCGCTGTGGGTTAGCAGCGGTGAGGGAGTGTCAGAGTCTTACTGACTAAAATCGTCGTGTTCCGTCATAGGCCTTTTATGTACCAGGGCCGCGGTATCTCTTTCGAACAACCCGCAGCCCCGGCAGGCCTTGGCCCTGCTGGGCCCCGCTGGGGTTGCTGACATCTCTTTGAGGAGCGCGTGGAACAAGGCGCGCCGTCGACACGGGTCTGTCGTCTAGAAAGACAGAGGGACGATGAGCCACCCGAACTCACCGCCCACAGACCCACGCCTACGGTGGCCGGGAGTCATCTCGCGATACCATGACTCCTAATTTGGTCATTTTTGTTAGACTAAAAAAACTAACGATCGCTAGAATATTTCGTAAATACCAATTAATATACTGGGGTTCCCAAACGTACGTCGCTTATTTATTGTTATATGAATTTGTGTGTAACTCAGTACGTTTAAAATGTAAGCACGCAACATGAGCAAGCATGGCTTCTGTCACGGCTCCGGCGCTGCGGGGCTCCGGCGGTCCCATGCGAGCTTATCGTTGCAGATGGTTTTCACACTCACCACCGCAGCTTCGGCTTGCTGGCCGGCTCAGCCGGCCAGCCTCAGCCGCGGCGGCAAGCCTTAAAACTACCTGCGCCTCAGCTCGCAGGCCGCCTCGCCCCTCCGCGCCTACGCGGTTTTGAATTGCACTCTAGGGGTAGGGCAGACAAGACTACGTGGAGTCCGTTTTGCAGCGATTCGTTTTCGTCACTAACTTTGATTTTTGGTAGTAATATTAATCTTTTAGTTGGATAGAATTTGGTGACCATTAATCCATTTTGGGAACCAAAAATAATATTTGTGCGAGATTTGCGATTTTTCTGATGTTATTTTATTTTTTTTGGATCATAATATTATATACTTTAGTGCCCTTTTAATAAAGTCAATTTATTTTTTTTGGAGTTGTTTATTTTATTTGGTGCCTCAGCTTAGATTCTTAAAAATATTTTTGGTGACCGCCTAAATTATACCCTTATATTTCCTCAAGATCTATCCGATACCTTGTCACATTCCTACTCCAAAACTCCTGCACCCTCTTCGATACAGTCGACAACGTATTGTGTGGTTACTCCGAGTATCTATTGTTAGGCCCACGACAGGTGTCTGCCTGCTGGAATCAATAATCAGATGTAACTCAATATTCTATTCAAATTGAATGCTGTACGTTGTAATATACATACTTAGACGTAAGTAGGTAGTAATGAGAGGGAATTGGTTGAATGATTTTGGAAGAGGAAGGCCAAAAAGATGGTTTTAGAAGAGTTACCATGGACGTGAAAACCCCAATGACATTTAAAGTGGCAGTGTTTAAATTGGTAACACTACATAAGTAATTTAGTACTTATATCTTCACATTAATCTATTATACCAACAAAGTATATTATGGTCAGTTTCAGGTCAAAGCGAAGATAGTTTAGTATCTGACAGTGGTGAAGGGTAGACATTTTGGGGGCTGTCTCTGTAAATTCCTGACGTTCAAAACGTGCTGTCTTGCAGCCAAGTTTGAATAAACGATTTTTGATCTTGATTTTGATGCAGGAGAACAAACTGCCTCATAGATAGTGTGGTTCATTAACAAAACAAAAGTACGACGCGACGTAAACAAATCCTAAAAACAAATGCCGAACACGACAAAAATAAAAATAAATTCCAAATTTTAGAATAAGAACCTGGACCAAAATGTCACTGGCCGCAGAAAAAGGCAAAGGCCCAGTGGCCATTTCACACGTCAGTGTCATGGCGTCACGGTGATGTGTGACGTCACAGCCAGCCAGCCTTTGTCATGCAAATGGCGTCAATCGGGCGCTCACTCCTTCACAGTAAATTGGCAGTGTCGGGCGACCGCGCGTAGGCAATTGTTTGTCAATCGGAATGAAACTGATTGAGTTAGCTCGCCTAGTTGGTCATTGTTGTGGGAGTAGAGGGCTAATAAGTTGGTTGGTTAAGTCTCATGTTAATTTTATTGACATCATTCGAAAAAACTGCCTAAGACACCCTTTAAAACTCAAAACAGACGTCGTAAAACACGTATTTATACGTATAGACCAGCTTTCATCAAAGAAAATGCAACCAAATCAGTTGAACCGTTTAAGGGTTACGGTACCACGGTGCTAAGGTGTTAAAAATAGAGTTTTAATTCGTCACTGGCTCTGAGTTATCCACATTTTCCTGTATAATTTATTCTTCAAATAAATACAGTTGTTGACAATCAAGATATTTTTCATCCTTATAATCTAGGTCAGTTTTAAGTCCAGCACGTGTACGAGATATTGTTCCCTGTTCTCTATTAATAGTGTACAATGCAGGTCTAGACTGAAACACTCGCACAATGGTTACATTTCCACGTTCAATACAATTGAGGCACGTTGGTGTTATATCGGAGTTTGGTGGAATAACATCAAAATAATATTTCTATAGGTACCTATTTATTTTTAGTATTAATATTATAAAGGTGACTAGTTTATTCGTTTGCCGGAACGCGCTAATCCCAGAAATTTCGGTCTGATTTAGAAAAAAAAAATTGTTTGATATCCCAACTGAGGTATGTATATTGTAGAATACTTTTTATCCTAATACGCCAAAATGCAACCAGAAACATAAGCTAATCATTCATACAACAAACAACAACTAAAACTATTCGCTCGTTTTTTTTTAATGCATTATTAGTTAAATTCTAATTCTTTCTTTTGTGTTTGTTTTTATTTTGTGCTTGCTGCGTGGCGGAATTAAAGGGAAAAAGAAACACCAACCTACAAATCACACCAACATGAATACACACCTTCAATTTAAACATTCCTCAATAAACTCACTCTACAACAGTAACAAAATAAACACTGTAAGAACGTTAATCTTAGCACCGTTTAATTACTTTCCACAATGAAAATTATTAGCTTGTTAACGAGGGAGCATCATTAAGGGTTGTCAAATGGGCTGACATTGCTGAACACCGTACTTTTCACTACGGTAAAGACGACTGCAGAAGAATTGGGAAATCAGCATAATTGTGATGGACTTACAATCTTGTTTATTAGTGTTATTTAATTTGGACTTTTACATTCATATCAAAATAGGAAAAAAGCTTCGAAAACGAATATACAAACATTGCATATTTTGTTGGTAACCCTTTCACGCTAAAAACGGCTTAATCGATTAAGATAAAATTCGGCAAGGTGGTAGCTTAGGAGACAGGGATGGACTGCTTTTTATCCAGGTTCCGGATGAATTCGCATTACGAAACCGCGGTTAAAAACCCAAAACACCCACAAAAATCCTTTCGATAATAGTTAATTTAGACAATTAAAATTATTAGCTTGTTAACGAGGGAGAATCATTAAGGGTTGTCAAACGGGTCGACAGTTGCTGAACACCGTACTTTTCGCTACGGTAATGACGACTGCAGAACAATTTGGGAAATCAGCATAATTGTGATGGACTTACAATCTTGTTTATCAGTGTTACTTATTTTTGGACTTTTACATTCTTCAAATTAGGAAAAAACTTCGAAACATCGAAAATTACATTACTTATGCGTCTTACCTACTCGTATTGTTTAAGCGGTCTAGTGTTTGTTACTAGCGCTTTCACTCTAAAACGGCTTAACCGATTACGATGAAATTCGGCGTAAAGTTAGGTGGTATCCTAGACACGGAGATGGATTACTTTTTATCCGGATGCGGGAAAGATCAAATCAAATGAAATCAAAACATTTATTCGCGTTCGTGACGCACAAACAAAAACAAATAAATCAAACAAAAACAAAACAAGAATAAAATAGAAGAACAGAAGAATATGGTGAAAGGAAAATATGCGTCACACTCACGCGAAATGGCCCTCGCTCAGCATATGCAGCGACCCTATCCGAAACAAAGTCGATTCACGAAATCTCCCTTATTAAAACATCCAAAATTCCTTTTGATAATATCAATCGATCCCTTAAGGAAAAGCAAGAAGGTATGTACCTATAACCAATACAAAATACCTTTGCTTACATTTAAGCCCATTGCAGTACATTTAAATTATAACTTAAGCACATTTCCTTCAATTATGCGGCACTCAATGAGAATTACAGTGTGTTTACCACGTCCCGACTTCATTTACATAAGTAACGATTGCCGACAAAGCCTGGTGCTGAAAATACCTGTAATAACCGATAATTGCTTGAGTTTTTGGTGGCTTAACGGTATTTTATCTTTGTACTGTTGTTATCGATGTATTTTTTACAGTGATTTAGGCCAATATAACATTGGAAAAATAAACAAATCGAACCGGTCGTTGCTCAGATTAGCTTCAAACAAACAAATCATTTGTTTTTAGAGAATATGGCTGCATGACATGGAGATGTAATGCTTGTAAAAGATTGGCAATTACGCCTGCCGTAAATTGCTGGCGGCTTGCAAATCTTAAATTACAAATTAACAGAAAAGGACTCTTCAGAGTTATAACATTTGTAGGTATAGATTGTTCGAAATGTGTGAATCATACTCAAGAGGCTTCAAATCACTGACAACTAAAAGACTATTTCTTATATTATGTACCTAAGACTATTTCAATTACAATAATTTATCTACCTACCACAGAACCTTCCCAAACTTAGAACACAACCAAATCTTTTCCAAACCAGCCATTTTTACCTACAAAAAAAAACATTGTTTCGTGAAAGCTTCAAAGTCGTATAATTTGACCTGTAACATTAAAACCCGAGCAAGCTAATCATATTATTGTGTGCCTAAAATTACCCCTAATGTTCGAAGCCAAGGTTGAAAACAAAATGTTGCTGATTTGACAGTCAACTAGGTAATTGGGGGGATTATTTAAAACACATTAGCTTTTAATTGGTGATTAACGCTTCGTGTAATGTGTTGTTATTTTATTAATGTGTTGATAAAGTTGTATTTATGTCAAACGAGTGAATTGTCATTTCATCTCGGTCCTAAGTATCAATCAAATAGTTTTAATGTAATTGCAAAGAAAAATACTTTTATAAAAACTGGAAAGAAAAGTTATTTTGGTGAATCGCTCTAGAATAAAAGCAACCTCTAGACATGACTTCTTAAGCGATGAATTTAACAGTATTGCTTTCAGTATTTTTAGAAGTCGAATTTTGACAAAAGGTCCAATACCATCTCCATTTGATACACTTTATACCCCTATTACTTACACTAGTGAAAATCAGTGAAATGTCTTTAGTAACATGACGTTAGACAGAAAAGTTCGGAAGAAGAAGACATGCTGCTCCGACGATGATATTTGAAACGTTAGCTAGTGTTATAGAATGTCTACAAACAGTATGACCATAGTACAAGCAAGTTAATTCACCTGTGACTGAATAACATAAAACAGCTATTACCGATTAGCCGGGATTACAGGCCAAGCTAATTATCTCTAAGACGACTGCTTTAGATGCTATATGCAGTAATATCTAATTTTTGTGTCAGAAACAATGATTAAAACACAAATAGAGCATTTGGATTGCACAATTATGATTTAGGTAGTTACCAGCTGTTCCCCACGTAAATTGTTGTAAATTGATAATCATAATTTTAATTTGTTTATTAATAACATGTATGATTGCCTATTTTTTCTGGTGCGCGACAGAAAGACATAGTTACCTACTTTCACAATTATAATATTACTCACATGCGGCGTTAACCTATAATTAATTGTTACACAAGTGTAGGATTACATACATCTTGTACTGTTAATGTTACGGTGTAAACAGTTGTTGGTTAACCTCAAATAAATAAATACTCAGAATGATTTTTAACTTTAAGTTCGACGTATTTATTCTTACCCCTACTTTAAAATTCCCTTCTTCACACATTTCCCCAACAACACCTTTTACACATGTTCTCCAATACAACAAACAAACAACACAAACCGTATGAGATAGAATTTATCGTCCGTCCGGCGAACTCGCCGTCGAAACGTCCGTCGCCGTGAAAAATGTACAAACGCGAATCGTAATGAAAACGGAACGGGACAATTAAATTCCAATCATACGGACGAACGATATGCGACTCTGTGACATAATCGGTGTGTTTTGTGACGAAATTGTTCGACGTTGTGACGAATCTGTTTGAGATTGTGAAAAAATTGTCGTAAATTATAGTTCTGCGTAGAGAAAAGCTAAAAATGAGAAACATTTTTTTCAAGATTTTTTTGTAATCTACCTTTAATTTGAGAAACAATGTCACTGTATCCTGAAATGTTCAAACGCGAATCGTAATGAAAACGGAACGGAACAATTAAAGTCCAATCATACGGACGAACGATATGCGACTCTGTGACATAATCGTTGTGTTTTGTGACGAATTTGTTCGACATTTGTGACGAAATTGTTGTACTTTATATCGAATTTGCCCCACTTTGTGACGAATTTGTTGTAGGTAATTGTTGAGAAACGTAAAGAATGAATAAGACTATTAATTGATTTCTTTCTAACATTTTTTAGGTATGTCATTGATATAAAAAGCGAACCAAAAATCGTACCATCTATTTATCCAGTGTTGTTCAAATATTTAAAAATAAATAAGAAATGTGTAGCCAAACTCACACATGCATTTATAGTATTACAAAAATGTTTACCAACGCAAATCGTAATGAAAACGGGACGGACCAATTAAATTCCAATCATGAAACTGAAACGATATGCGATTCCGTTCGTGTATTAAATCTGAATATTAAAGCCTCTATTTTGCAAGTTATCAAATATTTAAGCAATCATTAAGGTTTTGCTTTAGTGCTGAATTGAATCTGTAAATTGTATTTTTTGTGTCAACATTATATTGCAACTTAAAGTAAGTATACCTAAAATATGATAACACTATATCGTCCGTATTTTCAACGTAAAGTGATGTGGAAAAACAGTAACTACAGTCCTAGTTTTTAGGTAGTACATACTAACTTTACCACAATTGATCACATCGAAACTACCAAAAACGCTACGCTGAGCTTACCAATTTTCATTTTTCATTTAAATTAATTATAATTGTAATTTAAAAAAAAAGAAAATCTTGATTCAAATCAACGTTTTCAGTCGATCTGATACCAGGTAAATACCAGATTTTGTAATGTGCCCAAACTAACTTTCAGCCGACGAAAAGTTTGCAGTTAGTCTTAGACTTATATCGAGTCATAAATAAAGCTATCGGAATCGATATGAACCGTGCTCAGCGCAAGTGAAATGAGTTGAAACTCACTAGCGAGTTGTGGTCGCCCGCAGCGCGCCTACCAATTGATTCTGAGCTCGCCAATTTTCACTTTTCATTTAGATTTACAGTCAGAATTTAAAGTTTGTTGGCGTTCTTGGAGTTAGGTAAGGCAATAGGTTTTAGGATGAGGCAAAGTACGGTTGAAAATGAAGATTTTTTTTCGCCATATTTTGATTTGAAAATATTATTCGAAATTAATTTTGTAGGTATATTAATCTAAGAAGTATTAGGCAGATAGTAGGTGATAACTTTTGCTACTTATTGTAACTTGATGTTATAACTGAGGTGTAAGTGTATCACTTGACTTGCCCGGATAAAAATCTGTAACCCACCAAGTTTTCAGCCTAAGTGCTTATTCAATCATAACTAAATATATTATGTTGTAAATTTAAAGTAAAAAGTTTCTTTTACATTTACTCATACCTGTTGTATTTCAGTAAATTAAAATACATTCCTAGCATGTAGCAATATCATTTACGTGTCAAACAAAAACAGAAACCTATAAATATTTCCACCATATTTACAGCTCCAATACTTATCGTACCTTGAGCTTTTCACATTCGTATTATAAGCCAATAAATGGTCACGAATAACAATATGACACGTAACGATATAATAGCAAGGGAAATTGGCCCATTTCCCTATTCCGGACCGCAATATTTATTTCCTTAAACACCTTTTGACATGAAAGGAAATTGAATCATGTGGATTTATGACAGGAGCGTTTGTTTCCGTTTGAGGGTCCTGATAAGTGGACCTTTTCTTGACCACAACTGGACAAAGGTCTCTGATATCCTTGTCGACAGACCTCGGTCCTTTTTTACCTACCTACTTTCATGCATGTTATGCGATATAAAAGTACCCTTTTAAAAAGCTGAAATGGTACTGTATTATAAAAGGGAGCAGAATATGCAACAGCTTTAAGGTTTGAAGTGTTGTTTGATGGTTTGAATTCTTTCTAGCCATATCGACGTTTCTTTGGATTTCCCCATAGTCTTAGGACATCTAAATAAATATAGCAGAATATTTTCATTGGAATGTTACAGCCTTTTTATCGTCCCACTGCTGGGCACAGGCCTCCTCTCACACGGAGCTGGATTGAACATTTCATAGGAATATCAGTAAATTAAGTATTTATTATTGTGATTTCTTATTTATCTATTAATTTTTAAAATTACAAAAAATCTTTTACCATCTTTTTATGTCGTCGTCAAATCGAATGTAGTGTAATAAATTCATTATCAGCCTGATTTAATACCAAATCTTTATTTTCATACAGGAATAGCACCTTTTATTAATAATTCTTATGTCATAGACATGCAAACAAACACTCAAACACTTCAAAACATCCATAATCGTATAAAAATCGCAATCGTCGGCCGCCGCAAGCCACCGTAGCGTAAGGCCTGATCCGCATTTGCGCAATTACCTTCAGGGTAGCGAGGTGTACGTACGCGAACCAAAATAACGCGAACCTGCCCTACATACTGGCTGGCGTTTGTTGTGCCGTCAAGTTAGGAGAGGCGAGCGATTTTTATCTAAACTAGGCTATTTCAGAAACCAGATAATATAATGTTAAATGGAAAGCACTGCTATTGACCTTTTTAAACGTTCAAAACATTCGTTATAGATCAGCACCAATTGGTTTGCTCGCGAAAGTAAAAATATCCCACACTGCGCTCACCAACACGCCTGCCCAGCGCGGTGAGTATGGGCCCCAGAGAACAAAATAACTAGGTATGGGCAAATTACAGTATAAAAATTATTACTTCAAGCAAACCCATGACCTCCGTGGGAAAGTTAGGTTAGGTTAGGTTAGCAGTAGATGCCTTTGCCTAGCAGTAGATGTTTTGCGTGTATGAAGACGTTATTGGATTGAAGAGGGCTTAATTATAGGCACAAACAACTTTTTTGAAAATGCTATTCAGAGGTTAAAAGCATCCCTTAACCCCTTGTATGCGGTTGCGCGGATCCACGCGAGACACAATTGATTTTCTATTGTTCTCTAATAGCGGCATCCAAGGAGTTAAGTTGGACTCACGCGCAACAAGTTCGAATTACAACCTGGGCAAAAAATATATTTTTGTTTTCTCGTCATCAGCTGATCACTTATACCAGACACCAAAAAAGGCAGTGTACGCCGGTAGCGTAGGTGACCCATCTACATCGATTAAGCTATACGTAACCCGTGACATTGTTTAGCGCTCGCTTTAAAAGCAGTTCCGTAGTACGCGCTAAACGCTTACACTATTCAATTACTAGCCTAGCAGAGGATAAAGTAGGCTTTATAGTTTATAGGGAATAGAGGAGCTGGGATAATTTTCATATGAGCGGATAAATGTCTTCCGATAGTAACGGGCCTTTTATCGGTAATAGGCTATCGTTACACTACATTGAACTTTAAATATGCCTTTTATACATGTAACTACATTTTGTATGAGAGAAGAATAAAATGTCTCCTCGTACAAAAACAGTAATAGATAGTAGACACGTAAAAAAACAGTGTTTGCAAGTACCTACGGATATAATATCCACTTCAAAGACGAAACCAAAAAGTAAGATGTTTTATGTGTTTGATACACACTCATTCTATTCAAATCAAACCAAAAAAATAAGGACCAGGGTCACATTAACACCGTGTCTTCAAAAAGATGCTTAAAGAACAATTAACGCCCAAAAATTATAATTACCTTCTCACCAAAAAAATGCCCTAACCGAGAACAATTTAACACCTGACCTTATTACAATCATCTTAAGTCTTAAGTACAGCATTTTATTTCTTTCACTTCTTGTACATTTTGTAAAAAACTCAGCAGTCGTTGGGTACTTTATTTCCCGTTCTACAAACGGTCGACGTTTTTCATTGGAAGCGGAAACTGTTACCTGAAGCCTCGGCCGGTTTATAAAGATTTCTGTTTTACGCCTCAAGTCCCTGTTTATCCCTTTATTAAGTTGTCCAGAGTTTGCAGTGGTTTATTATGGATCGTTTGTTAGAAAATGTCGTGTTTATAGTGTCAAAGATGTATCTATCTACACTACGTTATGCATATCATAAAGCTGAAAAGTTTGTTTGTTTGAACTAACCCCAGGAACGACTGATCTAGATTGTTTTTTTTTTTCAGTATTCGATAGCCCATTTGCTGAAGAATGTAGCCTATATTAGTTTTTATCTGGGTACGTCAAGTAGTTCTACTACTTGACGTACCCAGATAAATTAAATCTACAATTTATATTTCATAGCTACAAGTCATGCACAGTTTTAAATACCGAATTTAATTTATACGACGAATCAAAAAAATAACCAAAGCTTATATAAATATCTTAATCCATATTAATGTTTCAATCCACTCGAGTTCTCGAAACACATGACTCGATTCCACCAATTCGAACAATCGTAATCCAGATCGATCTATTTCGATTTACGAGAAATTGAATGAGGCTTTTTAATCTTATCATTTCGTCAGTGGTTTAAAAGATTATAGGTACCGTTTTTTCTGAGTTTTTACTTAACCGGCCTATAAATAGTACTACAAAACCACTGTACAATACAGATGTTTTCTTGTATACTTTCACAGCTGTGTGCCTAGAATCGCGATTTTCTTACTTTCCTCACTTTGTAAGTTCCTGAATATATCCAATTGCGATTCTTCATGATAAAACTGAAAATAAAAGATTAGCATTGAGCATTTTATCAGGAAAAATACGAAGTACATAGTTTAAGCGTAGGTACATTTTGACTATTGCAAAATCGAATAATATCAATATCAGGGGGGTAAAATCATTTAAAACTAAAAAACAGCCATACCTATAAACAGTCCAGCTTTATATCATCCACCAATAAACCAAATACCTCCGAAAAAAAAACCAAAAAATGAAAACAGACAAGCGGAACAAATACGTATCTTATTTTTCATTAAAAACAGTCGCTAAAGCGGCCTATTCACGAGCTTGGACGACAATAATCGCGACAATAGTGTCGTATTGTGCTTGGTACGGAGTTTCTGACAATGCTGACTTGCGTTGTGGCGGCCATGTTTTTTTTGCAATGCTGAGTGATGCGATTGTTCAAGCGTTTTTAGTGAGAGTGTGCTTAAAATAGGAATGGTATAGCGTTGTTGGTTTTTTTTTTTCGTGGTTTGAATGGAGAGCTTTTTTTGGATTGTGATCTACCTACTGGTATATAAGTTGATTTCATCCAAAGATTGACATACTAATAATATTGTTTATAGAACTAAATGTTCAGAAGGATATGATATTAATTGTTTTACAATTATATAAAATTCTATACCGCTTTATTGTAAAAAGTAGAAGTGTTGTCGGAATCGTAAACATGGTTTTGCATTGGGGAATGTGTATTTTTATTTTATTTTATCTGTTTAATTGGTGCCATTTTATTTAAGTTAAATAATTGCCATGACTGTCCATATAAAAAGATCGTAACCAATCTTATCGTTTTCCAATACCTTTAATTCCATAATACAATCATTCGCTTTCTACCATAAAACTAAGAACTACATATAAACGCTTCAAGACCCATAAACCAATCAATCTTTATTTCCTGCTCTATTTGCCCACAAGTGGTATTCGTTTATTATTTTTGCCCAACTAATCGGAATCTAGCGCGACCTATATTCCACTCTTCATCTGTAGATCTAAAATTAATTAACGCGTTTAAGACGTAGAGTAAAAACATGCATTGTTTATTCAGTTAGTCAAGATGGTTTCTTTAAAATTTTATTTTTCATTTACGGAAAGGTGGGCCACTTATTGTCACCCAGTGGACTCCTCAGAATGGTCACCGCAGATGGGGTAAGACGGCGTGACGATCTAGACGCCTATAGTCGAGACTGGTGGACTCGGCCGAAAGATCGGGAATTGTGGAAGCGCGTTTCAAGGCGCGCCTTGTGGCACAAGAAAAAAATGTGGCCATTAACCACTTCTTCTACTAATCAATTGTAGGTCACACTCCTTTACTCATACATAGAAGGAAGTCATCATCCGCATCATCAGCGTCATCAGCGAATTTAAACTCCAGGTTTCTTCATATTTACTGGGGATTGCTATCCAGGATGTACTAAAAAGTACATGAAAGTTACGTGTAGTCAATCTGATACACACACGTATTTGAGAGACAGCTGCTGTAACCACTAACCCACCACTAGACTTCATATAAGAGGCAAACTCATACCTTCAGTAAACAAATAAATAACTAAACAAATTATACAAACACCACATATAAAATATTGTAAATAAAATGGCGACACTCGATTGGCAATGTTGCGAAGGATATGAGATGAACATTCTGATCGAGCGGAAATCCAATAAAAGTATGAGGGAGCGACATCGACTTGTCAATTCAAATTTATGGAGAAATGCGTTTGATGGTTGTTTAACGTGTATGTTATGTTATTTTGTATGCTTTATTACTTTTGTAGAAAAAAAAATGAAATTCTTACTTCTTGGAACAACTCGAAAAATGCAAATAGGTAAGCAACTGTTTATCTCAATGTTAATTAGCTCTATTAGATTAGATCTATGACTGTTTCCCGCACCTGGATAAACAGTAACCTATGTCATATGTGGTTTATCTAGGATGCTTCAGATTCCTGCGTATAAAAATATGTAATCAAAAATTTTCTCCTTTATTGTGATATTTGTACAGCGATCCAAATAATGTTTTCAATTGTATCTATTATCCTTTGTCATATAGTAAAATTGTGAAGGAAATCCACTAGGTATTTATAAATTGTCTAACTGATATTTCTACTCTGTTTCAAAGCGGAACAGTGAACGACCAATTAAGAATTGATTCGGAATGCTGACGACTTAAACTTCACTTTATGTCGTTTGTTTTATCACGAATCAACCACTGAGATAATATCAAGTTTATATTAAACCTAGCTGCCTCCCACGGTTTCACCCGTGATCCTAGGGAACCACTATCCGATAAAAAGGACCAGAAGAAACATTTCTTTTGCGTCACAGTGCCAAAAAAAAATGATAACCAGTTAAAACAAGTTTTATTTGGAGCAGTTGTCCTATATACCTTCTGCAACAATAAGCTTAAATACCAGTACAAATAATATAAATTGAATGTTCCCGAATATCGATATGATCTCGATATATTGTACTATCACTGTACCTTATCCACCGCCCCGCGATATATCATGGCCGAACAATAAATCCGTCTTTACAAAACATTAATTTTTCTTATCGCAACACCGATACTGTTGGAGGCTTAGACCATGTAACGAACTGGAGAAGCTATTGCCGTGATTAACACATACGAGGATAATCTTTGGTAGAGAGGGGATGATAAATCGTACGTTAGCTAATTGTATTTTTGACTCTCGTATTATGCATATTTTCTTTGGCATTTCTAATCGGCAAATATACATCATATACATGGTGAAGACCGACGTTTTCCAATGATAATGTGCTGAAAGAGTTTGCCTGTCATACTATAAGCATGTGTTTATGAATGTGTGCTTGTCTAATAATGTGGTTGAAGATGTCACTTTTACATTTTCAGCTATCACTATTTGTGCGTGGTCCCCGCTGGAAAATTGGCAGACTTTTCCGATTTTTGTGTAGCGGTTACAGTTGATTAAACACTCTAAGTATGGAGGTAATTGAGGCTGCATGATATATCGGCACTTGGTCTTATTCGCGCCGACTTTTAAAGTCGAAAGCGGCGTAGCGTAAAGCAAGCTGAGCAGTGTTTTCTTTGCGGTAGAAATATTCGGAAATATATTGGTTACGAATGGTTTAAGTAGGGGGCTCGAGCTCTTCATTAGTAATCGTATGTTTTTTTATGTAAAAAAGTTAAAAAGTGCCAAAAAATCGGTTAAAAAATTAATGAAGTTCACTAAATGCTTGAGGCTGATTTTTCCACCACTGTTCCTACGTCGTGTGTCTCTTTTCAGTTGCTAGTTAAAGGTTTCAAAAAAAGCGTTTTCTCAATATTTATAGCTACTCAATTCCTTAATAATATTGATGGCACTAAGCACTGTTGACATTCCTGATCATTAAACCTCCCTAGCCATGCATTATGGCAACACACATTTTACATTCTGTCCCCATAAAAATGTACCCAACAAAAATGGATTAAAAATGACACCTAATAGGATTCAATGGATGTACGTAAAAACGTCATGTGCTGAATTAAAACGTCCCAACATTCGGTCGTGATTAAGCACAGGTGTACAGTATACAGTACATGTTCTCTTAATGGAAAAAGTCGATACATCAATTTATTGCCTGAAACCAGGGAGAACAAAATGACTAGCGGACGTGTCATAACGCAAAATCTCCTAGGAAAATAGTGCGCCAAATTGTGTGTGGTCGGGGGACGAGGAACATTACTAGCTACACTCTTTCTCGCCTTCTATGACACACGCCTATTATTTTCAAGATGAAACCATCAATAAATCAAGATCAATCTTTGACAGATTGGTTTTGATTCGACGAGGAACCCGAACGCCTTGCTAGTTCTAGAAACTGATCACGCCTGCCGTAGGTTACATTGACCTACAAGAAGGCACTTGACCTACCTTCCTTATGTCATCTCCGCTATCTTTCCTTCCTCCGTGGCTGGAATTGAAGTTAATAAATGGGGTACTTGTATGGTAAGGCAAGGCTTTTTTAAATTAAACAAGGAAGGGGTATTAATCTATGGCACCGTAAAAACCTTTTGGTTTCCAGTTTTCTTTGCTACTTTTTTGGAGATTTTTCTACTGGCTTAGTGTAAAAGGGCACTTAAGATTGAGTTGTTTTATGTCCTGAACTCTCTAAATTTTAGTTTTGAATAGCATTTTATAAAGCTTACCCAGTCGTCAA
Organism: Helicoverpa armigera; assembly: GCF_030705265.1. Classification (NCBI taxonomy): domain Eukaryota; kingdom Metazoa; phylum Arthropoda; class Insecta; order Lepidoptera; family Noctuidae; genus Helicoverpa; species Helicoverpa armigera. The sequence goes on along the minus strand of NC_087131.1, from coordinate 1,698,628 downwards.
GTATCGATGCGATATTTGGTTATAAATGTTCAATGATAATAGAGCTTGCATTGGTCTAGTGACCGCAAAAATACCATTAGAAATATAAATTACAATTTTTTGTGACCCTGAACCTTCGCCTTGAACTCAACACGCAAAAACATCCATACAAGAAAAATAAATAAAAAAACATAAATTTTCTAAGAAAAAGTTCGGCATACATTAATCTATTAACGAAGCATGCCAGTCACATAATTCAATCTTATGTGTATGAGAGAAATGTTACCTTGTGATACAAATGTGCTCATTTCTTTACGTGGTGCCTTTGAGACGGATTATCGAAACCTGGAGAGTGTTATTATCTATGTGTGTGTTAGATTATTATGTGAAGAGAATATCTGCTGTCCTTTTTGAGACTACATAAGTGTGAGATGTCAAAACCAAAGACAAAATTATTTATTGTAGGTAAGCTAAATAGATTAGCATTTTCAGATGAGAATTTAGTAGAAACAATTTGGTGATTAATATTAATTTATTAAATGGCTTTATAATTTATCATTGTATTTAGTTTTCGTCATTTTATCAATATTTACTGTTGGTTTACTTGCAATCGGCACTGTTTTTGTTTTGCAGCCTCTGAAAGATGTAAGTGTGTTGCTCTTATAGAAATAACTTCGTATGTAGGTACTTACATAAGTTTACTAGGGAAAAAAGCCCCATTTATATAAACACTTCCTCACGCCACCATGTTAATATACATACAGGTATCTAAAGCAACATTAGTCTTAATGAAATTCTTTCAAGCACCTCCTTAATGAGATCTCAGCGATGTCAGGCAGGGGTCAATGACACTTGGTGTCTTATTAATTTTTGTAATCACCTGACACCGATGTGTTTTAGTAGCTCAGATGTAATAGTACGACTACTGTTATTGTTCTATTTTTATCCAACCAACCCGCATGGAGCAAGCGTGGTGATTAACGCTCGATCCTCTCTGTGTGAAAGTAGGCCTGTGCCCAGCAGTGAGACGATAAAAAAAGCTGGTGATGATGATTCTACTTTTGACGAAATCCATTTCAGAAAATAAGTTGCAGAACAGTTCTCATCTAAATAACTTTGCCGCTTCAGTTTTTGTCCAAATGGTTCCGAAATCACCTACCTACAAGCAAAAGAAACCTTACACATGGACCAAATTGTTAAGACTTTAACTATTTGCAGACACGATCATTATGGTTGTATCTCCACGATATGAAACCTCGTTCTTCACAAAATTACTGAAAGCAACGAACTGACTGACTCTTACCTTCATATCATAGGTATTCCACTTTAAAAAACACTTCCATTCATCGAAATTAAAAATGTCTGAATAATTAATTACAAAAAGAAAGGCCCTTATCATCAATGAAACACACTCGTGCTCTTCAATTAAAATAATTAAAATCGTTAATTGCATCATTCAAATAATTGACCATTTATTACCAGTGCGTGCAATTAATGCTTAATGCTGATTTGTAAATTATTGGAATTCTGAAAAAAAATTATCACCAACGGCAGTACATAGGTGGTTGATAGAATGGGTCCATGTATTTTATCTAAACCAAGGTGGTTTTAAATACACTTAAGACAGAAAATCAATTCATACGTATGAATTTAGTTTCATACTTAATTTAAAAGATCTAAAGAAAGTCGTCTAAAACCTACCTACTTTCACAAGTATTTTCTCAAAAGTTGGCTCGAAAATTCAACACAAAACCGAAATGCAAACATTAATTTAGCAGTACTGCCAACATAAATCAAGTTCCACATTTAAAATATTCTTTAAGCAAAACATTCGTATTCGTTGCGTCAGAAAAAAAAAAATCATAATTTCACCAAAGGCATTAGAGTGAAATTGAAAATGTGGTGTATAAGGAATTATGGACTTGATTAGCTACGGCGTAGTACGGCGTAGCGTCGTAGGCTGCTACGCCGGGTGCTACGATTAAAAGAAAATCCTTCTCTCTCTTGGTAATGGAACGAGGTTTTTTATTTAGTATTAAAAGGAGTATGTTATAATAGTTCATGTTTCTTCTGGAGTAGCAATTTGCTTTCTACTTGTTAAGAAAGCTTGCCGTGTTAAAAGCAACTCATAAAACGAAGATAAGTTTTTTTTTTCATAAGCTACTGAAAATAAATATAATTTATCTCTTTATTTCAATAAACACAAATAAATCGCCTAAATAATTAGCAATAGTTACGAAAGACATAGACCAAATCTTGAACATCTATTTTTTTTTTAAAGGCGTCACAATTTTCCAAAAAATAATACAGATTTAATTCCTTCCTATAAACTTCAAAATATTCTAAACCACATTGAGTTATTACAATATTATAAGCTGTAACTATTACTAATACTCTCGGTAAGCTGTTAATCTGAGCTAAGCTAACTGTGCTTGAACTAGTTAAGCGTTAAACCATCTTGTCGTTAGTTCAGTCATAATGTTTAGACGGTGTAATTAGGATGCTGGGGTTCAATTCAATGTGCGGTTCCCGGTTATATTGTGCAGTTAACTTTAAGTAATGGGACAAATGCATTAAAGATTTTATATATTGAAAATCGTAGAATAGACGAGCGATCTGGACTCACTTTTTTCTTTAAGAGTAAGTCATTAGTTTCCGTCACCAGTCTTATTATTGTCCCACTGTAGGGCATAGGACTCTTCTCATACCGAGAAGGTCTGGCATTAGTTATTAAACATTAACGAACTCGTTAGCGCTGGTCTAGTGATCACCATGAAGGTCTATCGAACTGAGGATCTCAGGCTCGATTCCTGATACCATCAGTATTTGTGTGATACTGATGACATGCTCGCTGCCTGTTATCTGGGTATTACAATAGTAGTTTACCAGTTATAATAGCACGCATAATACAAGTTAGCTAATATTTTACCCTTCAGGTAATCGACTGCATGCGAAAGATGTATAAATAAATAAAAAACACATCAACAATATTATAAACCTCTTTATCTAAACAGTATTCTCTCCAGCAGGCTGGTCAGGGTCTGGTTTCTGGCAGGCCTGCGCACCACAGCGGTTGGGACAGCACTTCAGAGCTCTGGGGCAGTCGGAGTCGCTGGTACATGTGTGGGTGCAAACCCAGGGTCCACGGGGGTATTCTGGGCAGAGGCCGGGTTTTACTGGAAAAAATGGATAAGGGTGTTAGTGAGTTTCGTGTTCTAGTAAATGAAAGTGAGAGGTACTTAGTCAATCAGTCTGATTGTTATGAACTGAAATTATTATTATGCTATTTCTTATGGATATAGACTGCATCCTGTGAAAGATATTCCTCTATTCTGATCTGAGAGAATCCTAAATCTGGATGGAATTAGTATGTTATTCTTAGATTCAAGATTGAATTATTACACGACTGTACTTATTACCGCAAATTTTTAATTTAAATAAAAACTTGATTTTACAGTATTTCGGAAGCCATCCAATAATTGTTTAAAGATACACGTAATTGCCAAAATCAATACAGTTCATTCAGGGCTCTTCTGAATATTCCGTAGAAGAACTTAGTGTGTGGAAAGAAAGCCTTTTGATCACAATCCCCACTGATCACAATGTGAATGAGGTTTCTGAAATTTGTTGACGTAAATATACAAACCTAAATCAACAAAATGCCTCTCAGTCATAGCGTCGACGCACATGGCGCCCCCGCATGCGGTCGGACAGCACAGCTGCTTGTCATTCGCGCACGGCTGCTCGGGCCCGCATGCTGCATCGCACAGATCTACTGGGAGCGTTGGAGGACAGGACCCAGTGGATGAGTAGCCCACCAGGGATAACACTGGAAAAATAAGAGAGGAATGTTTTGAATAGTTGAAACAAAACTAACTACATAAAAGTATATTATAAAGATCGTTAAGATTACATAGAGTTAAAGTTTGCCTTGACCAAGAATAGTGATTTGATGAAATTATTGTTCTTTGTGAGAAGAGGCCTCTGCGAGATTATTAATCAAATATTGAGCTGGTGGCTACTCTGCTTTCTTTGAACTAATTGAACGTTTACAAAATGGAAAATACATATCGAATTTTTAAAATACACCTAGAAGAAAAGTAAGTATACTGTGGGTTATATAACCAAATTACGAGAGTTTAAAATATTACATACAAAAATCGTCGTAAAGTACAGAACTTATGCTAGTATTACTTCCTTAACTTACTACTACACCTAAAATCCAAGTTCATCACCAACATAAATCACAATGAATTCCCAATAAACAATTTATAAGATCTCCCGATTTGAATTTCATAAGTTTTGATTTTATCTCCGCTGTTATGTTCAGTTCAGCAAAGCCTGGCCTTCTAATAAATTATTAATAGCTTGCTTGTAAACCTGCTTGCTATTCACGATTGCTCAGTCAACAATCTTGGAGGTAAACAAAACATTGACTTAAATCTTTTGTTATGAATTGCAGGGACATGACTTAGGAAATTGAGTTTTAGTAAGCTTTGCAATTGTGTGTAAAGCAAAATATTTTAGTTGTATGCCTGAATTTTAAATATGAGATGCATTTCCACTTATTTTCAGTACCTTATTTACTATACGTACATATGTACTTATTTTGTATGTCCTATTCCATTGGCAAATGGCGAAACACATTAGTTACTAATTTATTCTTACTGCTTAACTTAACTATGTATAACATTTTACCCGGATTAAACACAAGCATTGTTTTTATGATTAAGATGTGATGATTAATGATTGTTCCAATTATTTCTGGTAACACTTGCAGATTTGCTTACAAGGCAATATTTTCGCCACGTGACGAACAAGCTATATTTTATTACGTGCATATGTTTTTGTGAAATACAAACGATAAGATTGCACTACGTACTTACTTTGTTTAAAGCTATGTATCTAAATTGCCACCACATTATTTTACAGACTAAAACACAGATGAAGCTATACGGAACTAAAACCATGTAAACTAAATTACTTTTGAAGTTACAACTAACTACATTTCTCAGTAAGTATATAAAATTCTTACAAATTATCTTAAGTATAATCACCATCACTAACCACTGAACAAATTCAATAAGATTGAATAATTATGAATAAATACAATAATAAATAAATAATCTCACCAATAAATAAGACACAGTAAGACATTGTAGACACGCAATACACAGACGTTTGTGATTGTCACTTGTTGTGATTATCTTCAGCCAGTGACACAAATCATATATCTGACATACGGATCTAAAGGATGAAAGACATTACTGCTGGAAGGAATAGTATGAGATCGCAATTTTATTATTTTACGAAATAAATAAATCATCACCATATTAGCCATTGAAGTCCACAGCTGAACGGCCTGCCCCAAACAACGCCAGCCGTCCTGGAATATAGGTATACATACCTATAGAATATTGATACAATAAGTACGTCTTGCAACTAATTTGTTACCAACTTCTGCTAGCGGAATCGTCCATATCACGTAGGAACTATTCTGTGTACGTGAAAAAAAAATAACCTTTAGCCTTCTTAGATAAAACTGAAAGTTTTTTTTATATTGACTGTCAGGAAAGGATAGTCTGTCACCCAATAAAACCCACTTTTATTCCTTCTGCAACCCTCTAAATAGCTGCGGTAGGTAACCCCCGCAACAAACGCTCAGTTAGCGTATCTATTCAGAGTAACTCTATAGTTTTGTTGTTCTTGGTACATGACTGTGTATCATACTAATGTCAAAGTGATATCTCTGGGTATTCGCATTAAATATGTATTTTATAAGTTACACATAGATTACCCAGAAATAAAATAAACATTCGTTGTAAATAAGGAAAAACACATTTTATTTTTTGACATTGAATCTATTTTTACGTATATGAACAATCAGTTAAGTATATTCTGAAGTTAAACGATAGTTCGAGTAACAAATCGATATTAAACTTATTTTACATAACAAACTGATCATTCCTATATTCTTAATCTGATTTCTAAAGTTTCGGTACCATAGTTATTTTTATGCGAACTTTGGAAACGGAAATTAACAAAGTGAGATTATTTCTCACGACGTTATAAAAGTACATTACAATCTTTCCTGATGTTATAAAGACTAGCTTCTGCCAGCGGTTGCACCCGCAACCCGTGGGATCTACTTCCCGTACCGAGATAAAATTTTCCTCGATAAATGGGCTATCTAACACTGAAACATTTTTTCAAATCGGACCAGTAGTTCCTGAGATTAGCACGTTCAAGCAAACAAACAAACTCTTCAGCTTTATAATATTAGTATAGATGAAGAGTTTTTTTTGTCAAAACCAAATAAAAATCAGTGTTCAATAAACCATTTACCAAGAAAGGCTCCTTTAGACCTTGTTCTAAGTAATTTTCACGCAAAGGTAGGTTAAATAAGCCGAAGATAAATAAAGACAGCTAAACTAATAACGGCTCCTCAAATGAACATTCCAACTCCCCTAATCCTCGAGTATCGGTCTTCAAAAGTAATATACAGCTTCTGAAGATAATGTTGTATTTGCATGCAGCGGACCATACCCCTCTCCCCACTCTTTACCCCCTCTACACATCCAAACATGCACAAACTTGAAGCAATGAGCATCCAAACTTTCATAACTCTATGCCCAAATTTCATATCTCTGTGTACTCTTGAAGACTTCCACTGCAATCAAATATGAACTTTAGATCCTTGTGGTAAGGTTGAAATTAGAATGGTAGAGTGTTGCCTGATTAAACTTAAGTCTAGTACACATAAAGATGTTCGTATCTTAGTGATTTCAATTTCGTTCCTTTAAAATGTATTCTGTGCACGTTCTGAACTGTATAGATTCTAAGATTTGGGAAAATAACTTAGTTTGCTAACTGGATTTTGGAATAGAGTCGCTAGGTATTTTATACTAGTACGTAAAGTACATGGTTATTTCTGTGACCGGGTGAAACCGCTAACAGAGCAACAGCTATTTTCTATAACGGCAAACGAATTTAGTTACTGGAAAAATTGTAATGGATAGCGCATAAAATAATGGTACATAATATTAGCACAATTTCGTAGACTCACAATTTACTTTGCTATATTATAGCATGAAAGTCTATTATTTCATGACTTTCTGAACAATAAGGTTTGTCTCATGAAGCCTTAGAACCTGATCATGTTTGATGTTGATCCGTCACTCGCCCTCACAGATGCTCATTAACTAAAATGTCCTTACAAAGACCCAACAGTGTTAATCACTAGAGTGCGTATGAAACAGCGAACAGTTCAGACTTTTACTCGTATGATGAACCAATGATTGTGGTTAAAAATGGCAGTAAAACATATAAAGTAATAAGTATTTGAATTAAAAACCACATATAGGTATATTATGTGCCATTAATTTGTTTATGTAGGTACTAGCTGTTTCCTCAAACTTGCTTACGTGTCATGTCGTTAAATCTTTCTCCAGACCTGTTCAAATATTTTGTAACCAAAGTGCTAAAAATCGATCGAACTATTGTTAAGGTTTAGGGATACTAACGAACAGCAAATCATTTCTAATTACTAACTAGGTCTTGAAATAAGTACTAGAAAGTTGTCTCGGATATCTTATTAACCGCATTAAATACAAAAAGTAGCGATTTGGACGATTTCAATGCTACTCTGCAATACTTACTGAGAGTTGTAACTGTGCGCTTACTCTTACAGACCTTATTAAAGAGGTTATCTCACAAAACCACGATACATGCTTCAATACCAGGAATCGCTCAGAATGTTTGGAGCCAATGATTATGTTATCAGTCATCTGTATTATCAGTAGAAGGTCATCGGTGAAGAGTTTGATGATTTGCGTAATATTTATATTTAAAATAGATTTTGTCAAGGCCTTTCACAATGTACTAATCAGTCACCAATATATTATATGTATAATATATGTAGGTATTTATTTGTGGAATGACGTCATTCATATACCTAGGTAGAAGAGAGTGGAATAAGAGAATATGCTGCGCCGACTCCAAATAAAATTATTATATACGTATCATAGACGTACCACCGATATTGATGATTTGCAGTTTCCCTGCATCACTTCTAGATGGCATTAGTAGTGGTATAAATTGTGATTTACTTAAATCATAACTTCGAATTATGGCAATACTTATTTATACATAACTCAATTACTTTATCATACCTCTGCAATTTTTGAGAACATATATTACTTAAGACCTATTTTGCTGCTTTATTTGCCTGCTAATTACAAATTCCCCAATAACCTCTGTCGAAATTTCTTCACAGTCCTAATCTAGAACTTCAAACCAAAACAAGTAAACACCTCAGGTCTATAACGGGCTACTTGAAGAGCTCAATAAGCCTCGTCTATTGTTGGGCCTTTCAATATCCCTTAACCGTAGATAAAGAGCTTCACGTACAAACAGTCACGAAAGTTTAAGGTGAAGTAAAGTTAGTATTGTGTTTAAGAGAGAATTAGATAAAGTTTAAAAAATACATCAGCATTTTTTTACAATCTAACTTCAAGGCACTGGCCTCTTCTCATACAGAGAAGGATTGAGCATTAGTCACCATGTTGTACAGTATACTTGTACTATGTAAAACGTACTTAGAAAGTACATAATATACCTCTGTTACCTTCGTCCTTGCGTAGCTTTGAATCGATCCCGCAACCATACCGTAAAAATACAGCCCTCACAAAATATTCAAGATAGGTACTTACCAACGCATTATTATTTTGCAGCGAAGTATTCTAAGATGTAATCTAAACCAGCTAAAATTAACAAATTCTCTTATCAAAAGAGAAATCGTGGTAAACCACTATTATAAAATAAAAGGGGTATTTAAAATCGTTTTCCATTCACCAACAGATCTACCTGAAGCTTTGATAAATGTCTTTGAAAACAACTTCGGCTTTATTCGTAGTGTTCAGTTTGACGGAAATAATTAAATTAATACTGCCCTAGTTTCAACTAAAAGTAGGAAATATAAAACCATTCGTTTGTGTCCAAGACTTTGGGATGGTGATCGCAATTTTTAATTGATTATCAGATGTTTAATGAATAGGTTTCTGTTTGCTTTGTTACGTGTAATAAAAATATTCTAGACTTTTGAATACAGATCCTGTTAGGTTCACCAAAGACATATCGCTCGAGGCTGCAAGATTATTCAAAAGATTTAACGCGGCATTGGCATACAAAAAAAAAAAAAACAAAACAATACAGAAATAGGTATAGCATTTTTTAAAACTTAAATAACTTTTTATCTACACTAGGTAGTTGAAAATAACTTCTTACAATTATACCAAAATAGTTTCATTCAAGATACCGACTTCTCAACTTTATGTCGTATTGAAAATTTAAAGAGAACTCGACCAGTTTAACTTAGTTACAGTTCAGTTCGTCGATCAAGTACTCTCTTGAAAACTTCTAAGAATATAGTCGAACGCTTTTTTCAGTAGCCGGAGAATTTCACTGCGGAATCTCGGTTTATTCCCTAGATATTCTTAAAGAATTCCTAAGAGCTTCTTTTGAGAATTTGACTTTGAATTCCATAGGTCCTTTTAAGCTAGGTACTGCTAGTTTGAGATAGTGAATCCCAACTTGCGGTATGGTATTAAGCTACCATAAAATGTATGGTACTTAGGGTGAGAATGGAAGGAAGTGATAGAATTTATTGGAGAGTTTCGTAATTTTTATATTTTGTGAAATACCCAGTTGTGGCGACATCCCACTATATTTTTTTTTTGTGTGTGTGTCAAGTGTAATCTCGCCCTCAGAAATCAGTTCTTTTGTTTCCAAAAACTTTTTATGGAAGTAAGTTTTTCATACAACTTCATTTCACAATTTTACTGTTTTACGATTATGTATGTTTGTATTTTACGATTTATGTAATTGGCTGCTAAAGCCGTGTAAGTCGAATAAATAAATTAATTAATTAATGTACTCAGGAAACTACACAAAGAATTAAAAATAAAACACCAAAAAAAACCTACACAATAAACCAATATATTAATTTACAGCACAAACAAATCACTTGTGGATAAACTTATCATCCTTAACCTCGCTACTGGCTAGATAGTTGTCGAGCCACGCTTCGATCACGGGCAGGTTCTCCGCAGACCACTTGGCTTCCTCCCTGATGTTCCTCATGGACTTCTCAATGATGAGCTCAGTAGAACCAAAGAGTTGGGAGACCAGCACCAACTTGCGCCTTGGATTTGGGACACCATAAGGTGTATGGACTTTTGATGTGAGAATGAATCGAAGAAATTGTAATCATTGACAAGTTTTTTTAGATAAACTTTGTGGAGCACACTTCGCCAAAGATTTCTTCCTTTGCCAAATCTTTCCGTGTTAGTAATTGTCACATACAATTTACCTGCTTATGTATTTTTTCAGGGAACCTTAAATGAAACACCAAAAAAACCTACACAATAAACCAATATATTAATTTACAGCACAAACAAATCACTTGTGAATAAACTTGTCATCCTTAACCTCGCTACTGGCTAGATAGTTGTCGAGCCACGCTTCGATCACGGGCAGGTTCTCCGCAGACCACTTGGCTTCCTCCCTGATGTTCCTCATGGACTTCTCGATGATGTGCTCAGCGGAACCGAACTGGCCTTGATGCGTGACGTACAGTTGGGAGACTAGTTCGAGCCCTTCTTCGGTGGTGAACTGTGATGTGGCTGAGGTGATTAAGTTGTCCCAGAGGTTGGTTCTGCTTGAGTACCTGTGGATGGAATGTTGAAGTTATTAGATGGTCTCGACGGAACGATATTCCAACTGTTCTAGAAGCTAAGTGAACTCATTGTACTAGAATACTGTGACTGACGTTGGAGAAGTTATTTTCTAATAACGTGTAACAGGCTTAGCTAATATTTAAGTCACAATTTCAAAAAGTGCTGATTTTCAGCCTACTTAGAATAAATTTTGACTTTTGTAATCGTTGATTATATTATAGGAAAAGGTAATTAATTGTGTGCACCGAAAGCAAAATTTACCAAAACGGTTACCATATTAAGTTTAGGTACTATTTTTGCACAATTTGGATCCCTAGTAGTCCAAACACATCCAAATTCACAAAGAAAGGCAACAATTTTACCGAAAGAGCTACCTAAAAGTCCCTAAATTCCAACTCAAAGAAACCTTTAACCCACTCAAAAACTAAAACTCAATAGCCATCCGAACTAAGATAACAAGCTCAGGAACTTCCAAAGTTCGCGAACCTAGCTAAATTATCCAGACAAGACTAGACAGGGTTAGACACAAATGAGGAAAATTGGCGGCTGTGGTGCATAGCCATTAGGTAGCTCCACCTGCAGTGCTCAACCCTTTGAGTGATGCAAACGCGATTACCGCGGGAGATCACGGTGGATGGAACGAGGTGGTGCAAACACAAAGAGTTAGAGATTTGGGGTTATTATTTTAATGTAGCTCGGTTGGTTGTTGTTTATTTTGAGAGGTTTCATGTTGTGTAAGTTAATTGAGTGAGCGTTGTGAGCGTGTTTTGCTTGTTACTCTAAATATTACGTTGATTTTCTGATCTGATATACCCCCAGTAAGTATATAGAAGAAACAATTTAATTTTCATATGGACGGTAACTTTTGTCGTTTATTTTATGAGACGTATGTCAAAGAACTGGACAATACTCTTCAGTAATAGGATATTTAGGTTTCCTGTCTGTTACGACACAACAAGGCCTTTATTTTTCGAGGTGACATGACTTTAAAGATTTTTACTTTGTAAAGATAACTTTAGAAATATTACGTCACAATACTTAGAGTCAGATAGCAACCGCTGCTCAAATTGACTTCTTAAAGAACTCTAGACAAGTAACTGACAATCTTGTCATTGACAGCTTGTTCATTGGCAGTGTCAATGACCTTGAAATATTCCTCACAATGTTACAATTTTAAGGCCATCAGTTTCTTTTATTGCAACAAAGATTTCATTTTAGTTAGAATGGTGTTTACTATGCATTTAATTGCATAAAACCTAAAATTAGTTTTCAGAAGGGAATATCACCCGAAGGGACAAAATCAAATACGAATGTATACCATGAAACTCACCTCTCCTTCAAGACATCCCAGTTATTACTCACGAAGTTGAACAGAGTGGTATACCCTGCAGCAGACCCTGACAGCATACTGAAGATCAAGAAGGCATCAGTTTCCGTGAAGTTCACATTTCCTTCCAACAGTGTCATGTTCAAGAGCCTGTTGATCTTGGCTTCGGATTCAGGGCATCCAGCCAAGGTCTTGAGGAGGTAGGTCCTCTCACTCTGCTTCCTTGAGGGGGGGAAGTTGATCACCCGCTGGAGGCCGAACTCCCATTCCTTCATGGTGCCCCATTTGAAGACTGGGCAGATGTACTGGTTTGACAGGCTGGTGGAGGAAAGATGATTATTAAAATAATTATATTGACGATAAGTTCTTTGTCTTTTATTAATTATATTCAAATAAAACTGTCGAACGCTTAAGGATTGTACTAAAGTTACTATATGTATACCTAACTTAGATATTAAATTAAGATAAATTAAGAGAAGCCGACGCCAACATAGTTGGGAAAAGGCTAGGCAGATGACGACTAAGTTTTATGTTTTGCTATACATATATACTTTTTTTATAATATTTTAATATAAATATTCACTTTTGTATTATTTTATGTAAATAAGCTTTTTTGTTGTAAAATAAATTACCAATATTTTTTAGCTTTAGCTAATGTTTGGTACAAATACACACAACACCTTTGCTACATCATAACTATGTTATCATTTTCCATTAGCAATACACTCATAATTCACTTCTCAACCAAATTATGAACCGAAGACATACAAGATCAGCAAACAAATACATGACAATAGTATAAAGGAGAAGCCATTTCGTGGCTCACTGAGCACATAGATGAATGAGTCTTACACGGACATGTTAATATGTTCTGTCCACTATTGTAGATAATATAATATATGTATGTGTGTGTGTGTGTGTGTGTGTGTGTGTAAGGAGTATGTAATATGGTGACGGTGTGTGATTACGGCTTTTGTAATACAGTGTCTAACGTTATAAAGAGTTGACTTTAGTAAATGGTAATAGATAATTTTGTGGATTACTAGAGATTCATGCGGTTGCATCTGCGTCCCAAATTACTTCTTAGGTCGATATGAAAAATAGTTTATGACACTTCAAATTAAGTAGCTAAACTAATGTATGTAAAGGATCATGAATTTCGTAAAATGCAATTTTTTTCTGCTGTAACACTGATTTCGGTCAGAAAATCTGCTGGAAAAGCCCTCAGGTGAAATAAGTCTTATACAAAATCTATCCAAGATTGTCTAGAATTAAAGTATTAGACAAAAATGTATGTATTTATCTAAGTACCAATGAGAATGATTGCGTATTTGTAAATCAATCACTTAAAAATATTTACGGCAACGAGATGGTGAAATCTTGTAATTAAATAACTAGGCCATTTTTCATTCCAGCATCTAGATTTCACATTTAAAATCCTCGCACGTTTTCTGATAGAGCCTAATGGTTAACCCAAAATGAATCCTATGCTTAACATTATAAGAGCTATTTTAATACGGTTTGAAATCATATGTATCAACTGTGGAGATGTAGGTCGTTTAATTAATACAAAAATCAACTCTATGTTTATATTTATAAGACATATTTCACATTATACGGTGTAAAATCGTATGTATCAACTATCAACTGTGGAGATGTAGGTCGTTAATTAATTACTGGTTTCTGTGGACTCCCTGAAGACCAATTACATAATTTACCATATCCCGCTTCTTATTTTATTTAAATAACGTTATTTATTGCGTTCAGTTTTATTTAATATCGTACTTTTCCTATAATTTATGTAATTATTTGATATCTTTATAGGTATCTGTATAAATAAATTATGTACATATTTTTTCAAGTTACTTCATAATTGCATGTTTATTAAGTTGAAGAGTTTGTTTACTTGAAAGCTATTACTATCGTTTGAAATATTATTTCCATGTTAGATACCCTATTTATTGACGAAGTGTAATAGCTACTTTTTTATCCAATTGCGCGAAGTAATTTACACGGGACTCGTACAATATCACTAGCGGAAGCTAGAAAATTATATTTTGCATTCAAGGACCTCTCATTGGACGAAAGACCTCAACTTTTACTTACATACATACACAGTCATAGTTGGATTAAAACAAAAGAAATATTACATAATGAACACACCACACCACTCCTAAAAGTACCTAATAGTGCTTAACTATGAACCAAGCTATACTCACGGATTCCCTTCATCAGGGTTCTTAGCCTGCATCCACTTGGAGTACTGTTCCTGCGCGTCTCTGATGCAGGGCTTGTACCCGGCTTGGCAGAGGAAGGTCTTGGTCAAAGACCTGAGGTGTTTGCGCCAAGGTTCCTCATCTTCCTTCTCGTCTTTTGCTAACTCCTCGTATAGAGGACTGAGGAGTACTCTTACGTAGGCCTGTGGAGAATTAACAATTATAAGGGGATGGAGACAAGTTTGTCCTGAAAGCTAGAATCAACAGTGAAAACATTTTTTGTTTATACCGCAAAGCCTGCAAAACTACTGAACTGATATGAAAAATTCTTTCACTGTTAGAAAGCTAAGCTTTCACTATTTTAGAGTAAATTTGGCCTTCCTTTATCTGGTTACAGAAATAAGTTGCTCTGGGTCACGGGTAAAATAATTAATTAGAAGATAATAACATTATGTGCAGGGAAATATAAGTTCAGTAAGAAAAATAATCATTTTAATGTAGCATCTATATTGTGTCATATTTTAACGAAGGACATGATAACCTGCGAAATTCTACTCAACCCTTTTTGTAGGTTTCCTCACGAGAAAAGGATTATTTAGGTTAGGCCTATAATAAATTACACATGTTGTACCTATATCGTAATCCTAGGAATAATAATAAATCAATCTCACTAGTCCGATTCTAATCTTCTCAAGTACTCGTACCAAAACATTTAGGAAATTGACAGTGACCACCCACATTAAACTAAAATTCCGACATGTATCATCCGCAATTTTCTCAAAGTAGCAATCCATTTATATGACATTACCATAACTTTACCACAAAAACATATACGAGGTCTCACCTGAAACTTTCCATGGAGACATTGACAGATATGCCTTCCCAAATGATCAATCATTGTGAACACAGGATCCCAAACTAGATGGTGTCTCTCATTCTTCAAAAACAGTGTCATATTGAAAGCGGTGACGAAGGACAGTTCACCAGCATATGCGAGGTTCCATGCATCATGGAGAAGCTTGGCTCTGGTCAGTTCTGGTATCATCGTCCTCTTGTCGCTTTGTAAGAAGTTTGAGAGGAGGTTCCAGTTGTCTTGGTCGTAGTTTACTGGGTAGGGCGCTGAGAAACAAATGAAGATCGATTTTTATGCTGGTGTTGTCCTGAGTATCTGTGCTAACCTGAATTGGCTGGTTTCGTAAATCTTATTGGTTTTTTAATAATCTTCACGTGAAATTTAGGTAAATGAATATTCAAGATTATCCAAGTTTGATATAAAAAAAAATCTCTAGTGATATGTAAAATAACGGGTCTCTTCTCATAGCGACAAACTTTTCATATGAAAACATTAAAACTGTATACATTAATTCTCGTTAGGCACACAATCACGTGGGACCCGTTTAACTTTAAACTACTATAAAGAGTTAAGTTTAATACTCTGGAGTCATTTAAAAGTTATAATTTGTATGCTAATCTGAAACAAAACCGCTGAAACCTCAACACATTAATTAACCCATGTGTCAAGCTTCAAAAAGCAAAATACTGGCAAAGACCACAACGATATCATCAACGTATACAAAGAAAAACAAATGACGATCAAAATTTCCAAAGATTAATGTAAGCAGACTCGTCTATCTGAAATGATTAGGCATTTTAATATTCATAACGCATTGGACCGTCCTCTCTGAGGCCAGAGGTGCAATTAACTCCTGTAGAAAGTCAAGATTACAATACAGAATTGCTAATAATAAGCTCGGCCGTTTCTCTATTCCTCTTTGGACAAAGAAATATATTAAGTCAGCGCCTACTAAAGTTTCTGTCATTTGTATTCTGTTTCATAATGAAATGGAAGATGGATCCTATTGTTCAACAATGACAGCTATCCTTGGATTTTGGGTATGAATAAATATCATCTGAGTAAGTACTTAATATTGTATTTAAAGTGTCAGAAATATCTACATAATATGTTACCAAAGAAAGTGCAGCTATGGCTAGTTCTAGCCGGAAAAAAAACTAGGTGTAGTGTAAACTTATAAGTATCTTCTTCTAGTTCTTCTTATTATATGATCGTTTTTTTTTTTTAAGCATTTCGGCTTTGTTATGAGATTCTATCTCGCCTCTTCCAACTGATTCTCTCTGATTTGATATTGAATCAGTTCTAGTTTTAGCTAATGATAAATAAAGAGTAGATTTAGCCCTCTTAAATGGATATAGGAGGTATATAAGAAAAGACATAAGAAAGTACATAAAGGAGAATATAAGGAAGTAAGTAGTGAAGTTCATAATGGAGTACTTAATAGGGATAACATAAAGTACATTGTGCCCTTTGCATTCAATAATCTTTTACCAAAATATTTCAAAGGAAATATAGTTTCCAAAAAAATAATCTAGCCACTTACCAATCTCCTCAGGGTTGACAATAATAAACTTGTCTTTATTCGGCACTGAACCTATCGTCAGTTCTGATCTATCCTTCATCCACGCAGCTGGAGTGGTATCCTTCAGGTCCAAGGTAGACTCTTGTGTCATGACCACAGGTAACCACCACGACATCTTAGCGGCTTCGGGAACGTCGTGGGGTCTTTCACGAAGGTAAACTTTCTATGGGAATGAGATAAAGAATTTCAAACTTGTTTATTTATTTAAAAGTTTATGTACACAGCAAAAAAGAAGAAAAATAAAAAATAATTGTACAAAGGCACAGCTGGCTTTGTTAAAACCTCCGTGTGTGGAAACTGAATTAATTATAATAACTGAAATAATAAGCATAAACATTGTATTATTTTAATTTATTTATCATCCAGTTTTGATGAAATTCGTATGAAACATTCTTTAGACAAGCTTAAAACGCTACTACTAACGCCATCTATCTACGCCTGCAAGAACTATTAAGGCAACACGTGTTTGGAACACAAGTTCACTCTCTTTAGGTTATAATCAAGGAGGACAGAAAGGTAAACTATGTACTTATAACTTTGGTAGCCGGTTTCACTGGTTATTGATATAGTTATCTGATTGATAAACTATAACTTTTTACACTGGTCTCGAATAGCAATGTCTGGCAGAAATTATAAAGAGATCTGGCAGATACCATAATATCAGATAACTAACTGACTCTTTATCGGTAACGAGTGAAACCAGAATTGAACATAATAAAAACAGGCAAAAATACAATGTTTTATTTATTTGTTTATCTCACCTGTGTAACAACAGCCGTATTGTCCTTATAATTCCTAGTAACATTGAGTAAAGGCAATCTATCCTTCTCTATCCAGCTCTTAGCGACAGTCTTGATGTCAACCCCTTCTGGAATCTTCTTCTCGTCTTGTGCCGCTTTGTTTAAGGCGTTCCAGATGTCATCGCCGGAGAAGGTCTTGAATTTGCTATAGTGAACATAGTAATTATTTGATCTTTAGTTTGATAAACAGAGAAATTATACTGGATGATTTTGTTGAGATATTTTAGTCATATTTTTTCATCAATGTTTAAGTAGGTATAAATAAAGACAAAGAACATTTTCACCTACAAGATCGTCCCTTTGCGACGACAGTGTAACATCAAACAAAATCGCAGTTTGTTCAATTAAGCCAAGCAGCTGTTCATTATAAACCAAAAGCTTCCTATATTTGAAAGGAAACATTTCATTTGAGATTTATTTCCCTAAAACGATGAATACCACAGCGTAGTCCGATAACCATATACGTTTCAAAATTCCTGCTTCGTAGTAAATTTGTTCTATCATTGACAGACGTACGGTCTAGTCTTATGATCAAGTCTTCAAAAAACCTACCGTGACTCCAAGAACATCCTCAGTCCATTCTTGAAAGTCTCCTCTCCTAACGTATAGTTGAACATGCGGAACAGCAGCTCGATCTTGGTGCAAGCCGTCTCCTGCTTCATGCCCGTGATGCGGGAGTGAGGGTAACGCTTGCTGAACTCGTAGTATAAGGAGTATAGCACCGTGAGCGGCCATTTTCCTTCCATTTCTGATCCGTTGTTTATCTGTGTGCATTAATTTGGGATTAGATTTTTGAACAGATTGAGGGAAGCCAATTGATTTATTTAAGAACCGCTTATTACTAGAACTTTTAGTAAAGATCAAGAGTCGTAAGATGTTTATCCCATTTGTATATTTTAATTTGTTGACTGACTTTGGAAGACTTAAAAATTGGAACTTGCAATACATATAGGCCATAAACTTCGGAAAAAAATCACATGGAAGATCTCGAAAAACTTATCAAAGTTGCAGGACACATTATTAACCACTTCACTGTCCCCGATGCAGACACAATAGTTAAACAATCGGTGTGTATCACATATGACTCGTGTAACAGGGAAGTTATCAATGTAGAAAGAAAATGGAAGAAAAATTTACCTTAAAAGCAGTAGCAGCAGCGATATACCCAACCAGAGCCTTGTTGAGATGGGCGTCAGTCCACCAGGCGGGAGTGGTGAGGGCACCAAGCCACTGGTATGACAACTCCTGCGCTAGCTGGATGTAGCCGCGGCTGCTCAGATCACTCTCCCTAATGACAAACAATATTAATTTAACATGGTGAAGAGAGTATTGAAGGAAAATATTTTTTCAAATTGTTTGTATGGTTGAAAGGTGCAAAATTGTCAAAACAAAAAAATCCTAAAAACCCAAATAATTATAGGACTTTAACTATAAATAATTGGCCACTAATCTCAGGTTATGAAGAAAAAATGAATTTAGATAACAATGACCTTGGATATCGTTTTGTTTTCAACCAAGGAAGTTCTAAAACTCGATATCATCATTCATCAGGTCTGCATTCGTTGGAAAATACAGGTGAAGGTTTATTACAATGCCACGGAAATCATCATTGAAATTAGTGACGGCTTACGATAAACGCATGCATTACGAACTCATTACGGGAAACCATGAAACCATGTTAGTATTTCAATGATAAGCCTTTGTACTTACTTTTTTCTACCATATTCTGAATAAAAAACATATTCAAAATACCTATACCTGACTGCGCTAGAAGGAGAGTCATGGATTATGCATTTTTATCCATTTCATCGTTGAGACATCTACTTTTATTGAGGCCATTACTTCATTAGTAGTAAAACTACTAAACAATTTGAAGGTCGAGTTGATAGACTTACCTGAACACGATAAGTCCCCAGTTATCAGCAGGCTTGACTCCTTGGTAGTTGGGCAGCGCTACGATATCCAACCTCTTCAGAGGCAGTGGAACTTTCCAGAAAGCAGCCAGCTCTTTGAACACGCGCACCACCTTCTCGTTGATGCCTGCCAAAGCTTCTAGGTATTCTGGACGACCCCATACGCGGATTTCTGGATAAAAAATAGTTGTTTACTTTTTATTTTCTTAAACCAAAGTCAAAGTCAAAGTCAAATCATTTATTTCATTTAGGCTTTCACAAGCACTTATGAACGTCAAAAAATATAAATAAAGTTGATTCTAGTTGCCCATTCCAAAACTAGCTTCCTATGGAGAAGAACGGGCAAGAAACTCCATATTTACTCTTTTTAAAAATAATAGGTATTACAGCATGTATGTATTGATACATACTATAATAACATGCGAAGATCATGTAGAATCACAAACCTCAGTATGTATCTTAAAGTTTGAGCGTACAAAATGCATTACAAATAAGTAATGTAACAATATTTCCACTAAGATTCCACTTTAATCTTCGATGAAATTGCAATTAGTAAGTCCTTATAAATCGCTAACAACTACTATTTAACTTGTAACGCAGATAATTCCACAACAAGGAGAACAGCATTGACTTACAAAGCATAACTTACCAATATCATTGCCAGCATCATCTTTAACTTGTGTTGATTCACCCAACTGCTTCAAGTTGGCTATCACCAGTCCGAGTGTGAACGTGGACATTGGCGGTGTCCTCTCAAAGTGGTCGCATACTGCATCTGGTTCATCAGGACTAGTGGCAAAAAAATATAGCATCATCATCAGCTCATCGCACATCGAAAAATTGGTAACAAAAAAGGGATGTTTTTATTTCTTTCATCGTTTCATCATCATGCCACAAGTTTATTTCTTCAGTAACACAATCAAATATTTGCATCATACAAATTGACAACTCATTATAAAAAGATACGCTAAAAAATTATACGCTAATAATATTGCCACGCTACCTCTAGAAAGCAAATTCCATGACTTTTGGGATGTCTATTCTTAACTTAGAAAAAGCAAAATTTATGCTTAAGATTGACCTTTATTTGTCACAAATATCTTAAATGATGTGCATAGTGTTACATCGTGATCTGATGACGCACGACAATATCTTCGTTACATAAAAACACAAAACAATAGAATGATCAGCCCATGATTGTAAAGCTGATGAAATAATAAAAATATAGGCCGCCATTTCTCTCTAGTCATAGTATTCGTGTTTTACAGCAAAGTCAAAGGTTTTTATTTTACAGATTTCACAAATTCTTACGTCATAATCTAAGTTCAGTGGTCTTTTTTGGGTTCAAAATTAAGGGAACTTATATTTTGGCAGCAGTCTCCTCATATCTAAAAGCCCAAGAAATCTACCTAACAAATAGTACATTGCAAATATGTATTGTCGCTTCCAACAGGTATGTTTGGAGATCCTATGTTCAGCAGTGGACGTCCTATATCTGATGATGATGATGATGAAATATGTATTCAAGCTGATGCAATAATTAAATTCCCTGTGCATCAGAACAACTTTCCCCTTTATTTGATTGTTATCCTCAAGGTCACTTCCTATTAAGAAGTCCACTTACATGTTTTCAGTTCTAGCAACAGGCACGTTGCTAAGGGCGATCATATCCCTGGGTCGGACCACACTGAGCTCGAACGGAGTCTTATATCCAGGCTCGTCGAAACAGGGGAACATGCGCCGAGCGTTGTTTGGACGAAGCTGGGTTGCTGCTACGATCCTGAATAAGTCAAATAATAGTGAAGGTATTAAGGGCTGATGATCAAAATTCTAGGTAAAATTTTATTTTGCGCGTTATAAAAAGGAACAGAAAACTGTTTCTACTTCAACTAATTACTCTCATGGATTCATATGGTTGTATGGATAGGGAAAACACGTGACAGAAAATTCAGGAATTTTGTTATTAGCTATTAGTATGAAGCATAACATCAAAATAGAACAGCTTTAGGCTTATAAATGGATTAGGTCATTTTATAATTTTACCTTTCCACCTCCTGCTCAGTTACATAGCTGGTTTTGAAGAAAGCTTCGGTACTCGTGGTCTCTAGATTACCCTTGAAGCTAAACTTCAAGACTCCTGTTGAACCCTTTGTAACGGTCCTCTCTAAGGACAGGGTCGCAATTGGTTTCTTAGGGTCCATTGACAATCTATTTACTGTAATTCTCTTATCCTCCTTGCTGCAAATATAAAACCAATTGTCTTATAAATTATTTCATTTAAAAAGATGCATTATAAATCGGAATAATCTAGATTAGCTAAAAATAAACAGCATTAGATAATTAAAGTAGCGGAAATGAAAAAAGTCGAACATAAGTTTTAGGATGTTTGCAACATTATTTATATTATTTTCAATTAATTAAAACTATTAATTAAATAAGATCTTCATTTCAACCAAAAACATCTACATCCATATTAGCATCTACTTACGCATCACCAGGAAAATGAGCTCTAACTTCATGCTCCAAGATCTCAATTTCGTGTGCACAATGCACGCTGACTTCATTGCCATCCTTCAGCCAAGTCACATTGATGGCTACGTGGCCTTTGAAGAGACCATCTTCGAGGTAAGGCTCGAGATCTAGACGGTACCCTGTTGGTTCTACCACTTTGTCTAGACGGGTCTCCATTGATAAGCCATGGGCATTGTTCAAGTCAATACTGCGGGCTTTGATTATGTGGACTGGGACCTGTGGATCGAAAGATGGACTTAGGATGCTTCATAAATGTCACTTGGTGGCAAAGGTTACGATTGAGGACTTTGTATTTTGGACACCTACAACTTTAATGAGATGTAATAATAGTTCATTAATGGTTTCTGTTAAATCAAACCGCGAAAATCCAGATTACTTTATTTATTTGTTTTATCACGTGCCTCAACCAAACTATAACATTGTACTTAATAGGCAAGATATGCGTTTGTTCAGAGCCATCTGTATTGTTTGCCCAATGAAATTAATATGCTCGTACGCATCAAGATTCGAAGTATTTCGGTATTATTTCATATACAAATATTAATTCTGTGTACTTTTTGACACTTCTGATCATTTCATTCTAATATACGTAGGTAAAATGAATTGACCTCATATTAATAAACCAATATTTGAAATAACACCTCGTCATTAACCCAAGGAGGTAAATAACATTTTGAGGATAAAATTGGTTTGTTTCTCGGTGAAATCATTGTATAGAAATATCAGCTATTGTTATGTGAATGTTATTCGATTCTTGTGGAATGAAAATCCACCCGTACTTTGACCCGGGAATTCCAGCTAGCTAACTTTAGACTTTCAGCTACCACCAGCGGTATCACTCTCGTCCCGTAGGCACTAGATCATGCACTCAGATAAATATTACAATTAGCCTCCCTAGATAAAACATTTTTTCATATCAGACCAGCAGTTCATGAGATTGGCACGTTTAAGCAAACAAATAAACTTACATACAAACAAAGTCCTCAGATTTTCAACATTACCTGCAAATGGGTCATCATAACCTACACGCAATCCTGCAGTTAAGAAATTCCAAGGTGATATAAACAAAATATGCTAAACATTTACAATGTGTGAGCCAAAGTATACAATACATGCAATTCGTGCTAAATATACCAAAATTATTATTTATTGTACTTTGATCAAAGGGGAATTTACGCGTAAGGTGACTCATATTTGGCTTTACTTTTAGAAACTTTTCGTGAAATATTCCTATAATAATACATACATAACTATATTATAGGTTTACCCCTGAAATTATACTTCTGCTTACTAACCTACACTGAAAAATGAATGCGATGTTGCGTAAGACAGTTTCAAGTTCAGGATAAACATTTTATTAGCCTCGTGATCCTTGAGCAGACTTTCTAGGTAATTTTTAGATAAGTTAGTGAAAGTAAACTATTCGTCGAGTGGTCAGTGTGTATCCAAAGCTAGACTTGTTGGTGTGCTGATTTAATTTCTTCCAGATTATTCCTAACTATCTTCGTTTAACCCAGAGAAATACCCTTGACTAGAGGCCCTATAGCCTTTTATGATAAATTCATCTTTTTTGCACACGAAGGTCATTTTCCCCGATGACAAAAACGTATTTTTTAAAACACTATATACCTCTGAAAATTGAACGAGTAAATTCATAGCAAACAGTTGTTATAAGAAAACTGGCGTTTATATTGTCAGTGGCTTTGGATCTCTTTGGACATTTTCTTCCCTGCAAATTAATAAGCTCCTCCTTTAAAAAACTCTTTAAAAACAATGCAACCGTTCCAAAATCAAAACGATTGCATACCACACTGACGTGAGTATCAGCCGAGAGCAAACATGGAGCATAGCGCATTAATTTGTCCTGATTAGCAGTTGTTACCGATGCAGCAAATATTAGCTAGTAGCTAGTGGCTAGATAATTAGCCACAATGAGCTGCTAATATTGGCTGATATGAGGGCAATGCTTTTTGATGCTAAAAGCAAATTTTTGGGCTGTGTTTGATATTGAGAGGAACAGCAGGTTTGTGTTTTATTGATTAATGACGGAACCGATGCCTTTGAAATATGTAAAAGATAGCATAAATCATTGGATTCTAAAGGCTTGTAATAAAATATATCTGGAACTATAGAGTTCATGCATACTTAAGTAAAAACACTATAAGCAAAATAAATGCCGTCATTTTTTTATCGCTGAACTAATGCGCCAGATATGAAGCCTTGAATAGATTTATAACACTAGAACAGTTCTTGGAAAAGCTGGACAATAAATAACCTGTCATTCGGTGTAGGTACGTAAAAAGATTACGCAGACAGAATGTCAACATTTGCACATAATTTGACCAATGACACGCCTGAAATTCTTTTAAAGTGACAGTATATGCAGACAGCATTTGATTTTACACTTACACAAAGGTCGCTTTTCTAATGAAAATAAGGAATTGGAAATCAAAATTCCAGGACGTAAAGAGGTGAAATAATAGATAATGATATGTTTTACAATAGGGGGTTGCAAGCACGACCGGGTTCTAAAGTTTTTAAAAATGTGGAGCACTAGTAAGTACTTCTCATAACTAAACTGCCTCATTGATCTAGCTGTCACAAGCACAGCTGCTGAGCACGAGGTCTCGGGTTCGCTTCCCGGGTCGGGCCGAAATCGCTTTGTGGGGTTTGGAAACTTTCACAGCAGCCCGGAGCCTGGAAGTTGGTGATTGAAACACTCGTGCACCGGAGAGCACGTAAATGTCAGTCCTGCGCCTGATCTCTCTCCAGTCGTGAGAGTCTCCTTGGGCTATGAGAGTGAAGGAAAGTGCACCATCATCATCAGTATATATCTCATAGTAGGTAAGAGATGTGTCCCGAGTTGATATGAACTGACAGGAGCAATAGGGCACCTACCTTGTCCGGTGGCATGGAGTTCGCGACTCGTAGGCAAAGACATACTAACATCAGTCGGGTGAACATCGCTGTCTTTGCTTCTTCTTTCTTTTATAATCTAGAAAGTAAGAAAGATGTAAGTATTGGGATGTACCTATGATTCAAGATCAATCCCGTACAATGTAGGTTTGGCAAACATCAATGACTACCCAAGAGCATGGTGCATTGGTCTTCATTTGTTTTTCTGATCAAGCAAAGTACTAAAATGTTCTAGAATATTCCTCATGTTAGAAAATATGTTTTATTATTGGGAATAGAATGGTAAGTATAATACGATCATATAAGAACAACGGGATATCCATGATTCTATATAAGGACATCAATTGCAAAAGAAAGATTGGAAAGCATATTTACTCTTATCAAAATTCTCAGCAGAATCAATGCCTGCTTTGTCTATCTGCAAAGAATTGTTCTCTTGTACGTAAACATTATTGTATTCTGAAACATTGTATTGTTAATCAAAACGTGGGAAAAGAAAGTGTAGCAACCTTCTCACATTTCAACTCTTTACTTAGGTATGTTCAGAAGGACCCAAGAACAAACCCTTTTAAAAACTTTAATACATTTAAAATTATCGCCATACATAGTAATCCATAGCACGATCTAGAAAATTCTTTAACTACGTAGAAGATGTCTCTTTTATATCCATATCGCACGAATTCCAGTCACAAACACGGGTCACGTTTGCAACAAAAGACCCTTAGCGATCACGTGTAACCAAACATCCAGACTAGAGGACATAAGAATACAAATAAATAAAAGAGGTTACTAGACTATAATACTAACCTACTTACAAGGACACTCGAAGACAACAAAAAAAAGAAAAAAATTGGGAGGCTTTAAAAAAAAGAAGAGCTGTCAAAATTTGAAATAAGAATTTGGACTATAAAAAAATAAAAATATTAAAAAAGGTTAGTGTTTGTAAAGAGGTTGCACTTACGTGTTGGGTTCTACTCGTGCAGATTGCCACTGTGATGTTCCAGCTTCGGTCCCCCTCAATTGTCAGCAGGATATGGCTCATTTGCACTGACTACTCAACTGTTGTGAACCTCTTACATCTAATATTGCTAATGTTATTTACGCGTCACATTGTACCGACAATTTGTTTTCAATGCTCCTATCACGCATTATTCGTGAGGATGAGTTATGAAGAATGCGGGAAGGACGAGGTATTGTGGTGTGCTAATTCGGTACTATTCTGGATGTAGGCGGAGGAAACGGAGGTAGCTGGTAATAGATTTGTTTCCCACGGTTGTGGACGTTTTCTGATGACGTGCTGATGATGACGTCTAACGAAGGGCTCATTTTGCTGAAAGAAGGTATTCAGTAAATTCAATAACTTGCTTTTACCAAATTCTGTCTGATAACTTTATTATAGGATTGATAAATATACCTACAACAAGCTGTTTTCCATGATTTCACCTGTGTCCTGAGAGACCTAGTTTCCGCTCCTGGATAAAAGTAACCTATGCCTGACTCTAAGATTCATTTTAATGATGCCTGTAGTTTTTGGCGTAAAAGCATGAAATGGAGACAGAGAGATAGACTTCTGCAAGTATTATAATTAGGGATGAATATCGGTATTTATATTTACAATAAACCACTCAAATAGGATTGTGCCAGGACCAGGTTTGTTTTTTGGCAAAACAAAAAATATAACCGATTGTGAATCCCACGTAAATTGCGCTTCACGTATAAATAAATAAATAATATTGGCGTTATTTGTTTTTTTAACTAGACCCATAATGGCAGGCTTTTGAGTCACCAATTTCTCTATTCGGTTTCCGCTAACCCCAGATTGTGTGAATGTGATTTTTAATTATTAGCTATTAGCCGTTTTCCCGCGGTTTCACCCGCGTCCCATGGATGCTACTGCCCGTACCTAGATGCCTATGTCAGTCGGAAAGAGAGTAGCTTTCCAACAGTGGATGAATTTTTCAAATCGATTCAGAAGTTACGGATCAAACAATCAACCAAACAGAAAATATGTTATAAGTCATTATATTGGTAAAGATTTGGCTCGATATTTATAAAACGTTTCCAACACACGTCAAAAAAAAGGTGTGTCAACGTTTGCACAACAAAACCATACATAAAAGTCCAAGATAATGAGTTTATAGCCCACTTTAATCTCTTGAACATAAAGTGTCATAATTTTATCTTTATTAAGGAAGGATGTGACATCTTCAAAGGTGATCGTTAGTATGAAATTTCAGCCGTTATCAGTACTTAAAGTACTTAGCAGTTAATGTAATAAAAATTGCGTGTCTGCCCTTGAAATAAAATTGTGTGGAGAATTAACTCGAAACGTACTCGAATGAGTTGAGGCTTTAACTGTGTTATGTAAGAAAATGTGAGATAAAGTTTTTGATGTATGTATTATATTTATATACTAGCTGTAACTAATTTCTGCACACAGATAAAAAGTAGCCTACGTTCTTTCAAAGGATCGATATACGTGTGGTTAATTACATTTAAGTAAATTTTCGATTTAAGAAAATTCTATTTCTCATTAATTGGGCTGTTTAGCACTGAAAAATAAACCAAATTGGACTAATAGTTTCTGAGATTCGCACGTTCAAAGAAATAAACGAACTCATGAACTTTATTAAATTAGAAAAGATTTATCGCATGAGAGAAGTCGTGTCACAATCCTTGTCATTGTAAGAGGAAGCCTGTTAACGAATCACATAGGAACAACATAACCAAAATTTACATTCCAGACATGATTTCGCAATACATTTTTAACGTCCTTTCCTTGCTAATTAACTTGCAGCCTCGGTAATAGCAATCCATATCGAGATTATCATTGTTAGAGCATCAGTCACACGTGATTGAGCTCGCTTCAACTGCCAATGTTACGGTAGCTGCAAACAATAGCAGCTCTGTGAATATATTAGCAGGACTTGCGATTTCCTTATTTATGTCATTGAACATCCTTGGTAGTCGTTACGGGTGGTCAGTAAGCCTGACAACCAGTATACCAACGTGTATTGCGTCTCCCGGGTTGAGGAAGTCAGACCGGCAGTTGCTCCATGTAAAACACTGGTAGGTACTAAGCTTTATCCGGTTAAAATGGAAGCCGACCCCAACATAGAAGGACTCGGGAGATGATGACTTGCGATTTCCTTCAAGAAAATCCAGGTACGTGGAGTAGCACTGAACACGAGTGAAGCCGCAAACGAAATCTAGTCATCAAAGTACGAGTATTTTCCATGGTCATTAAGAGCCGCAATCAGCACCATCATTAACAGGCACGCACATGTGCTATGATTGACGAGGAAAATAATAGTTAAAACATATTATATGAGCGAATACTAGGAAATGCAATGACAATTGTAGGTATGTTTTATGAAAGGGTCAAGATCAAAGACGAGGTTCATGTCTCGTGTGTGTAGTTTATTAATGAAAATAGCTGTTTCCCGCAGTTTCATTCAACACCCTTGGGGACATACTTCGGGTATCAAACATGATGGAGAGAGGCCATAAGGTTAGGCGAAAGCTACATATATCAATAAATAGAAGAGAAAAATAAAACAATAATTGACACAACAATTCTGCAATACAATGCAGCATTATACTAAACAGCTAATGCCTCACGCTGGTTTTCTATTTAGCAAAGAAAGAAATCCGTGCTTGATTTTTACGGACCCAATGCATAACTGCAAGCTAAAAAGCTCGTATTTCACAAAATTTCATTTAAATTGGCTGGCGGGGCCTTCGCAAATGAATCAAAATTAAACAGTAAAACGTTTCCATTTCATTTTTATTACCCACAAGTCACGTTATTAACATTCATTAAAACCGCATCAAATTAAATTGTAATCAAGAACGACTTTACCCACAGCTGATTTACGAAGAATTTAATATTTGTCTATGTGTGAATCATTTTGCGAACAATCATTATTATCAATTATGAATTTAAATTACTTATGAGTTATTGTCTTGTGAATTTTGTAGGCGGTATTAAGAACCTTGGTAATTTAACTTGTTATAATTTAAAAGATATTAATTCAAATTGTGCAAAAGAAGTGATTAACGCTTAATCTGAAGGCACTTTCAATTGGTAGGTCTAGGCTGCAATTTTAACATTTTTGGCGGTCGCTATGGGCAGTCAGAAACTGGTCTTACCAAAAAGTGTTGGGTTGCCCGGGTACCAAACTGTGTTGAGGAGATCATATAAGCAGTTGCTCCTTGTAAAACACTGGTACTCTGGCAATATTTCTTTAGAAATAAGCATTATCCTTTGTGAATTCTTTCTTTCCTGTCCTGTTTCACATCAAAATTATGATTAAATAAATAGGAAGAGGGTAGGCAGATAATCTATAAGTGCAGATGATTCTTTTCTCATCCAATTTCGTATTAGATACGCAAGACATCTGCAGGTGTTCCGCTAGTCTCTCAAAACAATAAGCCGAATAGACTGACAGTAATAGAAAACATATTACTGTTGTACACACAGAGCTATCGGAATTTTAAATATTATTACTACTAACTACTAACCTACAACAGTGTTTAAATTCTACGAGAAGTATGTGTTGTGTACTATGATAGCGTAGACTCGTTTCCCGGGACATTTTTAGTGATAGAATTTTGGGTGTTTATTTCGTCTACTGAGATTATTGTCGGTATTCAGGTATTGTCATTTTCCTGTTAAGCCTTTTCCCGACTATGTTGGGGTCGGCTTATTTATCGCTATTTTTAAAAGACTTCGAAAAAACGAGTCTCTCAATTCTCCGGGATACTTTAATTATTTATTTAGGGAATTAATGTTTCATTTTTTTTTCTAAAATTTTATGTCATGGATCTCTGAAAAGTAACGCCTAATTTCATATTTTTAATGTAGGTACATATTATTCACCGATTACTTAAAGACGCCTAGACCGATTTACAAAAATCATTTCTTTATTCTGGTACGCGAAGAAGTTCTCACGAAACGCAGATGAGACCGCTGTGGCGGTATCTAGTAGGTACATTCATATATACACACTGTCAATGAATGTGTGTATCAATGAATCTGTAGACAGGAACTAGCTATATATTTAATGACGTCATGCTACTACCGTCTATTAGATTAGGACACAATGATTTCCTTGTTCATCGTATAAGTATGACGTACATGAAAAACCTGGAGAACACATGTTGAGGGGTATTCATTTTGATTTTCTGTTCATATTGATTTAAGGCTGGGAAATCTGCTAAAAGACTTCTATTTC
The DNA here is from genome assembly GCF_030705265.1 of Helicoverpa armigera. Lineage (NCBI taxonomy): Eukaryota > Metazoa > Arthropoda > Insecta > Lepidoptera > Noctuidae > Helicoverpa > Helicoverpa armigera. The sequence continues at coordinate 1,668,537 of NC_087131.1, read as the reverse complement.
TTTGAGTGCATACCTAGATTCTCAGAAAAACTGATTCTATCTAATCACCCTCATCACTGCCATTCCAATATTATTGTGTTGAACTTAATCTTTAAAATTAGAAGAGATTTAGATAGATAGGTATGTTTACCTACTTTATTATGTACAGCACTTTAAATTTTAGAGAAACTAAAAAAATATATAAATGGTCTTACTAAAAAAAGTTAAGCAGACGTTAGTCACGGGTATACTCTATACAAAATTTTCTAAGACACCTACTGATCATTGATCGTCTGTTTAACTTTTTTTTGTAGCAAGACCAAAAAAGTTTAGGTGACACAATGGGCGGTCTTATCGCTAAGAGCGATTTCTTACAGAAAAGTTTTTATGCGAAGAGATTATTTCATAACAAAACGCGCGAAGAAGTTGATGATTGAAAACATTAACAAGTTCTATTTTTAAATTCAGAGCCACGAAACGATTACTTTTTATTTTTATATTCGGCATCGATACCAATGAAAAGAATCGATTCTTGCTGAAATACGAACTCGAGAATCTTTAATAAGTGTTAAAAAAAACAGTTTTTGTAACAATAATTTCGTAAATAACTCAATTATGCCTAAGGGAAGGTTCATATCGGATGGAACATCCGTCGCGTATCGGCAAAAAGAATAAACGTATAAAAACAGTTGACAATTCGCACTCAACCAATGATACGTTAGTGCGTTCTTTGTACATTTACGATAATTCTCGACGTATTTTCTGTCAGATATGAACCTACCCTAATGATTAATGAAATTCACAAAGTTATATTTAGAACTCGAAAATTAGGTGTAATTTAAACTTTTTCACAACTTTTCGTACCCCTTTTGTTTTTAATTACATAGGTACGCAGAACTTTGTTGAACGCAAAGATTTCTATTGAATTAGGGAGTTTTTGAAAAATGTTTTTGTACTTATAATTGGTCACACAATGCAGTAGACTAAAAAAGAATGTAATATTCTTATTTATGAAAAGTCAACTCATTTTTTAATTTTCATATTCTCAACCTGAAAAATTACAATATCAAAAATATTTAAATATCTAATCACTGTTTTTAATTTTATTTAGATCAATTTGTTTTAATTAGTTTGAGCAGTAGCGTAAAACATCTCAACTTAGGAACTCTTCAACAAATTACACAACGAATATGAATGAAGATTAGCCAACTATGAAATCACAACATAAAGTAGGTTTCACACATTGTAGCCCACGCGTGCACATACGCTAGTCTGGAGATTAATCGCGATAAACATATATTAGGAAACGAATAATCAGAAACTACAAGCTGAGACGGTGTTACTGCAACTAAAACATTATGATGAATTTGAAATCATAAAGAAAAGCTGTCATAGAAATAACGCTTGATGCTTGAAACGCCTATAATATTAAAATGGATTCTTACTTTTTTGACAATGTGAGTCGTGGTGGCCTAGTCGGTAAAGAACCAACCTCTCAAGTATGAGTGTGGGTTCGATACCAGGTCAGGCAAGTAAAAATGTAACTTTTCTAAGTTTGCATGTACTTTCTTAGTAGGTATATCTTGGACACTAATTATTGTGTTTATAGGGCACGATAAACTTTAGGTCCGGTGGTCATTGAACATCTTTGGCAGTGATTACGGGTAGTCAGAAGCCAGTAAGTCCAACAGCCAGTCTTACCTGGGATTGGGTAGTCAGAAGCCAGAAAGTCAACCAGTCTTACCAAGTTATTCGGTTGCCCGAGTAACTGGGTTGAAGAGGCCTAAGGTATGCATTATAAAGTCTATCTAAAATTAAAAATCTTAAAGTAAGGAAGTTCACAAGTACACAGCGAATATCCATCTGGTTCTCAAAACTTATATATAAAACTCGGTCAGTCCGGTCCATTCAGCCATGTGTGTTTTGACCCCAAAAAACCAAGGCAAAGGCATCTTCACAGAAAGCCGGATTTATGAATCATAAAGAGAATGCATACAACGCAAAGTCAAAGGAGGTTTTTGCTCTCAAAAAAGAACCATAAACTCCATGGAAAAATGACGTCACAAATCGCTTTTTGCCGAAAAGTATTCGTCATCGTGTTACACTTTCTTAGAACGATAAGGAAATAGATTAAAATAAATATGTATGCGGTTTAATCTCCCATAACATCAAACAAGGTGTTATGGTATTTCCCCACCGCAATACCTGTCTGAAGACCGAATTTTATAATTAAAATGTATAATCCGTCAATTTAAAAACAGAATCAAAATAACTAGTTCTAAAAATACAACGCTTTTCCTGGATTATAATGATTATGCTAAATAGTTTTTTGTCTTACACACAAAACTACGTTCCAAGGTCATTCGTAACTGCTTTTCTTACCTTACTACTCATTGGCCAGCGAAATAACTCGCGGTTGTATAAATACTAATTTATGTTGACACAGCTGTGGTAAGGAATACAGGTGTGCTAGGGGCCAACCTAAAATGGTCGGTGAATACGTAAATTACGTTCACGGTAGGAGCGTGCATATCGCCATAGATTGGAGTCGCGCACACAGCTCGTAGTCGTTCCGTTTGAAATTCAAATTTCGAATTGTGATTTGTTTTTTTTTTCGCTTTAGAGGATTCTATGTGATTTTGTTTTTTTTTTTTGTTAGTTTGAATTTGAAAGTGGAAGTGTTTTTGAGAACCCTTTTTGGATTGGTCTGTGGCGGTAAGTTTACAATAAATACTTTTTAACAACTTGAAATAATTAATATTTGAGAAATTGGGGACGTAAAAAGTATTAAGTTACATATTTCATTTTGTGTGGTTAGGTCCATTACTCCATTGTGACTTGGTATTCCACTTTTGTAAATTAAAATTCTAATTGACTCGGTGGTCGAATATATTAAACATTAATTAGTGATTATAAATAGATTAAAAAATCACGTGTCTATTATACTTTTGAAAGGGTTGATTAACCTTTACACACTTTTGCACATAGTTAAAAATACCCGTCTTATTTATATTTATAAAGAATGTGTTTATATTAGTCGACTGCAAAAGTGTTGTAATTTTCAACAGAAAAGTAAATTCAATTAGCAGGTTATCGCGATAAAAGTACCAATAGTTTTGTGTTTCTTTGCAAATATAACAACGATATATTTTATTATTTAAATCTACCCTACCTTCGTAATATTAATATTTCCTATTGTCTAATGCATCTATGTACCTAATCTATGTAAATAAACATTATCAGACACTATTAATGGTTTGTTTGTATTTATAGGTTATTTTTAGGCTTGATATCTGACTGAAAATTCAACAATCAACTGTTTATTTACCTTTTCAGTAAACCAATATATGATAAGTGAACCTAAGATAGGAATAGATTTCATTGATCAGTTGTTATGCAGATACTTCAAATAATTGTTTTAAGACGCGGATACATAAATAATTTGCTAGCCTAGCCTACTTCCTACAAAACTACGATTGTTATCAAAATTTTTCAGTAGCTTTTACGTGATGGAGCAAGAAACATACACAATTCCATCTACACCTACATCTCAATACATCGACCTTGTGTGATGTGATGAAAACTACCAGAAAACACAGTTCCCGAAACGGATTCATAAACCATAATTATTTGTTTTGGTACATAAACATAATATAACAAATGATAATTGAATGGAGTGTTATTATCATGCCTTTTTGATACTATTGATACTGAATGACATGTTGAAACTTACATAAGTACATAATATATACAGTCAAACTGAGAACCTCCTTTTTTCAAGTCAGTTAAAAATATTTCGCACAATACACATGTTGTGTCCTCTATATATTTTAGCGGCCATCTGTTTTAATTAACCATTCAATTAATCTATTCATAGCAGTATTCAATCATCACTCCATTTAAAATGCAAAAACCGGTTAACACGCGATTAGCTGAAATAATGGGTTCAAGGTTAAGTTTTTTCGGGATTATCTCCAGTCTTTACCAAACATTTGCGGAATCAATAACAGACTTATCATCATCGTCAACCTCCAAACCTTTTTCCCAACTACATATGTTGGGGTGGGCAATAACAGACTTATGGGAAACAGTAAAGATACCAGAGTACTTGATGATGACAAAGACCCATAGTAGTCTCTGCCGCATAGTAAGACCTTTGAATATCATGGAGGATGAGTGCGTAAAGTAACGTAAGACGAATAAGATAAGTATGTAAGAATCGTGACGAATAGAGGCAGATGGGCTCGACTAAAAACTAGAAAACTTGTCTAAAATGTATGTGATAACTAAAGAGACCCAGAATTAAAACGAGTCACATACTAAGGAGAAGGTATTGTGATTATGCCAATATCGATAAAGCCACATGAAAAGGATCCAAAACTTCATGAACACCACTAGCAAGCAGTATAACAGCAATTAAGTGAAACAAAGACCATGAATAAAATCATAGAACTAATTAAGTATCAATGAATCGTTACGTAAACCCATGGAAAAGGAAAAAACAACATTAATGATCGGAATTACCTAAATAAGAACAAATAATACTAACAATTTTCCACCTGGCAACATTAATCACATAAAGAGGTCAGTAGTCTACAATTAAGTAATTTGTACGAAAGTAGTAATACCTTTTTGCACCTATGTAAAGTGATTTCGCAAATAATGGATGCAATAAAGAGTAATGGCCGGTTTCTTGCAGCAATGATTCTCTTTGCTGCTTTTGAACTGGTAAAGCGTTCAGTTTGAGTTGATAAAGCAATAATAAAAATGTATCGTGCAGTATGTTTACATACTAGTCCAAATATATACGAGGTCCCTATTCAGAGAGGATCCAAAACTTGATGGTTCAAAAAGAAGATTTTGAAGCCAGCTTACTGAAACTTTCATTTTGACAAATGGAAAAACAGATGAATTCTTTCCCAAAGCGATAATTTATCACAATCACAAAATATATTGCAGTTATTGGTAATTTTATTAGTTGATCATAATTTTAGAGAAGGATGATTTTGACATTTATATTACCTGTAATGTCTCAGACCAAAAACCTTCTAACATCATAGGTATAGTATTTCTAAATGATGAGCAAATTACACTAATGGAAGGTCAAGGGTGCATTAAAGAAGAAAAAACAAGACAAGTAGAACTTCCAAGTGCATGATGCATCCCGTCAAACGGTAGAATGAGGGAAATAGATTATTGTGCTCAAGTAGGTGATATCATGAGCTACAGTAATTGTGGTACGTGCAGTGCTCAATGATTTAAGTGATAATGATAGCTTGGTTAATACTGGTTCCTTGAAAACTGACGGTAGCATTCAAAATAATGATGCGGTGGTGGAGCCGTCGATTCTAGTTTTATTTCCCGGGATCAAGAAATAATGAGAACTACAGCTGACTGCCCGGCCTTTTCCCAACTATGATAAGCTCTGTAGCCTACCTGGATGTAGCTGAGTACCAGTGTTATTCCATGGAGCGACTGCGTATCTGACGTCCTCACCACAGTGAACTGGACAACCTGATATCTGCAGGCAAGGCATTGGAATTGACTGCAAATCTACCTACTTACTGTTCAATTGATTCAGTTAGTCACTTTATTCATTTAGCTGATTCATTACATACTAATAAAGCTGTGTCTGATTACTGGTTAAGTCAAAATGCGGTAGTTCTACTCGCCCACACATTCTTTCTACTTCACAACAAAACTGATCAATTGCAATGCGGGTTCTCAAACAATTGAAAGTTGTTGCTACTGCTCTAGTTGAATACATTGTTTGACATTCTATCCATCGATGCTAGTTTTATATTGTTTATTTTTTAATAAACATTTTTGAATTTAGACAAGAATAATTATTTTTGCTCTTATATGGTTTTTACCGGCATTGTTTTTTACCGTAGCTAACTGTATAGACTCCTTTATTTTTTTACACATCACTCGATTTAGATTATTTTCAGTATAGATATCTTATACCAGATTCGATACAGATCAATGCTGTATTTTATTTACATTGAACCTAGAATACATCAATAAAAGAAAAAATATCATCCTCCGCAGAAAGTTACTCAAATTCTTTAACAAATTCCAGCCAATAAAATATCACCTTAGTACCAATTTTTCATAACAAACGCCTCACGCAGTGTTATCGCACCCGCATGCTCATTGGCCACGCCGATGCATTGGACATAGTCCCTGCTGCTGTTATGCGTATTATACTACTAACTCGCTTTGAGTTTGAGTTTGGTAGTACCTGCCTAGTAAAAATTATTGCGTTTTACGAGCATCTCCGAAGCTAAAATATCGCACACTGCGCTCACCAACACCTCCAGCTTGGCAATGGTATGGGCAGCTTAGGGAAGGGTTTTCTCCAGTAGTGGAAATTTTAGGCTGTGCCTACGACGAGGAGTGTGATGACCATAACCAGGATGGATGGACAGTGGGGTAACGATGTGACTGGAAAGAGTGTCATTTGTGAGACGATGTCGCTCAGTCAAGAAAAGGACATACTGAGCCGATAGAACAACCTACAAAGAGTTAGGGCAGGGAGATGATGCTATGAAAACTATCCTAGTGAGACTAATGTCGGTGACGGTGAGTGTGACAATTGTGTTGTTACTTGACTGAGCGATAGGTCCTTCATGAACGAAATTGTCTACTAAGCATTTAAAGTGTTTAACTCCAGGGTCGCCACAATTCATCGTCGGTTATATCCCTATTTAAGTGAGAAGGTTAACCACAAAAACAATAATGTTTAAATAATATCGTAATATACCTATAGGCATAAATATTTGCTACATAAATCACTTTCCAATAACTGTCGAATTGTTATGTTTAACTACACATTATTCATAGCAAAAACCCATAAACAATGCCTACGTTTTATACTGCACAATTTTCTACGTTTAGTTTCTCTGAAAATTGCAATAAAATTACAAAATGACTAGAAGCTGACTACAAAATATTTCGATTGGATATAAAAGCTATGTGCATCATTTCATATACAATTTCATAACAACGTATTGTGAGCATCAGAAGATACTTTATACCCTGTGTGTGCCGTATTGAAGATATGACTATGTAGAACTACAAATGTCAATAGACAAAAAAATATCATAATCAGCTGCGAAACACAGCAGTCATTGAAAAGAAAAACAGTTAAGTAGGTACATTTCCAAAAATGTCACAGTTTAGTTTACCAGTAAATAATCTAGTAAAACTGACCGTAGCTGCACAAATCGTCAAAGCGAGCCAAATGCAATGGATTGCAATGGTCCTTGTGCACAATGCCAATACGAATCGTAATTATTATAATTACATTTCTTTGAATTATGCCAATTGCTAAATTATTGAGCTCATTTCGTGGTATAATTTCATTTGCAATTGCTGTGTCTGCTAGACTCATCAACTCGCCGACGATGAGCGATTTGATAAGGTGATGCGATACATTTTTTAGCTCTATGGATGAGACGTGTTCCTCCTTGATTCGAAAGAATATTAGTCCGAAATCTGACCATCTTGTTACTGTCATCTTTGGCAGTAGTTACTAATAATTAAAAGCCAGAAACTCTTACAAGTTTTCATACATGCGGTAAAACACTGATCTATAGGCACTTAGCTGCAACCAGGATTAACATCTTTCTCATTTTTATCACTCATTTCTCTGCCGTGATGTGTGTTGTTTTTCCTCAGTCGTTTTCATGTACAAAGGCTGATTTTCTTTTTATAAGTAAAAGGCTAGTGACTTTATATTTTTAATTCCAACTGAAGCACACGTGCGTTCGGTACAACTTTCAAATGCAGATGCCACTGTATTTACCTCTAGTTACCTTTTATACAACTAAGTTGTTATAACACTAATTGATATAGCTTATTGTATTTGAAAACAATAAGGTAATATCTATACATCACCATTGGCTGTTACATTGATAGCTTTCCCAAGCTATCAAATAACTAATTTGCATCTAATTGCATTTCAATCGAAGGTTCGAAGATTAGACTTTATATTCTTGTTTATTAAGAGACAGTTATTTTGGTTTATCATGATTGATGATTACCTATCGGTGCAAGATAGGTATATCTATTTATGACGTTGATATACGTACTAAAGAGTCTGTAAGTATGAGTAAATGACCTGTACACGCGCTTGCGCAAATATAAATGATTTTTCTTTATTTCTTTACTAATAACACAGAATATTTTGTGACTACATCATTTTGGCCCGTGACGCAAATCGTACTATTCACGTGTCTAGTTTTCCTCAAACAAACGAAGGAAGCCATCACAAAAAACCTGCCAAAAATGACAAAAAATTGCAATTCCAAATATAAACCACACAATAAGGAAACAGCAGTTTTTGAGATAGGCATACCTATCTATACATTGACGGCTGTGACCGTCTATTCGCAGACCTGAAAATTTGTTACGCTCTGAAAATTTGCAAATGAAAGACTTAGTGAAGGATATAACTATTATTGTAATAGGATAGTAATACCAAATAATGTATTGTTTGATATTGAGCGTTATCTAACACGAATATGGCAGATTTGACAATTATTTGAATGTTTTTGTTAATAACCAGATGATCATGTTACTGGTGATAACAGAGGTTGGTGCTCTCGTCAATGTTATTAACTAAAATTATTTGAGTGGCTAAGTGGCAAGTGCGAACTTCTTCCAATGTATTTCCAAAATTAGAGTTCGAAAAAGGTACCATTTATTCCAGGGTATACTTATATAGAATCTTAAGAAGAAGGTACAGTCAACTTCAGGTCAGTGGTAACAGTTGTATAGGAAAATCGTACTTATTACTATTGAGTTAAGGTGCATGACAGTTACCACTGATGTGCAGTCTACCGTACCTACCTCAGTACTGATATTTACTGCATCAGACTAGAGAAGACTTAGACCTAGACTGCGAGGTTTTGCCTTCGGATTATTTCTTTTCATACACTCGTCTTCGTTCTTATATTTCAATTGTCAAGAAATACGGTATTGCTACTGCCTCGTCCATTGTCATCAAGAATCAATAGCGAACAGCGAGAAGCTACAATAATTGACGAAACAAAGTGCCATTATTTCAAGGTAGTTTTTGACAAGGACGCCTTTAACGCTAATTATAGTTGAGGTATATAACGTAATTGTAGGAAGGCACTTTCTGGCTGGTAAAACTGACTTTCTTGCAGCATATCTAAGTTGATTATCACAAGACGAAGAAGTGGAAATTGCTGGTGATAAACAAATGCAAGCCACTTGACCGCGTGGTCGAGTGGTGTCAATTCCTGTGAAAGCTTTGTGCGGATTAAATAGAGGCATGTGTGATTCACCTAAGTATAGTGAAAGAACAGGAACAAATAGGTCTTAAAACTACAACAATTAGGTACAGTGTGCATGGAATTTTGTCCTCCACGATGTGCACAATACCTACCACCGCCGGTGTACAGAACAATAATCCGTAACCACAGAGCAAATAAATTATAGACACTCAAAGCCGGTAGGGCCACATAATGCATCAGTAATTACCTACCTGTGGCATATAAATGACATTTTGCTGTTTATTAATAGCCGTTTAATAACTTATGATGTGACCTGTTCTGAAGTCATCCATATAACTTAGAACATTGCCAGTTCTATATTTGGGCAATCTCGTTGGAAATGAAACCGCGAAAATTATACCTAATTATACCTACCAAAACCACATAGGTGAGGTATTGATACGTAGGTATTTGTAAAATTACCTACTTCATACATTTAACTTTCTTCCGTGTTTTGGAAGGCACGTTAAATTGTGGGTCTTGATTGTTTCAAAATTCAAGCCAAAAAGTCTTAGGTACAAACAACCAAGTAACTGGTGAGTGTCAGATAGGCAGTCACTCCATGACCTGTGTACAGTCATCTTCAGATCACTGGTAACAATTTTATAGGAAAATCGTACTTATTACTATTGAGTTAAGGTGCATGACAGTTACCACTGATGTGCAGTCTAGGTACCGTTCCTGTAAATCTATTGCTTTTGGTTAAACTCCAACGCGCAAAAACAGGGAAGATTCCTAATCTGTTGGAAAGTTTTAAAATCTGCCCACAGCTGTTCTATCTCGAATCTATATGAAGACAAAATTGTATCGTTGTTAAGCCAGTTCTTATGTGTCACTCAATATCCTACAATCAGTCGTAACCGCAGAACACCAGAAGCATTTTTAAAACATTACTTTGTAGTGTGTAACCACCATGACGTGACCATCTTTATGCAATCACCCTCATGGTTAAACCCACTGCACTTAGATAATTAACCCAACTGGAGACGCTATTGCCGTGCCTTCCCATCTGCTAACAACCGTGATGTAGATACATGACCATGTGTGCGTAAATTTTGTTTTTGTGGGCATCGTAAGGATGTGTTCATGGCGGTTCCGGTTGGTTAAATGCTCTTAGCCACTGAAGCACAGTAATTTCCTAATCATCAATTCGACACACTACCCACTATACTATTACAATCACGTGTCTTGATAATCAACTTTATAGCACGAATCACTGAATCGCCAATGATTCATTCTCATTTTGATCGGAAATTAAATTATTTTTACTAAGAATTTTGTTATTAGGAACTCCCAATGCTTTTATATCTAAAGGTAACTTCACAGTTAGCAACTGATATAGTGATTATAATATTGTTTTAATAATAACATTTAACTAATATTAGAAAGAGTTTTTTGCTCCCAATAATTCGAAGGCCATCAGAGTGCGAATGGACTTAATTAAAATAAAAGCCGGGTAGATAATTCATTGAGTAGATAGGTAGGTTAGATAGATACTTGCGTGTAACTAACAGTATTGATTATACGAAAACATTAGCTACACCTTAGTTTCACAGACGTCGTGCATTTTTCTATCAATACTCTAACAAGGTGTAGCTCCATGTAGCGTGCAAAATTGTGTTTTTTTAACCATTAAACTAACGATGTCCTCGTATCGCCATTGTTTCAGAATGAATTAGCAACATGACCCTCTCGACGAGCCGGCAGCAGTTCCTGGCCTATGAATCCCAAACTCCAGAAGATATCCAATATGGAAGAAGAGGAGGAATATTCATATCCAACTGCATCTGCATCTCTTTCATCTTCTGTGCAGTTATTGCTGCAGTCATAGTGGGCGTCATTGTGCACTTCATCACGTTCTTCAAGGTAAATCCGAGCTTACTCACGTCACATTTTTTATGTTCGAATACACAAGTATATAAAATCTCGCTCAAGCTGACGCTTATCTAATCTGCAACCAACTCCATGAGACGTTGCCCGATTTCAAGTTCAATTGTTATCTCGTAATAATACTCCTTATCAGTTTTAATTAAAAGCTACCGTCTTTAGTATGTTTTTTATCGAACTTTAATTCCGCAGTTACACGCTACTCCCTGCCTTTTGCGGATGGAAGCGGTTTAATAATCGTAATACAAACTGCTTGGTCCCAAATAAACGAGACCTTTGCCAGTTGCACCCAGTTCTGAAAAACATAAAACGTCAAAAGTCAAAATGACAATCGATCATTGAGTGTCTGAGAGTGCGCGATATTCGTACAATATTTTATTTTAAATAATAATTACCATTTATTTCAACGATAGTGCAAAAATGCGATAGTTTGAATAAATAATACGTGAACTCTTCAGTAAATACTGCATTTTATAACCTGTGATATTTTTATTTAACGTTCAAAATGTTTACGATAACAGTTTTAGTTTTTATTATGTTTGAAGGAGTTTTTATAAATGGAAATCAGAATGTAAGTACAAATAATTGCATTTTCGTGAAGGAATAGGTGCGTTGTGGTGTCCTGTACTTTTGTGTTTTCAAAGCTGAGGCTGGGCTCAATAAAAAAGCTCTTATCGGCCAATATTTTTTCAGACAAAAACATATTCTACATAAATGGTTCCTTCTTTTAATCTACTCATAATATAATTAATTGTTTACTAATTTAATAAATAAAAAATAAGGAACTTTGACTGGCCAAAATCATGTTTCAATTGCCATGTAAAACAGAAGTCTCAAACTATAAAAGTTTAATTTCAGTATAATTCTAATAATTTTGATTTGCCAAAATATAAGTAATAATAAAGAAATTGACTGGCGAAATCATGTTTTAACATCAAACACTAAATAAAAGTTCTACTAAATCTTAAATAACAAAGCTTTATGGATAATAAATCTGTTTATTATTAAGTTGAAATTGATTTCACTTTCATAAAGTAATTATGAAAAACATGTATTTTACAAGGTCTGTTACAATAACAGCAACAATATTCAACATCCATTTTTTAAATCATTTTCAAATAAGATAAACAATTAATAGCAGAGGCAATAATGGGCCATGCTTACACCCACTGCTACTGTAATAATCAGACACAACTTAATTCTTGTCTTTTGTTCCAGCTTTCACAAAAAACAGTAGACTTCTGGGATGAAACTGAACCGTTTGGTCTATCAAGTGCACCGTCACCAGACCTCAGACTCCCTTCCTACGTAGTGCCAAGTTTCTACAGACTGAAACTAAAAGCTGAACTAGAAAACTCCACGTACTCCGGGGACGTATACATCACTATACGTGCCAGTCGGAGCACCAAAGAAATTATATTACATTCTAAGAACCTCAGTATTAGTAGCAATGCTAAGCTTACCGAACAAATCTATGAGAAAATTGAGACGTTACAGTCTCCGAAAGTCAAGAGGGATGTTGAGGCTGCGGTAACGGCTACAGAGAATGTTACTGCTTTCGATGTTCCTACGACTCCAGCTGCTGTTGATCAGAATGCAACAGAGTCAACAGTGGCAGAAACAACAACGGTTGCCAGTAATGAGACTACTTTAAGTACGGATATAACACAACCGCCAACTCCAGTTGATACTGAAATAACCCACAGTGCGGTACGGACCATAAAAATCCTGTCCATAATAGAAGGAACTGGTGATAGACTAATATTGTCTTTAGAGTCTGCATTGAAAACAAATGTGGATTATATACTTCAGCTGTCTTTTGAATCAAAAATCTCCAACTCTTTGACTGGATTTTACAAGAGCACGTACATCAATGATAAACATGAGGAAAAGTAAGTCGTTTATTATGTGTGTTATGGCAGAATATGTTTGTGTTTGCCCTTCAGGGAATTACCTACTGTTTACTTAATTATCACCTTCATTAGCTTAGCCAATAATGTATGTAAAATAGCTATACTATATTTCAAAATGATCTATTACCACTGTCTTACCACATAATACTATACAACATCTTTTTTTATTTCATCAGTAATGTTAGTACATAATTTAATTAGGATTGACAAGCCTCTTTCTTTTAAGTATTCTTATCTCTTACAAAGCATTTATAGACCAAAGAAACTTGCTAGTCATACATTATCACATAATAGTATATAAACAATGATATGCTTCTCAAATTGTGACAAATTAAATCATTAAGGAACTTACCTAATTTGTCATTTTATATCTTTTTTTAAATTGTGTTCTATACTACTTGTGTATTTGTGTTCTGTACTGTAACAAAGAAGAAGCTTTTTTGTTTTTGCCCTGAAGGCTCCAAAATGAAAAAAAAAAGTTTTTTTTAATAATTGATAAGTTTCACTTTCCCGAGTAACATAAGCTATCTGGATACTTTGAGTATTTCCATGAAACAGATATTACTTAATAAGACATCTTCCGACACTGATATGCAACCTTATCTTCCAGGAACTTAGGGGTCACACAATTCGAGCCGACTTCGGCGCGGTCGGCGTTTCCTTGCTTCGACGAGCCGGCCTTCAAGGCCAACTTCGAAATCAGTATTGCACATCCTGAAACTGTCACTGCCTTGTCTAATATGAAGATTGTTGCTCAGGAACCTATGTGAGTAGAGAAGTTATTTAGTTACAAAATAAACAAATAAAAAAAATGATTCATTTAGGCTTTTATAAGCACTTGTCATTTTTGTAATGTACATGAGTACACAATACATAAGGTTGATTCTGGTTGGCCATTACAAAAGTAGCTTCCGATAGAGAAAAAAGGGCAAGAAACTCTGTGCTCAATTAGTGAGCAATTGAGCTGAGTGAAATATTGCTCCTTGCTATAATATGTAAAATTCAAGTGGCTTCTTGTATATTATGTATTGTGCTTTGATTAAGAAATTAGTGAAATAAAATTGTTAAAAATTAAAATGCAATCTGAAAGTTGATGGTCGTAAAACTGTTTATTTTACGTTTTTCAGTAGTTAACGATAAAATTGATTGATTACACTCGAATGCGTGAATTGTGTTATTAATCGCAGATAGCACGTGCTTGCGTAACTTCTTATTGATGTGTGTAACTTACAAATTAAACTTTTGCAAGTACAAATAATTACTATTTATTACATTAAGAGAATAGTTTGCTCATTTGCTGCCAAAACGGGTTGCAACCAGGGGTCTTTTGACAGCTTTCCACAGTCCTTAAAAGTATTTAAAGGGTTCTAAAATCGCTAAAAGGATGAATTTAAATATTTAAAAAGTATTTCTCGACGTCGACCAATAGTTGTGATGATAATTCTTACTAATTGCGTACCCATTCTGTCATCGATTCATGCTATCGGTTCACAATTGATCGATTGGTCAGGTAATAGCTTAAAGAAATTCATACGCCATTGGGTCCTTCAGTCCCAAAATGATACTCCCTTAAAACTGCAAGTCTTTAACTCCTACCATTTCTTCCACAGACCCGACCAACCCGGCTGGCAATGGACCCACTTCGACCGTTCAGTGAGCATGTCAACATACCTCGTCGCCTACGTTCTATCCGACTTTAAATCCCTAGAAACCAGTTACACAAGCAAAGACAACATTACTATTCCTATAAAAATATGGACAAGACCCGAATTGATAGGAAAAGCTAAATACGCTTCTACGATAACTCCGAAATTGTTGGCGTATTACGAAGAAGTTTTCGGCGTACCGTACGCGTTGGATAAAATGGATCTGATTGCTATTCCTGATTTCTCGAGCGGCGCTATGGAGAATTGGGGTCTGGTTACTTTTAGGTAAGTTGTTTTACCAGTCTTCTCAAGGGGTATCGGGTTGCAAGGGTTGAGGAGATTAGATAGGCTGTCGCTCCATGTTAAACTCTTGTACTCAGCTACCCTTATATCGACCCCAACATAGGCTTCATCAAAGTGGTGTGCAGAAGTTTTTAGACAACCAATAGGATTTTGTTATTCAATTACCATTTCTTAGTACCCTCCGCACATTCAATATTATTTCCGAGCGGAGAAAATCTATTGGTTTTTGCTGTGGTGGATTCGGTCCTAAATATGGTACGAACTGTACTCTAATTATATACTTAGCCAACATCGAATAAAATTACAGGTGTTAATTCTGACGTGTTTATGTCCGCAAAAACAAATGCTTGCAACCGGCTTAACCCAGTTTTAACCAGCTGATTACTGATCGTTACCGCATACACCTATACAAGAACAGCTACGGATCGTTACCCTTACTGATGACTCATTTTTTTATATATTTACTTATATTTACCGGAATCCTTTGTCTGTTCGTTTTTGTAGTCTTAACTCTAATCTGAGATAATGCTCATGGCCTTTGAAAAAAATATATTTTTTTAATCCCATTTTTTATTAAAATTATAAGCCAGTCTTCTGCCAGTAGTTTCACCAGCATACCATGGTAAATAATTTTCCTTCCATTTATCTAATCCACTCCCATTTATCCTTCCTCGATAAATGGACTAAGTATCTAACACTGATAAAAATTTGCAAATCAGTCCATGAGTTACTGAGTTAGGGCGTACAAACAAACAAATTCACCAGCTGTATAAAGTATGATAATCTCATTCTGTCTTAGAAACCTTAAAAATATTTAAAGGATAAGTCATCAGGTAGCCACAGACTTTAAAACCGCAAAGCGTAACCAGTTTTGAAAATAAAAGGTTATGTCATACTTGAAGTATGAGGTTGTGAATGACGTAAATAATGACATAATAATATTGTTTACTTGTTCTACGAGACAAGCTTGGCTGGGTTCAATTAACTTTGACAGTTAACGTCATGCCTGCGGTTAATGTGTTCGGTTAATTATTATTACCACTACTTTGTTCCTCTTTAAGATATTTTGCAACCACTGATTCCGAGGAAACTAAGTACTTACTACCCGCATCAAGATAAAAACAACATGCGTTTTCTCATATTGAAAACTATCGGTGTATCATATTTTATATAAATTGGTTCAGTAGTTTTAGCGTGACGCCTGACAGACGAACTTAAAAGAGTTACTATGGTATTTATAATATCAGTAAGGATATTGCTGTAGTCGCTTCCATAGAACAAGTTATTAGCCAAACTCGTGGTCTCATACAATTTTGGCAATATTTGCGTTTTAATCAAATTCAAGACAGATATTGATAAGTAATATTGTCAACTTATTTATTTGGGCATTCTACGTCTTGAACAAAGATCAGTTTATACCCAGCACAAACCAGTTTTATGTGAAATAATATTTTCATACTCACTTCTATACGCGTAATATCAGTCTAATCGTAAGAATTTTAACGCACCGTAGCGATAGGAAGGCGATTTCAACCGGCTTTTAGCGAGTAAGGAAGGTCGCTAGTTTAAACAATATTATTATATTTTACTTTAAAAATATATAATTTGAAATACTCTTTATATGAACAAAAAGCGTAACAAATAGCATTTAAATAATAAGTGCATCTAGGTATCTACAGTAGCATCTTGCCTCTATCCTAATTTGCTTTAAACTTAAAGGCATCCATCTCCCGAGCCTTTTCTCAACTATGTTGGGATCGGCTTTCACTGTAACCGGATGCTTGATGCTTGATGATTGCTTTAAACTTAAAAGATCTAGATATAACTGTAGAGGAGGAATGAACAAATCACATTTTGATTTTATTGTATTGCTACAAACAAATCAACATTTTTCTTTAGAAAATATGACATGTTATAAAAATTGCGACATGTGATTAGATGCTGTTCTATATTTTCTTCCTCTTTAAATAAAATTAAATTTCAGCAACAAAAGAACCTTCAGATGATGATTGTTTGTCTGTCTGTTTAGGCAGACTGTTAAAATGGCCTTTTCTCCTGTGGTAACTATGTCAATGCTAATAGAAAAGTCTTATCAACAAAACCATGACTCACTTTTAAGGCCATTAACTACCACTTAGAGCAATTACACATTACAAGTCGCTTATCAAAGGAAGAAGATAGTAAAGTTGTAATACGTGTCCTAGTGTAAATACCTACAATTTTAAATGGTTTGTGAATGGCTCAATTAACTATTTATTATCTTTGAGGATATGTCACATCGTGTATGAAATGACAAGAAAGGTTTACGCCTACGAAGAAGTTATTTCATATGGCAAGATTTTAATAAATGTCTAGTTTTCATGGCAAAGTAACTAAATACTCGTCCTACTATCTTCTCCAAGAAAAGATCCATTTACGTGTATACACTTTGGGTACAGAGGGGTACCGTATAAGGGAGAACATAAATTGGGGTGGTACATAAGGGAAGATATAAGGAAGTACATAAGTAGAGTAATTAGGTAGCTGTTAGAATATATGCCAGTTATTAGAAGAGTAGTCTAGAAGCCAGAAAGACTGGCCACCTTGCCAAGGGATATCGGGTTGCCCGGATAACTGGAATGATGAGATCAGATAGGCAGTCACTGCATGCGAAGACTGATACTCAGCTGCATCTGGTTAGACAGGAAGCTGCCCCAAACATAGTTGTGAAAAAGTTGGACAGATGATGATGACAATATGATTTTTTTCACAGAGAAACAACCCTTCTCTTCGATGAAGCGGAAAGCGTTCCCCGCGACAAACAGAACGTTGCTATCGACATAGCTCACGAGCTCGCCCACCAGTGGTTCGGCAACCTCGTCACCATGCGCTGGTGGACCGACCTCTGGCTCAACGAGGGCTTCGCGACCTACATCGAGTATGTAGGAGTAGACCATGTGAGTATATAGGCAATTTAGGTACTTAATTTAGGACTTCTGCTTACGTAATATGTACTTCAACCGAAAAACAGAATTGCAGGCATCTTTATTAACCACACAAAAAGGAGGTCATTCTGCAACCCTCAGTTTTGCCGTTGTTGTTTAAGGGCTCTGAAAGACCAAACTACCATATTCAGGTAGCAAGTGAAAAATATAAACTGATACCTGCCATTCTCTCTTGGCACTCCTTTCCTCTGCATCTACAGAGGGTGTAATCGTAGAAGATCAAGATGGAACTAGGTCGCAACAATTCCCACTGAGGTTGCAGTTTCTTTGCGTTGCACAATCACGTTTCGTCTTCCAAACTCCTCAAACCTGGCAGCAACTTTAAACTCAGTATTTTATTCTGAAATACCATGTTTTATTCCAGGTGGAACCCGAATGGAACATGTTCGAATCGTTCTCGCGGGACAAGATGGACCTTCTACGTTCCGATGCTCTAAAGAATACTTCTCCCGTATCTCGCAAGGTTGTGGACGCTTCGGAAATATCGCAGAAGTTCGACGAGATCTCTTATACTAAGGGAGCTAACTTGATACGTATGCTGAACCATACGATATCGGAGGAGCTGTTCCATAAGGGATTGGTGATTTATTTGAATCTATGGTAAAACTTTTGTGATGTCTTGATACTTGTTAAAAGTTTGTTTATGACTAAGTTTGACGGGCTTTTTATAAATAACCAGCGACCCAACTCTGTTTCGACTTTTTTTTTTGTTCTCTTCATGTTCTTACTATGTCAGACTATAACTGACTAAAACCCACCATGCATCTTCTTAATCCTTTTACGTACAAGGGCCGCGGTAACTCTTTCGAACAATCTCACAGACGCACGCCGACAAATTCCGTATGAAACATAAAAAACATAAAATATAAAACATACATATAAAACATAAAACATAATACTAGCATAGTTCGCCAAGATACATCGACCGTAGTGTCCATAGATAACCAGTTCTACCACAAAATAGGCATAATAAAGTACCTATTAATATCTTTTCAGGAAATACTCAAACGCGGAAGAAAACGACCTATGGGACGCGATGTCGCGAGCTACGGTATCAGATCCGACGCTAAAGGATCTGAGCGTGGTGCAGTTCATGAACTCGTGGACGCGGCAGGCGGGCTACCCCGTCGTTAACGTCAACAGGAACTACGACAACGGACACGTTGAGTTCGAACAGGTCAGTTATAAGATTTTGGGTCATGAAAAGTGTGTTTTAACCGACTTCAAAGAAGGAGGTTCTCAATCCAATTTTAGATGTTTTTGGAATTTACATAGGTTGTAGTTTGTTTTTTAGGGTCCGTATAAAATGTGTTTTAACCGATTTCAAAATAAGAGGTTCTCAGTCCAATTTTGGCAGTTTTTGGAGTCCACTTAGGCGATAGTGTATTTTTTAGGTCAATTTTCGTTTTTCGACGTCTAAACAGTTATGGAGATCATTGTTAAGGGTCATAAGCTAGAGAGAGCTATGGGCCGCGATGTCGTGAGCCACAGTATCAGATCCGACGCTAAAGGAGCTGAGCGTGGTGCAGTTCATGAACTCGTGGACGCGGCAGGCGGGCTACCCCGTCGTTAACGTCAACAGGAACTACGACAACGGACACGTTGAGTTCGAACAGGTAGGTGTAGAAAGAAGTTAGATTGTAGTGTTTTTAAGTATAAAAAGTGTGTTTTAAACCGACTTCAAAAAAAGAGGTTTTCAATCAAATTTTGGGTGTTTTTGGTGCTAGATGGTTATATAGGGTCCATTTCTGATTTCTTGGGGCTTGCAATAGTTAGTGGGAGTCATTCTTATTCTTAAGGGGTCTTAAGCTAGAGAGAACTATGTTGGAGCTCACATAGGCGATAGTATGCTTTTTAGGGTCTGTTTCTTGGGGTCTAAACAGTTAGGGAGATCATTGTTAAGGGTCATAAGCTAGACCGATCTATGGGACGCGATGTCGCGAGCCACGGTATCAGACCCGGCTCTGAAGGAGCTGAGCGTGGTGCAGTTCATGAACTCGTGGACGCGGCAGGCGGGCTACCCCGTCGTTAACGTCAACAGGAACTACGACAACGGACACGTTGAGTTCGAACAGGTAAGATGTAAAAGGTTTTTGGGGAGAAAGAGTGTCTTTAGGAGATCAAAGCGTCTTTTAACCGACTTCAAAAAGGATGTTTTCAATCCAATTTTGACTGTTTTTGGATTTCACATAGGTGCTAGTTGGCTTTTTAAGGTCCATTTCTGTTTCTCGGGGTTCAACTGTCGAGTTCGAACAGGTAAAGAAGAGGACTAGTCGCAAAATTCCTTGACGTACTTGATCGTGGTCCTAGCTATTTAGATTTAGACAAGAACCTGTAAAAAAACTGTTCTCGCGTGGGAAAATTGGACGCAGTATGGCAATATACACTCGGTCAACTTTGCGGAGTTCTTTATCCACTTTTCCTCGGATGCATAAACCATTGGAAAACTTTTCCACATTTGTACAGTTTTTGAAAATCGAACTAGTTATGTCGTGGGGTCCTTGAAGATCTTTTTTTAGATTAATAGTTCGATTAGGTAAAGGGTTCCATTACTAGGATTTTTGTTGTTTGAATATGTTCAGAGGTAGTTTAAAATTCCCTAATATTTATTTTATACCTAAAATTTATTTATTTACAGCGCCTCTTCACCTCAGCAACAGACCCATACCAGAAGATGATAGACCAGCTATGGCACATCCCCATCAGTTACACCGTAGTAGACTCTCCAGTAGACTCCTGGTCTACTAAGCCGAAGACCTGGCTCAAAGGACGTATCAGTACGGTCACTGTGCCTATCAATGATACTCAAGCGTTGTATGTTAATGTCGATGCTATTGGTAAGTTTCATGAGCTGCCTAGCCTTTCAGTAAACTGATGTCTGCTTTCACGGTTTATGATCTATCCAGGGTTTTATATAAAGTGAGTGCCTATCTGACCGTCTCAACCCATTTATACAGCAACCATAGAACCCTTGGTATGAACTGCTTGTCTGACATTGTTCGTCTGCCAAAGGTGATTATCAGCCAGACTCGAACAAATTAACGTGCCCTCCGAAATACCTACGGAGAAACTCGTCATGACAAGATGGTTACCCATTTAGCCACAAACTCCTCTTTCACATTACTTTTCATATAACTTTTAAAATTTTCTAAACCTCTTCCAGGCTACTACAGAGTAAATTACGACAAGAAAAACTGGCAACTTCTAAGCGAGGCCCTCAAAGCTGGTCACGTGAAATCCCCCATTACAAAGTCACAGCTCATAGATGACGCCTTCAATCTAGCCAAGGTTTCTCAGTTAGACTATAGTTATGCACTCGGTTTGACTACCTGTGTCATCAATGGGGAAGACTCGAAGATGGTGTGGGATTTACTGTTGAATAATATGGCCTTCTTGAGACATAATATGAGGTCCACTTCGGGATATGTATATTTCCAAGTGAGTATTTTTTAAGCTACATACATATTTTTTGTTTTGTTTATTTTAGTCTAAATCATAGATAAATGCTTCTGTTTTGTTAAATGAAAGTGACTTGAGAGGTGAAACATGGGAACTTTTTTTCGAAAGACAGCCCTTAAGTCTATCAATTAATGTTAAAAAAATTATGCTTATTTTACAAAAATAAATAATTAATGTATATTCTTTTTATTTTTGCATCTGTTTAGTCTTTTTCTGAATATAATACTCCATTCAAAAAAGACCTTATTTATTTCTTATACTTTTAGCACATATTTATTTTGCTATTATAATGCAACGAAAGCAAAATCACTTATCTTTATTTTGCTTGATGGCGAGGCCTTTGTCCAGCACTGTGACATTACAGGCTAATAATATCATCATTTCATTAAAGTTGTCTCAAAAGCATATTAGCATCTGCCCCACGTTTGCCTTCCAAAAATCCAGGACTCTGTAGTCCTGTGGTCTGGAAGAGACGTACAAAATAATAATAATAAAATCCTTATTTTCCTTTTCAGGACTACATGCGAATAATCCTAGCTAAACAGCTAGAGCGAGTGAACTACGGGCTCAGCAAGCCGAAGGACGACAACGAAGCGTTCTTAATAGAGAACCTCGTGATGTGGGAGTGCTACGTGGAGGCGCCGCGATGCCTCGCGTGGGCTAGAGAGCAGTTCCGCAACTGGACCACGCAGCAAGATGTTAATAATAACCCGTAAGTGGTTTATATAGCTGGTATACGCTTTACTTTCATTTTGTAAGGTTCATACCTAAAGGCAATAATGGAAAATTGGGAACGTGTTACTAAGATTTCAATGTCCGTTTGTCAATTACCATGCTGAATTTCATAGGCCGTAATAGTTAGACAGAAATGTTCACAGGTGTATTTCTATTGCTACTGAAATATAAAATAAAGTTCTTGGCCAGTTTTTAAATATTTATAGTCAATCCAAACTATTTAAATGCATGCCATGGTCCATAGATGACCATGATGTCCATAGATGTCCATAGATGAGTGACTATTTTATGTCACTACATACCTATGCTGACATTTGTACTTTTGTGACTTTTATTGCATTGTGCACCTTTTAAAAATCAAGCAACCCCTCGTGTAAAATGCTTGTCAGATTTATTCGATTCTTAACTTACTTGATTGATTGATATTTATTTGATTAATAACTTACTTGATAGAGATTTTTTTGTATGAAATTAGCTATTTATATATGATACCAATTAATGAGGTTTTTTTTTCTCCCCAGCATCCCGTCCTACCTCCGTTCTCTAGTGTACAACATGGCGCTGCGTCACGGCGGTCGCGCGGAGTTCGACTTCTTATGGGACGTGTTCGTCAACTCCACCGACCCCAACGTCAAGAGTCTGGTGATTAACAACCTGCCCAGCACCAGGGAGGAGTCGCTTATTACTATGTGAGTATTTGTATGTTTACCGTCACATCGGGCTATGAGAGTGAAGGAATAGGGAGTGCACTTGTGTTTGCGCAAATGCTCGTGCACTATAATATGTCCTGCGCAGCTGACTGATCTCCTTACTTGAGAACAGCCGCCGTGGCCGAAATCGGCCGTGGACGCCATTATTTGTATGTTTGGGCCCAGCAGGGCCAAGGTCTGTCTGGGCTGCGGGATTGTTCGAAAGAGTTACCGCGGCCCTGGTACATAAAAGGCTTAAAAACTAACATGGTGGGGTTTAGTCAGTAAGAGTCTGACACTCCCTCATGCTGGTAACCACAGGAGGAGGGGTCATTCGATGATTTCCAATCAAAAAACATTTATTAGTTTGTCGTTATAGGGGATGATATGATACGTGTCGTGAATATAACTGGTATAACGTCACTTTAAATTGTATGATGTCGTTTTATCGTTCATGCAATTGTGGATCTAGCGTGCTACATTATTGCTAGATGAATGTGTCACACACAAGTGTGAAGACAATGTATGAAGTCGTGGTGGCCTAGTGGGCAAAGAACCAACCTCTCGAGTAAGAGGGTGCGGGTTCGATTCCAGGTCAGGCAAGTACCAATGCAACTTTTCTAAGTTTGTATGTACTTTCTAAGTATATCTTAGACACCAATGACTGTGTTTCGGATGGCACGTTAAACTGTAGGTCCCGGCTGTCATTGAACATCCTTGGCAGTCGTTACGGGTAGTCAGAAGCCAGTAAGTCTGACACCAGTCTAATCAAGCGGTATCGGGTTGCCCGGGTAACTGGGTTGAGGTGGTCAGATAGGCAGTCGCTTCTTGTAAAGCACTGGTACTCAGCTGAATCCGGTTAGACTGGAAGCCGACCCCAACATAGTTTGGGAAAAGGCTCGGAGGATGGATGAATGTGTCACACAGAGTTTTCGAAATTCTGATTTTATTATTGGAAAGGGCGTCTTAAGTATTAAAATTCTCATTTATTTATTTACTTAAAATTGTTGTACACACCATAATAAAGAAAGAAAGAATTTGCAAAGGTAATGCTTATTTCTAAAGAAATCTCTTCCTCTTAATGGCCTAAAAGCATTGTATCTCAATCTAACCCTTACAATTTTCTTTCCAGGCTTCTAGAAAAATCTCTAACGGAAATACCAAAACAATACGCAGTAGCAGCGTGGAGCGTAGAACCTCCTCTGGGCAGTCGGCTCGCGCAGGACTTCCTCGTGAAGAACTTCGACCGCGTGTACAATAAGTTCACGCAGATGGACGCTTTCACGTTCCCCGCTGTACTGAGTGGAGCTTTCGGGTTTATTTCTACTGAAGAAGAACTTAGCAAGGTAAGTTTCTATTTTGGTAATCTTCTAGAAAGTTCGGAAAGTACACGGTGGTAGCATAGAGCGTAGAACCTCGCCTGGGCAGTCAGCTAGCACAGGACTTTTGAGTACGAAATTTCACAATCCCGGCAGTGCTGAGCGGCGCTTTCGGGTTTATTTACACTGAGGAATTAAGCAAGGTAAGTTTGACTGACATTCTAGAAGGTTATAGAAAATTATAGTAGCATTACGCGGTGGTGGCATGGAGTGTAGAACCTCCCCTGGGCAGTCGGCTCGCGCAGGACTTCTTCGTGAAGAACTTCGACCGCGTGTATATAATAAGTTCACGCAGATGGACGCATTCACGTTCCCCGCTGTGCTGAGCGGAGCTTTCGGGTTTATTTCCACTGAAGAGGAATTGAGCAAGGTGAGTTTCTTTTTTGGTTATCTTCTAGAAGGATGTAGAAAATTCTAGAAGCAATACGCGGTGGCAGCGTGGAGCGTAGAACCTCCCCTGGGCAGTTAGCTAGCACAAGACTTTTTAGTATAAAACTTCACATTCCTGGCTGTCTTGAGTGGCGCTTTCGGGTTTATTTCCACTGAAGAAGAATTAAGCAAGGTGAGTTTCTTTTTTTGTAATCTTCTAGAAGTTTCTAGAAAATTCTAAAAGCAATACGCAGTAGCAGCGTGGAGCGTAGAGCCTCCCCTGGGCAGTCGGCTCGCGCAGGACTTCTTAGTGAAGAACTTCGACCGCGTGTATAATAAGTTCACTCAGATGGACGCATTCACGTTCCCCGCTGTGCTGAGCGGCGCTTTCGGGTTTATTTCCACTGAGGAGGAATTGAGCAAGGTAAGTTTCTTTTTTGGTTATCTTCTAGAAAGTTATAGAAAGTTCGGAAAGAAATACGCGGTGGCAGCGCAGAGCGTAGAACCTCCTCTGGGCAGTCAGCTAGCACAGGACTTTTTAGTACAAAACTTCACATTCCTGGCTGTGTTGAGTGGCGCTTTCGGGTTAATTTACACTGAGGAATTAAGCAAGGTAAGTTTGACTGACATTCTAGAAGGTTATAGAAAATTCTAGAAGCAATACGCAGTAGCAGCGTGGAGCGTAGAACCTCCCCTGGGCAGTCGGCTCGCGCAGGACTTCTTCGTGAAGAACTTCGACCGCGTGTATAATAAGTTCACGCAGATGGACGCATTCACTTTCCCCGCTGTGCTGAGTGGAGCTTTCGGGTTTATTTCCACTGAAGAGGAATTAAGCAAGGTTAGTTTGACTGACAAGGTTCCAGAAAATTCTGAAAGAAATATGTAGTAGTTCGAATGGAGTGTAATATCTTTTGTGAGGTTTGCATATTGGTCCCTCGAGTTTATCTTCAGTGAAAAGGCACAGCAATGGCGTTTTGTACATGTCGTGTACTTTAAATGTCACAGTCATTATAGAAGATTTTAGAAACAATACGCGATAGCAGCATAGAATTTAGAAATGTCCCCTTTGTGGCTAATATTTATTTATCTAATGGAGGAGCTTAGGATAACCTGCATGGCTGTGTTTATTCTAATACCGCATCGTAATTTTAGAAAATTCAAAAAAAATGAAATATTGTTTTTATTCGTCTAAAATTAGTTTTGCGTATCCTCTCAAAATACTACCCCCTATTACCAAACACAATATTTACGTCCGATTTTTCTTCTTTTCCCAGCTAAAATCCTTCGCTCTGAAACACAAGGAACAGTTGATGCCGATGTCACAAACTCTTCAGAAGCTAGTTGACACGGCCACATTCCGCATCGACTGGATCAGGAAGCATTCTGCCGGCATCAGCCGCTGGTTCAAGGACTATGTCTCAGGTATAGCGAGGTTTAATAAACTGTGCTAGCATGGATGGGTAACCGATACCTTAGGAGATTGCCTACATATATTATATGCAAAAACAAGCAAAGAAATTGTAAAGATCCTGCTTGTGATCTCCAGTTGAATGATCTTCATATTGGAGTATGATAATGTGGGCAGTCAATGTATTTATATGGTGTCCTTCGAAGTGATGAGTCAGATGGACTAACATTTGACTTCCAGGCATAACTTTTTTTGGCTCTTAGCTATACGAAAAGGCGTGGTATATAACAGTCACTCAACCGCTATTGTACAATTGTATTTCTGTCTTCTAACTAAGGCATTGAACTTTATCAGGGAGGCACGTTTTTTTCTTATAATTTGTTTTGTTGTTAATATGTATAACATTTCATTAACCTTTTATATACAAAATTATAACATTTCTCAACTTTCATTACCATAATATTTTTTCCATCCCAGGTAAACTACCAATATCGCAGCAAAGTACAGTTCCTCCCACCTCCTCCCCTGCTGACGTCACCAGCCCGGCGGCCGACGTGACGTCACCGCCGCCCGCGACACCACCCACCACTGCCGCTCCACCAGCGTAATACATTATAATGTCATTATTTTCAATTAATTATATTTATTTTATTATTATAAGCTGTTGATTTGCATCCGTGTCAAATTCAAGAACTTAATTATGCTAATGATACTCAATCCAAATCAAAAATAAAATGGGTAGGGTTTTTTTTAATTTACAAAAATCTGTCAGTGTAACCCAGCCGTATTTAAACTCGGCGCGTGTGTTACTAGCCTTACAACCACGCTGCGCTCTCGCACAAACGCTAACACAATGCATACGCAGCGACCATTCATTAATTCTGGAATACTATTAAATTACAAGAACAAAAAAGCAGCACATTTCAGCTATTTCCCGTATTACAATTGATTTACTAACGTATTTTATGTCATCCTCCTCAAATTTGACCCGGATGCAAATAAACAGCTTGTATGTTCTCGAACGTTCCTTAGGCGTACATTTATAGTGAAGGGCAAAGAAGAACTTTATCGACATTAAAATGGAATCTAAAATCAATTAACACTACTGTCACGTACAGTTACTTTGATTATCTTCATCTTTTAAATGTGATAATTATTTTTCGATATTATTTCAATAAAAATAAAGTCGATATTGTATCGATACACTTTACTTTGTTACACCAATTTCGACTTTAGTTGATTTCTAATACAGTTGGTATATGCTAACACTTTTGTGAGCCTACACGGGTTTTGAGCTATTGACCCAAAGTCGGTAAAATCTGTATAATACAAAAATATTATTTATCGAACCTCGATATATGGCAGCTAATATTTCTAAGTTTTTTTTTCTGATTTCAAATTGGGAAATGTAAATGATCTAAAAATATAAAGCCTAAAATAATTTTAATTTAAGTAGTTTTTATTTAGCAGTATACATTGCGATATTTATACCTAAGCCGCGAACTAGTCGCCCGAAATAGAAAATTACTTTTAATTTAAAAAAAACTATATATTTTAATGAGTATATAATTTATTCTAAATTCAATTACCGTAAAATGAAACCTAAAGTGTGCCATTTCTATAAATGAGTTCATATTTTTGCGGTAATTTAGTTCTAGACAATCTTATATCTTTTGTAACTTGATATAAACTTTTACATAATATACAAAAATAAAAATCGTCATGTGAGACAAAATTATTACAATACCTATGGAGAAAAATAAGTCTTTACTTTGTCAAACAAATTCACATACTGTCAAAATATTTCAATTATTTTGTAATCAGACAGTATGCTGGAAATTTGAAGACAACACTATTTTATATTTAAAATATGTCAACTCGATAAAAACCACGAATATCGATTCTTTTTATGCGATACATATTTTTTAAACGATGTTTTTTAAGACTTCTATTATTATGTATATTTTATGTTTACGTATTTATGTATTTCTGTTCATATTAATACTTAAGATATTATTTATTAGAAATTATAACTTTTAAAAAGTGTGTATTTTCATAATAGGTATTTGCCAAATTAGAGTGTATGTAAAGCTAAGCTAGCTAGTTCTTAATATTTGGCAAAATAATATGTACTTATTATAATATGTTTTATAAATTAAAGCTTATAATAATTTTAACTTTTATCGAAAATGTTAGTTTTTAAAGCAAACATCACATTTTAGTTTTAGTACAATCAATTGAAATAAACACTGTTTGTTACACATAATATTATTTACATTCTACCAAAAATTTCCGTTCTACAATTGTTTGATAAATATTTAAAAATAAAAAAATACGCACAAGAGTCGATGTAAAGATTGTAGAATATAAATAAAATAAAATTTATCGATAAATGCACTGCACAACACTATGTATTAAAGGCCTGCTTCCCACCAACGTTTTGCTTTGTGTTCAGTTTTAAGTGTTATCTTACTACGGATTCCAAAATCGATCCATCAGTGGTCTTTCGATAAGAGATCATTTGTATGAAGCTAGTGTCAATATTTCAATCTCTAATCGAAAAATGGATGGATCAGTTATTGGAATCCGCAGTTACTATCTCATAATGTGGCTATGAAATGTATAATACGAATTAGTCATTGTCGTGTCATAAGCTTAACCATAGAGCAATTTATTTACCAATAAATAAACTATGAATAATTTTATGTAGGCTAAAAATATTTTAAAAGTTACCAAACTTAAAAAATTTAATGGCAAAAATAGATTTTAATTAAAATATTAAGGAGAATAGATAGTGTCAAAAAATCTGTGGTGATTATATAAAATATCATATTATCGTCAAAAGAAAACAAGAACACATTATATACAAAAAGAACATGAAAAATGAAAAATATTGCTGTGACCTAAAAGGCAGACAGTTGAATTTGATACTAAGATTAAAGAAAATATATAAATACTAAATACCGTTAACCTATACATTCCTTTTTAATATTTATTAAGTGCAGTTGGCAACACTACCGACATTAAATACTATTTTATTCAACCTATTTACACTTTCTAGTATAAAAAAAAAATATTTTAACGTGTGCTAAATACATTTTTATACCCAAAATTTTAGTAAAAAAAGTTGATTCTGTTGCCAACTGAAGTTATTTTTATTCATATTTAATTTGTTCCTATTTATTATTTAATTTGGAAACTTCTCGAATTTAGATAAACTTTTTTGTTAAAATGTATTTGTCTAAAGTTTTATTTGTAAGTGTTTGCATGTGGAAGCTTCGTGTTGAATAAATAATTTAATTATTACAATTTGTTTTGATTGCCCCCATTGAAAGATTTAAACTAACTTTTATTGTTTAGTTAGTTTTTGTAACTCTAGAGTAACTAAACAGATCTGTTTTTATTAAAAAAAAAAACTGCCGTTTTCATAGTACCTATTGTCAGTGTATGTAGACAGAGGTAGGTGCCTACACATTAATTGAAGTAACTTTTCTATAAGGATCACTAAGGTAACAATCATTTTACATGTACAAATCCCTTGCATACCCAGAACTGATTATAAAAATTTCCGACTGACAGCTCAAACTACAACCTACAACGTTAAGTTAGCCGCTAGATGGCGCAAAAGTTATTTTATATCTCTCCCTATTATTCTATGTATTTCCAATCGTATTCTATGGACCCATAAGATCAAAACTATTATTTTAAGGTGAAATTAAAAAGCTTTCATCAAGCAGAAGACGTTTTTGTACTTGCCCGTACTGAGAAGTAAATACATACCTCCTACACCGCTACAGGCACAATTGTAATACCCAACATCGACAACGTAATATCAACCGTTAATATACAAACTTTAATAAAATTACGAAAAATTTAACCTTACGATATATTCATACAAATATACATAACAAAATAACCCTCGATAGAGTCGCGATGCGTCGCCACGTCACTACCTCATCGTTCACTATGGCAGCCCCGAGGCAGCGCGAAAATCGATAATCTGCTTGTAAACAAGCCGAACCAAATGTAGGACAAACATTCATAGTACAATTTTCATATTCCGCAATTATTGTTTCAAGTTACCTTTTCATTTAACCACTCTTCGTTTATTTGTGAGTGTTAAATTAGTTAGCAAACATGGATACAGCGAATGTTGGGTATTCTTATCATTTACCGTCTGGTGGCTGGAATTATAAGATCCGCAACACATTGTCACAATTCAGTGATTTGTTCAGCGAATTTAATAAATATATCGCGCCGGCATATCATCATGATCGCTGTGAAAGGTTTGTGTTAATTTATATATTTTTTTGCATGTTTTTCTGAAAGAACTGCGCAGTAAAATATTTACGTAAATCAGATTTATGACCTTACACCGCAGTTTCCTGCTTTTAAATTATAGTCACAGATAATCTTCTATTTTTTTTAATAGATCTAATGGAAAATAAATAACTTGTCAATATTTTTTTTCAGATCTGTTCAAATGAGGATTTATTCAATGCACAAAGGGGAGTTTGTAATGGTATTTATTGCGTTTTTCGCTTGTTTCGGCTTAGGCGTATTCATAGGACTGGCAGGTAAGAAATATTAAAATTATCAAAGTTAACTTATACTGTACCTTCTTGGTAGACTCTTGATGCTGTTCTAAATAAAGGACAGTAGATTTACCATCTAACTCTGTCATAAAACGATCGCATCTGTCGTTTGTAATATTTAACTTTCAATAATTTTAAACCCGTACAAATAATGCAGACAAAAATAATACAGGGCCATTCTGAAACAACATTGACTTCACGTTGCTTTAATCTACGTAACTGTTACAAGAATGGACCATCGCACCTCTTGAAGACCCGTACCAGCTACCATTTCTTTCTGTATTCTACCTAAGACGACTTTTATAAATATTCTAGGCCCCTCACCCACTATGACGACTTCCATCCCCGCATCATCAGTGCTGACGAACGCGAGCAGCATCTACCAGGGCCCCTTCCACCTGCACAGCAAGGCGCTCGGCCTGCGCGCGCAGCAGCTGTGGCTCATGGCTGAGATACTCACTAACAACGACGATGGTAAGATACGGACTTAGTTTGGTAGGTAATTTCAATTTTACATCTGGCAATGACCAGCGCAGTTCGGTAGGTATGAATTGCGAGAGATAGTTCCAAAAAACGTTTCTTTTTTTTTTTGCAAGCACAGCAGTTTTTTCTGGTTTTCGCCCAGATGTATGTAAAAAACAACGTTTATCCTAAGTTCCTTTCTATTTCAATAACGTTTCTGCTTGCCACTGCCACTGTTACTGATAAAAAAAACTCCCCAAAATGTGTTCATCTACGTAGAATCTTATATTTTTTTCCTATGCGAGAGTTTTCATGTAATTATATGTTAATAATTTTTGCAGAAGAGATATTCGACAAGAGCTTCCAAGTTAGTATTTCTATAGAAGGCGTATTAGCAGACCACACAACGGAAGATATTCTGTCTGAAGCAGACGCTCCTAATAGGTGAGTTAAAAAATCTTTAAGTTATGAAAGCTATAACATTGTTTGCAGCCGCCTTCATTGTAAAGAAATGGCAATAAAGGTACACTTGTTCTCACAAATTGCGTGCGATTTCTGAAATGTCCACGGGCACCTTTTTGTTGCACCACACACAATTTTAGCTGTGAACTTGCACCAACGAGCAAATATGCGCGAATAAATTTGATGGAATCTCGCCATAAGATCCTTAACGTCCCGTACTGTTATATATGTATTGCTAGACTTCTAGATCCAGGCTCCTACACTCAATCCGACTGTAACTAATAATTTAAAATCATACACAAAACACACGTTTTGTTCTATAGCCCCTGGTCTTCCATCTTGAATGTGATGTTCCATACTGCTATATATTGCTACACTGCTACGTCTAGGCTCCCAGTCTCCCGACTCTTACTAAGCTCTAAATTCAAAGACCAAACACATTTCTTCCATAGCTCTAAGTCCTAAGTCCTCCTAGCGTGCGAAACTGAATCTTTTCTTTCACCAACTCTTCCAGGACCCAACATCTAAAGTGCAAGAAGCGAGTATGCGACGAGGTGATGATACTCCACATCCTGTGGCTGGACTACACGCATTACGTGTTCAACGTCAACTTCTTCGGACTCAAGGAGTTCCACCACAGATACTTTATTAGGGACATCATTTTCTATGTGAGTATCTAAGGTAGCTAGCTGAACGCTTTTAGAGCAACTTTTTGGTTACCTATGGCTGCGGAATTATTTCAAGAGTTACACCACAAATATCTACCTAAGATAGTCCGTTGAACAACATAAAAGCATATTTGAGGATGAAGTTTTGAGACATTACGCTAAGTGTGGTTATGGGTGTGTGATTGTTCGAAAGAGTTGGTAGGGATTGACTGGGTTTGATTCAGCAAAAGTCTGACATTCTCTGATATTATGAGGATCCCTTACCTCAAAAAAAGTATAGTAAAGTGATTCATTGAGAAGATATCACTGTTCACTTGGAGAAAGAAATATGGGAACTAATTGAATTTTATTGTTTCCAGTTCAAAACTTACAATCCAGCATTCACGCAGATGGAGACATGGTTTCGGTTTATATTTGTGATGACGTCCTTCTTTATGACCGTAAGTTTTTGCAACACCTTATTTACACAGAGAAACCTGTAGATTTTTTCAAAGACCACCCTAATTTTGCCAGAAGCAGCTAGAAAAAATTAACGCAATTTTTGGAAAGATATCTAGGTACAACTTATCTACTTAGTTTCATGTATCGAATAATTCAAATCATGTTTCAAACCAATAATTTATAAAAAGTCCTATGCACCTACCTATTAAATGCCCTTTAGGCATTAATCTGGCAATTATCCAGACAAGTTCATACTGCGTAATTCCTGGTGGCAAAACCCAGAAAAACTACGCGATTGAAGTACAAAATACAGTCGAGAACATCGTACTTTTGTCATACAGATATTTTAATAACAATTCTTTTGTTTAATTCAATTGTTTTCAGTTCTGGTTTGCCTACATGATGCGGAAATACCCTATGACGGACTGGTCGATAGAACAGAGATGGATTTATATTTTGTTGCCGTTATTACTTACTTTTAATGGTGAGTACCTTTTGACATATTAATAGATACCTATCTAGTTTTAGGATCAGGTACTTTCATTTCAAACACTACTTACCTTCTTCTTCTTTCGTGTCGATGACATGTCTCATAGTGAGACTACGCCACAGCGAGAGCACGGCCAGATGCGCTCATAACAACAATGACCAAACAAACCAACAAACACCTACCTACAATGACCTCTTGTTCAACCATACTTTCGGGTTTCCGGGCATTTTCAATTCTATTTGAAAAATAATCGTCAAAAGGTTCAATAATAACAGATATCTGCAAAGACATTATTTTCAAAAAACTTTGAGAACTCTTAATTTCGTCTGAAGTGTATACCCCACATGCTGATGTAAGCATCTACATCCAAAGTAAACAATGGCTTGTATTCAAAACGATCCAAATTTAAAATTCCTACCAACCCCACACAATACCCTGGAGAATGATACTCAAGTCCAAACAACTTTAGACCTTACGCTTAGACAAAGAAGGATCTCTTTTCAATGCAGTCCAAAGCGTTCCACATTTAAATAGTATTCAGGGACGTGTGCGATTACCCCGGACCGGTTTGAGTCACTCCCTCGCGCCGCACGGCGGTGACGCGAGCTCTCTGCTCTATGCTATGACGATACAAAACTTGAGTCACTCGATATCGTGACTGTACGTAGGAACTATATGTATGAAGTCAGCCTTCACTTGTCTACCCACCTGTACCTACGCAGTATCGATGGAGGTTTTAACTTTTCTTTATAAGTCTTTACTATGAGTGCCATCAATCGGCCAGATACTCTCAGAGTGGTTTGTGAGCAATTTAAACTGCAGACAATAGGGTAGTGTCCAGGGTCGAAATAATGAAATAATATTTAGTCCGCTTTTTAGATAATCAAAAAATATTGGATACGTATTTTTTCTTTTTTTAATTAAACATAAAATGACAAAGATAATACGCTTCAAAAATTAGGAGTGGGGGCCTTTTACGTCACAGTGTCCTGAAAATTGTAGCAACTTGTGACGTCACACTCAACTTTAACACGCTATATCTTAACAAGTTCTGATCCGATTTAAAAAAGAAAAAATACGTATCGCTTAATTTTGGACAATCTACAAGACGGACTAATTATTATTTTTTAGGAAACTAGCCTATTGTTCTCAGCCTTGAAATCTTGGAAATAGGAGGTTCTTAAGTATGTACCTAATACATATATGTAAACCTCATTCTTGCATACAAATCTGAACTAAAGGTTCTAGGCAGCTTAGACAATGAGTACAGGACAACCATGACTTAGTTAATCTGTAACAAAGTTTGCCTCGTTACCTAGAGAAGTAGGGACATATCTAGTTGCAAAAACAGTGTGACGGCAAGGCGTTGAGTTTCACCATAGCAAGGTGCAAAGAAAGTTGCGAAACGCATGGAGAAACTGTCTGCAGTTTCTCGTAGGTGGTTATACTAATAGAATAGAGGCGTTTTTCCTTGGTACTTTATATAATCCGCATATAATACAAATATCAATAAACTTGGGGTGCGTAAAATAACGAGTGCCTTAGGCCTTACGCACCGACTGCCTCTCAAAAATCGTTATTCTATAACCTTAGTCTGCGAAAAAAAGATAAGGTCGATGAATAGAGCGGTATGGAAGAATAGAAGCTTATTTAGGTAGGTACTTATATCTGGGCCGGGATCAATAAATAAAATACCTACCTGGATTGATTGTTCCAAATCCCTAATGACCCATACAATTCTGAGCACGTAGAATAATATTGTGAACTGCTAAACGTCTACCACATCTACTTATATTTAAGTAGGTAACTAATCAAGGATTTGTTATTTCAGATCCTATTTACCCGTTAAGATTTTTTCCGGGGGCCATCATGGCGCCTCTGATCGGAAACTTCTTCCAAACTATATTCCTTGGAGCTGTTATGATATCGTGGCTTGTACAATACCATGGACTTAGACAGGTACGTACGATAAACCCACCTTCTATCAAGTGAGCTGCATGTTTAATCACTTAAAAGCCCTAGTCAGAAATTTCCCAAATCCGCCCAACCAGCTCTGACGTGAAGACCTATAAGGCCTTAGGACAATGCATATCGAAGAAATGAAGACTTTCCTAGTGGACGCCGTACCCTTAACTACCAAACTCTTGGCCAAGGCGTCTCAAAAGCTTCATCAGAAATTATGCCCTCAGTAGGGTAAAGAGGTTTCATCGTCATAACAGCAACCCTGAGCTAGCGATAATTTGACACCTCAGCTTGCCTAAGAAGAAATGACGCCCTCCACTACCGCATTTACGCATTGCATAGTGTACATAAATGGATAGAGGGGCCCGTTATTTCCTTTTGGACGAGTTCTACCTTTCTCCCTTCACCTAATTAGTACAACAGGGTTGTTAAACTTTTTTAAATTTCTTTCAGAATGACAGAGGCATTGTCTCCTTCTACTTATTTAAATACGTCGTGGTAATAATGTGTGGGATCCCAGCCATCGTGCTCGGGAACTGGCAGAAGTTCAACAGTTATTTGGACCCTACCTTCAACTATATGATGGATCCAGATTATCCAGTAAGTATTCTCTTGGACTAAAGTGTCAACACTAGGTTTTATTTTTCGATTGGCAACATTTATGTGATAAAGTTAAGCTGTGCCGTTTAGGAGTTCCCTCGATCCTCTGTCGTCTCCATCATCAGATCTGCCCTAAACCTCCATAGTAGTGTAGTCTCATCAGATATACACATAAATATAAAGTTTTTACTCCATGCTCGCCTACAATTTTCAAGAGATGCCCTCGATTTCTCAGGGTTTCCACCATCATATCCTGATCTGATGACGATGGGACCAAATGACAAGCATACCCTTTCAAATAAAAAAATAATTTTTGAAATCGGTCCAGGCGTCTTTGAGAAATCGAGTAACAAACATAAAAAAAAAATACAGCCGAATTGAGAACCTCCTCCTTTTTTTGAAGTCGGTTGAAAAACGCCTACTTGGAAGATGTGATTAAGGAGTTGTCACGGGATAGTTATAATGATCAATGCTTCTGATCTACAACTTTTCACTTATCGAAAATACACCATCTAAGCATGCAGAGCTAAAAATACCACCATATTAGTTACACACGGTTGAGTGGTGGGTAGATGTTTTGACGAGTTCTTGTTAAAAGCGGAAAATAACAGATGACTGACAAAACTTTTCCTAAAATTAATCAAGACACTTATTAGTGTCAAACATGACGTCATCTTCCCCATAACTAATGACGTCATAACATCAATTAGCGTCTCGGCCAAAATGGCCACTGCCATTAATAGAATAAAATAAAATTGAAACTTGACAACCACTGCATCAAGTTTGCTACATTGCTGTGTTAGTGTGACGTTGAGTACTCAAAATTTTAGGTACCACGAACATGAACGTTAATATAGAGTTCATTATTGAATGATGTCACATTATTTTTACAACAGTCACTTATATATAACCATTTTAACCCGATAGGGTTGATAATGAACTTCTAAGAGACCTCTGGAGGGATAATATGTTTTAGTAGACCTCCAGTTTTTGTAGAAATAATCCTGTTGTTAAGCTTTATTTTATCTATTCCAGTTGGTGAAACTATGGTTCTTCTGTGCAATCACGATATACTTCTTGTACTTACTTATATTGATAATTAAGGCGTATAGTGATTTGAGGAATATGCCTTTCTTTGGTAAGTTTAATTAAGTCTCATTAAGATAACGATAACATGTCTAATGACTTAGTTTGTTTTACCTATTTGTCTAGATGGGCCACGCACTCTAACAGCCGTTTTCAATATTCTATCAATTCATTGAATTGGTTACTAGAGATATAATTTTGCCATCAGTCCCATACAAGAAATCCCGATAAAGTGCGCTTCTAAAACATTCCAGAAACATTTTGTCAACTTTTCTACTTTTAAAAACACTAAAATTACATCACTTTCTTGCAGATATCCGACTCCGCTGCTTATCAATAGTAGTGGGTACGGTAACGTCCATTATTACAATCCTAGCGCTCCAGGGCTGGGGCCCGGCGGCCCTGCAGGACCACTGGGCCTGCCAGCCTAAGGTACACTTCGAAACGTCAGCGCCGTTCATGGCCCTGTACGGGCTGTTCAACTTTTACATATACATACTGGCCTATTTGTTCTCGCCCGGTGGGGGAAATATCCATGGTAAGTGGGGAGTTCAATATTTTTAGAGTTCTTTGAAAAAAGATGTGGAGAATTTGAAATGGGTTTTTAACGATTGCAATTCTAAATTAATTTTAAAACTTTCCTGAGCATACATTATTAGGTACTCTGTTCTATAACAAAGCAGCGCATTAGAATTCTCATCATCAGGCTAATTCACTGGCATTCGACTATGGTGTAACTTGCCAAGCTAAATTCAATTTGTTTCTTCCAGAAACGGCCATAACCAAAGACAACCCCGCCTTCTCTATGATCAACGATTCGGATGAAGAGGTTATCTATGGATCAGACGAAGAAAGCCGACGTCCACTTAACTCCCACCATAGGATTACTACTGATGAAGATTTATAGATAATTAACTATAACTTAAAATAATATTTTCCGTAAATGTAATTTTTTTCTTGTTATAAAATTCTAAAACTAATTAGACCAGACTTGTTTTATTTTTATTTCAACCTACGCTGATGTAGCTAACTACCATGAAGTCACGACAGTGCGGATACCTACTAGTACTTTTTAAACATAAAACTTACACTACTATTAAGAATTGTCAGATGTACTAACGATGTTTCGTTTAACACAGTGCCGGGCATCCGCTGGGTCCGTAGCAAGATTTAGCGGGATGTCCAAAATAGTTCTTCTTGCTGGTGGAACAGCCAGTCCTGCTAGGTGGGCCCCCTTAATCCAATCTCCGTGTGCGAGGCAATTGCGTTTAACTAGAAATGAGTAGGTACTTGCCTAGCATAGAACTTCTTTCACGATTTCCAAGCAGTCTCTGAGTGGGTCAACTTTGGTACCCGTTGATCAGCCCCGGATCTTCAATTTTTTTTAGGCGGGGTAAAAACTGAAAAATGCCGCCCCGCCTGCATAGGTACCTACTTATGTTTATTTTCACCAACGAAAGTAACTTTTTTGGTAGGTAAAGGACTTAAAAAATGTGTCCAAATCATCGTAGGCAGTGCCGGTTTTAACTCTACCAGCGACCTGGGCGAGATTTCTACGGCGCCCTCCAACTGCAATTCAGACCCATACGAAAAACAGAGACATTTGTAGTTACCGATTGAGCGAGCGGAGCGAGCGCGAATTTTTTTTATAGTTAACAAGTCAAAGCAAAAATTACGTAAAATATAGCCAAATCGTACATAAGTTATTGCTGGTTGGTGAATGCAAACCACGGGAACAGAGCTTCTGATTTTTTGTTATATTTTGGAACTCAAAACAAAAATTACTTAAAATGTAGCCCAAACGTACATAACTCTTTGCTGGTGTTGGCGCCTATGTATTAAAATTTTGGGACTTAAAGTAGTACCTACCTTAAATAAGAAAGTTCATATGGGAACTAGAATTTACTTTCTTATTAATAAAAGTGGACGAGTATTGCCAGCGTTGAAGACCTGTTTCGCTTGGCACAAGATAGGAAAAAAATTGCTGAGCTGACGGCTAACCTCCAGTAGTGGAGAGCCACCCGAAGAAGAAGAAGAAGAATTAATAAAAGGACTTAAAAACGACGCTACCTTTTTACTAGGGTAGACTAAAAAAAAGTGAAAAATAAAAACAACTATAAAGTGGAGCAAGCCCGAAAATTTTTGAGTTTTGGATCAGTAAAAGTCCTAAACATACATAACAAAAGGCAACTGTGAAGTAAAGAAATCGCGAGCGAAGCGAGCGCGAAAATTTTTGAGTTTTGGGACATAAAAGTAGTGTTTGTTCGAGAATTTCTCAAATTTAACGCGTAATTAAACACAAATTAAAAGAAATCGTGACTGGATCGACAGTCAGCTGTATGTGTTTGTTTCTTCGGTGCTCCAACTTTTTGTTAAATTGAGAACCCTAAAAGTAAACGCAGAAGAAATAAGAAATAAAGAAGAAACCACGAGCGAAGTGAGCGCTTTTTTTTTCTTCGAAGTCTGCAGCAAAGCTTGTCTATTTGACATTTTACAAGGCTAAACTTCCATATAACGCAAGCAATCCCATGTTTATTATTTTGACTGGCTAGGAAATGACTTGGTTGGTGGTTTTAAAGATTGAAAAACCTATTTGACTTCTAATCCTCTCAAGTTGAGTGATCGTCTTATGGAATCTAATATCCTAGGCCTGTATGGCCTTTGGACAAATCTAACGTGCCCGGCATTATACGACAATACATTAATTTAATTGAAATTTCTTGGTCCAGGAACGCACCGCGGCGCGGGCGCCCATGTGCCCGCGGCGCCCGGTTTAATCGCACACTCTGCACCATAGGTTTAGACGGCCCTGATGCTATCCATACATTTGGATACAGTTCTTGTAGGTTGCGATCTTTGATGAAATTTAAAATAAAAAAAGGAGTAACATTCTGATCAAGGATTGGTTAGGGCGCCTGTGGCGCCAACTGTGGCGCCCCTTCCATCCGGCGCACTGGGCCGTCGCCCAACCGCGCCCTACCTTAAAGCCGCTACTGATTGTAGGCTCAAACTGTTGGCCAGGTTTAAGTTATAAAAGTCGAGACAGATTAATGTACACAAAAAGTTAATAATTTTTTAAAAGCGCTGTAAAGTAACAAGCAGTCGGAAGCGTAAACTCTTTTGATTTTGAGGACTTCATAAATATTTTTTTGCTACATTTGGCTTTTATAAGGTAAGACAGCGTGAATTAGACTTCTGAAGCTAACAAGGTAGGTAATGCCTGTATAATATTGCGCGAGCGAAGCGAGCGCGAAATTTTTTGAGCCTATGACACAAAATTACCTGATTAAGTACATTGTCAAGCAACAAGTAGTCGCGAGCGTAGCGAGCACGAACTTTTTAAAGATATTTGTTTGAAGACTCACAAATTAAACTGGGAATTATGTACAAATAAAAATTAACCATGATTAGAGCGAATGCCATTTGTGTTCGTTGTTTCGGTGCGTCTATAAAAATAATAAACCATCAGAAAAATAGGTCATACATTTTCATTTAGCCGCGAGCGAAGCGAGCGAGAATTTTTTCACTTAGTTGGAGGATGTTAAAAGTGAAAAATAATCTAAATGATCAATTGAAAAAAGCGAAGGCAACTCTTTTAGAAACTTTGCTAGTCAGTACCATGATACAATGGAACTTCCTTATCAAACGGGTGTAATTTCATCGAAATTTCCTGATGGTGGGGCGTCCCGCGGCGCCCCTGAGACCGAGGCGCCCGGGTTACTGGCACACCCCGCACCATAGGTTAAGACGGTCCTGTCCTATGATGTAGGATTTAAAATCAGGCAGCCGCCTGATTTTGCCGCCCCCTGAATTTGCCGCCCGGGGCATGGGCCCCGGCTTGCCCCCCCCTAGATCCGGGGCTGCCGTTGATCTGGGACTAGATTAGAAAAAATCTAGGTTTATCTAGAAACTACACAATACTACCTCTTCTCTTTGATCTGAGCTCTTCTCACTCAACTTCTTACATACTTTTCATAATAAATATCAGGTTTACAGATAGCTATCGTATTCATTCTAAAAACGTCAATGGTAGGCATTAGTACTACATATTAGTAGCCCCTATCTAGACAATAACGATAAGTTTTACCAGCTGCTACGTAGGCAGAGATACGCTAATGTTTTCTGATAAAACATTAAACTTCTTTGTAAGTACCTACACGTATATTATGTAAAAATAAACAAAACAATAACAAATTGTGATTTATTCATTCAGTCAACGTCAAATCACGTTGAATATAATATTAGTCATGGAGGCAACAGAGGCAGGCATTGCGAACTGCAGCGGGGTCAATGACCCGAGTTCCTGGCCATAACGTAGCCAGAGCGTAGTGTTACTAAGAATTATGTTACCAAGTAATCTTGGAAGCTTGCAATATTTATGTCAGTTGCTCGCTACGCTAGCAAATAATTTTGTAAACAACGGCGATTATGATGGCTAACATCATTGATTGAAAAAACTTAGAAATAGCATGAATGCTACACTGCTTCTGGTGATAGTTTCTCAACTTGAACCTCAAATTACCTACTTTTATGGTCAGCTTTACCACATCCGGAATAATATCAATTCAAAATTTACCAGCCCACTAATTAGCACAAACCAAATGAGGGTCCACTGTGAATTTCTATCCAGGGCTTTTTAGATACCTGGAGGTCTGAGGAGCCAATGAAAAGCAATCTATCAGATTTTTTACCCGTAAATTGGGCCACTGTACCACATTGCTCAGTCCTCATTATCTTATCGACGAACCATGCACAAAATGTAGTTCTCGCCTCCTCTGGCCTCCCCCGGAAGGTTTATCTCCACATGGCTGAGGTAAACTGCTCTCAGAATCAAAGGCATTGCCGCGGTGTGGTCTAGTTTTACTTATATCGGCCAAACGATCAGTTAGACGCTTACGCCACATATGGCCGGGGTGTCTTATGTCCTAGTTACCGGAGCTGCCATGCGCGAATTGAGTATCTCCAATCTAGACTTCTAGAGTAGTACGTACCTATGTTCTTGCTTTGTAGGTTACAAACCTCGGTGAAGCTCTTTAAAGAAATGAATGCAAAATGAGCGTAGACGAAGGAAGAGACGATGATATGACTTTGAAAGGTGTGAATGTATGTATAGTCTGCAATGAGGAATAGAAGAGAAACTTGCTCTTACACCACATATGATTTGGACCAACTGGATAGGACTATTTGATGAGGGTCTGGACACTCCCAAAACTGAGCAAATAGGCAGTACTTTCCTAAGAAAAATTACAACTACGCCATATTTTGTTGCGACGCATATCCCAAGACGTCTCAAACCATCCCAGAATAAATTTCGACGCAATATGGTCCATTTTGCGTCATAATTTTGTAATAAATACATGTTATTCCAGATTATCAGAAGTAACAGACAGAAAAATTTAATAACTACATAAAGGTCGCCCACTTTGGCCAAGACCAGGGGCCCGATTCCCCTAATTTTACTTAAGCAATATACGATTGACGTTCGACTCGATTCGACTGAGATCCGATCCCGACCCGATTACGATTGAAGCGTATGTGGCATTCCGCTATTTTTTCTTTGAAATAAACGTTTTTATCCTTTTCTGTCATTCAATAATGAATCATTTTGTCTGCAAATGATTTACGATTGTAAAATGATTGCACAGCAAACTACCGTATAGACCAAAATTACCAAAATAGCAGACCAATCGCACACCAATCAAATGTCAATCGAATACGATTGGTCTTTTATTAGTAGCAGAATGCCCGATATGGTTAAAACTGCTATTACGATCATATTGCGATTCGATTTCTATTCGATTTTGACATTATTAATTTAGGAGAATCGGGCCCCTGAACGACAAAATGGCAGAGAGATGATATTGAAAAAATACGAAATTACTATTTGTAAACAACATTCTGTAACGACTATTAATGATATATTTGTCCTTGACCGATATAAATTGCCCTACGGTGATAAAATTTGCCCCTGACTGATATACCTATGATATACTACCTAGATCGATAAATCAGAAAGGGGCACATTGAATAAGAAAACTACATACTTTAAGCTGCATACATTAGCTGCTCTATATCGACAGCTGTTCTCAATTTCGAAGTAACAAAGATTTCGACTTTAGGAACTTGCTCATAACTGACATTCCGAAATTGTTATACATACATCGTAAACTTCCCTTTCCATATAATAGACTCTATGTTGTGGAGTGGTTCAAAAGAAGAGGGATCAGTTACATGGCATTTTGAGTGAAGCAGATGCTCTCGGGCATTATTGCTTCAGGCGTTATCTGACACCTTAGCATGAATGAAGCCTGTCTATGACTACCCTTGTTGAGAGGACTGGGCATGGGACATTAAAGTTGTGGGATATAACTTATTAAAATCCAAATGCAGTTCGAATTTGATATCACCTGCGGAGGAGTACTCTTTCCTAAAGGACACCAGAAAGAAAAACGAAGATTTTAAATCTTCTGGAACGTTCAGTCCAAGCCTAAACTGCTACATAAGGACAACAGGGACCATATGAACGAATACATGTTCTATTCGAAAGTGAATTCTACGTTTAAAACCCGAACAGTAGGCAGTAGCGTGTTACAGTCACGTGTGCATTATTCTGTCACATGGCATTTACCGCAGCACGTGTTTCACGCGCAATAATGGGCAGACTTCGTCTTAAAAGCTCCTTAATTGACCACATCGAAAATATCTAACAGAGTAGAAATCTATCTAACTATCTGTAGCGTATGTACGAGAATTTACGATTACCATGCAGCCCACGGACGTTCCCCCACAATTGAAAAATACCATGTTGAAATCGCAACATACAATGCAAATTCAGCTATTGCACATTGTTTTTATGTTGCAGTCATCTGGTTGTAGCTGCTATTTGATTGAACGACTTGCGCCTTCATTGAAAGACTACATTCAATTGAATCACTGGGCCGAATGTTGATTGAACAAGCGTCACTCAACGTCCAGCTAGTTTGCAGATTGAAACAGCCCTTTGAACAGAGCGGACATGAAGTCGGGTGATTTTTGCTTATGGCATACATTCGTTCGATTACAAAAGTACGAAATAATAAAATATACACAATTTTCAACATTAATTTTCGTAGCTACAACATTTGCAAAAATTGGAATTGGTTGGTAATTAGAAAATTATTTTCTGTAAAAGATCATCAAAATTCCTGAATTAACAAAAAATAAACAGAAATTTCGCATATGCCAAGCACAATAATACAAAATCGACAAAAAGAGGTAGGTACAAGCCTTGCTCAGCAAAAAGAAGAAAAAGACTAATGTAATCTCGATTATAGCTCTGCACACAATGGATCGGATTGCAACACCCTTTCAACAAGCGTTG
This sequence comes from Helicoverpa armigera, assembly GCF_030705265.1. NCBI lineage: Eukaryota > Metazoa > Arthropoda > Insecta > Lepidoptera > Noctuidae > Helicoverpa > Helicoverpa armigera. Next base: position 1,624,355 of record NC_087131.1, on the reverse strand, counting down.
CTCAACTTATAGTGAAGAATTCCACATAAACAGTCTGTAGTCCGTCCATCAGTGAAGTGTCAAGCAGGGGTCAAACCATAAACGAACAATAATGCTTTATTCCTGACAGCACGGCAATCTGCGCTGTGGAACGACTAAAAGGCCACTTGAGACCAATGCAAAAATGACGCGCCAATTACTGAGCATTTCTCGTGGTTAGAAAGAGATCCGCGGACAAAAATTGCATCCACATACAAGAACATTTTAAAGACCATACTCACAAAATATCGAGTGCATTTCATGAATTCTTATCGCTTTTCTCAGTATACTTCTCGTTAAACCCTTTCGTATATTTAAACCACTCTCGAATGACATTCTGCTCAGAATAAATGTAATTCGAGAACCTACAGCTAAATATAATACCAACTCGTAAGAGGAAATAGTCCGTCAACAATGATAATATTCATAGTAACGAGTAATTAAAGGTAAACATTAAAACTGGAGCCAACCATTAGTAGAAACATTAGCCCCTCAGCATAGTTTTGAAAACTCAACAAGAACATGGCCCTTCAAAATGGCGCCATTTATGTCAGAGTATTTACTGTTTGCGAAATTTTTGCAAAAGCATTCGGCAAGCGTGTTTAACTTAATGAGATGCAGTATTATTTAAAAATATTCCTTTATTTATTTTCGCAGTACATTAATATTCTATCGTCACTTGTTTACAGGGATGTTATCCCAAGCAATACGATCCGCCATTTTGTAAGAGCGTGTTTTACAAAATGGCGAACTACCAAGGTTTCCAAACATGGACATGAAATGAAACCTTAATCTTGACATTAAAATTTTAATCATGAAGGAATAATAAATAATAATTAGCAATGTACCTAACGATAAATATTAAATACAAGAAATTCAATCTATGGATATAGTCTGTAAATTGTTGAGAGGATGCGTATGCGCAATGAGTATGACGGGATGCGGCTGCAGCACGGCGGCGGGCAGAGGGCGCTGTCGGGCGCCGCAGGGCTCGGCCGGCAGCGCCTGCGGCGTGGCCGCCGTGCGCCGCAGCACGGCGCCGCCGCGGATCACGCACGTCACTCCCGCACGAGGGTCACAATTCTCGTTAACACTAGGAGTCTCATCGTCTGAACACAAGTCAATAACCTCACAATCATTGTCCAAGCGCTTCAATGGGTCCATCGTCTCAGAATCTGCTGGCTGATCACAATCAAGTCCGTCCACAAATACAATGTCTTTATCTTCTATGCACTGTTGTTTACTTTCTCTTTCTTTCCTCAAATTATCCAGGTACTCCTGTATTCTCTTTTCTGACATTCTATCTATATTGACGGTGATCGGTTTACACTTGAGAAGCAGCAACTGTGCTTTAATGTCGAGTACCTTTTTATTTCTTTGATAAGGAAAAACATAATTTCTGTTCCAGTAGCTCAGAGGCCGCCTGTACCTCACAGGGAACTGCTGGTTTTTTATTTTAACATTATAATTTTTACTAAAAGGAGTTGTGGTGCAGCAAAATCTTTCAATTCGCTCTCTGGAAAAACTCAAATCCCTCTGGGAATTTGTTTTGGCATTCCGCATGTAGGCAAGTGAGGAAAATGGATATGGTGGGCCCCGGTCAATGCTGGCAGCATTTCTAGGATTCTTTGGCTTTGTGCCATCATCAGGATCAGATTTCACAGGTTCCTCAAACTTTTGACCCAACGGGTGAAGTTTTAAAGCCGAGAGAAACTCAGGCAGACCGCCACTGATAGTACTTGATGGGATGTTTTCATTGTTGCATAGCCTCTCATGTGCTCTCAGAATATCCAAGTTGTCAAAGTGGCTGTCACAGTTATCACACAAGTATATGTCAGTAGATTTAATTTGTGTGTCTTCAGTGCTCTTGGGAGTATTTTTATGGTAATGTAGATTCTCATTTCTGAATGTAACTAAAAGTCTACCGTTGGGCCGGTAGTACAGGGATGTAGTGTGGTCTCGGTTGTCGACATACCTGAGCCGATTGCGAGGATACCTCGCGAGCTGCGCCGAAAACACCAGCAGGAATGCACTCTTGTGGAACTCGTAACATTTCTTCACTAAGTTCTTCAACCTCGTCTCCCAGTCCTTGGGCACCTCGGCGGGCCTCACAAAAGGGTGCGAAAACATGACATCCTTCGGCCACCAGGGTGGCTGGCGGATATCTTTCGCAGTATCATGTCCCCAGGAACATGTCACCATGAATGTTATGAACTTCTCCAGCTCAGCGGTCTTGATCAGCGACAACGCTGTTGGGTTGCCGTTAGCAAAAAGAAGCGGCAAGTTGGCGATCATGATTCCCGCTGACGCTTATGGTCATCGAAACCTGAGGGAGGCCAGCGCTTGCGATGTCAAACAGCGCAGGTTCACAATAACGGTTAATGCGCTACAGTCCATTTTAGCGGCGCTAATCGGGAACATTTATCACTCATAAGGATCGTCACAAATGCAGAAATACTTTACGCACTCTTACAAAACACAAAATTGTAACTTAATTCACAAAATTGTTCAGAGCGAGAGCGCTAACTAAAAAGAGAAAGATCCATAGATAGAGCCACCACAGACTTCATAAATCTTTGTTTCGACAATATGTACTGCACTTTTGAACGTAAAGCGAGACGAGAAGCGGCGCAAAACGATAAATTGTTATATAAAAAAAACTCTTGTGTCTACTTTAGCGCGTATTTGAACGACAGCATTCACAATACGTTCTTTCTTTCCAAGTTATCCTCCATTTTGTATTTTTTAGATCGTTTCATTGGTGCTACTTTGGAACTTATGCTCTACTGACCAATCACAATTCGGAAATGTTGTTGTTCATTTTGAGGGACGTTGTTTATTTTTAGGAGAATAAACAATCAGATTTTTTATATAATATAATGTCACTACAAAAATAATGGGATGGAGTTTTTATTAGATACAGATATTATTAAGAATGATATAGAAAGGAAACAGTAACAGAACACTACACACTATGGATACAAACTTAAACTACTTATCCTTTAAAAATGTAAACACTACATAGTTCGTCGAGTTATTTATAGAACCTTATTTAGCATACAAATCTTACCAAGTGGGTATTATAGAAAATTAAACAATCGATATATTTTTCAGCATATCGATAATCGAATTGTCTATCGGATATTGGAGTGGATACAGCTCTACAGAGCCCTCCCTGCTCCCTCGCTGGCCCTCTCACCAACGCTTGCTCATTGGCCATTGAACCAAGTGCCACTATGATTTTGAGTTGTCAATTCAAAGTTGTCAAATATTTATCTGCTGTTGTTATCACATTGATAAACCGAGAAAATACAATGAAATAAAATAGATCCAGTTCATTTAGATTATTGCTGTGAAAATTGCAAAGCCTCTTTTATTTGGTTTAAATAATTATGTGTTCCCGGAATTGATTTAAAACGAAAAATGGTCAGTTATATTGACAAGTTATAATATACATCGAAGAAAAAAACAAATATAATTAGTTAAATGTTTGTATTGTTTACTGTCCACAGGAACACAATAGTGCCGATAGTTCTCCTAATTCGCCTTCAAAGAAATTTCCTGAAATCACCGATTATTTGTAAGTAAAATACAGCCTCCTTGGAAGAAAACCTGAATGTTGTTATTTTTCTTTGTTCAAGGCTTTGCTGTGAATAATACTGGTTTTAAGGCCGACGGTTATTATTTACTGTGGTACTACATAACTATACTACTTAATATTCAAAAGAAACTTAAATATATAAGTGGTTTGCAATAAATTATATTTTTTAGTGTTCTGGTGATAATCCCTAGGAGTGTCTGCAGAAACGCGCTTTTTATTATTATTAGAAAAAATATATGAAAAATTATAGCAAATCTTAAAATCTATTTTTAAAGGTGTCTTCAATTCATTCACACAGCAGTATTTTAAATCTGTGTAGTTGAAGGCATGTCTTGTTCAATCTAGTACAAGCAATTTCACAATAATAATACCTACTTTATATCAGTATTTGGACAGCAACACCCAGGATCCAATCAACTAGCTCTCATGGTGTCCTAAAACTTAATTCTATCTTAGCCTTGATCTTCTTTAAAAAGCCAAATCTCTTCTTTAAGATTCCTTATATTAATTCAGGTATGACACTGGCCATACTGAATATAATGAACTCGTGCATTTTTCACCAGGTTGGACCTTCCAGCATGGAGTGTAGACAGCCTGAAAGCTATAGCCATTCAGCAGCGATTACCACGCCCACGGAGCCTAGCCTGGGCCATACTGCTGAATGCCTTACCTCCACCAAACATGGATATTGTATCCAGGTAACAAGTTATAATTTAATTTGTGACCCCCTGCAGTCACTGGCAACAAGCTTATTTAAATACTTTGGACTTTGAATAGGATCACATAGCAGATAACTGAAGCCGCAATATCATATTTCATACCATCATATGGCTGGCAACAAAATCAATGAATTATAAAAGACTAATCAATTATATTTTTTTCTCATTGAAATCAGCCGTATTACATACATAGTTTTAAATAATATTTAAATAGACAAAGATATGTACAAACTCATTTAATAAAAGTCAAGTTGGCTCTTATTCTGAGAATTATTCTGATGACATTACTTTGTTATTAATAAATTGACTCATCAGCCCTTTAACTTTGCCTCAACTTTTTAGTTTTACTTTTGTGATTTTAAACATGCAAATTATTTTATATTCATTTTATTATTCTGTCAGTAACAGCAAAATTCTTGTCCTGCATCCTTTTTTTTGGGAAATTGTCAAATGACACCTCCTGTTGTTTCTGCGAGGGGGAGTGTCAGAGTCTTATCGACTAAAATCTACTATGTTGACACGGTAACTCTTAAGAATAATTCCATAGCCCGGCCCATTATCCTGCATCCTGACATTACATTTTTAAATTACCTACTTCTTTTATAAAGTATCCGCCTTATCTTTGTTGTTTCAGTTTGAAAGCTCATAGGAATTTCTATGATGACTTGAGTGTGAAGCTATCAATGGACCCAAGAGCTGTGATAGGAGACGATCCACTCTCACAGGATGATGAGGTATGTAGTCTATACAAAATATTAAAAAAACCTGGCCAAGTGCGAGTTGCACTAGCAACCAAGGCGTCCATAGCGTTATCTGAAATTAGTCGTTTTCCCGCGGTTTCATTTCACCCGCGGAACTCCCGTACGGGATAAAATGTAGCCTATGTTACCCTAGAAGAGTGTACCGAACGTTCCAACATCGATAGAATTTTTCAAATCGAAGCAGTAGTTTCGGAGCCTTAAGTACCAACAAACAAACAAAAGCTAGTTTCCTGTTTTTTTATAGAAAGGATCAAAAAAACTCGTTTTTTGTATAAGAGTAGCAGTCTGCCGTAAAACTACATTTAATGTTTTTTCTAACGAATACGTTTCACAAACAGCTGCAAGAGCAAGGTTAACGAATGTGCAATATTTTTCTAAACAATATAACATAAAAGAATGTAAGAAATTAAACAAAGAAATATTACAATTAATATTCTTAAGACAACTGGAAAATTAAAACAAATATAACTTCACCTTGTTGATTTGAATAAGTTAATAACCTGCTTGAAGGTTGTATTACGGTATCGAATTTAGTCTATAATAACATGTTTGGACGCGACCTGTTAATTCTGCCGAATATGAGAATTTGGCTACATCTATGTAGTATGTAGGTATAATTTATGCAGACTCTACATTCACATAAGTTTCAAGGACAGTGAAATATTCCTAGTTTTATAATCATGTAAAATTATTATCACGTTTCACACTAATATTATAAAGACGAATGTTTGTGTACTTTCATTCTTCTTTAGTGCAAAAGGCTTAATGGATTGTGATGAAACTTGGAATAATAATATCTTCAACAGAAAAAATAGGGAAGCTTTTTTATCCTGGCGCGGGAAGAAGTTGCTTCACTCTTCTCTTCTTTTTTATCTTTTTGTCGAGAAGTTGCCTCCCTATGCCAATAAAATCGAAATTAACCTTTGTGTTTTGTTCCAGAGCGTGTGGAAACAGCATTTCTGTGATAACGAGCTGAAAACGCTAATACTTCAGGATGTGGTCAGGACATTTCCTGAGGAGCAGTATTTTAGAGGAAAAGATGTGCAGGATCTTATGGTAAGATTTTTTTGTTACAATTTAAAAAGACCCATCTCAATGATTTGAGTTTTCTTTAGCTATTTACTTGCCATTTTTTCAAACTTTGGATCACACAGAGTTCCAATAAGGTAGACAGATGTCCAGCAAGGGTTCGTTCTGCAAACTGACCCACTAAAATCCTTTTCACTGCCGTGGTTTTTTGGGACTGTTATCCTATAATTTTAGCGTTAACATATATCTCCAAGCTTAATTTTAAAGTATTTTGAATTTTTTTTTTTCATAACGCAGTCCTCTTCTGATTCTTAAGATTCTATTTTAGAATCAAACTTTTCCAATATGCACTAAATAAAGGAAATACTATTCTTCATAACCATAGGTGCGTATCCTATTCTTCTGGGCGCGTTCGCACGCTAACGTGGGTTACAGGCAGGGCATGCACGAGATCCTAGCGCCTGTGTTGTTCGAACTGCATCTCGATAGGAAATATGCACCTGATGATTTAGGGTAAGTGGTTCACCATTTAACGGTAGAAATAATTTCCATACCGGGATAAAATTTTGCCTATGTCACAAGCGGACAAGTGTAACTTAAAAAAAAGGGAAATTTTCAAGTGGTACAGGTATCACTGGAAAATTTCACTTTGTGGCTGAGCAACGTTTATAATATTAGGAACGATTTATAATTCAGTTTTATTTTCCGTTTCAGGGACAAGTTAAAGTATATATTGAAAGAAGACTGTTTAGAACATGATAGCTAGTAAGTATTGTAGATATTTTTAGATTTTGCGCATTTTGTCTCGGCGATTCCGCAAAATTATGCGCATAAAATACATTTAACAGAGGATCTAAAATGTTTGTGTATTTTCAGCATGCTTTTCAGTGCAATAATGAAAGGCTTAGAACGATTCTACACGACGGGTGATATTGTACCTACGTCTTGTGGTAGACTACCCACTTCCAAAATGTCTCACGTGAGTACAAATACCTACGCTTAAATGTTACAGGAAAAATATACAAAATAAATAAAACAAACAATGAGGAATTTTCAGTTGTGATTTTACAAGGAAAATATATAAATAGTACACCTGCAGTTCCTAGAAAATGTTTGCTACCGTTTTGCAATTGTATTTATTTATTTTTTTATTTAAATTTGTAATTTGCTTTGTCTTCAAATTGCGCAACTTCGCTAAATTTTGCGCAAACTTGTCGTTTTAGCCGGTGATGCAAAAAATGGTATTATAAATTTGACCGCACTGTATCTGTGTCTAATGTAGTTCTTAAAAGGATGAACTGATTTGTATGCGGTTTTTTTTTCAAAGTATGTATTTTTATTGTTTCAGAACCCTAATGAAGTGATAAGATATTTGGATAAAGTGAGGGAGGAATTCTTAGTGCCTCTGGACCTCGAATTATCTTTACATTTAGTTGAATGCAATATATCTATGGAGCTGTTTGGAATGTAAGTTTACTAATACAAGATAGACTAACTTCCTATGAATTTTTGCAACATATAGAAAATATTAAAAACAATAACATAAGTATCTTTTAATGCCACTAAGAACTATTAAAGAGGATAACTTAAAAAATTACCGATTAACTAAAATATCACTCGAAAGGATGAGGAAAAATATTCAAGAACTGGTCTAAAGTCTAAAGTTTGCAAACCTATTTTTCTAAACTTCCTCATTGAGGATAAAAATGTCTCATTAAAAAATTCTTCGTTGCTCTTTTTTTCTATCATATTATTTTCCTTCTCACAGTCGGTGGTTAAGACTACTATTTGGCCGCGAGTTCCCTCGGTCAGAGATCCCCAACCTATGGGGATTTCTGTTCGCCGACGGACCGATGTTCCCGAACTTACATTACGTCATCGTCGCCATGTTGGTTTCTATGCGGAATACATGTGAGTTTTTATGTTTTTTGTTATAGAAATTCGTGAACAAAGTGTTATTTTTCTTTCTATATTAAATCTAGTTTTCACGATGGACCCAGTGTTTTGCCCTGTGGTACCCCCATTCTTTATATATGATGCCAAGAAGATCTACACCTACAATTTTACTTGTTGATGTTTACAAATCATATTGAAATATTTTTAGAGCATAGCCACGATTGCTAAGGTTTTATTAATTAGAAAAAAAATATGTATGAACGTGGTGCACTCAATCAAATGCTTTAGAGGAGTTTTAGTTAGTACATATAATTCAAAACGGCCAGACTGGTGGTTGTGAGATTTGTTTATTTCATATATTTAACAAAACTTTAAAATTCTTTAGAAATATAAGTGGTATTTAAGGGTCAGGAACGTTGTCGGCTCAAAAACGTATCTATTTAATCATGTTCTTAGGCTATCAATCAATCTTTATTTGTGAAGACAGGTACAAATACGCAACGTATTCAACGTTTTTTGACTCCTTATGACTTATGCCTTTTCCGTCCGTCTGTGAAAAGGCATCGATGTATGGGGAAAGACTTCTAATATGCAACCAATATTCATGTAGTGTTAGACCCGGACCCTGGCGTGATACTATCAGCTCTGATGCGTCCGTCGTGCCTGTGCGTGGGCTACGTGTGTGCGCTCGCCCTGCACCTGCGGGCGCCGCTAGAGTTCCCGCGCCCGCCCATCAGACAAGAGAACAGTAACCACAAGTAAGTGTCAAAGGATTAAGGAAGGATCGATTAGCCTTAAACTCGCCTTTACAATACACGTCGACTATATCTACAAAATTACTAATTTTGACTTTCTGACTTCCATTTTAAGCAACAATACGGAATCCCAAACACTAAAACCTTGGAGCAGCATCGAGCACATAAACACGGACGGCGACTCCGGGTCGGAGGGAGTGGCGGAGGGGGCCGACGTGGCGCGAGAGCTCGCCGCACTCGCACTGCTGCGAGCACAGCTCCCACGCGCCGCCGCCGCACTCGCACGTGCCCTGCCGCGCCCGCCGCCGCACGTGCAGCAGCCGCTGCAGCAGATACTGCAGGTACATACATACACAGCTCCCACGCGCCGCCGCCGCACTCGCACGTGCCCTGCCGCGCCCGCCGCCGCACGTGCAGCAGCCGCTGCAGCAGATACTGCAGGTACATACATACCAGCTCCCACGCGCCGCCGCACTCGCATCGTGCCCTGCCGCGCCCGCCGCCGCACGTGCAGCAGCCGCTGCAGCAGATACTGCAGGTACATACATACACAGCTCCCACGCGCCGCCGCACTCGCACGTGCCCTGCCGCGCCTGCCGCCGCACGTGCAGCGCCGCTGCAGCAGATACTGCAGGTACATACATACAGCCCCACCGCGCCGCCGCACTGCATCGCGCCTGCCGCGCCTGCCGCCGCATCGTGCAGCAGCCGCTGCAGCAGATACTGCAGGTACATACACATTCCCACGCGCCGCCGCCGCACTGCATCGCCCTGCCGCGCCCGCCGCCGCATCGCAGCAGCCGCTGCAGCAGATACTGCAGGTACATACATACACAGCTCCCACGCGCCGCCGCCGCACTCGCATCGCGCCCTGCCGCGCCGCCGCCGCATCGCAGCAGCCGCTGCAGCAGATACTGCAGGTACATACATACACAGCTCCCACGCGCCGCCGCCGCATCTGCATCGCGGCCGCTGCCGCCGCATCGTAGCAGCCGCTGCAGCAGATACTGCAGGTACATACATACACAGCTCCCACGCGCCGCCGCCGCATCTCGCATCGCCCTGCCGCGCCTGCCGCCGCATCGCAGCAGCCGCTGCAGCAGATACTGCAGGTACATACATACACAGCTCCCACGCGCCGCCGCCGCACTCGCACGTGCCCTGCCGCGCCCGCCGCCGCACGTGCAGCAGCCGCTGCAGCAGATACTGCAGGTACATACATACACAGCTCCCACGCGCCGCCGCCGCACTCGCACGTGCCCTGCCGCGCCCGCCGCCGCACGTGCAGCAGCCGCTGCAGCAGATACTGCAGGTACATACATACACAGCTCCCACGCGCCGCCGCCGCACTCGCACGTAATGTGATGTCAATACCGAACAATACCTTCAAAGATGGGACAGTTTTCTGTACATATTTCCACCATTTCATACCCAATCATCCTCAAAAAAAATGTTAAGACAACATTTATAACTCAACAGCTTGCGGCCCTTCTCCAATGCCGCAACCACGCCTTAATAGACGTCGAAACAGCTCTCGAAGCAGCTGAAGGTCAACAAACTACTGAAAAGATCGGTCGCCGTCAACTTGTCCCCGTCGCCATGATAACGAAGCAAGGACAACAAAAACAGGTAATAAAACCTCTAAACAAAGTAAAGGAGGTCCCACTCAAAGTGTTCCACCAAGGAGAATGTGTTGCCAGTGATCTACCCTTTATGGATCCTTTAAGGTTAAGGACAGAGTGACTAAGGACAAAACTTATGTTGTACAGCTATTATCATTGATTTTAGGGTCTCTTTAATATAATAGTTTTGATTTTAAGTCATTCTCAATGTTGGTTTATGAATGGATTTTTAACAAAGTACATTTTCATTTACAACAAAATTGTTCTAAGTTTTGCTCATTAAAATGGTTTCTTTACCACTAAGATTACTCTGACATCGAAAGAGGGTGTCTCGAATTTGTCTTGTCAGCTAATTAGTTTCGAATTTTATTTTTTTATTTTGTTATAAATTCTTAAAGTTTATGAATACGTATTTCTTTTAAAAAGTTTTAATTTTCATAGAAAATTTAGTTTTAATTAGATTTTTAGACTAGTCAGGTCACAAAATAGTAGTAAGTCTAAGCTTTGGCGAAAATAATTTTTAAAGTTTAAGTTTATTATTGTTATAAAAAGCTGCGTATCATGCATTTAATTTTGCACTCGTTTGTCTACCAATGTGATTATAGTAGATTTAAGAAAATATCTTATTAATACTCTGTGGATATGCAAATGTTTATATGGATCTGTGGTTCAGGGAAAATGGTGTGACCAATTAAATATTAATTGGGTTTTTGTAAAAATTATTATTCTTTTTTTTAAATGTGCAATGATTTTTCAAAATTTACGGTAGCTAACTAAATATCTAAGTGGAAGACATGATTTCGATTAATTTATGTTTTTTTGTATTATATGAGGATGAAAAAGAACCGCATATGCAAGAATTTATAGTTTTTGACATGCTCACTGTATCTTACGCATATTTCGAGATTTTATATTCCAAAATTAATTTAAAATCAACGATAAAATAAAGCTCTGTGTAAGTAAAGTAATTTCTAAATTTTAACAATAAAGTACATTTTGTATTGCTATTTAATCAGATATCAGTTTAAAAAGTTATCATATACTTACGAAATATAATATTAATACGAATGTAAGGAGAGCAGTATTTGTATAATCCAGTATTTCAACAGTTTCTTACAATTTCATCGCTGTCACAGTTTTCATCAGTAAATCACTCTGGACTGCCATAGAGTTAAAACCATAGAGTTTTAACTCTATGGCAGTCCAGAGTGTGTCAGTGTGTCAGAGTGTGTCTATTTTCAAACCAATAAAAAATATTCTTAATAAAAATAATAAGTTCAAATGTAAGTTTAAAAGCTACATCAAAGTGTTTAATATACCTATATTTGTCTGTGCTTCTTTATGTAATAAGTAAGTAAAAATGAAGATATTATTGTTAATAGAAATTAAATTTTGTTTTTTATTTCATTTTTAATGACTTTTTCAATCAATTTTAAATACTGTTCTGTCTTTGTTTCTAACAAATATTTTATGATTAACGAAACTAAAATTTATGAATAGTAGGAAAAGCAGTTTTTAGATATTGATGTTACAACTTTTAAAATCTGCTTTGTAATATAAAACTTATGTTATTTTAAGGATGATACTTATACTAAGTGTAAATACTTTAATTATTTTTATATTGGGCCAAGTTTCGGCAATCGTTTCATATTACATACAAGTAGCGCATTGTTACAAATTAATATGTTAATTATCTTGTAACAAGTTTCTAGTTATGTGGGCCACGCTATTATGAGGGATTTTGATCTATACCTCATTATTACTCTAGATTTTTGGTCTTCAAAAATCTGTAATAATTATTCAATACAGAGTTTCAAGATGTTTATGCTTAAGTTTCTTGGTTCAATGTATCAGTAGATTTAATTAAAGTGATAGATAGATAATTGCTTCATTTAAAAAATGTTTGAACAAATATTGGCTGTTATGCAAGTGATTTTCGTACAATGGAACGTAGTGGTAGTAGTTAAGTGTATATTTTGCTGTTTAGATGTAAGCCAAAGAACAAGATAATATGTATGAGCCTTTGGAATTTATGAAAAATTAATAAAATATATATTTTTTCGTCATACTTCTTTTATTATTTATCGGTAAAATCGTCCTCATTGGCCACAACAACATCTTTGCCGTAATACCATAAGCGTCATTAGTGTGTTATCAATGGTTATCAACCAATTAAAAATACTTTTACATTCAAAATTGCATCTATTATATCCATTTATCACCGTATGCCATAGCATCGTGGTTCTTTATCCTCGTAATGAAATAACAAATGCGTGAAATGAATTATTATTTCATCATGTCACTGTCAAGAATCTTAATGTCAAACGTGCCATTTATGTGTCAAAACAGAACAAACGAAAGCGAATTATTAATTTGTGGAAATAAACAAAACTAACGCTAAAGTGGTGTCGTTTTAGCTATTTCTACTATCATTAAGACATCATTATTTATAAAAAGCGCCTTTATAATGGCCGAAACGAAAGAGAAAGAGGAAAACCCTCTAGATATTGACGGAAGTAACTTCAACCCAGATATGTATTTAGATTGCTTGTTAAAATGTGCTACGTTGAAGCAAGTCATGGATAAAGAAGCTGAGGTAGTCACCCAGAGCCAGTTCCTTCAGTCAGAGATGCAGACCTTAGTTTATGAGAACTATAACAAGTTTATCTCTGCGACGGAAACCGTGCGCAAAATGCGAACAGATTTCAAGATAATGCAAGAAGAAATGAACAAATTAAGTGAAAATATGAACAAAATCACTTCTTTTAGCGCTCAGATATCTGAATCTTTAAGAGAAAGTGGAAATAATGTTAGCAGACTTTGTGGAACGAGGCAATTGTTAGATAAACTACAATTCTTGTTCCTGCTGCCTTCTCAACTTAACAAAGCCATTGAAGATGGCAGATATGCTGATGCAGTCCATGATTACACTCACGCCCAAAGAGTACTGCAAAAGTATGGTAACCAACCATCTTTCCAGAGCATTCAGACTGAATGTTCAGAAATAATCTATGGGCTGAAGAAAACATTACGAGAAAGACTGCTTAGTCCAGATACATCAGCATCTGAATTAGCCGAAAGTGTGGGTTTGTTGAGGCAATTACAAGAAACTGACTCTTCTCTCCAGGATATATTCCTCAGCTGCTCTGAAAGCCGGCTTGACCAGCACCTGCAAGCTCTAAGTGCAATGGTAGAAAGCACTGATATACTAGAATGGGTAGAAAAATGCAATAATACCCTTCTAGCTGATCTAGGCATTATCATATCATGCTACCATGAAATGTTCCAAGACAAAGAGAGTACTAACATTCCAGACTTTGCTGACAAAATCATGTTACAAGTATTCAATTTATTTGAAGAGGTTGTGAAGAGACCAGACAATATTGGTACTGAAATATTAATCAGGGGACTTGACAAGTTCTTCAGGAAACTGCAAGCTATGACTGAGATTATTGCAAGTGATACCATGTCTAACAAAGCTATTGATGTTGTCATACAGTGTATCAACCACAAAGCTACAATACAGTATAATTCCATCCAGTCTCAATTCAAAGACAGTTTGACAAAAGTGAGACAATCTTTGGCGAGCAAGGGTACCGATACTACAGATTTAAAAGATATCCTGAACTCTTTACAAGTATACTTGATGCAGAAAGTTCAAGCTTCACTCTTAGATCTGATGGCATTCCTACAAAACAATCTCTCATTTGGTCTCAAACCGTGGTGCGCTAAGGCTGTTGCTGAAACATGCTGGAAAGTCATTTCAGAGACCATGGTCAACCTATCGGACATGGTGAAAAAGATGGCTTGTACACAAACATCAAATAACAACATTCCCTTTGAATTATTATTAATTTTAGCTAAATTATGTTTAGAAATGCAGGAGAGTGGTGTTTCAACATTGCACACTCATTTGCTGAAGTTGTTAGAAGAATCTGCTCCTGGTATAACAGTTGAGAATAAGGACACAAACAGTGCTATGGTGCACCTGTCTACAGCTGCTCAGGCCGCTTTGGATGCTGAAGTGGTATTTATTGGGCAGACAGCAGCACAGATGTTGAGGGTATCGGTGTTGGCTCGAGACTGGTTGAGAGCGCCGGAGCCTCGCGGACCGAGGGCTGTGTGCCGCAGAGTGGTCGAAACTTTAGCAAGTGCAGACAGCGCGGCGTCGCAACTGTTCCCGACTAGCATCAAACCTTCGAGCGATTCCAGTCGACGTACAATTTGGTCGCGCGCGCCGTCATCGTTCTCACCTCTGAACAGAATATTCTCGGAAAGAATTGAAGTGTTCAGCCCAGCTGGAGCAGACAGGGCCGCGTTATCTAATGGAGCCTTGAAGGTAGCTCTGAAGGCATTGGTGGAGTGCGTCAGACTGCGTACTTTCGGCAAACACGGCTTGCAGCAGTTGCAAGTAGATGTGCACTTCCTCCAACAAAGGTTGTCCTGTATGGGCAATGATGAACGGTTGCTGAATGCACTGCTAGAAGACGCACTTGCGTCTGCGCAACTGAGATGCGTAGACCCACAGCTGATGGAACCTAGCATTGTAGATATTATTTGCGAAAGAGGATAAAAATATCGAATTATTATTCAAATATCTCTATTTAGCCAATATGTATATTTATGGATGTCTAGATGTAAAAATAAAGAAACAATAATAAATTTTAGACAATTTATTTATAACCCATTAATCAAAATTGCATCATCATATTAAAAATAATGATATCATCTACATATATAAAATTTTATGTTAAATGCTTCTAAAACATAAATCTCACAATACGGACTACTCTTTTATATTTTAGCAATTAATTACATTTTACACTGTTAGTCACGAGAGTGGAATAAACATTATTTAAAATTAAAAACAACATAATATATTATTACCATTAGAAACGAGAGAAATTGATATATTTTGGTCCTAGTTCACTATAAATTTGGGGAGTATCATTGTATGACTACTCGTAGACTAACAAGACACGACACATTGGTCAGAATTTTGGATAAATCTTCGACACGGGCTAACATCGAGCAATTAACTTCAACTTTGATATATTTGATGAATATTGCAACTAACACGTCAACATTACACCACGCTTGTATTAACATCAACGATTGAATTGATTTATGCTTAATGTATATGGTAAAATAGAATAATTGCTAATATTTCAACAACATGGTAATGTGCTGTGGGATTTTCGAGTAATTTACATTTCATAGTTGGTGGTGCACCAAAAGGCTGCAATCACGATACAAAATAGAAACTATTCGAATTATTCCCAAGAATGCACAAATGTTCCGGCAACCTTCATATAAAACAGCAAGTTTTGGAACTACTCTCGAAGTGTTAAAATATCCGATATCAAGATGTGCTGTTACATAAATTCAGTAATAATGTTAGACAAATCTGGTCAATCAAATTCCTCTAATCCCTTACAATAATGATGAAAACATACTACGAAGCACTAAATAACCCAAACTCCGCAATCGGGAAGCTCAATAATTCTTATTATAAGCATTTGTATATTACAATTCCTTTCAAATCAATATATAAAACATTTTCAATAATAAGCTCATTTAGAATCCACCAAACATTACTTATTAACTTCATTAAGAACTCTGTTAATCTAATATAATTTTACAACAAAAGTTTGCACCTTCTTGCAATATTTCTGCTTATCATTTCGAAATCAAGAATCGTAGAATGGCGAACATTTACAGTTTAACTGAAAATTACAGCGGGCTAACCGATAATGCCAACGAAAATGATTATCCCTAATCTAATAAAAACATAAATATTTACTCTTATACATACATAATATCTAAACTCTAGAACAAATTGACAAAATATACTTATTATTTAAGTTCTCATTTACATATAGACAAGATCAACGCCTAACTAACCGACTCACGATAAAAATATTGTTTGTTGACGTATCGTTCCATCAAACGTGTAAAAATATTTTTATTTAACAATGGTCCGTTTGTTACGATTGTGAGCCTTGTGATGCGTGATATTATCTAAACAGTACTAGCGTCCCCTCACTAACGACGTCCCGAATTCTAGGGGAACTACTTCAGTCCAACTTCGTAACGCGAACCAATCTCTATAATTAAAACATTTATTTATTTTTTTGCATTATTTTCCTCATTTTCTCTGGTACGGGGACACCTCGATGTGCGGGCGTTCTTCTCGGTTTGACGCTGGATTTGGCCTCAGACTTTTCAGGTTTGGGTTTCTTGGCGTCGGCTGGCGGTTTGGGGTCTTTGTCGAGAGATTTTCTCGTCGGTTTTGGTTCGGGTTTGTTCGGTTTGGTGGAGGTGCTGCTGTCGCTCCTGGCGCTGGACTTGCGCGAGGCCTGCTTGTGCTTGTCGGGCTTGTCGGGCGGCGGGTGCGGGTCGGGCGGCGGGTCGCGGCGGCGTCTGACGCGGGGCGGTGTGTGCGCGAGGGAGGTGTGCCGCGCGAGCAGGGCGGCGCTGCTGAACAGCTGCCCGCAGTCGCAGCGGTGCTCCACCTCTAATGTTCCTGGGAACGAAAAATGTGCTAATTAGTACCGATAAGTTATGCTGATAAGGATAACTTCGAGGAAACAGGAAGCTGAATAGTTCATTCAAGTATTATTTTGTAGAGAAGTTTTTTCTAGAGAAACAGTGAATAAATATGTGTTTACTCCGATGATGTATGATGTTTTTTTCCTAATTACTACAGAATCCCCGAAGGAAATTCCCGATCAAGTTTTATGTTACCAATATGTCAAAATTGGTACTACAAGTTAGGAAATAAATACGATTCAAAATTACAAAATAAATACAACTTACTTCTCTTGATCTGCTTGACGGGCGACGGTTTGTGCCTGGCGGTGACAGCTTTGCCCAAAGATTTCCTCTTGGCAATGCCGCTCAAAGACTTTCTCTTATCAGCTAACGATTTCTTTTGAGTTTTCTTTTCTACATCTTTAGGTGTGCGCTCTTGTGCGGGTTTCGTTGATTTTTCAGGAATGGTTTTTGGGAACGAGTATTTTACAGTTTCGCTGTCGTCAGAGTCAGTCGAAGGCACTGGTTCTAACTTAGGCGCTTTGGCTACATGTTTGACGGTAACCGGGTTGGCTTCCACGACTTTGGGCTTGAGGCGCAGTATTTTGGGCGGGTGCTGTAATGACGTCCTTCTCTTGACTAGGTCCTTGGAGTTCGGCCGCTCTATTTGTAAGGAGCTGCGCTTGTTGGCTCTCACCTTCATGAAGACCTTTTCTTCAGCCGTGTCTTCGACTTTGAAGTTCGGGTTGAGCATGTACCGGACTTCGTCGTCATCGCTCGATTCTACTGCTGGCTTAGATTCCTGGTGCACTGGTGCCGCCGTAGTTTTCACACGTTTGCTAGCACTGACTGCCGATTTATCCTTAAGGATTTTCTTTTTGGGCGTTTCGTGGACTTTAGTTTCCTTAACTTCAACCTTTTTAATCTTTTCTGGTACTTCTGGTTCTTCAGATTCTACTTTGATATCTTTTGTTTCTTCAAATTCTCTCTTTGCAGGAACCACTGGTGGCTCGATGGATTTTGTTTCTACTTTCTGTGGAATTGTCTCTGTTTCTTTTTCTTTCTCTTGAACAACTTCGACGGGCTTCTGTTCAACCGGTGTGGGTGTTGTTTCTTTAGGCGGTTCCACCTTTTCAACTATCACCAGTTCACTGTCTTCATCTTTTACCTCTTCAATGTCTGGTTTTGGAGAATCTACGTCGTCAAGTTTTTCTTCAATTTTAGGAGACTCACTTGTCTCTTCAACTGATTCAACTACCTCAGATTCTTCCGCTGGTTTACTCTGCTTTGACTGTCTTTTCTTTCTTTGACAGATAATCGTGTGTTTGTTCAGCGAATGTTCATTCGGGAACACCATGTAACAAAGTGAACACTCGTGTATTATATCTCTAGTGGACAGCGAGCTTTTGACACTCTTGTCATCAGATTTTTCTGAACTTGTTTCAACATGTTGTTCTTTGTGTTCAATTAAGTGATGTAGCTTTCTGAACGATTTTTTGCAAACCTCACATTGGTGCAAAGTAATGGGTTTTTCCTTCTCAACATGGTTTTGTTTCTCAACCACAGGCGTGATTTTCTGTCTGTTGATTCCGTCGTGCGTTTCTCTGTGCTCCACTAAATGGTGCAGTTTCCTGAACGATTTATCACATGGTTCACAGCGGAACCCTGCACCGGCGTCTTCGCTCGCTTTAGCACTAGCCGGTTCCTTTTCAATCTTAGTATCGGACTGTTCTGAGGAACTTTTCCTTAGAGACCTCGCAGGCGCAGAGCTTGGGTTATGAATGATCCGATGCTGAACTAAATGATGAAGCTTCCTAAACTCTTTCTTGCAAACTTCACAGCTGTATACAGATTTGTTTGCAACCGGAGCTTCCTTTTCCACTTTCTTTGGCTCATCTTTCTTGTGCTGTAATTTGTGACTAACCAAATAAGATAGTTGCCTAAATGTTTTGCCACAGAATTCACAAACCAGGTCATTGCTGCTGTGAAAGATTTTGGCTCTAGGTTTTCTTGACTCGTGAACCTTTCTTTCATCAACTTCTTTATCTTTCTTTTCAGGCTTTTCTTTAGCCGGTGGCGTATCTTCAATGACGATCACATCGTCAATATCATTAGGTTTAGACACAGAATCTTTGGATTTACGCTTCTTGGGAGTTTCTTTTCTGACAACGAGTGGTTTATCGTCATCAATATCCATGTCATCGGATTGACTACCTTGCGACTTGGAATCTGACTCTTGAGATGGTCTCATTCTCCTAGGACTTCTCTTGTCCGAGCCAGAACGACTCGGCGAAGGACCGGTGCAATGTTTAACATGTTTAAACACCACGTTTTCTGTTCTAAATAATTTGTTGCAAATAGGACACACGATGTTTTCATTAATTTTCCCCATCGTCCAGTTTTCTTTGATAATTTCATCATCGCTATCATCATCGTCCGTCGTTGTCACTACATCACGTTTTGGAACTTTGGCATCTATTAACCGTGGTTTCTTTTGGGGGCTTGGCACTTTATTTTTATCAACTGCTCCTTCAGGTAGAGGATATTTTCGCGGACGACCTCTTCCCCTTTTAACAGGAGTACTTTGTTGGCTATCCGGATTTGGAGAGTCAATAATATTTAAGTTTTCTGAGTGTTCAAGTAATTCAGCAGCTTTGACTAAATTGTCAATAGCTGAAACAGCATTTTTGTGCGCAACACCATTATCATTGCGGTTTATGGTCTCTTTGAGAGGATTTTTGATAACATCTGTTGTGTTTTGGAATTTATCATCTGCTGCATTGGAGCCGAGAAGATAATGTTTCTTTCGCATTGGGTATTTGACTTTGTTATCCGTTTTATCTTCTTCGGTTTTCCTTTTCTTTTTGGGTGACACTTCAAGTCCAAGGTCTCTTGGTTCAATCAGTTCCAATTCTGGTTCATCAACTGGAGTCAACACTTGTTTCCTCTGATGCTTAGTTTTGGTTTTAACTTCTTCCTGAGACTTTGCGTCATCAGTTGTATCAAGCACATCAGATTCCAAAGAATCAAGAGTACTAACAGTTATATCGTCGGGTTCTGTGACTATTTTCTTGGCAGGAGAAAGTTGTTGACCTTGAACGTTTAATTGATTTGGAACAAACTCCATATTGTCCATAAATACTACTTTTACTGGTTTATCTTCTATTATTGTAATGGGGCATTCTTTTTGGCGTTTGGCGGATAAAGCTGATTGATATGCTTTTTGTAGCTTAGACTGATTTCTGTTAGAAGAATCTTCGGTAGCTGCACCTACTTTGTTTGTAGCATGTACTTTTGGCGGTTGTATACTTTGCCTCACATTTTGATATTTATATGGCATCTTAGCCTTGGGTTCAGCACGAGCGATGTCATTTCTAGAGTAACTCTTAGGATAAGGATCTTTCTCTACAACTGTTTTGATAACATTGTGCGGTTCCTTATTATCGAAGTTCACAGTAAGACGATTCTCGTATGTTATGGAATTTCGTCTTGCGAATTTATCGAAATCTTTTTCAGTGATAATCGATTCTTTTTTAGCAGCATCTGCTTTGGCTTTATCCGTGCTTACACGAGATATCGTGACTTTATCCTTAGGTAGTAGTTTAGCTGCTACAATTTTCTTATTCACATTAATATCTCCCGTTATAGGCTCATGCTCTATTATTTCTTCTTCAGAGTCCACTTCTATCACACTATCCTTTGCAATCTTTTGCTGGACTTTATTTGAAAATGGTAGGAGATTCGGTATTTTGGTAGTTTTACTTGGGACCGCCGGCTTCTCCTTTTCAGCTTTAGTAAATACTTTAGGTTTGGGATCGGCGATAGGCACTACAGGTAATTCATGTGGAGGTCTTTCGATAAACGGAATACCATGTAATTCGTTCATTTTCATTTCTATCTCATCGAGAGTGGCTCGGTCAGTAGGCTCGTAATTCAAAGGATATTTGACATTTTGATTGGCATTAGGGTCCTTGGCCGAACTTTGATCTGGTTCTTCTTGAATAGCTTTGGGAGGTGCAACTTTTCTGTGTATCATGTCTTCAATAGTTTTATCAATCAAATCCTGATAATTCACTTCCGTGCGTTGTTGAGCGGGATCTTTTTTCACATTAGCAACATTTGCAGCTTGAGATGTTTCATCGTGCTCATTATTTGTGACTTCTTGTTTAACGGGGGCTTTTTCAGCCACAGCTTCAGATGTTTCTTTAACTTTCTCAACTTTAACAGTTTTGCTTTCTTGATTAGTCTCTTTATTTTGATTTAGGCTGACTTTGCTAAATGCAGGTTCATTTTTAGCAACTTTATTTGCTTCCTGAGTTTTTGCTAAGGCTGCTGCACTGCTCGACTGTCTTTGACTGTCAATTTTCTGCAAAACATCTCTTCTATTAAGATCATTAGAATTCTTCAGCTGATTCGTACTTGTAGAGGGAACAGCTGGTGTGACAGGGGTTGTATTTCTATTCTTAATTTTATCCAAAAACTCTTTTCTGTTAGTAGCTGTCCATTTACCGAAAGGTACAGCCTTCTTGCTTCCACCTGGTTTAGGTTCTTCTCCGTTTGAATCCTCCCTGTTATCTTCGGATTCATTCTTATTATCACTGCTTTGCGAAGGAACATTGTCAGTTGATGTACTACTGACGTCTTGTGTGCCTGAGCAACTGGGTTGAACATCTTCGTCTTTTGGCACTCTATTAACTTTAATATCCTTGGAGCTCTTGGCTGGTTCAGTTGTATCTTTAGGCTTAACCTTTACTTCATGTTTTTCTTCTTTCTTAGTGACTGATAAAGGTTTTGATTCGGGGATAGGTTGTGCCGACTTTTGTGGGATATGTTTCTGTTCTTTCACATCCTTGCTAGATACCTTTGCAACAGTAACATTACTTTTTCCAGCAATTTCCATTTTGACATTGGTGCTACTGTCTACTACCATTGGTACTACAGTAAGCTGAGATTCAACAATTGGGATAGGTTGTTTCAATTCCTTGCTTTCTTTTTTGGGAGATTTTTCTAGAACATTATTTTCTTTTTTATTTTCTACTTTGTCTGTTTTAGAAGGAGCTGCAGAAGTCACAATAGGTCTCTTGACAGGTTTTATTTCAGGAACAAGTATAGGTCGCTCGTGAATTTTGAGCGTACTGGTTGCTGTCAGTTTTGGTAATTCTTTTATGGGTATATGCGAATGTGGAATTTCCTTTTCTAGTACAATATCTTCTTTGACTCTCTCTACTTCTTTGACTGAAGTACTAGGCTTTTCAATTGATTCAACTTTCTTTTCAGAGTTTGTAGGTTTGGAATCAGCCGAGTTTGTCGGTTTGGAATCAGTAGGTTTAGTAATTGCTTTCATTACCGAAGATGTACTGCTAGTTGGTTTAATTTCTTCTTTTTTCGATTCTTTAGTAGTATCTGGCTTAGCCACAGGTATTTTTGACACATTATTTTTAACGGTTTCGCTCGCAGTAGGTGTATCATCCTTTTCAAGTTTTTCTGTAGAACTATCAGCCGTAACTGCCGACGTGGAATCAGCTTCAATATTCTCGGCACCCTTCTTATTATTGTCTTGAACATTCTTGTGTTGTTTATCTTCTGCCCCGTTCTTAGCTGTCACATCTATTACTAATTTCTCAGCTTCCTTATTAACAACATCTTCAGCTTGTTTATCACTTTTTTCATTTACTGATGTTGATTCTTCAATTTTTGTTTCATCTATTTCACTATCGTCGATGATAACAATTTCATCGTTTTCTTGGTCTGTTATATCGTAAATAATTTCTTCAACTTTGGTCTCTTCTTGACTATCACCATGAGTATTGTCCTTAGCTATTATATCCTTATCTTTTGTATCACTTACTTCAACAATTTTAACATCATCATTAACTATTTGAATAGGCTCAGAAATCTTAACTTCTTCTTGACTTACTTCAATAACTTCATCTATCTTTAATTGATTATCACTATCGCTTTCAATAACTTCTTCAATCGTTTCTTCAACTTTATCAACAGTATCTTCAACTGTATCTAATATCTTAATTTCATCTACATTTACTATATTCTCACTATTATCTTGTTTCTTCACTTCATCAACTTCCATTGGTACATCCTCCTTTAATATATCTTTCTCCTTATTTAAATCAGCTACTGGTGAATTGGCAGCTTTCTCTGGCTTATCATCAACTTTTCCTACCTTTTCAATTACATTTTCTTCAGATTTTTCAATTACAGTTTCTTCAGATTTTTCAGGTATTTTCTCGGGTTTTTCAATTATATTTTCTTCAGATTTGCCAGTAACTTTCTCTGGCTTTTCAATTATATTTCCTTCTGATTTGCCAGTAACTTTCTCTGGCTTTTCAATTAAATTTTCTGCAGATTTGTCAGTAACTGTACTACACTTTTGACCCGCAACTTCTTTATTACTTGACTCCGATGTTTTAGGTTCAGTATTTTCAGTATTCTTTATATCTACGGTTTCTTTATCTATTTCTTCAGCTACAGTAACATTTTCAACTGATTCATCAATGACAAGATCTGTATCAATATTTTCTACTTCAGTGACTTTACTGTCATCTTCTTCTTTGTTTTTGGTAGGTGTTTCTGATGTTCTTTGTTTACTACTATCAGTATGTACTTCTATTGTTTTCTTAACATTATCAGAATGTCTACTAGGGTGAAGTTGTTGGTCAACCATAGTTTTAGTTAGTGGTATTCTTTCTTTATTTGGTGTTGAGTGGTATGTCATGGGTGTAAAACTTCCTATAACTGGAGATTTGCGCGATTCACTAAATTTCATCATTTTTCCATTTATATTTACTTCAGATTTTGCATCAGGTGATGTTTCTTTATTACCATCAAGTTCAACTTCGGTAGTTGTTAAAATTGGTTCTTTTCTTGGTATTTTATTTTTTCTTTCAGCAACTTTGTTGCAGGCAGACTCACTTATAACTTTATTGATATCCTTTATAGGCACATGTGATGATATCTTCTTATCTGCCATCTTCCCTTCTTTTGCAGGCTGGAAAATGATAAATGTTTGTATGTCAATTGGTTTATTGTTAACAAATATTTATAATAAGAAACCGTGTTAATAGAATATTGCTTACCACTTCTTTTGGTACTTCTATCTCTATTTCTTCATAAACTTCTAAATTACCTTCAGCATTTTCACTGAAAACACAATAAGAAATGATTCCTCCACTCCATAACATGTTATTATATTAGTCAAGAAAATCATTAAGTACAAGATTAGTATCAAGGGGCACTTGTGATGTAAGTGGACGTGCAAGTAACTTGACATTCTGAAATCATCATTAGATTTAGGGCTTAACAAGAGTGTTGGACAGAGCTGCTGCCTGATCTTGTAAAAATTATTGTAAGTAGATATTTTGAGACAGTGCAGCAGTGGTCTGTGAGATTTTTCACCAAGATGGATTATGCTGTTTATAAATAAATTGTGTGAGCTAAAAATTTTCTCCATAATTATCCTGGTCAAATTTTAAGTTTGTGGTACCTGTTATATTTTTATGCCTTAAAATTAAGTTTGGCGTACTTACAAAATTTTGAGGATAAAAAACTGAGCATTTGCAATCCAGTGTGCAATATGAAATTATAATTTCATGTACAGCATGCATACAATGAATAACAATTACTATTTTAACACCCAAGCTAAATATTTTACAGCTATATAAATAACAGTGATTTTATTAGTGTTTAATTTATTATGATTATGATTACACCTGCTTGATTTCAAAATATATAACTGCATTGTAAAAAAGATAACCAAGTGATTATCAACTGTTATTTGCACTAATGATTAAAACACGTTGTTTGTATGGGATTTCATCACAAATTCAAAATAAAACCTAAATGGATAATGTGATATTAATAGGCATAATACACACTAATTTCTTAATGAGATGAAAGCAGTCCATTGATAATTATTTTTTAAAGTAATTTACTATTTATTTAAATAGATTGTTAATTAAGATAAATAAATCTTATTCAGACAGAAAATTCTGAGCCAAGTTAGTTTATTTTTCTCCTAATGAAAATAATCTATCACAAATATTTTTATAAATAACATAAATAATAAACTTGAGAATGAAGATAACCATTGCTTATCAAGAGAATTGTAATACAAATAAATAAATAATTTTCTAATATTAGATATCAACACAAAGCGTTACTTCTATCTTATAATTATGGAAGTATTAATTACTACTGGTTTTAAAACTTGTATATAATGAAGTAAATAATTTTCTCAGCAGAATTACAGTACCAAAAATCAATTGAACATTCTCTTATCTGTGACCTATTTCTATGAGGTAAGTAGGTATTTTGTTATAGGGAAATACTACTGCTTAGGACTGTACCTCTATGAACTTGTTATAGACTTCTTACTTTATGAAAAGAGAGTTGACTTGTAAGAGCTTTAAGGTTTAATTTTAGATCTAATGAGGTCAGGTTATGTTGATGTTCCAGTTACACCATGGTTTTATTTATAGAAGAAATGAATGGATGGGGTCTACTCTTATTCTTATAGGATTCTACTAAATATTGCAAAAAGTTAATAGACAATAGCATAACAATAGTTTGTTTTGTAGGTAAAGTTTCAAGCACAAATCATTGTTTACGTGTGCTTTGTTTACATCTTTTTGTTATGTACAGTTGAATAAAGTCTAATTAGAGACTCACCGGACTTTCAGGAATTTGAAGCTAGTCTGCTGCTGATCATCATCAATAATCTGAACAGCGGCCAGCTCTTCCTGTCCTTCCTTCCTATACAAGTACAGTCCATTACCAATATCTATAGCATCTACGTTTTTACCATCAATTTGTAGCACCACTTCTGTATCTTTACTAGCTATATCCGTCTCCTCATTTATCAGTGTAGGTTCTAACAAATTCTCCTCAGACTTAAACTCCATTCCCTCCGCATCCTTCAGCTCAGAATTAGACTTATCATCAACATCAACATTGTCATCAATCACCAGCTCATCGCCATCATAAGAATTGTCATTATCATCAAATATGTCAACACCTCCAGACAAAATGTTTGCTGCTTCAATCTGTTTACCTATTTTGTAGCTATCTAGCATATCACTCTTTTTACCAATAGGCGATAGATTGGATATCAGGTCGTCCGCGTTCGTCATGGTCCCTTCGGAGTCAGTGGTGGTGCTCGCCAGCGACACATCTTTTATAGAAGAAATGTCGAATGTTGAGTCAACAGAGTCAACTTCTGACAGAGAAAAGTACTTGGAGGAGCTCTCGTTGGCGGTCATGAAGCCCTCGCTCGGCGGGGACGTGGTGTCGAGCGTGGAGTCCCGCGAGCCCCCCGCTTCTCCCCGCAAGTGGCTCAACCTATCCATTTGCACACTTCATCTGCTGCGACAACAGGAAAACGACAATTTAGTAACAATGCACGTTTATAATCACAGCGCGAATACACTTTACCGATTATAAGAAAGCTAATGAAAACATTTGAAGGTTGGTCGATTAATTAGCACCTAGGTCAATAGCAAAGAACAGTGAAACTTTTAGAACAAACGTTAATGATACTGTGACACTTTCGATAAAAAATTAATAAATCACATCGTACCAAGTTATTATTTTATGATATAGCTGTCAGATTAAACTTTTGAATACAATTTGTGTATTAAATTATTTGTAGAAGTTATAATAACAATTTTATTACAATTTTGTTAAAATAACACAACACATCAAAAGATTAAAGATGGACGCCAAATAGCGATGTTGCCGTTATTTTGCATGTCATTATGTTGATAAAAAATTGCAAAATTCATATCTTTCACGATTTACAACATCTTTTCCGAATTTAATTATAGGCAAATTATTCGTTATTGTTATTGGCTTAGGGAAATGTAGTGATTATTCTCTAATATGCTTTTTAAATGTCTCTATTTTGTGTATTCATCTAGTATTTTTTTAGTCTGGCAACTATTTACGCCGTAATGGATGCTGCTGATAATGCAAAACCTACCTATCGCTTGGCAATGTCAATGACCCGTGCGATGTGGCTACGAAAGTAATTATTATCTTTAAACTCGTATTGGCGCGTAAATTGTGATTCAAATATTAAATCATACATAAATAAATTGTTTTAAACGCTTTCCCTCTTATTATAAAACGCGGTATCAAATAAGTATCGGCTTTTGTACTACCTTTAATCCAGCTGTAAGTACGACCTTGAAAAAACGTTATTACAAAACGCAGTTTATCGCAAGTCCTATTACTATCTGTAGTACAAAAGATAAACCATCGAGCCCCCTAGTTTAACTGCAGTACTTAGTCGACAAACGTCAAATTCCGTCATTATTTACTTTTGAGGTTATTTGTTTTGTGATGAAAAAAACGAAAGTGGATATAAATATGTGTGATTTGGAATACTTGGATGTGTTAGAATACTATTGAGAGTGTCCGGGGACCCAACAGTGTGCGTCATCGACAAAATCTCTTCAAATTATCTGACGACAATTTTCGATATAAATATCGATTTATGTTTTTCGAAATAATAGTCAATTGAATGCATGATGATAATCCATGATGATCCTATGATGCTCAACTGGGCTCGCCATAAGGTACGTAGCCTTTACAGGGCAAGTAAGTTGCCAAAACATCCTAATAATTATATAAGGGTCGAAGTTTTTATTATGGATGTTTATGTTCCACGCATAAACTACCACATGGATTTTGATGAAACTTCGAAAATATATCAGATTATCATACAGTTTACTGTTTATTTACAGATTCAAGACTATTTTGGCGTTTTGCACGCCGTATCTTTGCCAGTAATATGCAATGTTTGTAAAAGACTGGAAGCTTGCTAAAATGTAGGTACAAAAATGCCAAGATGAGCAAGGGAACAAGATTATGTGATGAAGAACAGTGTCCAACATGTATCAGTGCGTTTGACTGTATAAATAGACATCGGAATAAAATATAATTTTGTACTTTTATGTTGTTTCATTTTCTTTTGGTAATTTAATGCACACGATATTCTGTGTGTAAGTTATTGTGCACTTAATTTTGAAGAGGTTCTAATTAGATGCACAACGTCTTATTTAATCATTTAAATCGGGATGAAAATAATCCAAGTTATTTCTAACCTAAAAACAAAACATAACTCGGATACGCGCGCTGACGTTCCGCTAAACGCGCAAACTCGATAGTTGTTTAAAAGAGAATAATTGGATCATGTATATCGTTAAAAGATACTAGAAATATAAAATTACCTTTAAATAATAAAAAGTAATATATTCAACTGCAGAGATATTTTTTTTTTGTTATCATAGTTATTAATTTTTCATCAAAATATACTTTACAAAATAATGTAAAAAGGAACGGCGCACAGAATTCGGAACGATTGAACGAATGATTTAAATATTTGTTGCTTATAATCTGTGGATATTATTTGAACCACACACACACACAGACAAATCGAAGTACCAAACAGTCTTCTCTTAGTCTACGTTTTGTAATAAGGATGTAAAGACTATCGTAAGTACCGTAACAAACCAAGACGTCTTCAGTCTGGTTTAAACCACTACTTGCGGCAGTTTTTATAATAAGAGGGAAAAAGTTTATATCTAAGTGAATTCGAAATCATGTAATATATCAAAAAGTTTATTTATATCTAATTGAATGCAAAATCATGTAATATATTAAAACCAGGAACTTATTTTTAGAGTTTTTAATATTAATTACGATGTTTTTTTTCTTAAGAGGGCTATCACAAATTTTCGCGAATTTAATTATTTTTTCTTGAAAGTAAGAACATACCATGACAAAATGAAGTCTGTTTTCATTGATATTTTACCTACTGCCAGTTTTATGGCACATCTGTTTCTGCACGATTTTCTTAATCCATAATTTAAGATGGCGGGCGGGAACAAATTAATGCATATTTGTAAAATTGAATTATAAATGAAAAGTATGATATACAAGCGTTGTAATAGCATGAACAGCGTGTAATTTTACTAACTTGACTCTCGAATAGTTTATATGTGTAAGTTTATACCTTGATATGTATTTTCTATTTTATAATTGTCGTTTCATAGACATCCATCTGACGCAGGCGTCAAAATCGCTCTGATTTGCCATTTTGGGCACTGCATAGTCTGCACTGCAGTTCAGTGTGGTAAGCTTTTTGTTCGGAACGTTCTATCTAGTACGTAGTACATATATATCGATGGTTGTAAACATTTATGTGTAAACGTCATTTATTATGTCAGTAACTGTCAAAGTCAAACCAATCAAACATCAAACGAAAAGGAACGTTATTTTCGAAAGCTGCTACCTACTCTGTGGCTGCTTGCGTTTATTTGTTCATAATTTTTATTTTTCTTTCTACAGATTAAGAGTTTATTCAGAAAAGTGTAATAATGGCGCCCCGAGAAACACCAAAACCGACGACTAAAGTGCAGCGTAATGTGAAGGACTTGCCAGCTAAAGGCAGAGCGTCACCGGTTGGGGCGATTAAAAAAACCGTTTTGGTCAAGAAGACGGTGGATAAAACTCCTCTTAAAAGTAAGTAAATGCATTCTATTTTGCTTGCCTTTATCTTGATTTGTCTGCAAGCGTAAGTACCCGTGTAAATTTTTCCTTTCAATATTTAGAAGCAGTGCCGCGAATTCGTCATCTTGTGGTGTTTTCTATTTGCAAGAGTAGATAATCTAAGTAACATAAAAATAAGTACTAGGTTTTTTTTCTGTTCTACTGAAAGGTAAAGGATGTTATGGACATGATCACTTTTTGTTTTTAATAGTTAAGTATGGTCTTCAGCTTCCTATGTACTCATTTAGTGTGAAACAGGCTCTCCAACTCTTAATCATCCACCTTACCTTTTTACTTGCAGCTCTGAAGATAAAATACTTACCTCTTTTGTATATTAATAAAAGTTTTCAAATTATTTCCAGTAAATAAACTGAACATGGAACCAAGGACAACAAGGCAGCGGACCAGCACAGTTCCGAAGGCAGCTTCACCGAAACCCAAAGAAAATAGATCAGTTCCGGTACCAAGCAGTGTGACCAAGAGTGGTAAGAAGAAACCTTCATGGAAGCGACGCCCTTTGCCTGCTCACTCCGGTGTGCCAATACCAGAGAAGATGAAAAAAATAATGGAGAAACAATTTTTGGATTCGGAATTCGCATTATAATTTGAATTTGGAATCATTTATACTGGCTGGTTTAACTTTTACCTAAAACGGTGGGCTGATTTTTTATGTAATTCTTTGATTAATTACTGACTTAATCATGAAGGTTGTATGTGATTTTTGTATTGAAATATTCAAGGAGAATAAGTTATTTATAAAAATATTATGACCAATTTCCGTAGTGTAAGTATGCATTATAGAGATTGTTAAATGCAGTTCTAAATTAAAAACAGGTCACGTTGCCATAAACTTAAAATTAGGATCTAAAATTTGTGTTCCACTAAAATAGTATAGAATAGTAAAATAGTATTTTATCTTTTATTAAAGAGTGAATTTACTATTTATTGCAGAATTTAATAGTTTCTTTTTAATAATGTATCATTATTAGATCAGAGACAAGACTTCTTAGTTGATACTTGATGATTTAGACATAGTCTGTACACTGCCAAAATTAGAAAATAAGCTGGAACTATTAATAACAGTGTAATTGCGAAAATTCATCTTTCTTATAATGCTATATCTTTATCTTTCCTTTTTATCATATATGTGTAAGGGCGCTTTCACATTAGCCTCGCGACAGCAGCGTTGTAGCTGCGCTTTTATGACTTGATAAACAAAACGACAAAGCATTTCGGCTAATATAAAAGCGCCCTTATTGGATAACTTTTTTTCGCAATTTCATGCTCCATTTTTGGATGACTTTTCCCTATGTTGGGTTTGGAAAAGCATGTTAAACAAATTTTTTATATTGACCACCCATTTTTCGATTATACAAGGTTTTCCAAGTGGTTTCTTGTAACCACAAGCCTGTAAAACTGTTTAGTACGTAATATTGAATTTTTCAATATTTTAATTTGTTTATGTATGACATTATCCCACTGAATAGTTGCTATAATTTGGTACCTGTTGACTCTTAAAGCTGATCTTCCACTAGCATGTAAACTAAATTATGGGTTCCACACATATTTTCACATATTTTTAAACTGCTGTAGATGAATAAATAAATTCATGCTCAATCCTTCTCTGTGTGAGAGGAGGCCTGTGACCAGCAGTGGGACAATAAAAAGGCTGTAACAGTAACAGATGAATAAATGATTAATGTTACAGTTCGATTTGTAGGTACTGTTTTATCGCTCGATTTGTAACTGATCGTATGATGCGCCCTTAGCTTAAAGCAAGCGTTGCTTTTTTTGTAATTTTAATGCTCCTGCTCCACCTGCGTTAGCGTTAACGTTAATGTCAATGGCCAACTACACGTTACTTATTGCATTAAAAATGCGTGTTGGCTACACTTAGGTACAATTCTGCAAAGAGTTAATCCCTCATGAAGTAACGCGTTAACACACATTAAAGAGGTTAAACTCAGACACACAAAATAATTCTAAAAACTAAAGCTTTCTCATTTGACCATTCCATTACCGTGCTCGTAAATGCAGTTACTGCTTAAACAAAGTATCTACACTCGTCCTTGCATGCGTGCAATGAGATGGCATTAATGTAGCCAACATCACTTAGCGCTCTAAGCTACGCACTAAAACCCTTTGATGTGTCCAAAAAACCGACACCCGAGTTATCGCTTAACGTTTAATGCTATTCATAATGCCATTTGTATAAATTGCCATTAAAACGTTGGCCACATCTGCGTAATGCCAAAATTTAACGCGTTAAGACGCAGGTGGAGCAGTAGCATAAAAGACGCCGTGTTAAGTTAGGGTAGTTTGCAGTGGAAGATAGGCTTTAGGATATATTCTTAGATATTATTAGTTCTTACTTTATAGATAGAAGTTTATACTTATTTCTACTATAAGAATTTTATGATAATAAAAATGATGGATATCATATTCAAGTGTATAATTTACTAGCGACCGGTCCCGTATTCGGACGTGGATAAATCATATACCTACCTACCTAAACCTTTTTCATGGAAAGCAAGTTTAGGTAAAGCGCATTCCATCAGCCAGGATCGGCTCTCCAGGAAAGAAAGTCCATAAGTATTTGCGATGTGCAGGAATTAAATCTAGGCCATAACAAAAATATTTAGTTCCTTCACTGTGATGCCGCGTCTAAGTTCCGGTTCCACTGGTTACCGATAAAGTGTCAGTAATGCTATCTGCTAACCTGCTAAATAAAGGCTGCTTAAAACTTCTGCCATATATTTCTATCAGAGACTTGTGTGTAAAACCAAACGTATAGTATATCGTATATGTACTTATAGATCCCGATAGGCTATCAGAGATTCAGTAACCGGTAAAACTGGCCATATGTTTCTGTAAGAAAAGCAGTCGATTTCCAAAAAGAAGTCTGATATTACAAAAGTTCCTTTAAACTCCTTTTGTTTATGGCACCTACATTTTTTCATCGAGCAGAAAATTCACTGCACGTGCAGTGTGCAGTCTCCCATCCCATTATAATAAAAATGTGTTGTTTGTTATACCTGTGTTTGAATGTTTATTTTGGTACAATGGACTTTGATATCCGGTGTCCGGACATTTGAGTACCTAAAGCCTTTTAAGAGAGAGAGAGAAGAGGGTCTCTGATCTGCATGTATTTAAAATGGATCGGTAACCAGATTATTTACATCTCTTCATGCAAAAGACTTACAAGCCTCAGACCAACCTATAAGTTATAATTATTAATGCACCACAAAAATTATGGGTATTATCTAAAGACAATCAGATAGTTCCAGATAAGCTGGTATTTTAGTGGTCAATAACGGTTTCACCCTCGTTGTAAGAAAACTAGGTAGGTATCAATTTCCCGTACCCCGATAAAGAAAGTCTGCCAGGAGCGTGTCTAGAGACATCCAAATAACGTGGCCTGCGAGGTAGGTAATAATTTTCAAAATCGGTTCTGTAAATTCAGGCATTATCGACCTTAAATAAAAGCATATAAGGACTGTTCTTAGCTTAATTAATTCTAAACAATAAATAAATCGATGTATTTTGACGTCATCCGTCTAGCTGTCGGCAATAAATCGAGTGTAGGTGATTGATTATCTCCCCATAAACACGGCAACTGCTTGTCGTATATATGTTAGACAATAGCTTCATCTAAAACTAATAAAACTTAAGGGGATGCCTAATTTTTGAGTGCATTATTTTAGCAGTCTATTAAGGAGCTCTTGACGTCGATCGATCTTTAAGTTAAGCATACATTTGGATATCTTTACAATTCGTTACGGGGTAGTCGCAGCCACAAAGTCTTACCAAGAGGTATACCCGTATTACTTACCTAGGTGAGTACCTAGGTAAGTAACCGAGTGGTTGAGAAGATGAGATAGGCAGCCACTCCGCGTAAACCCCTGCTGGTACTCAACTGCATCCGCTAAAATTGGAAGCCGACCCCAAACGAGAGGAGAAAATGCTTAGAAGATCAAACTCAAACTACCTACGTATAAAATAAAATGGAGCTTTTCAACCCCCTTGCTTGCTATTATATTTTCAATTAACGCATCACCGTTGAGCAGTTGTTCTTGAGACAAATAGCTGCAAAAATGTCTTCTTTATGATTTGCCATTGGTTCTAATACATCCTTAGATTGATCTGGCTTTCTAGCATACTAGTACCTACCTACCTCGTGTTACATCATTCGCATTTTAAGATCAAATCGTTTTTGATATTCCCCATTTTGCGACGGAGACTACAGTCCGCAAGTGGCTGTTTTGTCATTATTATGATAGCGCTATCTCTATTAATGTAATGGCGTCCACGGCCGATTTCGGCCACGGCGGCTGTTCTTATTGAAGGAGGTCAGCCAGCTGCGCAGGACATATTATAGTGCACGAGCATTTGCGCAGACACAGGTGCACTCCCTATTCCTTCACTCACATAGCCCGATGGGACGGCAATCCGACACCACGGGTAAGAGATCAGGCGCAGGACCGACATTTACGTGCTCTCCGATGCACGGGTGAATGAATCACCAACTTCCAGACTACGGGCTGCATTGTGTATCTCTATTACACAGGGTACCTTCGATGCTAGCCGGTTTTCTGCCGTGATGATGATGATGCCTACCTACCCGTAGGTAGGTACCTACCTACCCACTTAGTAGAAATTTTAACTTCAATTTGAGAACCCCCAGGGGCCCGAGTCTCCTAATTTTACTTAAGCGACATACGATTCACATTCGACTCGATTCGACTGATATCCAATCCCGACTCGATTATGATTGAAGCGTATGTGGCATTCCGCTTTTTTTTCTTTGAAATAAACGTTTTTATCCTTTTCTGTCATTCAATAATGAATCATTTTGTCTGCAAATGATTTACGATTGCCAAATGATTGTACAGCAAACTACCGCATAGACCAAAATCATCAAAATAGCAGACCAATCGCACACCAATCAAATGTCAATCGAATACGATTGGTCTTTTATTAGTAGCAGAATGCCCGATATGGTTAAAACTACTATTACAATCATATTGCGATTAGATTTCTATTCGATTTTGACATTATTAACTTAGGAGAATCGGGGCCCTGTTCACTCGATAAAAAGATGAGTAGGTAATGGGATCGTAATCCAAATGCAACTACTTGAGCAAAGTAACTAGCTATCTAAGGGATAAAGGTCGCTTATCGATCGTAATTATTTAAGTAATTACATTAACCTCTACATTACCCTTCCAAACAAAGGGTCATTACGGCGCCAAAATATCCCTAATCGGTCATCGATCAATATCGCATATTCGCCTTAACAAAAAAGAGCTTACAAATGCACACCGCGAACATTTTATTCAAAATTCGTCTGGCGCCTGGACGTGCAGGCCATCCTAATAGATGTTTTAAGAGGACGAATTGGAATTTTTGGCGCCAAGGATGTCAATTTTTCTCAGTAAATACAAAACGGATCAAAATACAACTTGGTTACCTGAAAGTTCATGATATAAGCCTTATTTTGTTAGTTGTAGAAACATGATTAGGTAACTTTTATAACAGAGAAAAATATATCAAACATACCTCTTTTTAAAAAGAGATTCACATATTATGGGCAAACGGGACCGATTTAAGCCTCTTAACTTTTTTAGTAGTTGAGTATATACATACTCTTTAAAATGGTAGTAGGAATTTTTATTAAATTATCATTTCTAAATATTAAAATTACAAAACCATTTTGTCGCTTACGACTTTTAGTTATAAGCTAGCGCGCGTATTGTTATCCTCGCCCCGCTCAGACGCTCCGACCCCTTTTGGCGCCTTAGATGCGCGTGCCGGTTATGGAATTATTGTTGACCACTTCCTCGCCTTAATGATTTTGGCTAGTTTATTACACAGTACGGGTAATAGATTATTCCTAGGTATTGCTAAGCTAGCTGGCTTCTAGATGCCTCGGTGGCTTCGGTTAGCAACACGGTTTTGAAGCTTATTAAAAGTTATTTATTTATTACTACCTATTGCTGTTAGTACCTACCTACCTACGTAATCTACTCGTTGTTTTTTATATGGGCTACCTAAAATGTCGCAAAGAAAATAGGTGAAGATGGCGTCAGGCTATGGAAACTAGACCTCTGAAAATAAATGAACTGTCCATATCTTGTTTGATGCATGAGAACTTTGTTTCAATTGTGACTTTTTATTTCCAAAGCTTCCTAAATGTACTTGTTGCCTACTTAAACTTTGAATAATTACCTCTTACCGTCAGTTGCACAAAGCTCCATTGAAGTTAAAGCTTCTCTAAATCTATTGCTGAACTCTTTCTTTGTCAACAAGATAAAAAGTCACAGCAATCGATTTTATGAAGCTTTAACTTTAATGGAGCTTTGTGCAACTGACGCATAGCCTCATAGGATTTTAATGATGTGTCAGATAGGTACCCACCCGCTGGGACCATCTCGCATTCATCCTTTAATGCTCTCGGCCACCACGATTTACCTAAGAACTTACCATATTTGACTTGTACTAACTTACAAAAGTATATCATTTCCAGAACAACTAGACCGATACAAAAAAATATTATCAGATGAGCACTCTGAAACTACTTAGGTACCTACTGTTCCTCTGAAAACTTAATCTGTTTCATTTGGACCCCCATATATGTACCTACACCTACCTACAATTACAGATTTGATTGCAGTTACAGCAAATTATGTCATGTTTTTATCACATTTCAAAATAGAAAACATATTGCACTCGACCTTGGTAACTTGAGAGCCATTGAATGAACACTCTGTTCAACTGAAATAGTTTAGACATAATCTTAAGTAGTTTAGTTTGGGAATCGTTCGCTTCTGAAATATCAATATGACCACAGATATGACACATGATATTATCTACTAGCCGTTTACTGCAGTTTTACCCGCGTGGTAACTATTGCCCGTACCGGGATAAATACAGCCTACCTGCTGTATCTGTTACTCAGGACGAGTGTGGCATTCCAACAGTAAAAGAAGTTTTCAAATCGGTTCAGTAGTTTCGGAGCAACAGGTTGAAACTATAACTATATTCTAAACAAAAAAATATTTCCTCTTTATTAGGTATATTAGTATAGATTAGAATGAGAAGCAGGCAGATAAGGTACAACAAAAGCTATATAGACAGGTATGGTAGGTAGGACCTGCTAGATAGGTGAACCTCTCTTTGATCGAACCCCAAAGATTCTATAGCAAATCTAAAAGGTTCAATATTTTTAATTTGTCACCCTTATAGAGAAGAGTAGGTATTTGTTCCTTTTTAATTTTTCCAAAAAAATGCCAGCCTATAGGTATACCTATATTCTGACAAATAAATACATTTCAATTTCAGCTCTTATGCCACTTCTTAATTAGCGTGTCCATAAAAAAACCCTGGTCTAAAACTAAACTTATGATCCATCTATAGTGCCCGTTGTAATAGTTATCTATGTAAGTATTTGCTCTCAAGATTAGATAATGTTGACTCCCTCTGTGGGTGCAACAGGAGAGTATCAGACTTACCGAGTAAAATTCATCTTTGTTTCTTTTGTGTACGAATGGCGCTACTAGATCTTTGAGGAAAACCGACCGTTATGGAGAACTTAATTAATTGCACTTCAAGAGATTGATGATTGCTATGCTAATCAGAACCATTAAGCCAAATTTAGAATAGAAGTCTTGTTTCAATCTGATTTATGAAACTACGCAACACTTTCAAGATTGATAATCCGACAGATTACCTACCGCAATTCGCATGCCGCTTTTAAAATAGACAAACAATTGACTAATTTATCCTATTATGTCATATAGAGCTTTTTTATAGCGAACCACGCCCACTGATAAAGATCTATGCGCCATGCGCCATATTGGCTGCGTTTACACCGAATAGGAACCAATTGGTATTCAGTTCACGTTTAGAGGTGCCATTAACAATTAAGTTAAGCAGAGAGCATGATTTATAGGCGGCGAGACTCCGCCTGTCCGGTGTGATAGACGCCGATTCTATTCGACGGACGATGAATATTTATTTGAATTTAGAAGCAGTGTAAGGGAGAAGTTTAATGCAGTTTTTTGTTTTTTGATGAAATGGTTTATTAATTCTTCAATTACTGCAATATTAGCAAATGAAATTATAGAAGATAGAGATGAATTAATGAATATGAAGGGGCTAGAGAACCCACTTAGAGATTTTTTTATGGTTTGGTAATAAATTAAAACATTCAATCTTCCTGTAGGGATAGAAATAGGGATTAATCAACATACTTACTGCAAGATGTTAAGTCTGTAAGTAGCGCCAGATACAGAAAAGATGAGAAGTAGAAGATTGTCGTGGTATGGGCATGTAATGAGGTGGGATGGAGAATGGATGGAGAGGAAGAGGAAGACCTAAGAAAAGATGGATGGATTGCCTGAAAGATGACATGAATAGGAAGGGAGTGAGTGTCAGTATGACGAGTGACAGGGGAAAATGGAAGAGAATGACATATTGCGCCGATCCCAAGTAAAATTGGAAACAGGGCAGGAGAAAGAAGATGTTACGTCTGTAGTAGTACTTAAATACCTAACATTATGCGCCTGTCGTCGCTACGCAAATTAGATATCATGAATCCGCTACAGACTTTAACTTGCGCCACACACTAATCAACGTATTTAACATCATTGTATGAAGATTACTACGCGTATTGTATTAAACACTGTTTAATAGCTATAATACTACCTGCAAGGTTCGATCTTATCAGGTAAATCATTGTGCACATATAAATATGTTGCAAATACTTCAAAAATGTCAGTAGCAAAAAGTTGTTTGCTTTGCAACGACTTACAATGTGTCGCTGCATTCATAACTTTGGCATCATAGACGAAAATAGAAAAAACAGTGGATTTCTTTAAGTTATCTATCCATTGACTTTATATTAGATAAGAGATTGAATTCTGACCTTAGCCACAGGTTATATAATTAGCTCGAGATAAATCGTGTCTAATCTCTTATCGCAAAACAAAGCATAGGCAGGTAGTCATTTATTATCCTCTAGCTAGGCCTTATCACAATTTTACTTGGGGTTGGCTCAGCATATTTTTAGGTAAATGTATGAACATAGGTACCTATCTCTATCTGCCGTCATCTCACAAGTGCCAAAATAAAGTTCTAACCAGTTATAGTTTTCATATAATCCATCCATCATCTCTCTTTCATCCGTTTCTTCTAGGTATACAATACCTACGCATCATGTGGATGAACTTAAACCACAAAACAAAAATAGTTATGACTAGATTAGATAAACATATAAGATGGAAGTCTAGGTACTAAAGTCATAATAAAATATATAGGTAAGCAATTTTACATAATAAAAAATATGTAATATACCTCAGTGCCTCAAGACGATAAAGTCTTCACTAATGTCTGTTACCACTTACCAGTGATGACTTACGGCACCGAAACGTGTGCGTCTCTCACTATCGGCCTCATCTCAAAGCTCAAAGTCGTTCAACGAGCTGTGGAAAGGGTTATGCTCGGTGTTTCGCTACGTGTTCGAATCCGAAATGTGGAGATCCGTAGACGAACTAAAGTCACCGATATAGCCCACCGGATTAGCAAGTTGAAGTGGCAATGGGCTGGCTATATTGCTCGCAGAGCAGATGGCCGATGGGATCGAAAAGTGCTGGAGTGGAGACCACGGACTAGCAAGCGCAGCGTAGGACGTCCACCAACAAGGTGGACAGACGATCTTATAAAGGTCGCCGGAAGACGCTGGATGCAGGTCGCCTCCAACAGGTATCTGTGGAGATCAAAGGGGGAGGGCTATGTTCAGCAGTGGACGTCCTATGCCTGAGATGATGATGATGATGACCTAAGTATATGTAGCAACATAGTCAACTGATGCACCAAGTTGTAGAGGTATGAGCGCGACTGCTGATGGAGTGACGGGTTTGATTCCTGGATCACTTTGGGTGTTGTCATAAAGTTACCGACGTTCCCGACTGTTCCCAGTTGTAGTCGTCATTACCAATTGAGCGATAGGCCGTCAGGTGGGTTAAAGAAAACTGTGAAACTTCGGCTTGTTAGATGATCAATTCTGGAGCTCAGTTAGAAGTAGAACACGTGTCCTGCAACACTGAAAACTATCTTTTGAGCTCTCGTCCACGGGTTCTTTTCGCAGCGATGCTGATGCGGGTTTACGAAAAAGTTCTAACCCTGAAATAACGACGGTAAAGTAAGTTATCTCAAACCATGACGTCACATAATATTTTAGCAAAAGTTTACCTCTAGGTAGGTGTCCTTTAGATGTATATGGTATGAAACATAAAATCTTTCCGATTTTGGTCCAAAATTGAAAGTAGTTTTCATTGATGTGAGTTTAATGACCTCTTTGCAGACAAAATATTGTTAAGAACGTCTGACTAGCAGCCTGATCATGCGGCAAGTTCGCATGACGTAGTGGCAGATCGCATCCAAAGATTTGTTATTATTTTTTTATAATAAAAATGTTTGTTTAAAAATCCTCAGTGCTTCTAAACACTGGTACCCGAATAAATCCAGTGAGACTGGAAACCTACCCCAACATAGTAAGGAAAAGGCTAGGCAGATGATTGCCTCTAGGAAGTATTTTCAATATCCGTTACAAAATAGGATGCTTCTACCTCTTTTTTGACGGGAAATCAAGAAATAACGCTGTGGGTGCAGCGTGTCAGACTTACTGACTAAAACCCACCAAGTTCCTTCTTAATCCCTTTACGGACCAGGGGGGCGGGAATTCTTTCGAACGATCTCGCAACCACGCACGTCTTACTTCAGTACAACTTCTGAAGAGTGATGGCAAAAACAATATAAGAAAGTATAATATAATATTATAGGACTCATAAGTATCAACACAGATATAGTTGATGTTATAACATGGCTTGATCATAAACACTGATATTGTAAGGACAATAGTACAATAAGAGAGTTAATTTGTAACATCTTTCTTTAATTGTACGCATGTTTAACAATAATGGTAAGTACATCTACAATGTGGAGTGTTTAAGCAATTGTCGATCTTCAAGTGAAATCAATACATTATGTATATGGATCCAAAGTTATCCTGTAGTTATTCATGATGAAAGTAGAAGAATGTATTTAAATATCTACGTCTATCTAAATATCTACAGACATAAATCATCCAGACCGATTGTCAGCCACAGCGGCTGTTCTCTCTAAGGAGTTCAGCCAGCTTGCTGACACAGGTGCACTCCCTATTCCTTCACTGTCATAGCCAGATGGGAGGGCAATCCGACACCGCCGCGCCGGAGAGATCACGAGCAGAGCGACTTTAAGAGCTATATTCTTATTAGATAGGGGTATAGCTCGATTAAGCTGAAATGATAGAATTCCGAAGTAATTATTATATTGCCCAAAAACTTAAATACACTAAGTAAAGTCCTGGAGCAAGTTAAGCCATAAAAGGCAAATATGATTTGATGACGACTGAGGCAAAAGTCGTCTTGGTAACGAAACAGCATTACCGTCATTTTGGAAAATGGACGAAAATGCGGTCAATTCTGTGGTTTTACTTATATCCTTTTAAATTCCTCCGTCCTTACTTCCCTATAGGTACATATCCCTGTTTAGCATAATGTTGCTATGCAGGAATATTATTGATAACTAAGCATTATTTA
Organism: Helicoverpa armigera; assembly: GCF_030705265.1. Classification (NCBI taxonomy): domain Eukaryota; kingdom Metazoa; phylum Arthropoda; class Insecta; order Lepidoptera; family Noctuidae; genus Helicoverpa; species Helicoverpa armigera. Next base: position 1,583,211 of record NC_087131.1, on the reverse strand, counting down.
TCGCTTTTTGAGAATACGAGCAAGCATAGAAAGAAAAGTTATCGATTTCCACAAAACAGAAAACTGTGTTTTTATCTACATTAATATAGGAGAGGAGGCTCTGAAATACTGAACTCATTAGAAAAAATAATTTCGAATTGCCTAACAAATAAACGATTCTGGTGTATAAGTACTAATAAAAGATCATAATTATCATCCTCCTGACGTTTGAACAAGATAGGTACTTGCCTATAAAAGGAAATAACTGGGCCTATTAATTTCCCCTTTACGAGTGCAACGTCATAATGCAGCTATCAATATGCTGGTAAAATGCATTTATTAATTGAATATTAAGTGACTCAGGACGATACGTAATAAAGTCAGGTTATTACTGAAATACACTGGTAATTTATCCTGGATTTGTTTCTAAGGAAAGTCTATGGGAGGGCCGTGAAATATCCCGCAGACCGTTCCTGAAACGTAATACCACAGATATGGATATCTATGAGTAATACTTTTTTTGGTGAAGTCATAGACATAGCGTAAAGGCATAAGTACTTACCTATGTTTAATCTAGATCCCAGCTGTAAAATAGGTACTATATAGGTACTACTAAATAGGTAGTTAATGCTCATAATAATTATGCGAAATATTAAAATTCTTTATTAATTAATTATTAAGTATTGGGTTGCCCGGGTTACTGGGTTGACGAGGTCAGACAGGCAATCGCTTCTTGTAAAACACTGATTCTCTGCTGAATCCGGTTAGACTGGAAGCCGACCCCAACATAGTTGAGAAAAGGCTAGGGAGATGCTTCTTAGGATTTGCAATTTTGATTAATTAAACCCTATGATTGCGGAATGCTATCGACTTTTTCCCATTAGAAGTCACTGTACTCGATTGAGTACAGTCATGTTCCTAAAACTTCTAATGGGTTAATATCGGTATAAGTCGACTGATACGCACGCCAAGGTCTTGCAATTTTACTACTTTTCTACAAGTAGGTATCTCGAAAAAACAATAAAAGCAATGAGAAATAAAAGGTAGCAAACAAACAACAAATAATGCTTCCTCCTTGTTATATTAGTATACTTAAATAAATTAACTCAAGATAAAATAATATTGTTAATCATCACTTTTAAAATACATATTAAAATATTGATACAATAGAATCCTATTTTACGACTTGCTTGAGCAATGACAATATCAAGGCTATGGCCCTGTTAGTTTTGCAGTGCTACCAACTCGTTTATAGAAATGTGGCCTAAGTTCCTACAACTTGTATAGGCTATCGAAACTTAGCTTTTGTTACGTCTGACCACGGACTAGTATATACTTTTTAATACTCATATGTGGGTCTGACAAGCGTTGGAGTGCAGGGCCCGTAGCATTTGCTACACTTGTAACTTAGCTAATCCGGCACTGCTTCTGAATAGCAAACATAACTTGGCGGAAACTGAAAAAATAAAATTTCACCTTAATTTTACCCGAATCAATAACGCAACAAAAGTTCTAATCTTCGCCTACAATAAAATATCTAAGAACCTGTTTATAAAAAAATCTAGATACAATAATGTTTAGTGTTTAACTTACACTTCTACCATCAGACACAGTAAATAGAAAATAGATAGGTAATATTGTTTTTTAAACATCTTTACCTTCACCTGCAATAGATCTACTATTGTGTAGGTCAATATAGTAGTTATTAGACACATTATCTTAAAGGCTTAGTGGTCACTAAGCGTATGATAATAACTGAGATCATCCTATAACTAATATACCTAACTAATATATCGGGTGTGTCGTTCATAATCACATTAAATTAAATGCGTTAATATACTGGTTAATATATGTCGATTAACACAAAGATAAAAGAAAAATCCGTAAAAATAAAAAAATGATTTTTTCAAACAAAGTAAATGGAATAAAAATGTGCAAAAATTAGAACACCATATAAAAGTCAGTCATTACAAACAACTGAAATTCTCCCTTGAAAACTGACAGCTGTCAACTGATCAAAACGTCTGATACTCCTAACTTAACTCTGCTTTACACATGATGTTGTAAATTATAAAAACGAAAAATGACTCCTGTGGTTAAACCACTGAATGGACTAGGTTATTTTTTTTACAATTCGCCATAGAATATCATAAAGTATATGCGGTATGATTTAATGTGATTGTGAACGACACACCCGATATAGTAACTGAGGCAGACCTAGCCTTTTCTCAACTATTTGGCTTCCAGTCTTACTAGATGCAGCCGAGTGCCAATGGAGTGACTGCTCATCAGCGGCGGCCCTAGCCATTGCGAGGCTACGTGCGGCAGGTCTATGCGAGGCCCTTTGTCCTACGTGAAAAGTCTGTTGTGAGCTAGGGGTTATTTTCTTGTTAATAAAAGGACTTACAAGCGGCGCTACCTTGTAGGTTCGGCTAAAAAAGGATGAAAAAAATAAAAGAAGTGGAAAATAAAGCACCCGCGAGTGTAGCGAGCGCAAAAATTAAAAAATTAAAAAAAAAAAATGAAACATAAAAGTACTCTAATCATGTTAGAATGAAGGGTACTGACAAGAGAACAGCCGCGAGCGTAGCGAGCGCGAAAATTTTTGAGTTTTGGGACATAAAAGTACTGTAATCATGTTAGAATGAACGGTACCGACAAGTGAACGGCCGCGAGCGTAGCGAGCGCGAAAATTTTTGAGTTTTGGGACATAAAAGTACTCTAATCATGTTAGAATGAACGGTCCTGACAAGCGAACAGCCGCGAGCGCAGCGAGCGCGAAAATTTCTGAGTTTTGGGACATAAAATTACTCGAATCATGTTAGAATGAACGGTACTGACAAGCGAAAAGCCGCGAGCGTAGCGAGCGCGAAAATTTTTGAGTTTTGGGACATAAAAGTACTCTAATCATGTTAGAATGAACGGTAATGACAAGCGAACAGCCGCGAGCGTAGCGAGCGCGAAAATTTTTGAGTTTTGGGATATAAAAGTACTCTAATCATATTAGAATGAATGGTACTGAGAAGCGAACAGCCGCGAGCGTAGCGAGCGCGAAAATTTTAAAATTGTTTGTTTAAGGACTCTCGAATGAAACTCGGAATTAAGCACAAATAAAAAGAATCCGTGACTGTATCGAGAGCCAGTTGTTTTTGTTACGTTGGTGTTCCAATTTTTTTGTTAAATTGAGAACTCAAAAAGTAAACGCAGAATGAATAAGAAATAAATAAAGAAAAATATTTTTTTTTCTTGGACCAGATATATATATGTATTTTTAATTATATTTTTTTATATTAGTGTGGGTTGTAGCGCGAGGCCCCCCCAAGCGCGAGGCCCTGTGCGAAGGCACAGTTCGCACACCCCTAGGGCCGCCACTGCTGCTCATCCGACCTATTCAGCGCAGTTACCTGGGCAATCCTTGGTATAACTGATTTTCAGACTTCCTGGCTTCTGACTACCCACAACGACTGCCAAAGATGTTCAAATGATACCCGAGACCCACCAGTTTAGCATGCTTTCCGTAACTGTTATTCAGCGATATTACCAATCTGTCTCCCCTCGAAATAAGATTACGAATATAATAATAATACAAGGGGCCACCTTGACGTGGTGGGGGGGCTTGTGGGAAGGCATGAACAGTAAAATTGTCACTACGATCATGACAACCCTGTACCATCAGGTAATCAGGAGGTACTAAACTAAATTAAATTGTCTTTACACCTTGACACTACCCCTTCCAACTAACGGTCCCAACTTCCTAACCTGTCCCTTCCTCTATCCTTATCTATACTCTCCAACTCCCAAGAAAACTGAAGCTTAAAACCTTTACCCTTCAGGTATCAGCACAACTTAGATACCTAAAACTCTATCCCCATATAATTTATTTATTTTTTCCTGTCTCTTTAACAATCTTCTTATAGGTTTTAAACCTATTAAGTTAACTTATTCCTATGTAATGCGACTACGTAATAGAGTATTACCCCAGGCGGGTACCAGAGCTAACCGCGATGGAGAATCCCGCCCCATGGCTTCCAGCCTGGGCTGCCCTTCGTATTCTGGGGGGGGCACCGTATCGCAGCCAACTGCTCAGTCCCAAACTGCTGCAGTGTCATATGACGATGAGTCATCATGTTCTTCACTTTTTTCATCAATCCCATCATCATCACAATCATTTTGCGTCTCACCATCACCATCATTGTCATCAGCTAGTATACAGTCGGTGGATGTTGTACAGGAGACAAATTTTGTCAATGAGCCTGTACCCAACACTAGCACTGCACCAATACGTAGAAAATGGACTAAAGAAATGAACGAATTCATCCTACGTACTTATCTTCATCTTACTATCATGGAAACCGATACCAAAACATATCTACAACCATTACACACACAATTTCTTTCACAATTCCCATACATGCAGGTAAGCCGACAGAGAGTGGGAGACCAACGCAGAGCCATAGTTAATAAAAAACTATTACCCCAAGTTACAATAGACCGTATCTATGAAGAGGCCAGGGTCCAACTACAGGTTCTGCCCACTCAAACTGAACCACACTCCACACAAAACACCATACCCTACACAAACACTGGACAACGAATGAAATGGGGTAACGATTTAAATGAATCAATCATGAGAATATACTATACAATTACAGAACTTGAAACAAATAAAACATCATATAGAAAACATTTACATGAAGAATTCATAAACCAATATCCACAGTTATCACATATTACAGAACAAAGACTATCCGACCAACAAAGAGCCATCATCAACAATAAATATATTAAAGGTAGACGATTAGAAGAAATTAAAAGACAGGTTTCCGAACAGTTGCAAAACAGCAATACCCAAGTAGATGACGAACGCTATCATACACTTAACACTGATTACACAAATACACAGAATACCTCATTGGAAGATAATCTCTCGACCAATAGAATAACTGAAGGCCCACATCATATTACTTTTGACATAGGCCAGGACGATTTAATTAATAATATAGATACTGAAGCTTTTATATCATCCCAAAATATTATCCCCGCCTCAGAATTGAATCCCGAAATAGAAGACATGTTTACACAAGCAAAACTATATTTCTTAAACACACACCCTACCAACAGACCATACATCCCCAAACAGAAAACATCCAAAAAGTTTTCAGCTATAGTGGATTATATAGATACTGTAATTCTGCCTAAAAACGTAAACACAGATACAAATTTCAACTCTCTACAGTCTATCATATATTGCGCTGCATGGACGGCAGCAAAATGCAACGGAGCTAAAATATCAGATCAAATACTTCATCAAAATCGGCGAAACATACAGAGAAAACCAAAATGGCAAATTAGGCTCCAAAAGAAAATTGACAAATTAAGAGCAAACATCGGTAGGCTAACACAATACTCTAGAGGCAATAGGAGCTGCAAAGTAATAGCAGCAGTAGAAACAATAAAATCAACGTACCAAGTACACGCACAATACGAGGATTCAAACACACAAATAGAACACTTCCTAGATACACTAAAACAAAAACTTAATGCTGCAGCCAGTAGACTCAGACGATACATAACATGTACAGAGCGTAAATCACAGAATACAAAATTCACCAATAATGAGAAAGTCTTTTACCGAAACCTTACATCTAACAGCAACACAAATCAACAAACTCTTGAAACACCTACCCCCGAAACCCTGAGGGAGTTCTGGGCAAATATATGGGAAAACCCAGTAGAGCATAACAACAACGCTGAATGGTTAAACCAAATTTCATCTGAAATCAGCGAAATGAACTATGAATTTATACCAATAGACACATTCATAGATGTCCTCAAACGTACACACAGCTGGAAAGCACCAGGCACAGACAATATACACAACTATTGGTACAAAAAATTCACTCGCATACACCCACTCATACACAATCATCTGAACACATTCATTAATTCACCTCACCTACTTCCACCATACATCACACATGGAGTCACGTATATGATACCAAAGGATACAAACGACACCGTCAATCCAGCCAAATACAGACCAATCACCTGTCTACAAACCATATACAAAATACTCACCGCCTGTATAAGTGAAGTAATATACACACACCTAACTACACACAACATACTAGCTGAACAGCAGAAGGGATGTCGTAAGAACAGCCAAGGTTGCAAAGAGCAACTTATAATCGACGCGGTCACCACAAACAGCGCAGTCAAAGGCAAAAAGGAGATTCATGCGATGTTCATAGATTATCAAAAGGCCTTTGATTCCGTCCCTCACAGTTGGTTACTACATGTTTTAGACCTTTATAAAATCCACCCGACACTTAAACTTTTCTTACAATCTGCCATGCAAAACTGGCAAACCACACTTAAAATCAATCAAGGGCCTTCATCTGTATCTACCGAACCAATATCTATAAAACGCGGAATTTTCCAGGGAGATGCTCTAAGTCCATTGTGGTTTTGTATGGCTCTAAACCCACTATCTCACTTACTCGATCAAACTAACACAGGATACACACTATCTAACAACAACACACAATACACACTGACACACCTCATGTATATGGACGATATTAAATTATACGCAGCTGACATAAACAACCTATTTAAATTAGCCGACACTACTCAACAGTTTTCCAATGACATATACATGCAATTTGGCGTAGACAAGTGCAAAATCTTGTCAATAGTCAAAGGTAAAGTACAAAATAACACTTACACACTTGACTCTGGTGAAACAGTACAACCCCTCGATCAACACAGTACATACAAATACTTAGGGTTCAAACAGTCCAGACAAATACAGCAAAAGATCACAAAACAAGAACTACGTAAAAAATTTACACACCGCGTCAACCTCATCTTAAAAACCAACCTTAACTCCAGAAACACAATTAAAGCTATAAACACATTCGCAATACCCATCCTCACATACTCTTTCGGAATCATACAATGGTCTAATACCGACATTCAAAATCTACAACGCACTATTAACACTTCATTCACTAAACACAGAAAACACCACCCCAAATCATGCACACAACGTCTCACACTACCAAGACAAGAAGGAGGAAGAGGATTGATAGACATACACAACCTACACAACAAGCAGATATCGACACTCAGAACATATTTCCACAACAAATCTGAACACTCACCACTACACAGACACATCACGAACACCGACATACAACTAACACCACTCAACCTACACGACCGAAGTACACAAACTAACGAAACAACAACAAACACACAACAAAAAATAGCAGCATGGTCCACCAAAGCCTTACACGGAAGACACCGAGCCTTCCTGTGCCAGTCACACGTCGATAAACTTAAGTCGAACGAATGGCTCAGGAGAGGCGAGTTGTTTCCGGAGACCGAAGGGTTCATGCTCGCTATACAAGATCAGATTATAGCTACTAGGAACTATAGAAAGTACATTATAAAAGACCAAACTCAGCCGACTGACCTATGTAGACACTGCAACACTGCGTCTGAAACGATACAACATATTACGGGAGCATGTAAATCCCTTGCGCAGACCGACTACAAACACCGGCATGACCAGGTTGCAGCAATCATACACCAACACCTAGCTTACAGATACAAACTCATAGATAAGATAATACCATATTATAAATACAAACCTGAGACAATCTTAGAAGGCAGGAATCATAAAATCTACTGGGACCGCACAATAATAACAGATAAAACCATACATTACAATAGACCGGATATAACAGTACACGATAAAACTACTAAAACAGTTTACTTAATAGACATTGCAATACCTAATTCACACAACATCCAAACCACCATTTCGGAGAAACTGAGTAAATACCAGGATCTCGCGATAGAAATAAAAACCCAGTGGAAAGCGCAAACCGTTCACATCGTCCCCATAGTCCTGTCATCTACCGGTATCATACCCAAATCTCTCTTACAAAGTCTCAACACACTACACATGCCTGCCCATACACTACACATGCTTCAAAAAGCCACCATACTTAACACCTGCCGCATTACACGTAAATTTCTTACATCATCCACACTATCATCTACATTTTCTATATAATCATCCCTTACACGCTTGGCTCCGGCCCGCATGTAAGGTTCTATACTCTCTTTAAAGAGAAGAAAACGAAATAACATAAAATAATAATAATAAACTTCTTTATTCAGATAACTGAGATCCATACATTAGGTACACAATACAATTAATATATAATAGTAAGCAGGGACTTAGTCCTCTGCACTAATTTCCACATTAGTGGGCAGTCGTGTCTACTGGCTATAGCATTCAAGATGCTGTGGCGACTTCCACGCAACCGACTAATGAAGGATGCGGTCTTTTTACGCCATATAGCTGCAAAGCCATCTGTGTGCGCAACAGCAAACATTGCTGATGCGCTACAGAAACGTGGAAGCCGCAACAGCGCCCTGAACGCGTTATTAAATTGGACCCGCAGAGCATTGTATGTTCTCTGAGTATAGTTAGCCCACAGAGCTCCCGTGTACAGTGATGTACAATACGCTTTAAATAATGTAATTTTAACTGCGTCTGTACAACGGGAGAATCTGCGTGCCAACATATTCGCCCGAACTGACAATGATCTGCGTTCCCTCTCCATATCGACATCATCTTTCAAGTCATCGGTGACCCAATGTCCAAGGTATTTAAATTGGTACACTCTAGATAACGCTTCACCGTTCAGGTGAAGTGGCTGTACTGGTGGACTTTTGGGACCCGATTTAAAAACCATGTAAACAGTCTTTTTCACATTATATATAAGTCCGTGTGAAGCCACAAAAGACTCACAAGCTGCGAGCAACTTCCGGAGAGCTCCGATTGAGGGGGCCAGCAGCACCATGTCGTCCGCATAGCTGAAGTTGTTACAACAAACACCATCAACATAGCAGCCGACATGCATGCCGCTGAGCTCCTCAACCAGGGCGTTTACGTACAGGTTGAAGAGTAGGGGTGAGCTCAAACCTCCCTGCCGCACCCCACACTCCAACCTGCTCGCATCCGAAAGTTCACCCGCCCACTTCACACGATTCTCTTGATTGAGATACCAGTACCTCAGGATTGATGCCAACTCTGGTGGCACTCCAGAACTTGCTAACTTCTGCCACAAAACATCGTATGACACTAAGTCAAATGCTTTACTCAGGTCCAGGAAACAGGCATAGACGGGAGTTCGTCTATCCGTGTAATACTTGACAGTGTGTTTCAAACTAAATATCGCTGTCTCTGTGGACAACCCAGCTCGAAACCCGAACTGAGCGTCGTGCAGTTGTATGTACTTAGAAAAATAAGAGTTGAGCACACTGTCAAGTACCTTGGCAACGATAGTCGCTAAAGAAATTGGCCTGTAATTGGTCTTATCTGCCATGTCTCCTGTCCTGTTCTTAGCTATTGGTACCACCAGTGTCTGCATCAATCCGTGGGGAAGGTATCCGTGACTTATGCACATATTAAACAACATGGCAAGCACTCGAGGTAGATGGTCGCCAGCGTATCTCAAGTGTTCGACACTGAGTCCGTCATGACCGGGGGATTTACCTCCTGTCATCTTCTTTATAGCAATTTTGACATCTTTTGAAAGCACCATTGTTGTAATATCAGTATGACAGGCGACATCATCCCGGCATGGCGGACCCAGCGGAGACTTAATGGAATAATAGTCTTTAAATAAATTGGCTATTTACGATACATAACAATTTTACTTACTATAACAAAGAAATAATCAAAACACACCATATCTTACATACACACTTAGTAAATACTTAGCAAGTGCAGTTTTAATATTACTTTCGTGAGACAAATTAACGATTATTTGTCATGTATCTATTTTCATGAACCAAAGTCGTGAGTTTTGGCTAAACAGTTTGATATGAGGCTTCAATCGAGAGTTCGAAGAGAGCGAGAATCGAGGAGTATAATCGAAAAAATACACTCTTTCCTGAAATTGCTAAAATACGTTAAGTACGTGGCTATTAAGTACTGGTAAGCTCTATTTCACACTACAACACATGCTTGATGTTACAAATGCCTGAATTCATGAAAACATATTAAGAAAATCTGGACTGTTAAGTCTGAAGTGGTGATTATCGCTCATTCCTTCTAAGTATGAGAAGAGGCCGAAGCCCTGCAATGGGAGAATTAAAAGATTGATTATGAATTCCTCCAGTATTGGAGTTGTGAAGACAAATAGAACTAAGCAGAATCAAAGGGAACTTGCCGTTAGTCGTAGTTCATGTACACCAACAAGGACTCTAAGATCGATGAAATAAATTCTTGCTTTTTAAAGAAACGGACTAAATAATCATGAGCCCTTGTAAAATACAAAATTCGCGTTAAGTCCTACCTATAGGTAAAGGCGAAAGTAACTCTGTCTATCCGTCCCGCTTTCTCGCCAAACCTACTGAACCTATTTATATCGGTACCTACAAAGATAGTATAAAGCCTGAGAAATCTTTTCAAGAAGTAGTTCCTTAGGGACGCAGGTGGAACTGCAAAGAACAATTACCTAGTTCTGAACAATTATCTACCATAGCCTGAGCGATAATACGACGTTTGGTAAAAAAGAAAAGTGAAACCCTAGTCCCATCTAGATCCGTAATGGTTAACCCAAAACTGTTTACACTAGGAGGCCTATGACATAACTCTAGAGCGTTATCTACTCTATAGTAAATCTAGTATTTCTGACCAATGAATGGCAGCGATTACCCGAGCGATTACAACACTATGGCTCACCGAATGACAGGCCTTACGCCCGAATATGTAACAGCGTTTTGTCTCAAACAATATCTATAATATTTTGGTTCTAATCAATGACTTGTTATGACAACTAGCCTAATAATTTACATCATCTCTTCGTAATGTTATTCATCTATTGTTAATGCGTTCGTACATTGGGCAGTGCAGTTTTAACACTGGAAATGCAGATGGGTTGCGTTTTCATGGAATGCTACTGTTGGGTACAAATCATCCCGAACATATGGACACTCAATGTTTGAATCTAACACGATGTGAAATTAGGGAGTTGGGTGTTTGAATGCATATTGAATTTCCAAACTTAGAAAACATACCTAGTAGGTCCTTAACTATTTAGTAATCTGTATCTACTTTAGATACTTACATCAGAAATGAGTGGACCTAATAGAGCACATACTTTGCTTAATGGTCTGAATATCTTATTTCTTGTTGACAAACTCAATAATTGAACCATATACACGCTAAAAGGATACACGCATACAGCAAAATATCTAAAATTATAGCAGGTTACTCACCTACAAGATTAAAAATCCAAAACAAAATCGGTCGACAAACAAATGAATGCAGATATTAGTTCGGAATACTGATAAAGGATCATTATGCATCAAAATATGCGTTTAGACTCCTGAATTGCAGATGCATAATCAGGAGGAAGATATATTATTTTATAAAGTTTAATAACACGTGTAATAATTTAATAAGAGGTAACTACTTATAACTAAGTACTTTAATTACTTGGAATACATTGAAGTACTCACGATAACTGACTCACTTAGTCACTAGACCGAACTGTTTTCCATGCTAAGATTGTAGCTAAATAATAAAATAGTAATGACCACGAAAATTGCATATAAAGAGACATTATCAGCCGTGAAAATGTAATAAAATTAAATAGTTTAACAGTAAGTACTCGTGAAATAGACAGCGTTAACAAATAAATAATGCATTCAAATGCATTAAATTTGCGGTTAAAGTATCAGCTACCAATTTGATTGCCAGAATAAGCATGAGCAATTATTAATTCTACCTCATTATTAATTAATAAGGCATTAATATCTTTTTCACGAAAGTACCAAGGAAAACGCATCGTTTACTGAAACGTATGTGTCATTATTGGAGGGTTAATTCTCACGGCGGTGACGCGTTAGGCCATTGAAAACGCTCTGCCCAAGATGTGGATGTGTAGTATATAAACTGCGGGCTGACTGGCAGGAAGCATCGCACTGTCCAACATTACATTATCTCATATTTTATATTACTAACAGTGAAACATGAGATCTGCTGCATTAACAACTGTCATCGCCATTTTGGCGGTAAATGGTGAGTTTAGAAATAATTAAAAGTGCTTTTTTAATCAATTTAAATATCGAGATCTAATTCAAAATTATAAAGTGATAAGAAAAAAGTTCTTAATTAAAAACTAAAGTGAAAATGTAATTGCAATTATGGAGTGCTTTATTGAATTGAAATGAAAATATTCGTCACAACTGAATTGACAAACGAAATTATTTTTGTGCTACAGAAAACCAAAATCGTAAGTGCACACGACTTAATTATAATAACCGTGAAAAAAAAACAGGATTCGAATTTCGAAACATGGAATTATCGGCCCTATAAACGCGGGCATTTAATTTACAAGATCATAAACATCGAAGCATAATTTTAAAATAGAGCCAAAGTAGACTGAGGTCGAATAATTATGGGCTAAGTATCATAAAATATAAGTATAGCATGAAGATAATCAAGTTAGTTAATTGAAACATGCGAAAAACGCAGTATCTTCCTCTGGTGCGGTGGATCGCACAAACATCCGATACTCGGCCAAACATTGTCTTAACCGATACAAAACTCAAATAATTCTGCATTCTATCTCGTATACACGTACGTGATCTGATGTACTGAAAAATCCTTTTCTCTGGGGTCACACCCCCGTGCTTTCAGATGCAAATAGACGACGGTGATCACTCACTATTCCAAGTGGCTTCCTCAGTCTAGTATAAAAATGTGTTTATAAACTCTTAATATAAATGTAACTAACACTTTGCACTAATTTATGTTAAACGTTTGCAATATTTCGATAAATTTTCAGCCCTGAAAAATTAAAATGCTATGTTTTTATGGCTATTTGAAATAAACATGGATTCCAAATTGGCCCATGTTATGCTAACCTAACCAAGACATGGTTTGTTTAGCGAACTATTGAAACGATTGTTTCAATAATAAATAAAAATACCTAGGTAGGTAAGAAAGGAACAATACTTTGAATTTTGCTCGGAAAATTTTGTAGTATTGCAAACTTAAAATAGGAATGTATGTATGTACACACAAACATGTTTGTTATAAACAATATCAACACGCAACATGATTGCAATTAAGTGAATGATTCTTTGTGTACCATTTCTCGTAGAAAGATGACACCAATTTAATAAAGGCAGCTTATAGCAGAGTGCCATAAAATGACGCTAAGCTATTAGGTACATGAAAATATGTCAGTGGCCATTATATGAAAATAGCAGACGTATAACGTGCTATATCCACGAAAGCCTAGGGTAGGTGGCCAACAGTCTGGACATCTAACTCTAATTATGGCATTTTAGCACGCAACTTTGTCTAAATTAATACACCTATCTAAGTTATGAACGTAGGTAAGTGAAGGGTTTTGTGGTAATGAAACATGCTAACTTGAGTTTATCGCAAAATTATCTAAAGAACATTGAAAAAATTACTTCGACGATATAATCATTGGATCCCCGCTTGAATATGGGGAGGAAATATTTAAACACATCAAAATAATTACTTAAAACTTGGCTGAGAGTCAGCACTTTTGAAAGTCAAAAAATATGTATAAAGACAGCCCCCAAAACGAACACCCTTCACCTCTTCCTATGTGTTATTGCTGGGAAGTAGAATTGGTGCTACCAACTCCCCAGCAACCAAAGTGTCTGGTTGGTTTGAAGAACCATTTCTATACAATGTAAATGTTCACGAAAGAGAATTTCCCATAGCTGAGGACCTGCCCCTATATATACGTTTTATACAAATGTAAACAAATAGTATACGGTAATAAAACCAGTAAAGAAATATACAGCCTTTATCGCAATAAATCGCACTGAAAATTGCAACACTTAGCATGTGCAAATAAAATTTGCATACTCGACCTCAACCATCTCCGTTAGATAATCTCTATCAGAGGTCGCATTTATTTGTCAATTCAATTCAATTCTAAATGCATGCATCGTAATGTAAATATAAAAAAGTCATGATATATTATGAATTGACAAAAGGAATTCAACCCACAGTCACGAATTTATCTAAGAGCTGATAAAGATTTGCAACGGGCAAGGACATTTTAATAATATGATCTAGGCATTTTTTTTCTAAGGTTAACGCGATAATGTCAATAAAACAAAAACTAGATTACATTTGTCGTATTATCGGTATTATTTTTCAATAATAAGTGCAGTAATAAATGTTAAATAGATGTTAATAATTTCGCACTTTTTAACTTCACGGAAGCTAAATAAAGTTAGGTTTCGTTGGTTCAAAAGTCAAATTTTTAGAGATAATTGCAAGCAAAATAATTCGGGATATACCCTTTTCTAAGCAAATTCTTCTACTCCTTTAGGTTTTCTGCCATCTAAATATAAGGGTAAATTAATTGGATTTATTTCGCACGTTACCTACAGAGATCTTTTTCGCGAGTATCTCTTATTTTATTTGTCTCTTATCAATTATTTTTAATTATAATCATGCTGCACTACTACGCAAAACTACTGTTCTAGAACCTACCGAGACATTTTACGAAGACTACAAAATCTAGTTCTTATTTTTTGTACCCCAAACATGTGTAACTCAGTATCAAAGTCTTGCTCTATACCTAGGATATTAAATCACCCGTTTGATTGACAGTCAAATAAATCTAAATGTGCATACTTAATCTTAAATGAATTACGATATAAAAATTACTATTCACACATAGCTAATGTATTGCCTATTTAGCATAATGCGACATTCTTGTAGTACAAAAAAGTTTACGATTGTCGCAACCAAAAAGGATACTCTTGTTCGCAGATGGAATAATGAAAAGTTGTTTTTGGTTGAAAAATTTATTGTTAACTTTTTAATTTATAATCTGGTAATTTGTAATGCCTTTGCGTCTGTTTTTATGGCGTTTTGACGATCGATAAAGTACTTATGTTCGAGTTAAATGACCATGTTGGGCTATGGGGACTTTTGATCCTCATCCAGCTTTCACTTATGTAACATGTTCAGAAGGCAGTGTTTGATTGAAATATCCCTCTTTGTTCCCTGCTAAGACTGCTAGGGGGGATAATGTTTTTTTTCGAACGGACTTCTGAATGACGCGACCGCGTTTATAAAATTTAGGTTTGAACCAAACCTGAATGCAGTTTTGAATATCTCCGTTCAGACAATCGTAAGCTTACTTAACTCTCAATTACTCAATGCACCCATTCATCACGAATAAACGATGACTGTATAAAATAAATATACGAAAAGCTGAAACAAAAGACTGTTGATACGAACGCAGATTTATTTATATGTTTATGATTATATCATATGCAAGGAAGGCTTAACAATGTATTGGTATTATCAAAACATCTATAGATATGTGATCATACGAATATTATTATATCATCTCTTATGTTTTGATAATACGCAATATCTGTTTAAACATTTCTCTGGGAAGATTAACTGTGATTCGATTCAAATAAACAATTGAATGATCGGGATAAATTGAATTGAATCTTGGATTACGCGTCGTTTTGAGGGTTAGTCCCTTTGCCCAAGGAACTGAAAATGCATAATATTTATATTGTAATTATTTTATTTGTATTATATGTATTTTATTTAAAGCTCGATCTACCGCTGTTGCAGTGGTTGAATGGGCAACTGCGCTGTGCTGCGTCGCGGGTTCGGTTCTCGCGTGAACTGTTTTTACACCTATGATCCGGATCAGAGCACTTATGTAATACGTGTAATATATGTATTGAACGATGTTAATTAATATGTGTTTTAACTTGTAACTAATACAAAATTGATAACAACTATTGATCTGCGTATTAAAGTCCGAGAGTAAGAAGATTTGATGTCCCAACACGATCGGTATTTGAGGATAGTAAAATAGGGACTCACCTATTCCATGTAAATATGTAGGTATATCCTTCCACATCGTCAGAGATATCTTCAAACGTAAAACCTCCAAGTAGCCTGTACGAAAATCACAAATTCCGTCATCTTTCTTCCAGTTTCCTTAGTCCTCGGTTGGGGGTACAGAGCCTCTGACCAGAGGCGCTGGGCTGTCCTCCACCCCGCCTGCGGAGGTCGCCAACAGTCCCCCATCGCCATAGCTGCCCGCCAAGCCATCCCCATTTCAATCCCCGCTATGGAACTCATCGGCTACCAGAACCCACTACCTGGGCCTCTTACGATCACCAATAATGGACATTCAGGTAATGACCGTGGATATACGCTCAACAACATGTGTGCCCAGCGCGGTGAGTATGGACGAATCACCCTAGCTTGGGAGAGGCCTTTGTCCAGCAATGGACGTTTTTGAGCCATGACGACGATAGTAGATTGGAGATAACTTTTTGAACAGTGGTTCCCTGGTCAGGGAGAGTATTAGTTGGATATTTCAGTTGTCAATTTGTTAGTTGATGGGTAACAAAATGGCACTACAATTCCCCCTGACCCGTTGCCGAAAGCAAGCATGACATAAACAGAGGAATATAAAGCCCTGCCTCAGACTTTCCAAGTGACTGCCATATAAAACATTTTTTTACTCTTTCAGTGGCGTTAACCATCCCCAAATACAGTTCCGAAGAAGAAAAGAAAGGCTTCCGTCTCCCATACATCTTCGGCGGTCCTCTTGACAATGAGTACGAGATTGAGGGTCTCCACTTCCACTGGGGAGACAAGAACAACCGAGGTTCTGAACATACCCTCAACGATATGCGCTTGCCTTTGGAAATGCATATCATCCACAGAAACAAGAAGTACAGGAATCTGGCTGAGGCTCTCCAGCACCCTGATGGTCTTTGCGTGCTTGCGTTCTTCTACCAGGTGAGGATTTAGAAGAATTAACTTAGAAGTCAAGAGCTGATGAAATTGATGTTCAAAACATCTTTATTCTTTTTGAAATCCAAATATACATTGAGATATTCAGTCATGATAAGCAACGTCACAACCCATCTTCTTTTACAGGTCGTAGAATTCGACGCCAAGCTCCTAACCCCCATCGTGAAGAACCTGTCAGCCATCGAGAACTACAACACATCCATGCAACTCCCTCACACTTTCTCCCTCTCTTCCATCCTCTCAGGCTTAGACACTGAGCGCTTCTACACCTACAAGGGTTCCCTCACCACCCCCCCTTGCGCCGAGGCCGTCACGTGGGTCGTATTCTCTGACTACCTTCCAATCTCCGTGTTCCAGGTATGACCATTTCATTCTTCTTAAGGCCACAAGAGTAGGCTTTCGACTTGTAGCCTTAATCACAATGAGTAAGATCGATGTTTTGTGTTAGTGTTTAACTAATGACTAACTAGACTAATTTTGATATTTGAACTTTGAACTTTAGTCCATGAAAATAGGTATTGAGTTACATCAACGGAATAAATAACGCCGACAATCGGCTATACGTCAATTTGCATCTATGAGTCACATAAGGCTCTGATACTACCTTGCCCTTAAGTGGGTTTACAAGAGGCTGACACCTACAGGGGTCATAGGTCATATTGTGAAAGGTGAAAGGGCGTGAGGAGTATTTTGTCGACAAACCCGGGTCCTAATGCCATATGCCGTTCCACAGATGGATAACTTCCGCGGCCTCCTCTCCAACCTGAACCTGCCTCTCGTGGACAACTTCAGACAGCTCCAACCTCTATTCGGCCGGCGCATATTCGTCCGCATAACGTCAAAGAACCCCAAATTCAAGAAGACCAAGCTTCACTACTCCAAATGGGACTGGGTTGGACATAAGAAAGCCGAGAATGACGTAGCTGAATTCGACGAATAAATCACCAAAGCTTTAAGATCTGCTTCAACTCTTAACTAATCATCACCGACGTTTTCAATACGGGTATATAGCTCATTTAAATTGATACCAAATAAGGTATTTGTTACCATTTTGTTTTTATTTTATTTGATATAAATATGGTTGTGTGCACTGTACTTTTTAATTGTATATTTGTGTGAATAGAAGTATTATAGGATAAGCTTGTTAATAATCTTTAAAAATAAACTTTTGAAACTTAGTTTTTTGGTTTTATTTTACGAAATATACATATGATAAATAAATGAAGAGGCCAATTGTAACAATAATTCCTGGAATAATTTAGTTAATTGCTGTAGTTATCGGCTCCAAACATTGACTGTAAAATAAAAAGTTGTGATTAATTGGAGTACCTACATTTCTCAACCACTCAAAAATAATAAAAGAAAAACTTAACATACTCACTCAGATATTCACAAAACACACTGCATAAATAAAACGCAATTAGTAAAACAACACCATAGACAATGATGATACAATCCACACCTTTTTCATATAAACCATAAACACGGGACTAGGGTAGGTACAACAGGGTACAACTCTTTGGCAAACAGCACAACACTATTCTATATTTTCTTGAAGCTGAAATACACGCAATATGCCAAGAATCACAGAAATGCACACTTTTCATATTCTGGTATCATGCTTATGTTAAGGTTGATGGTAGGTAATGGAAAACTTGCTGATTAAATAACAAATGGAATAAATAGTCTTTAACTTGTCTCTCAATATTTTTCAGTCTTATTTATATTAAGACTGTTAGAGCAGAACTGGATAGAGCTCGCTGGGCTGACTGCTTCAATTTTGTTGCTCACATAGAAATATGGTCTTTATGCTAATGTCATAGAAGTCGTAATCGATTGAACATACACTTTGTTTTGAGTTACATGTAAGGGTAAGCAGCTCTTTCAGAGCATCAAATGCCGAGATAAGTACTCAGAGTGGTAATAAGTTTGAAGTGGTAAGAAAAATGAAAAAAATATTTTTTCATTTTACTCTTTGCTGACAGAAAAGATCTCCAGACTTCAGATTACCTTCATTGAAGATAGATTAATCATTTTAAGTATTATGACAGTCATTCCACTGTAGAAAGAGGCACACATTAGTGTTAATTTCAAATGATAAAACTGTTTATTCCATTGTTAGTTAAGCAGCAAACTGTCACTCAAAAACTTAAAACCCAAAAAAATAAAACAACAAACTGGTATTTTATATTCTATAATACAAGTTCAACAAATCTATACAATGATTAATTAATACTCTGTAATTTAGGCTGGAAACACATTAAAGTCGCATTGAATAATATTAAGTATATGTAATAATAGATATATTTTGTGCCTACATTCAATTAAATAATTTTAACACATCGAAATTTCAAGATGGTGCGAGCCACTTTATTGGACTTCCAACCTTACATTTTTGAATAATTTTTATCACATTAAATAACGGGAACATTCGCTGTAACAGTTAAAATAAATGTTTATGGGAAGTGGAATGTATTAGTGAACTGCTTTAGTTGAAAAAATTGCACACTGAAAACTGTCAAGCCGTGTAACACCGTTGATGTTCAACATGTTGGAAAATGGCGCGAATTTATGACAAGTTCTTGTCAAGACCCATAGATGTCGCTTCAACAAAATGGCGACTTAAAAGGAAGAAAGATCTAATTAACGTTTTTTATAGCTATCAAAACGTTCTTCTGTGCCAGCTATAAAATTTTATAGTTAAATCCAGTAGATGTAAGACGACAGACTGAATAACCATAGATGTATGTATAGTTTCAGTTAAACAATTCCGAATTTATATTTTTTCTTGAATATTACAATTACGTCGTTATTTTGCTGGATGATACATTGACATAGTATTTTTTTTATGTATCGATTTTGTGATCAATCTAGTGACGATATAATTCGATTGATCGACATGTTGAACATCAAACGTAGTGAACACGCTTTATGTAGATGGCTGACATTAGTAGTTAGTTCGTAATGTTGGTAAACAGCTGGCGTATATACACGTGCCGTCTGATGCGCAGACAACAATACCATGCAATAAATTTGTTTTAGCGTACCAAGTCTTCGGGGTTGAACATGCCCTGAAACAGAAAAAGAACAATGTCAGAAAAATGTTTGTTATCACTCCAAAGTGGTCAACAATAAGGCTCATTTAGCAATTTTCAGTTAGGTTCATATGTGGGAAATCAATGCGTAATAATGAAATAGTAATAATCACTCAATCCAGAAATTGGGAGATCTTGAAATTCCTATATAAGCAAAAGCCATTAGCATTATGTAATGTAGCATGTATAAGCTATTGCCATTTTACAAATATTAGGTTCATTGCAAAATCTATCACAATCTTACTACCCTGCCACCACGAAAATAGGTGAGGCTCGCGACAACGAATAGTCAACAATAGTCATCAGATGGAATTAGTTCGGAGACAAGCGACAGCCGCAGTTTACGACAGTATTTTCTTACAGTTACAAATGTTACTATATCACAAGTTGATAGTCACTTGTTTCCGAATTATTCTTTAAGTTAAAAGTTACTCCTTAGTATAAATATTTACCCTAGCACGACGCAGGATGGAGTCCTTGCTAGCATCGTAAGGATGGTCTTTCGAGGGGATCTCGAGCACAGCGGGCACGGGCGCGGTGTGGGCGTCGATCACGTGTCGGATCAGCTCAGCAATGTTCTGGTTGATCAGAATGATGTCAATATCGTCCCGTTTCACGAAGCGCTTGAAGCACTCCTCGATCTCGCTGACTGCTGTGTCTGGAAGTGATTTTAGAGTTGAATTATTGGTATAGTGTAGATGAATGTAGGGTAGTTTATTTGAAATGAATGAAAAAGTGGAAAAAGGTTGGGTACTTATGAAAGATGAAGATAGGGTTTGGAAAAGGTTTATGTCCAGTTCTTTTTATCCTTCTTTGTTGAATTGAGACCTTCTTCTTCTTTAACAGAAATGTGTCTTGGCACACCCACTTTTCATCAATTACGTTTTACGTAAAATAAGTATGGAGGTGATCATTTTTTTTATTACAAGGAAAGGATGATGGGTAAAATTGGCCGGTATATCCAATAAAAACCATTCGCATATCAAATGATAGCTTATACCCTAAGCTTCATTTTTTATTATGGGCAAAACATTGTAAACCACCGGAGAACGAAGATACAACACCTGATAGCATAGGACAGCCCATGGACTTGAACCACTTCATTGAGTATGGGAGGGATGTTTAAGTACATTATTATTGTCAATAATTGTCAGAACGAGTCACAGAAGATATCTGTGCCAATATTTTCCAATTTTATTGAAAAAAAAAAGATTATTTAGCAGGTAGTGTTTACAACGTATGGTGTACGTATTTCGCCGTTCTGGTGAGTCTAACCGGCATAACCAATGAAAACCGTTTGTATATCAAATGATAGCTTATATCCTAAGCTTCATTTTTTATTATGGGCAAAACATTGTAAACCACCGGAGAACGAAGATATGACACTTCATAGCATAGGACGGCCTATGGACTTGAACCACTACATATTTTGTATGGGAGGGATGTTTAAGTGCATCATTATTGTCAATAATTGTTAGAACGAGTCACAGAAGATATCTGTGCCAATATTTTCCAATTTTATTGAAAAAAAAAGATTATTTAGCAGGTAGTGTTTACAACGTATGGTGTACGTATTTCGCCGTTCTGGTGAGTCTAACCGGCATAACCAATGAAAACCGTTTGTATATCAAATGATAGCTTATATCCTAAGCTTCATTTTTTATTATGGGCAAAACATTGTAAACCACCGGAGAACGAAGATATGACACTTAATAGCATAGGACAGCCCATGGACTCGAACCACTATAGTACGCGCCAAATAAACTTGTAATAAAGGTCATTCAACCGCCCTGCCGTCAGGGGCGCATCACCTGTCCGCCATTTTGTAACTATGTCCTTCCGTCATTCCGAATTTGGAATGCGCTTGTCTGCCCATATTTGAACTAAAAACGACTGATCATAATTTTGACCAAAGGTTTGTAATCCTTTGCGACAAGGACGCCTCTTACCACGATACACTTGTATTGATCGTGTTAGCGACACTGCCCATACATTTTTTTCGTATCGTTTTGAAATATTGGGATACATTAGTAGAAGGAGGTGAACGAACTTTATTGCACGCTTATTTGGCGCGTACTATACATATTTTGTATGGGAGAGATGTTTAAGTGCATTATATTATTGTCCATATTAGTCAGGACGTATCACACAAGGTGTCAGTGCCCATATTTTCCAAGCTTATAAAAAAAAGATTATTTAGCAGGTAGTGTTTACAACGTATGGTGTACGTATTCCGCCGTTCTGGTGAGTCTAACCGGTAAATCCAATAAAAACCATTCGCATATCAAATAATAGCTTATACCCTAAGCTTCATTTTTTGTTATGGGCACAACCTTGTAAATCACCGGAGAACGAAGATATCACACCTGATAGCATAAGACAGCCCATGGACTTGAACCACCTCAGTGCGTATGGGAGGGATGTTTAAGTGCATTATTATTGTCAATAATTGTCAGAACGAGTCACAGAAGGTATCTGTGCCCATATTTTCCAAGTTTATTGAAAAAAAAAGATTATTTAGCAGGTAGTATTTACAACGTATTTATGATGTACGTAGTCCGCCATTCCGGTGAGTCTAACCGGCATATCCAATAAAAACCATTTGCACATCAAATGGTAGCTTATGTCATAAGCTTAATTTTTTATTATGGGCAAAACATTGTAAACCACCGGAAAACGAAGATATGACACTTGATAGCATAGGACAGCTATGGATTTGAACCACAACATTTTGTTTGGGAGCAGTGCATTATATTATTGTAAATATCAGTCAGGACGTGTCAGAGAAGGTGCATGTGTCCATATAAAAAAAAAAATAACAGTTAGTATTCGCAACGTAAGGTGTACCTACTTATTCCGCCGTTCCTTCAATTCATTCACTTCAATTTTTGTTATGGGTGGAACATTGTTAACCACTGGGGAGAAAATATATCAGTCCTGTAAGCCTACGACTGCCTATGGAATTAAACCACTTTGGCACGTATGTTATATAAAGAAAACCTATCTTCTTATTATAAATAACGTAAGTGGCTTTTCCACCACTGAAAGATTTTTCAAATCAATTCAGTTAAGCAAGTGTGCCCATTTGCACAGACATCATCTAATAGCCAGGATAATACATCTTGCTTTGAAATATAATCCTGTGGAATTAGAGGTGTGCTGGCATCAATCTATCATCACCAATGACTGTCAACTGTCCTGGCTAACAAGCCTGATGTGCCTGATGTGACGACTCTGTGAAAGCTGACAAACAACTTAAATAACTTTATTCTACTGAGTAAACCCCTCATGTATCCTTGCGGTCCTGACCACCCGTTTGGTTATCTACTATTTGTGTATCACTAAATAGTATAAAACAAAGTCGCTTTTTCAGTCATTATATCCCTATGTCCCTTTAAAAGCAAACTACGCAACGGATTTTGATACGGTATTTTAATATCTGGAGGCACAGCAGTGCCCCAGTCAAGTCTGAGCAAAGCGGGCACGGCCGTACCATCCTTTTCTCGAAGCGTTTCGCGTCTATTTCGCTCCCTGTATCATCCATGTGAACAAAGCTAGGAGTTTAGGTTAGGTTAGGTATAATATATTCAAAGATAGAGTGACTGAAGAGGAAGGTTTGTATGTGTAATAACATCAGTTAAATAGTGAGGAAATACCGTCTTCCCGCGCGCAGCTGGGGTGGGTCTCTGCTTTTCTAATAATTCGACAACCCAGGGCCGACTATCCTGGTGCCGCAGAACGAGGAAATGCTATCTCCAATAATGGAAATAGTATACGGTGGTAGAAGTAAAAGTTTTAATGTTTTGTTTTGCTATTAAAACAATTATGCCTAGTTAAGACCGATTTTTATTGATAGTGTACCCTAGGCTTATTTCAATAAGTGATAAGTTGGCGAAAATACATCATACAATGAATTTTTCTACTATAGATTTTATTTTAACTAAAAAAAATAGGTGCAAAAAGTATAAATCTTTTCTGCCCGACTGTACTTATTTCCGGTCGATTCTTGACATGAACTGTTTTATTTCAGTAACTGTAGCGTATAAGCAATAATATAATATACATTAGAACTTTATTGGTTATCAGGCCAGGGTTCATACAAAATTGCCCATCATCCTTTTGCAACAATTTTGTATATATTTAAAAACCTGCATTAAAAAAGGGTATTTACTACAAATAAACTTTTTATTGACATTAGTTGCAATTGCAAGGGATAGACAGAGAAATTGTGCAGATCTAAGCACTAATTAACCTTTTGAACGCCAATGTCGGCTATAGCCGACATGAGCAAGCGTGCCCTGTGCGCCAACGACGGCTATACTCGACAAAAAACAGGTCGCAGAAAAATACAAAATAAACCTATTAAATCATTACTTTTATGTATTTTTTAGTAGATATTTAATTAAGATTTTCGGGCTTGGCGTACAGGGCATAGGAATACCGATATGGCGTGGCGGTGAAAAGGTTAAACAATGGAAGTTAATATATTAACCTATGGGCTCAGTTTTGTGATTGTTCATTTAGATTGTGTTTCACAAGAAATTAACATTTTTGTACATACAGTGTAAACTGTATATGTATAACGACAATGAAGGGACTGTGCATTTTACAGCGTTATAAAGAGTTGGCGTTAATTGGAGAGAAGAAAATCTGAATTAGTATATGAACAAGTTTATTTGAGACCTAGTGATTTCGATGCTTTAGGGAGTTTGTCGTTAAATAGAGTGATGTTACAAGGAGATTACACTGTATATGATTTTTTACAAATATATCTTTTTTTTTTAATTTTTTGCACATACCTTTCATTATTATCTACATTTAGGACTACACTGAGCAGATCTATGTAGATCATAAAATAAAGGTCCTAATAATTATGACCTTCCATATTAATCCTTGCATGCTAATAAATCATTTTCATTAAGATGACATCCAGAATTTTCAAGGACAACAATTTTATCAAAACATTTTCAGCATGTAAGGTGACCTTGCCATAAAGGATGTTATTATTTTGTATGACAAGTTAACAAACAAGTGATAAGATGAATTTAGGGGCTCACATTATGCCTTATTAAAGCTCTACATTGTCAAAACTTTGAAAGGATGCCACAATAATACAAAGTTTGATTGTGTTAATACAATTTTGTTTTTACAGCTTTAATAACATGTACATTCTTTAAATATAGTATTCTACAGACTGGATAAGAATATTTGAGACACAGGCATTCAATATATAATTCCTTGCAGTTCTAGCAGAACTAAATAAATAATAATTACGATAGTATGAAACAGCGCCAATATATTGAATCACTAGACAACGGCTTGATCCGAGATCTTCTATTCTGCATTTTTCAAACTAGAATTCTGGATATTTCAATTAAGTTGGATCGCAATATAATCATTGGGATTATCAATACTTCTTTTTTGAATAGGTGTAATAATTTAGGATTTTTTGTAAATAACTAAGACTTACTTTTGTCAACAACCATGAAGTTGGGGTGTCTGTTCTTGTTGATTTCACCAATCCCGCCCAGCAGGAAGCCGACGCAGGTGTCCTGGAATAGAGTTATTGCGTTTTTAGCTAATTTATCTCGCTAATTACCTAAAAACATACAAATAAAATGTCTTCTAAAACAGTGACATGAATTTGGTAGATAATGGATTGTTCATATTCCTTACCTCATCTCCGATGACGCTGATCAATTTTCCCTTGTTGGCTAATGTGTGCATCGACATGTTTAATGTTTTTTGGGGATTTTTATAATATTTTTAAGGAATAAGATCTGTCACAAGGGCTCGTCACCTGACTTGAATAGATTTTTAGTTTTTGTCGTTGGGTTGGTGCTCCTGTCTGTCCGTCTTTGACTTGTGTCAAAATATTCATCAAAGAGAATCACTTAAAAATTTTAATACTCTCGATAGTCGTACCGATTTCGTTTAGAAATCACACTAGTGCCCAATCAAAATGCAATCACGCTTTCTTAATATCTACATCAGTACAATCAACTCGCTGCTCCCCAAGCAGCAACAACGTCTCCTTCGAGTTCTTCAGCTATTTAGATTGTTTCAAATTGAAGATGATTAAACAATTGATTATTTTTTATGTAACGTTATTTCCAAACGAAACTAATAAAGTCAACAGGAAAGTTGCGTTCCATACCTAGGTTTTTTATAATTTTTACCACATCAATATTTTATCTCAGTTCCTCTTTTGAAAATCATAGCTGCTATCTCGTTCTTTCATGACAGTTGTTTCAAGGAAAAGCGTAATGACATGGACGCTTCGCAATAAGTTTGTTTGCACATTTCTTGTAAAATAAAACACATTGTTTTGTTATGAACAAATTTTAATAGAATAAAACTTAGTTACTAGCGCTGTACAAAATGCTGAATATACAAAACTACGGTAGCAGTTCAGAGGACGAAGAGGAAAATGAAACTAAAACAATCAAAGTGGAGAGTAACGAAAAGTTACTTGCACATCTAAAACCAGTTGATACTAAGTTCTCCGTAGCCAAATCTATGCAAATATGTGCTGCACCTATTGTTATGCCCACAGTAAGTACATACCACCAATTTGTTTAAATTTATAAGTACTTCATCAACTTGTAAACAAAGACCAAACTCAAGCATGACAATTCGTGTCCAGTTTTTCCATTATTTCATTGCTCAATAACGCAAATGTATCATCTTATCTGCACAGAGACGACCCACTGACCACGTTAGCCCTGAATAATTAGATCCAAGCAGTCAAAATCATTAACATAAGCTAATATGTGGACAGTTTTTTAACTTGAAAACTTGCTAACAGTGCTTAGCCATTGCTTGGTTTTGGTTACCTTTAGAGTGTTTATAAAGCTTCATAACTATCCACTTATCCAAAGTCTGAAAGTATCAAGAGAACTCTCAAAATACCATATAAAAGTCAATAAACATTACTTCAATAAAAATATCACATACTTTTGCATTATCAAATTACAGAATAGTGACGACACAAGAGTGCTTATACCAAACAATCAAGAATTAATGCACAATCCCAAGTATGAGGAACTCTTTGCACCCTCATTTGGCCCAGAGAACCCTTTCCAAACTCAACAAATGAGGGCTAATAGGAATATTCTCTCTGGTTACGTAGAAAAGG
This sequence comes from Helicoverpa armigera, assembly GCF_030705265.1. Lineage (NCBI taxonomy): Eukaryota > Metazoa > Arthropoda > Insecta > Lepidoptera > Noctuidae > Helicoverpa > Helicoverpa armigera. The sequence goes on along the minus strand of NC_087131.1, from coordinate 1,556,108 downwards.
CACATATAAGTGACTTTCAGTTTGAAAATCAGAGAAGAACGTTTACAAGTTATGGACATGCTGTGGATCCATCTACTGATGGCGATGCGGGGAACGGGGATGCTATTGTCGGTATGTATTGTGAAGATCTAATAAAATACGGAAATCTTATTTGTTGAGAATTTCTGGAATGTCACCAGTGATGACTCATTAAATGTAAACTTAACAATATTTGCATAGGGTTCTTCTTAGTCAAAATTGTGAAATTATCTCAACTCAATAAACATGCTTTTATATTTAAATATTAATTTATTTTTGTGTCTTTTGGCTTGTCTAAGATGTCTGAATGTAATAGGATAAACGTAAAAAATCACTGTAGAAAAGAACTGCTCTAATATTAAATTGCAGTGTCAGCAATGGTAGCACCCCCAGAGGAAGCAGTAGGCAAGTCAGTGTTTGAGACCATCAAGAAGAGACCACTGGACAAGAAGAAGAGGACCAAGAATGATAATCCTGAAGATATCACCGGCTTCCTCGGACCTTGGGGTGGCTATGAGGGTGAACAGAGGTAGGAATATCTATAGATCAATTATAATAAGTAATTTAATTTATATTTATGTATCAAGCCATATCAAAATATAAAATGCACAATCAATGATAATTATCACAGTTGCAGGTATGCTTCAGGATAAAAAGTAGCTTATAGCTTTCCTCAACAAATGGGCTATCTAAAACTGAAAGTTTTTTTTTAAATTCTGAGATGTAGGGCCTGACATTAGCATTTTCAAGTAAAATCAAGCATACTCTTCAGGTTTATAGTTGTGTAGATTCTAATTGTTCAAGGTTTTTGAAAGTAAAAAAGAACTTGTGACCAATCTTACAGGGTAATGAGGCCAGAAGGTGAGGAGGCGAAAGAATTACAAGAAATTGTGGCCAAGAGACAGAAGAAGGGCAAAGTGGATGATGACAAACCTTTGGAAGAGAAATCTATATTCCATAGTGAGTATCAATGTTTAATTTCGTTTATTTTGTAGTAGTAAGGCATATGAGTTATGTATTACTAAATACAGTATACATTGTATTCCATAAGTTGGATTATCTTATCCAGCACACAAAGGGTCACACATGTAACAGAGATTTATGAAAGCATTTTGTAATCAGAAGGGAGTGAGCAATAACAATCAATTCTGCCTATATAAGCATACCATATTGTCGTGTTATTAGCCTGGTTTTAGGTACTCATATAATTTTTTTAGGAACCTATGATTCTCATAGGACTGCACTTTTACATTTTATAATTAATGTTCTTTTTGCATTGCAGTCGACAACCCAACAGACTACCAGGGCCGCTCGTGGGTGGAGGCGCCGCGCAGCGAGACGCAGCTGCGCTCCGACACACCGCCTGACAAGTGCTTCCTGCCTAAGGTACGATTACCTAACCTGAAGGGTCACTTGCTGTATTTCTTTCTATCTTTTTTACTAGCCCGTTGTGCAAATATGAGCAAGACACAAACAGCCTTACTACAAAAACTTAAGCATCTTTTGAACACTTGTCTAAAAAAAGTGTGGCTACAAAACGGACCTTATTACAACGTCATAATCTGTTTTGTTTTTTGACAAGAGTTCAACAATGTTTCAGTTTTTATGGTACGACAGAAATGATTTTCTTCTGTCTTATGTGTAAAAAGGGAAAAAACAAGGCAAACGATGAAGTATCATTCAGAATTACGTTTGATTTTCATAATCTCACTCACTTTACTATAATATTGTCTGTCCTCAGGCCCACATCTACACATGGAAGGGTCACACGAAGGGTGTGGCTATGGTGCGCTGGTTCCCTAAGACTGCACACCTCATGCTCTCCGCGGGGATGGACTGCAGGGTCAAGGTACGTACAATATATCATATTTAGGAGTACAAATTCAGTTCAATATTATTAATAATTTTCTTTAAAAAAGGTGACAAGGTAAAAATTTCTTCCTCATTTATTACTTGGATTGGGAAAACCAATCAACTTGAATAATCTTTTAACTGAAAGGGCTCAAGAATATGGAGAATTTCAACCAATGCCAGGTTAAAATTCCCTTCAAGGCTTAATTTTAACGTACATTTTTCATAATATTTCAAGTTTTCATTTATATTTTTCTTCTATTCCAGATATGGGAAGTATACGGCGATCGTCGTTGCATACGAACGTACTTCGGCCACAGACAAGCTGTCAGAGATGTTAACTTTAACAATACTGGAGATAAATTCCTATCTGCAGGTTTGTGTCATTATTTTTCGAAGAGTAAATAAATATTTTTTGTAACAAAAATGTGTCTGTGGAGATCTAAGGGGGAGGCCTATGTTCAACAGTGGACGTCCTATAGCTGAGATGATGATGATGAAAAATGTGTTAAAGAATATGAGAACATTTTTATTTCTAGTAATAAAAAAAACAATTTTGTTGAATGTCACATGCCACATTAAAAATAAAATCAATTTTTCTACAACTCTTGATGACTGTTACTGAGTTTAGTCCATATTTAAATCGAGATTATCTTGTAGAAATACTGTTTAGGCTAAATAATACAATTTTCCGATATTTTTACTCCATGGCAAAGGCAATATTCAGATTCAGCCTCACGTATTTTTTTTGTAAATGTGAGTTTTTTGACCATACGAAACCATTAGCGTCCAGAACTTAACTTTAACTAAAATATCAGCAACAAATAGAAATAAAGGATACATTCTATAACGATATAATATTTTTTCTCACTACAGCATATGACCGCTACATAAAGCTATGGGACACAGAGACCGGAGAGTGTATATCCAGGTTCACTTCCCGGAAGGTGCCTTATTGTGCCAAGTTCAACCCTGATGAAGATAAACAGAACCTATTCGTAGCTGGTACTTCTGATAAGAAGATTATTTGTGTAAGTAGAACATAATATTTGAAAATTCTTTACTAAGATTTTCTTGTCTTAGAAGATTGTTTAAGAGAAATACAATCTGAATATGAATGTTGGTAGAAACAAGCCTTTGGCTAAGTAAGTGCTGCATGGGTCATACATAAGTTTAAGTAACGCTTGGCGCGGTCGGTTCGTGGATGGATGACTTTCTCGTGAAAGTATTTTAAAAGACACGTTAGCACGTGGCAGTCGATATGTGTGATCAGAAGTCAGAAAGTCTGACAACCGCTAACTGGATTACGGAGTTCAGATAGGCCGTTGTTTCTTGCAAATCACTGCTATGGAGCTGCATCCAGTGAGACTGGGAACCGTCACCAACCATAGTTGGGAATAATAATAATTAATCTCTAACTACAAAAAAGTTAAACAGACTTTCGTCCCGTGTTTTAAATAGTTTTGTATGGATAATTTCCCAAGAATAACAACCAATAATGTTTTGTTTTTACTGTGAAATTTTCAAGAAGAAGGTAATAATATTTTTTCCCCTGACACAGTGGGACATCCGCAGCGGTGAGATAGTGCAGGAGTACGACCGTCACTTAGGCGCTGTGAACACCATCACCTTCGTGGACGACAACCGACGCTTCGTCACCACCTCCGATGACAAGAGTCTTAGGGTTTGGGAGTGGTAAGTTTATCTTCTTATAAATATTGTAAATGTGAAAGTTTGTATGTATGGATGTTTATTTGTTCCTTTTTCACCCAAAAACAGCTGGGTAGATTTTGAAAGTTGGCTGTAATTTAGCTGATATATCAGAATTACATTTAGATTTCTTTTTATCTCAGTGTGGAATGTATGTTTCCTTGGGGCGAGGCTGGGTGGAACCGCGGAGAATAGCTAGTACTTCTCTAATTACATGTTGATACCGTTCCCAATATTCTATATATGTTGATTGATTCACTAGGGATATAATTTGACATTAGCCACATATAAGAAAATTCCTTCCTCTAGTAAGCAAAAAACAATAGTAATAAATTATATTTTAAGTAAGAAAACATGTTGTTTAAGTATGACATTTAATTTCATTAAATGCTAATTCATCATGAGACATATTTTAGTTATCATCAGAAAGTTTGTTATTACAATATTATATAAGTTAATTATTTTGCTGTATCATTCAAAACAAAGTTTATAAATATTGTATTTAAATTAGTTACTTACTGCGTAATAGCAAAGTCATGATTATTCTTTATATTTACATAATATGCCTAACTACCAACTAATTCTAAAACTAGAATTTCCAGAATGTATTTTCAAAGCATTTTCCTGGAATGCAATCAGAAAGAAAAGTTTTCATTTTTTATGTCTGTAGTTATGAATGGTGGACAGCATTAGGATAAAACTAAAAAAAATGCAGTAACTACTTCTCGCATTCGGAAGTTTCATATAAGTCCATACAAAAATTTCTGAATAAAAGTGTAAGGCGAGATTCTCTAGCAAACTGTAACAAATTGTAATGACGTTTCAATGGGTTGCCCGGGTAACCGGGTTGAGGAGGTCAGATAGGCAGTCGCTCCTTGTAAAACACTGGTACTCAGCATTCGATTAGACTTCAAGCCGACTACAACTACTAGTTGGGAATAAGGCTCGGGAGATGACACTAATTTACCCAATCATCCACAGGGACATACCAGTAGACATGAAATACATAGCGGATCCGTCCATGCACTCGCTCCCCGCCGTCACCGTGTCTCCCAACGGCAAATGGCTCGCGTGCCAGTCCATGGACAACAAGGTCATCGTGTTCAGTGCCCTGAACAGATTCAAGATGAACAGGAAGAAGACTTTCAGTGGTCATATGGTCGCTGGGTACGCTTGTTCTGTGGATTTCTCGCCTGATATGAGGTAAGGGAATTTTGGATAGTATTTATTTGCAGAGCCAGTTACAAAAAGTCGGAGGTATTTTTTTGTATGTATGTTAGGTCTCAAAGACAAAGAAGATTTACTAAATTCTTTTAATAAGCAAGGGTATTTTGAGAGACCAAACCTCCCAAACACAGTACCTATATTATTATCTGTTTATTATAGAGTTTCGGAAGCAATATGAAAAGCTTGTCTTTTCAATCAGGTTAACGCCTGTCTATTCAGGGCACATGCCTTGTTGAGAGTTTTTCTAACTGATTTCCACTGGGATGACAAAAAAATAGCCATTTTTGATTCTTACTTGGTACAAAAAGTGGCCCTTTGCTTCACGTGTTACAAATTGGATTAAAAAACATTTACCTTTATTTACTTTGTTGCAAAAACTTAAATGTATTACTCAAATGAGACATGACGTGTTATTTTAAACATTGTCAATAATGTTGAAACAGTTGAGTTAACATAAAATTATTGCCTAAAGCCTCGTTCAGATGACACGTTTTGTGCAGAGTTATCCAAATTTCGAACATTTCATTTATTCCAATAAGTCCATTTAAGATAAGAGCTTTCTACTTGAGTTGCTCATTTTAAATGAGTCAAAAAAAAGCAAGAAGGTCAATGCCCTCCATATCATCTCTTATCCCAAAACTCGATAATCAAGGTCAAAGAAGATGTTCAATATACGATAATGATAATTTTCCATTTCCAATATGCATCGAAATATCTACTGTTTATCAATGTTTTGACATTTCTTTTGCACGTATCGCACGTGACTTTAGTGTGTAACCGAATTACGAACGCGTGACTTTTTGATGTTTTTATGGACTTTGGAACTTTGCCGATTTTCAAATACTTTTAGCATGTAAATAAAGCAAACTTCTTTAGGAATGCTTAGTAAGAACCAGTTTAGAAAAGTATTTGTGGTATTTCTTAATGGAAATAGTAATTTTTTTTAAGCAAACTGAGAACTTTTCTTCCACTGTAACTATCACCAATACTAGGCAATGTAAGCATGGTTAGATTTTATATTTTTTTAAATAATAAATAAGTATTGTATGAATATTCATATATCTTGACGCTGTTGAATGCCCCATCTGAATTGGGGTTTAGGTAATTATTTGTTTTTATGTAACGACATATTTTGCATTTCAACAAGTTTTTTTATTTTTCATTTATATTTGTTATTTTTATAGGTGCCTTTTCGTACAGAACAAATACCTGTTCTTCATTATCATATTATTTTAATTAATTAATTTGCGGTTTCTGACTGTACCTACTAACATTGAACTTAATATACATTGAAAGAAACTTTGATTTACAAGTAAAATTAATCAAGACATGAAATCTGTTGCTGCTTTTAATAGAATATTTACAATGAAAAATGCAAAAATCGACATCTATCTTTATTTATTTGAATTTAAGTTGTTTTTTTCAAAAACAAACATCGTTTTACTCAGCGGTGGTTATATGACATAATTTTTGGCATGAACAATGCCTGCCTAGGTTAACAACAGGTCGTCCCCACTGCCCATAATGAGGTAAAATACTGAAACCTTAAGAAGGCCCTTACTCCCTTTAAGGCTTTTCAATACTAGCGGTTTTTCTGCCCAGAAAGTTTCACAACCGTATAGGGTTGCCGGAGTAACTGGGTTGAGGAGGATAAAATGGAGAATGAAATCAAAACTTGGCTGCAACACAGCACTTTTTTAACGTCAGTTACAAAAGTCCGAGTTTCCTTCTGCTTTTTCAAATACCTATAACTATTTATTAATCTCTTCGTTACCTCTCGATATTTCACACCATAATATTTTCCATTACCGATTACTATGCCAACCAGACGAAAGTACGCCGTACCGTGGCCAGACAATTCATTCTATTACATAGTATAACGTAATGTTCAAACTCCGATCAGCTGATGAGCTATTTCTCACCTATCACCTACGTCTTATTATGTAAGCGGAGATATAAATATGTTTGCATGCATATGCTATGCGATGCAACGGTCATAGTGTCATGATGCATGAAATATGCCGAATGGCCTTACTGTGACGATGCGAACATGTGATCTCACGTTTGTGGTGTGGTCCTAGTGTAAGCGGTTTAGCGATCAAATATTTTTATACTAGCTTTTGCCCGCGACTTCGTTCGCGTGGAAAGTGACTGGCAAATTTTTGGTTTGACCAATAGATGGCGCTATATGTCCGGAATAAATTTTATTTTCTATTTATATATTTTTTCGTAATAAAAACTATCCTATGTCCTTTCTCAAGTTCCAAACTATGTCTGTACCAAATTTCACACAAATCGGTTCAGTAGTTTAGGCGTGAAGAAAAGACAGACAGACAGACAGACAGACGGACAGAAAGACAGACAGACAGACAGACAGAGTTACTTTCACATTTATAATATTAGTTAGGATATACCTATATTTTTAACACGCTTCTATAAGCTTAGGCTGTATGAATGAATGTACGTGTGTATTTTTTGACCGGACTTACGTTGGTCGAACTAGGGTTGTAGTTCGTAAAAGTAAAACTGGTAAAACTTTTACGTGTTGATTTTTTTTTCTTTTTTTTCTGGAGTCATTAATAGTTTATTTCGTGAAATAAAGAAATATTGAAAAAGAAAAGCGAATGTACATAAAAAAATTGTGGTGTACGTGTTAACGAGTAAGTAAGTAATTAATTGTTTAATGTCTTATTCATTAAATGCGTACCAATGTTTTAAACATTATCAACCCATAAAGCTCTTTGTAACACTAAAGTTTCTTTTGTGTTGTGAAATACTTGAAAGGCGTTTTTATGGCAATGAAATGTGAAAGTGCTGCACTGCAATAGACAAGTATTGCTATTTACGTTTACTGGCTTCATTTGCAGTTAAGATTTTATTTGCATCGTAAAATGCAATCGCTTTTGTTCTTTCAGAGCTATTACTTTCTCTGAACGGCGTTTAACACTTTATTGTTACATTATTACAGAAAGCTCACACGAATGAGTTATAGTGAAGATTTATTTTTGAAATTAACTCATAAATCAAGTTTATCATTGAGTAGGAACAGTTTATTTTATTACGGAAAATTGAACTGTAATAAAATCCAATCCTACTTTTCCTTATTTTTTTTTAAACTTATATGTATAAGAATACCGTTAAATGTTTAATTTGTCCCTTTGTTAAGACCTTAAGTAGCTAACATACCCATACACGCTATGTATCTTTACGAAGTATAAACGGTTATTCGATATTAGTAGCGGTTAGCCACGAGCGGTTTACCCCGCTATCATTGGCACCTTACCCTTTCCTCCTCGCACTTTGCCTTGTATGTATGTTCTCATAACAGTTGTTCAACTTTCTCTCACCGACCTCGCTCAATGAATCCGAACCAACTCGGTTAATCCAACCAGTTAGTATTTACAGAAGATCCATCATTTTGCACTTGGTTAAGATTTTTATTTAAGCTTCCATTCCATCTTTAAAAGGCAGTTCCTAATGTAAGAATTACTGAGTTTAAGTATGCAGTAAGTTAAGAATTACTCGCATTTTATGTTAACAGTCATTTTTGCATGTTAAGAAGGTTCAATGCATTTTAAGTAAGCAGTAATTTAAGATTTACTGCATTTTAAGTACGTAGTAATTTAAGTATTACATAGCTCAAGTTACTGCCTATGTCTTAAACTACACAGACAAGTCTAATTTCTTGATGAGCTTCGTCCACCAGATCGCATATCATCAGATGGGCGATGAAATATAATGATATATATGAATGAATGTATTATGATGCTTCAAAATAGGTGTGAAACACCGAACTAGATTTATTACTTCTGTAGAAGATTTGTGAAATGTTTCTAGCATGTAGTTCCCAAAAACTTAAAGGTGTGTATGTATATTTGGGCCGGTCTGAGGGATTGTTCGAAAGAGTTACCGCGGCCCTGGTACACGAAGGGCTTAAGAAGGAGAATGGTGGGTTTTAGTCAGTAAGAGTCTGATACTCCCTCACGCTGCACCCATAACGAGCTACTTGATGATTTCCCACAAAAACTAAAAAAGTTTGTGGATATTCTACATTTCTTGTTTCGTATCTCAGTTGCGTTTTTGGTCCTAATGTTTAGTTACATAATAAGTTACGGATTTGTTTTGAGATTAGCCACATGTGTTGGCACGTGATATTTCTCCTTTATTTCGCCTCAGTATTGTTGCTACACTGGTCCTTTGTTCCGACAAATTTGGTCCTTTCGAATCGTCATTGTTGCAATGCAGATTTTGTATTTAAATTGAAAGTTGTTTGTAATTGTGACATTTGCCATTTAATTCAATGTAATTTAAATATTAATTGTAGTCGCGTATTGATGCAATTAAAATGTACCCTTCAAAAAACCACTAGGTATGTAATCAAAATACCAAGGAATTTTAAGACAAAATACCAATAAACGCTCTATTTTACCTTCACAAACACCTAAAAATATACCCAAATGCACTTGAAAACTACGTAAACAAAAATAAGAGGCCTCAAAGATCAATACTGCAATAGTGGCGTTATGTTGCGTAGTGACAACGCATTGGCAGAGTGCCTGAGACAATGTTCTTTTGAACTCTACTTTGAGATTAACTGATGGTTACAATTTAATGGTTTTTGATCAAAAATCTCCATGTAGGCACTAATTCACATATTCTACATTTTTTGAGCAAGGGTCTTATGAAAAAAAAAACATCTTAAACAATTAGAGAGATGTTAAAAAAGAGGTTGGATAGTATTTTGAACTCATTGGTAGCGATGGTAGGTAGGTAGGTACTTGGCACAGTGGTCTAGTATTTTGGAACCCAGCCGATAGATGTCCCGATTTCAATCAGTGTCCAAGGCGAATCATCTAGAACTGGCCAGATTATTTCAGTTGAATTCTGCTAGATGGGACTAGTTTGTTGTTTCGCAGAAAATAAAACAATAATGATGTCCTCCTAGCTGATTACCGGCTACGGCGGCTGTACTCATGTAAGGAAATCTCCTTAAAGCCAACTGCGCAGGACATTATATAGTGCACAAGCATTTGCGCAGGCACAGGTGCACTCACTATTCCATCACTCTCATAACCCGATGGGACGGCAATCCGACACGACCGGAGAGAGATCAGGCGCAGGACCGATATTTACGTGCTCTCCGATGCACGGGTATATCAATCACCAACCTCCAGGGTCCTGGCTACTTTGTCATATAGGTAACAATGTCAAGTTAATCTTTAGTGGTTTCGTTTTAACCGATTTCGATAAAGACGTGACTATCTTCAACGTAACTAATTAAGTAGTTGCAGGCATGAGGCAATGTCACGTTATTTGCAACGACACAATGGGTTAAAGTGTAGTTTCTAAATAGAGTTTATTTTTCTCAGTCAGCTGATTGATACGTTAGAATGAGGAAGTCAAAGGTTATGAAAACTAGTAAATACATTACAAACTTGCACATATACATAGTTTACTATCAATTGTCTATTTTGCATTTAACAATCACAATTATAATGTGCCGACAGTGATTGTTAAGGTTTCCTGGTCCAGCTTTAAAAGTGAGTAGGTAGCGGTCATATAAAATTGGGGATGAGAGAAGGAAAATACTGTAAAAATTACTACCATGGTCCTTGGTCTTTCCATACGAAGTTACTAAATTGCATTAGCAGACGATTCAATGTTATGAACAACTGTTGCAATTTTAAACTAGATAAATTGTAATTACATGCAATTATCGTGTCTGGGGATTATTAGTTGGCAATTTAGGCTAAATTTGTGATAGACCTTTGATTATCATGTTTTACTACAGTTTTGTTTGTCTTCTTTCAGACATTATTTTCGAACCTAAAAAATATTGTTTAAAAAATCATTTACAAATGGCCATGAATTTTTCAGCATCCGAAATGGTCGTCCTTACTGCTTGTTTTTGCTGCATAATGTATGTGCATCTTTATCAGCATCCGTTGTTTTTGTCTGGCTACAAGAATATTTCAGTATATGTAATGAAACATCAAACTTGTATTCAATAGCATACAAAATCTATACTAACATTATAAAGAAGATTGGGGTTTGTTTGTTTTGTGAAGTTACGCTATCCCCGGTTGATATAGGCTATATTTATCCCGGGTGTGCAGAATAGTTTCCACTGAATGCCTGGAAGCCAGTGTAAAACATTTACGTAATCTAAAAATGCCATGACCATGACACAACATGAATCGAAGGACACAAATGTCAAATGTTTTAATTAAGCAAATTGCCTGCAAACCCCTTCAGTAATGACGTAACGAAGATATGTCTGACGCACCGTGGTACCAATGGAGTGGTTTTGCTATCTACATATACTATAATGTAATAAAGAGGAAACATTTGTTTAATTGTTTGTGCCCTAAAGCCAACTACTGAACCGATTTGAAAAAATCTTTCACTGTTTGGAAACACTCTTTCTGAGTAACTATATTTTATCCCGGTATGGGCAGTGTAGTTTCCATGGAACGCGAGTGACAGCGCGGGAAAACTGCTAGTCGTTTATATGTACTTCATGTTTTAAAAGACCAGACATGTATTAATTTCAAGGATTTGTTCATGTAGTTGCTTTAAGGAGTATGTCAAATCTACTAATACGTTACTATCTAAAGTGCAGTAAATTGAAGGCCGTGACCTATAGTGTAGCGATTTAGAGGCGAGACTGTTTGACGTCTCTGAGTAAGTATAGCTTGAGGGTTTAAGCTAGTGATTTCTTACAACCGGTATTAGTACAAGGTTCACTAGATGTTTGGTAGTTTTTCAAAGGATTATACAGAATGTACCAACATGTTTTGTAGAGGTAAACCACATCTGCCCTAATATGAACGAAAAATATTGGGAGATTATGATCAGAAGTATTTTATACTTCTAATTATTGTATTAGATCAAAGAGGTGAACAATAACACCAATATGTAAAAAAAAAACCTATTACTGCGACAAATATGATTACAACATACGTTATCATATTAACGCGTAACTGTACATAATATTGTCTATGATTCCGCGTCCGGTTCTCGATGGCCACTCGCAAGGTCTTTTATTTGAGTGTCCAGGGAATTTCCATGGACATGGAATTCTACGTCCTATATCATTCTACATAATATAAAGGTCTAAAGGTTCTTCTAACCTACAGACAGACATGTGTTGCTGGAGAGTTTGTTGCGCCACTTCTTCCCAGCAAAAACACATAGGAAGTGGTGAAGGGGCGTGGGCGTGGGCGTTTTGTTTGGGGGCTGTCTTTTGTCAATTTCTGACGTTCGAAAAGTGCTGTTTTCAAACAAGTTTGAATAAAAAAAAATGATTTTAAATACACTAGTTCCGCCAGCGGTTTCCACCGTGTCTCGTGGGAGCACACGGATAAAAAGTAGCCTCTGCCTCAAAAAATGGGCTTCCTACATGAAAGAACGAACATTTTTTGTTACTGGTATGGTGATCAGTGCCTTCAATCAGTACCATGTTTCTCATAAAATATGTATGTTTCTACGAACTGTAGATCCTATGCGATATCCTGTTCAAAAGATAACATTATATGGGGGTTTTCCTGTTGTTATATCTTGGTCCTATCGGACTATTATATCAAAACAAAAGATTTTATTAATCAATTTACCTTTGAGATTATCTTAATTATTATTAAAGTATACATAATAAGTATAAACATAGGTAATATTATGATATCTATGTAAAAATATACCTGTCATGGTTGCTATGCATTTTTTTATTATTTAATTTTATCTTAGGTGAGATCATTAAACTTTTCATCATTTGACATTTGTGTAGGTTAGGAACTTAGGCTATAGATATGATTTTGTTTTTATTTTTGAACCTCATTAAAATTTGAAAAATTTAGACTGATAAGTTCAGTGAACTATTGACATTTTGAAAAATATTTTTGGATGATAACACTTAAATTAGATTGTTTCAAATCCGGATCAAAGGACCATGTCGATAAAAACAACTACATTATGTATATTAGAGAAAAATATAGTTTGAATTAGTAATTCTACGTACTTACATATAAAATGTGTATTTGTATTTGTTAATGTGGTAGATAAAAAAATATTTGTGAAATCAATTTCTCCATTATTAATTTAATATTTAACAAAACGTTATTAGTTCTGCCTAATTAAATTAAAACACAAGCATAATCACCTCGTAACATTTGGAACTCACAATCAATTCGTGAATCATCAAAGAGGTTGAGGTTTCGTGTTCCAAGCGTTTCGGTATCGAGACTAAAACAATTATGTTCAGGGGCCGTGGCAATTGTTTTACCGAAGCGAAACTTAATGTGATTATTGAAAACGCAGTAATTTGTAAAGTAGCACATAACTTTGAAAATAAATTATTTGATTACATGATTGTTCATTGCTTTTGCTCGTGAATCAGTTTGGTTGCCTTTTGGTCATTATATTAGGCTAAATCACAGATTCCTAAGGCCCATTTTTGTCGACAAAAAACGTCAGTTTTACTCAAAACTTAAAATTGAATGTGAAAATTCATAGTAAAAAGTTGTTTAAAAAAGCTGACGTTTACATTTTCGGTTGAATTGAGCTGGGCCTGAATGGCTTAGCCGATGGTAGAGGAGGTTCTGTTTATAAAAATAATATTTGCCTTTTTATTGCGCAATAACTGGCAAGCCTTTACAAAGCAGGGTTCACAATAATCATATACATATTCCAGTATAAGACACTGCCAGTGTCAAGACGCGTTGCAACAATATGACGTCATTTATGATGAAACTGCAGGCAATGCACATTTGTTCAGACTGGTGACAATGTAGTTAACAAACTTTTAGCAGTCTCTGTATTTTGCCGACTAACTTACTAGGAAAGGTTTTGAATATTATCGTGGAAGTAAATGTAAGAATTAAACAAAAATGACAGGTCAGGAAAGTAGCAATAAACGTTTCTAAGTTAAATATACGTACAACTAAAGTAAATCTCGCCTATCAATGAAGGATAATATCGAAGGAACGCTAAGCTTAAAATCTGAAATCATAAATCCGTCTTGTGCAAGCGTGGTGATGGTGATTAATACTGATTCCTTCTCTGGAGAAGAGGCCTGTATCCTACAATGGCAAAATAAAAAGGTCGATGATGAAGCAGTGATGGCCCATATTAACAATACATATTTGCTAATAGAGGAATGTGCCATATCTGCACTTCAGTGCAAATGTAGAAAACTGGTTGAGTGAGTGACGATGCATTTTATTTGATGTTCATCATGACTTGGCGGTTTTCATTTGTTTACTAATAGGCTGGAATAGAAACGTAGTAAATGTATTTCTAATTGCAGAGTAAGAAGAAATTAATCATATCGGGCCTTAGTAACAAACAGGAGAAAAGAAGATGAAAATAAGTTTACATAATTAAGAGTACGGCCTAAAATTGGAAATAAACGGTGCGTCAATCTTTGCAGATGTTAATTAAAATATGTGCTGATCAAAGTCAAATTATCTAAATTGGTACACTATTTTATTAAATTGAATTATTTCATTTCATAAAAACAGTGTTACTGAGCTCAAAAAATTATCTCCCTTTTTTGGAAATATCTCTCGCACATGACCGTGAGGTCGAACTTTTTAATCAAAGTCTCAATTATGTATCGGTACATATTTTCAAAGTCATGACTATTTTGAATAAAAGGTTGGTAAATCATTGAAAGACACGTGATCGTAACCTGGGTAAGTCTGACGTCTGAACTTTGCATAATGACCATCGTCCGATGTATAATTTATACAAATGTATCTTTATATTGTAATTTTTTGAAACATTTCCACGGCGCCTGTCCCAAGTCCAAGTTTGTTTTGAAGTTTTTTTTTTAAGTCATTGCTTAAATAAATCTTGTAGATTTATTTTGTACTAGCTTCTGTCAGCGGTTTCACCCATCTGCTGAAAGAACTACTTCCCGTACATGGTTAAGAAGTAGCCCTTATGTTATTCTGGAACAGAAACTATATTACTGCTAAATTTTATCAAATACATCCATGCATGAAAGTGTAATAAACATACATACGTGTACGTATTAGTAGGATTGAAAGATTAATTTAATTTACCCTTAGCAGTAATAGCTATGTATTATAGGAAAAGTACTCAACACTTCATCAAATTACTTACCGGAAAAATGAACTATTTTTAAAACATTCCGATGTGACTAGCCCGAAGTTGTTATTAAACCAGTTAATTGTTGTTGTATCATTAACCGGTCGCGTAATTTCATTAGCCAAATCATTTAGTCGGAAATATCGGTGTACTACCGTTGGTTTTGATGATCGATAGACTTGTCTGTCTGAACTCTGGACATAGACAGTCATCTTATACTCCATCATCAATATCAGTACACATCTTACTATTCTCTTCAGCAACTCTATTTGTTTATTTCCTCTTCTATCTATTTTTTGACTTTCGTCCTTAAATCCATCTTCAAGTCTTTAATTCACAACGTCAAATTCGTCACAGTGTCTTCTTTAGGACAGTTCATCGAGCATTATTAAAACCTGTGTTTTTTCCTGATGTTATTCATCTTGATCCATACTCCAAACCATTCTAGTTATGTCCCATAGTTCTCCGCATTACATGCCAATTAATGGTGATATCCCAATTATTTGTTATTCCTTTGACATTCTTAGCTTTTGTTAAGTCATTGTGTGTTAGCAAAATACACTGCAGATGAACAAAGTACATGTTATTGTTGAAATAAAAGCAATTAATTGCAAACAGGAAAAAAATAGATTTTATTATTTCACGTGATAACAGCTCTGTGCGAAATGAGATGACATGATTTTTTGAATAAGCTTAATCATGATTATTAACTGAAAGATCGAAATACACAGACAGATCCCTGAAGTATTTAATTAATGGAACTAGGCAGGTTGATGTAATTGTCAATTCAACTATCAAACCCATCCTCTTGCCTTAAGCTCAATTTTTATTAGGGCTCGGCGCAGCATAGCTTATTCCTCACACCTATGACTGACTTCATCTCACAAGCAATATTCTTTCCTGCCCTATCGTCTATCACACAGTTTATCCATCGTTTCTTTGGTCGTCAACTACCAGTCATTATGGAATGTTTTCCAAATTAAATAACACTACAATACGTGACTAAACTCAATTGTTAATTGTATTATTGATAAATCTTTTCACAACGTTTATCTTCATTGTACAGATCTTAAGCAATAGCATTTTCTAGAATCTAGTCCAATTTTCTTTAATGGCACAGAAAGTAAAACAAATGAGGACTGATTTAATTGTCAATTAACGCTTGTGGTGCAATAGACAACCGTCTGTTTTATTTATTATGCAACAGTGTAAGATAGACTAAACTTGGCTGCTGGTCCTTAGCTAATGATAATATTGACAGGAAATTGTAATGCAAGCAAGTAAGGCATCATTCAGAAACAGTTAGATACTGTGCGAACTCCAGTAGCGAAACATAAGTAGTTCTATTCAATTCTAAGTCTTCTTCTTTCTGTCCTGTTACCAACATACATAGTTTGCTTCGCTACCATTCCATCCTGTCAGTCTTCATACGCTATTTACTAAGTATTGAAAACCAAATTGGAAGGTCCTCAATGTAAGTAACAATATATGGTTAACGACCTCCTTAAATTGGAAGCTAAGCTAATAGGATTGGGCTTAGGGAATTGGACCGTTAACATGAGGCATTAAGTATTATGTCACATGATGTCAGCAGTTGAAAATTTCACGGAATACACAGTATTTTAAACAATCGAACATAAAAGGCACGCCTCCACCATAAACTCTTTGGATGCGTAAGACAATAAAACGAACTCCAAAATAAGGTACGCTTAAATCCAAATTAAACACTGCAATACAAATGAATACATGACACCTTTAACAGATTTTTTATATCCCATAATAAGGATCAAATAATAACATCAACATATCGTTTTGACGATTTTGTCAAAAGTTTCTAAAATCATCTAATACTTGATTGGCGAACGCTGAAAGTGCATTTTCTTCTATTTATCCTTTTCTTAATATTTTAAGAAATATAATTTACACAAGTTCTTGCAATAACCCGACCGATTTCTCAAACATCTCGCTCCACAATTGATTGAATTATACCTACCTGTGTGGACTTTAGATCGACTCGTGGTGTAGCCGGACAGTCGTTTAGCCGTTGTGTAATTACAATAATTATTTTTATAATCGTTGTTAAGCCTTATGCTTATTAATGTGACCTGTGCAAAGATTCTCAGAAGAAGTAGAACCTACACCTAGAAGATGAAAATGGAAACCGCTGTCTGACTTTCTGGAGAAATATATCGTTGTGAAAATATATCGAGTGACGGTTGGATTTTACTCTTTAAAAGCCATTTGGTAATTTACTGGGCTTAAAAAAGGTAATAAAGCCCTACATTAAAAGTCTTAATGTCGTAGCAACAAAACTCACTGACGCACTCGCTGATGTTTACTTATTGCACCGGTGCCGATGCAGTTAATGATAAACCTGCTTAGTTGCAATTTAAGAAGTCCACGTGCGTCATAGGTACGAACAGGTATTCAAGGAATCAATGAACCCGTCTTGTCTGACGTAATCGTTTCTCTAGGGTTTTCCTCATTATTAGATTGTAGAGAAAAGATATACTAGCCAGAATAACTTGTATTCTATATAATGAATTTGGTGGGATGGAACACATGCAACTAAGTCTGTGTGGTTGAATGTAGATCATTAGAGAAAGAGATGAAGACCAAAGAAAAGATGATGGTTTGTTTCAAATAAGTATCGTATGGACAAGAAACGAAACGTGTGAATTGAAACGAAATTAAATTGTAAAAGGAAAAAATGGGATTCTTAGAAGATTTCAATGGGAGATTAGAATATTTATTTCAATACTTTTAAAGCTAGACACGGGATAAGCCGCAGTATTATCTGCAGTATGATATTGAGTTTCACTTAGAAACTGTTTGTCATCGTTACTTTAAGTTTCAGACACAGATAACTTGTTATTTATAATTTTTGCTGCGACTTACCTATCACAGGATAAGGTTGGGGAGTTTCCTTTGTACATATGTACCTAAAGCACTGCTTGGAAACCGATTTAGATAATCAAGAACGTAAAAATATAGAATCTGAATAAGATCAAAGTGATTGTATGTTACTATGACTGGTGACAGGAGGAATGAAAACTTGAAACATATTGCGTCGACCGAAAATAAAAATGGGAAAAGCGCAAGAAGAAGAAGATACAAGAAGAAAATCGATTGGTGATTTGTTTCTTGAAGAAAAGAACAACACATTTTCCCTTTCACAATATTAGTAAGCAATTCTAGAAAACTTATAAAGGCCAACATTTCTTTACGTTCTAATGCAATATCTCAAGTTGTAGGTCACGTATGGTCGGACGTGACATAGGTACAAGTCAATATATTGCTCCCGTCCTGTCGTCATACAGATATATAGTCTCGTGTGCTTAGTTATATAACATGATAGAACATATCTGTGTTAGATGTTATCATTAGTATGTTGCTATCATCTGTTATTGTTTATCAGATGCTCTTAAAACTTGCTATCATGAACTTGATGATTGACTCATTTTTATCCGAAGTCTGGATCCTAATTTAGTTTCCTTTATGATAATGTGGGACAATAAGTGGGCTGTCATAGTTTTTGGAGCATTGCTCATCAAGCTCTAGGCACCTCTAACATTATTTCCGGCCATATCGACTTTCACACAATCCATCCATCGTTCCTTTGCTCGTCCTCTTCCACTATGTCCAACCACATTCATGGTATCTGCTAAAAAAATATTAGGTGTTTATTATTTATAGTATAAAATCCCATTGATATACCTCGTGTTCGATCGTTATCAAATAGTTGTAGACTTTGAGCATTCAGCACGCGTGATGCCTTATCGGATCTGATTAGATTACAAGAACTATTGGCATTCAGAAAACAAAAACATAATTCAGATAGTGATATTATGTGTCATAGTGTAAAATTATAACCTATTATGTAGAAGATGTGAGGCAAGAAATTGGTGTGTTGCAGTTTTGTTGAGGCAAATTGATTTGTTGCTAAGAAATGGTACATGGACCTATAATAATAATATAGCGATTTGGCTTAGGTTTTAGTAAAAATATTTTAAAATACTAAAACATCATTAAAATACATCAACTTGCCGTTCTATAAAGAAATGAGTTATACGGGAAGACCAAATTTTGTTGCAAATGACCAACGGAGATCGTATAAGCTAAGAAAGAAGATGTGCAAATGAATTATTTTGTCGATTTGAACTTTACTATTTACTTGCAGGGCAACGTAAATACTTTTTCCATTTATCGCGATGTGTTGGACCACTTATTGCAATTGGATGGTGACATTTTATCACTCACCAAGACGCATGCCCAGCGTTGCAAGTATGGGCAAAGCTTAAGGAGTCCGTTGGCCAGCAGTGGATGTTTTTAAGGTGACGATTCTTATCCATGATTGACTTTATCTGTACTTCATTGTTTAATCAAGTAGATTTAGGTAAAGTACTAATAGCTTGATCCTAATTGTGAGTTTAGGTAACCTTTAAACTACTTGTGTTGTTATCGTGATTTGTAGTTACCTACCTCCTTAAAACACGGGTGGTCCTCACTTTATAGGTTGGTAGGAGGTCAAATATCTAGAACGAATTCGTGACCTGGTTGAGTTAGACTTTTCTTTTTTGGGTATGTTTATGTCTTGACGTGACCATTATTTGGAAAATATACAAGTTTGTGGGTCTTGTAGGATTAAACCAATCCAGGTGATTGAAAAACAAACTGTCTTATATAAGGACTGATATTATAAAAGAGTATTAGAAAATATAATTCCTACATATCAATAGAACCTTACCTAGTTTGACATAGATAAGTGTCTTAGAATGTGTTCCTATCATTGTTATCGGTTATGGCAGAATTCCTGCCTAGATATGTACATTAAAGATACCTCAAATACACTATTAGATTACCATATTTTCCTTCTTCGTGCCTCAATTAATCGTTTGACACGTAAATGTTTTTACTATAAGGCCGTGACGATCGACCTTTGCTACTGTTTTGGTTATAACTCGTATTGTATTTCGGGTACGTTATTCTTGGCAACGCAGGGCTTCGATACTCGTCAGGCGTGAATCCAAATTATGTGGGCGCTTAAAACTACGAAAATTCTTAAATATACTCCTTACTGAATAAAATAAGATCCCGATATTCCATCTGCCAGTTGTTTTGCTTACTAAAGATATAATTAATGTTAAATACCAGAGGTGGGCAAATCAACACATGGGAACGACCTTTAATGAAGCGAAATTATTTGATATTCTATGTTACAGCTTTTTTATCGTCCCACTGCTGGGCACAGGCCTCCTCTCACACGGAGAAGGATTGAGCATTAATCAACACGCTTGCTCAATGCGGGTTGGCGATTTCAGACTTTATAGTCCAGGTTTCCTCAAGATGTTCATTTTGAAGGAAGGTTACCTACGTATTGTTTTTGTATGGTATCGTTCAAATGAGGTCTTATGTAACGTATTAGTATTAGGTTTTTTCCACTTCACTATTAGCAAAAATATCGCGAGCGATTTGACTGACATGACGGTGCCCGATACTCTATCTATTTATAGAGATACTGAACTAGGTTCAAGGATTAGATTACTACGTTTGTAAACAGGTTACTAGGTCATTGTTCTAAAGTTTTTCAATAATATTCATCTTATTAAAATTAATATGCACATAGATATTTTGGTCTTTAGATACGCGCGATAAAATAAAGGTTATTTATTTTGTAGCCAATAATGTCTGCATATTGATTACCGTGTCCTAGGTCATTGTCCGATTGACCGAGATAATACCCAAATTGGCTTATCGGTTTGCCTACGGAAATAACTCAAAGTACCTAGTTTGTTCCGGTATTAAGTCCTTCTTAAATGTTATGATTTTTTTGGCATGATTTTCGGAAAGGTTAGCCAAATACTTCTTGGTTAAAAACCTACGTATTTTCTATATTCGTCATGTTACTATGTATGTTATTTAAATGTGCAATTGCCATGTAAACGAGCACGTGCAAGTAACATATTATATGTACATACTTACTTAAGTATGTATGAATATTTTGCATGCTAGTTTTATGCAATTCTATGCTATAATGCTTTATGTTTAAATACCTATATCAACTTTAATTTCAGCTAATCACATTGAAGTTTGTTGCTAAGATTCAAACTTATTAAGGTCATTTTAAATTAGTACAGTCCTAATTTAGGAAGTTTTTTTTTTATCTAATTCTAAATTATTATATGTTGTTTGTGTATAACGACAGGAAGATAACCTTTGGTGTTTTTGCTATCTTCTATCCGTCGTTTTAAGTTCAATATTTTGTTCGTTTTTTTTAAGGTATCTCTAACATGTCCCTCTTCAACCAAAGCTAAAATAGCTGAAGGATATCTATTTCTTTCTCCTTCAACGTACTAAGTTAGTTGATAACTAAGCTGAAATCTTCCCAAACATACTTCACCTGAATTGCCTTCGTCAGATATAAGTAGCTTCCACTTGTTTAGAATGTTGTAATCATATTCAATGTTACAAGAAACTATCATTGTTTTTTGCAATACCTACATATACTTAGTGGCCATTGATTCGAGTGTTTTGCTTGCGGATGCATTCATACAATGTAAACCTCTAGAAAGGTCTGTTTTATGTACAACTTCCATACTTAGGTTCCAGATAGGTGTTTCAAGCGGCTTCGATCCGAAAGTTCCATTTAGTTCACCTGGATAAACATAGCGTATTATATTATGATGATAAGCTATGTCACTGCCAAGTTTTATTAAAATCCGAACATCCTGACAGTTAAAATTATACGTTTATCGGAAAGATTAATGTGGTTTAGAAAGTTAAAACATCCTGTTCTATCTAAAAAGGTATACAATAACTTAGATACAATTATTACCTTCTTGTAATTATGTTATTTATGAACCTAATTAATATGATTTTAAGCATATACTTGGTAATATGCAAAATAATTACAGTAGTATAACAAGTCGTGATAATAAACTTTATGAATGCTGACTCTACCACGTGTAACATCTTCCTTAACTAGATTTTATTATGCTAAAAATATATGTTACTTATATTATTACTACAGTAAGTTAGTAGAACACTTTAAAGTTCAATTTCAGGATTAATGATTAGCGAAGACTTGGCAGGGGTTTCAGCTTAGTAAAATGTTCTTATAGATTTCTTCTTTATGTGGAAAACTAAACTAAAAATAATGTGTGGTTAAAGGGCCTGTACCTCTGTTCCTCAAGTGGACCTGTAGGTACATTGAACATACTTTTGTTTTTAATTATTTACAGTTACACGAGTACCTGCTATTTTATCATATATGCCTATTTTTAAAACTCTTCATTTCTAATCGAAAAGGTCAAAAAACAACCAAAGTTTGTGAGTGTATCACCACAAAATAATCACTGTCACGTTTTTTAATCACTTTTTGAGTTGTTTTTTGGAAAAAACTATGTGTAGATAATTTTTGGTTTTAATTAAAAAGCTGTCAATCGTTAATAGGTACATTTATAAACATATTTAAGTGTTTCTTAAATGCCTAGTATTGCGTATTATCATCCTTCTTCCCTTGCGTTGTAACGTAAACTTTCAGCGATATTGATGAAACACAGATATCGAATGTTATTTAAGTACAATCGTTTATATTTCCTGAAAGTAACTGGTTATTTCCAGTTCACTGACACAGGGTTCTACGTAACTTGACTGCTGAATTGTTCGAAAGAGTTCCAGAACTGTCGTTCTGGAAGTCAAATTGCAGCTGAAGGAATATACCTATATGAGTTTTGGTCCTTAAGTACATACTTAGATGAGTTTTAGTCCTTAGATACCAAGTACGATAAATTACAAAAGGGCATCGGGTTGCCAGGGTAACTGGGTTGAAGAGGTCAGGTAAGCAGTCTCTTCATGAAAATCACGGGTAATCAAAATCAAATTTATTTTTATTTCAAATAGGCCTTTGCAGGCTCCTATGAAACGTCAAATTAATTAATTGCACGGTTCCAAAAAGTTGGTCTCATGGAGAAGAGCCGGCAAGAAACTCCATAGACACTCTTTTAAAAGTAAAATTTTCACAAATATTCACACAACAATAAACATAAAAATAGTAAGCTGATAAAATTATACAATGCAACTGAAAGATAACAGTGAATCAATACAATCCAAAGAGAATCAGCTGCATCATAGTTGGAAAAATGCTGAATAGATGATTTACCAAATGTGTCCCTCAATTTCCATTCTCAGAAGGAGTCATTTGAATATTTCCCATCTTCAAAAGAAGTCGTCTATCAATGTTATTGTAACATTGTTTTGAAAACAAATTATGTAACATTAAAAAATAATGGAGGCATCGTTAAAAACCAGTTTGAACCAGTCATGTTGACAGTTGATTATCATGATTTACATATTTCGCAGACGATTTATCAAAAAATAAAATGGTACGTTTATTGTTTGTACAATTTATCAATAAACTACTACTACTGTCTAAATAGTGATTGATTATTATAGTCTAGCTACTACACTTTAGATTATCGCTTGTCAGTAAAGATACATACCGATAAACTATACCTTATATAATATCTTTTATTTATTACCGTTTCTAGGCCAAGTGGTTCTTTTATCTGTTTTTGAGGTTTGGGGTTTCAATGAACAAGACTGTTTCTACTTGGTCCTTTTCAAGATGGTGCACCATCTTCTTTCTTCACTAAGAAATAATTCTGAACTCAAGTATTTTGGTCCTTTTACCCAAACTTATCATACCTACCCTACTATAGAAATGATTATGTTTGTGTTGGTTGCCAATCTAGATAGCACACACAGACAGATATGATTTTATCTATAGATAGTGTCATCGAACACTTTATGTATTGTCGTGTCCGGATTTTATCATTCAGATTTTCCGTTCAAAAGTAGGTAGGTACCTGATAGAGTTACCATTTTAGCACTTTTATTGTTATCATTGGCGCTTTTTATTAAGTTGATTATGAGTACCTAAACAAGTGATATCAATAATAATCTGATTAATGAACTGTAACATCTACCAAATGTTGAATAGTACCGTAGGCTTCTACTAGTATCTTGAATTCGTGGCAAGAATGAGTTAAATCAAAAAACAAATGAGTATACAATTTTGACTTTTAATCACGTGTACGGCATAATTTTCAAAAATATACTATCAAAAAACAAACATAATTACGTAGATAATGAAACTTGCTAAGTTTATCTCAAGTTTGACTTCAAACGCTTATTGTTTTTAATTTCTTGATAAGTTTTTGAGGCAATTAATTTTTATCATGAAAATGGCTTTTTATATCACTTTTATTTCAAAAGGAAATCACACTTTTGGGTCAGAAACTTTCATGGTCTTAACAATAAGTTAAGGTTAATTTCAATATGCAATTAAGGTTACAGGTTCAATAACTTATTAATTACATATTATTATTTTGGTCCTTTTATCCGCTTTTGATAAAAATCAATTTTTTATATAAAACCTTGATCTCCAAATTCTTGATGACTTGTTGCTAGCAATTAATAAGTTACCTATTTATCCATCTTTGATAGTTAAGTGGTAACTTTGTTTTCATAGAAAGCACACAAGCAGGTGTTTGGGGGAATTCCGCAAATGGTTATTTCTGCCTGATGATAAGTGTACGTCGTCAAGTAAGAGTTTTATCCCCATAAAAGCTTAGCAAACGAAGCTTCGAAGTTGCTTTCGCATATAAATTATGGTCTGAAAAAATAGCTTTTCAACTTCTCTATTTCTTTCTACACGTGGCTGCATAATCGTAACCATATTTGGTAGCAGACCATTTAGTCAGCTGATATAGATGAAATTGCCCATTGATATTCTCATATCGTTCGGTACACCTAGTACAGAGTGCCCCTAAGGCAACTGGAGTAGGATATACGTCATTAAAGCCATGGGACATGTAAAGGGGGCCGGCTAGTGATAAATGTTGTTTCTTCATCAGATGTACTATTATAGGTCGGTATTGCGGCGAATGTGAGTTCGTTTTTTATGGCAAAACCGATGGTGATGAAGTTGGGTATATAGAGTGGTCGTAACCTAGAGGATGTATCTATACTTAAACGGAAAAAGTCGTCGGTATGATATATTGAAACTTGAAGGCAATGTAGCTCGCATCGTGTCTAGTAGGTAGTTCTTTCAAGATTCCTGTGGTGATACCACTGCGAAGTATCTAGTTTAATATAACACCTCGTCGTTTTTACGTCGGGGGTTAAAAATAATACAGATTTAGATGATTCTCTTGAACTATGAAACGCTTGAAAGACCAAAACCACGGTCCACGATGCCAATGTTTCCAGTGCTTTCTAAGTTGGAAAAACAATAGTTCATTAACGAATGTAAATGCTAACAGCCAGTCATTTTAGGATCACGTCATGAGCACGACACTGACTGAAAGTATGCAAACATATGGACAGAACCTTGGCCCCGAGGTCGGACTGACGATTCCGTGCGTATGTTTCTATTTTGTAGTTTTTCTCTATATGTTCTTAGTATTTTGTTTTGATATCGATAGAAGTGATTGTAAGTACCTAAGTCATGATTTACTTTGACAATATTAGAGAGCCTTAATCAAGATAGCTTAGTTTGGTATCACCAAATGTATTCGCATGGTCTGAGTCTGTCTTAAGAGCAAAAAGACAAATAATTGAGATCTGAGTCATGGTAAAAGGTAAATTGGTATGTGTTTTCAAGGAAAATAAATCTTTAGTTTTTCTAAGAAGAATATACCTACATACAAGGGAGCCCAGAGTTTCGCTCTTCGTCCAGTTTCTGCCGATGCTCGCCCCGCCCAATATTCCATTGGGCGCTTTTTGCCTCAATGTGATTGTGTTCGCTTCGGTGAAAAGGCGTCCTGATATAATGAAAAAAAAAGCAATACAATTTGAAGTCCTAGACTAGACGCGTTTAAAGACATTGAACTATTTCGACCTTCATAAAGGTCAGGGGCGTAGTACTCTAAAATCACTATCGCTGCGCATGTGCGAAAACTTGAATGAATATATTTTTCTTCTCTGCATCTCAAGGTGGTTGCGTAACAGTCTATTTTGATGCTCTGTTTGTTGTCTAGCCGACTCATTAGACGAAACAATGTATTGTCGATATGGATCATTGTGATCTGTTAATAATTATAGGTACTATATCGTAATTTAGCCATGTAGAGCCTGAGTAGATAAGACCCGTACAACCTTAGCGATAGGGGTTAATCCAAGTCTTCGTTTTGCTTATAAAACATAGTTTACTTAATTCTCGAGTTGGTCCTATCCGTCCTTTTAGTATATAACAAGGGCAATATACAGATATTGTATGCACGTAAATGGACATGATTATCCACTCATATTAAAATGGATTTAATGGATAATCGTGATAAGTAAACAATACTACTTATATCGATTGCTTGCTTTTATAACTAGGTACCAGAGTTTTCTGGCTAGATAATGTTTGCACGCAAACCTAATTATAGGGTTTTACTTCATAAATACTGTAAGACGTGCATGCAGCTTCTCAATTTATAAGAGAAATCAGCGTGTAATTAGTAGGCTAATTGCTGCTAGGTTCAGTTACGTGTATAGTTTTACAAAGGAGCCAGAGCTCCAAATAGTTATTAATATTTATCTTTATAGAGCTGGTAATTTACTTTGTAGGTAATAATTATTAAATCGGCCTTTCCAATGCACCGAAGTCCATAGCTACCATAATACCTATTTAGTTACATAACATTATCCTATGTTTTGTAAACCTTCCCGTCTGTTAGACATAACTTCCGTCAGTACCTAGGACCACCTACCTCTCTTTTTACCGTTAAGGTAAACAATATTCAATTAAGTAGGAAACCTATTACATTGGAGTTGAAAGATTCGATTCAATCTAAATAATAAATACCTATCTAACGGTATTTTTTGCCACCTCGTCTCAATACGAGGAAACAACAATAATAAACTTGCTGTTATACCTGTTTCTTATTTCCTTTGAGAGATGAATGACTAAGCTATTGTCCTTAGAATTCTCCAAAAATGATTTTAGGGATTCCCTAATCCTATTTCTGAAAATATATCTTGTTGTCGTTCACGGATGTTGTATCAACTGATGTGT
The DNA here is from genome assembly GCF_030705265.1 of Helicoverpa armigera. Taxonomy (NCBI): domain Eukaryota; kingdom Metazoa; phylum Arthropoda; class Insecta; order Lepidoptera; family Noctuidae; genus Helicoverpa; species Helicoverpa armigera. Next base: position 1,529,131 of record NC_087131.1, on the reverse strand, counting down.
TATCGACAAACCTTTTTTATTTACTGACTTTGAAGATGTCATTTTTAATTGTAAGGATAAAGTAAGTTTATGTTATATTTTGCCTACATGATATTTGTTGCTTGTTACAGCTACCTGGTGTCGGGCGATGCCGACGGCAAGTGCTACATCTGGGACTGGAAGACGACGAAACTGTACAAGAAGTGGAAGGCGCACGACGGCGTCTGCATCACGTCTCTATGGCACCCTCACGAACCCAGCAAACTGCTCACAGCAGGCTGGGACGGCGTTATCAAGTACTGGGATTAAATAAAATGACTGACTCCATGATACCACGTTTTAATTTCAACCTAACATGCACCACGAACCGCAATAGAACAACGATAAATATAAACATACATTTTTATAGCTTACATATTTCTTTACATATATTTTTTAATTATACCAAGCGCCCAATGTCATGGTTGAAACGGTCATGGCAAGGTCAGCCTATGCAACCTGCGTATATTTGAAGGGTTCCTCGTAGGCGATGTCGACCTTGTACTCCATGCTGCACTCGCGGCACGTACCATTCTTCATGAACTCATTGAAACTGATATTGTTTTCGTGGAATGCTTCAGTAAGGGCAGTGACTAGACTGTCGATCATTTCTGGCGTGTGGTAGGGGCCGGGCGCGAACCTCAAGCGTTCCTCGCCTCGCGCCACAGTCGGGTAGTTGATGGCTTGCACATAGTGGCCGCGCTTCATAAGCGACTCTGCCACCGCGGCCACCTTGTCCGCGCCCGTGATAGGAACAGGTACTATGTGACTGACTGACGGCAACTGCGGCAGGCCGGCTACCAGGAGTGACAGCTTCAAGTATCGCACGATAGCTTGATGCCTTCCTCGCAAACTTCTGCCCTCCTCACTAGCGAGGAGTCTAATGGCGGCCAGTGACCCCGCCAACACTGGCGGAGGCAGCGCCGTCGTGAAGATAAAGCCGGGGGCCAGAGATCTCACTGTGTCCACCAATAGAGAAGACCCAGCTATGTAGCCCCCAACATTCCCATATGCTTTTCCTAATGTTCCCGATACTATATCAATCTTATGCTGTATCCCTCTCTCTTCTCCTATACCAGCCCCATGTTTACCATATAGTCCTACAGCATGGACTTCATCAACAAATGTAAGAGCACCATACTCATGGGCTATGTTACACATTTCATCTAAAGGACATATCGCACCGCTCATCGAGTGGACAGTCTCAAACACGACTAGCTTAGGAACGCCCGCTGGTGATTGAGACAATAACTCTCTCAAGTGATTCGGATCATTGTGCCTGAATATCTGCTTTGGTGCTCGACTGTTTCGAATTCCCTGTATCATAGATGCATGGTTACCAGCATCGGAAAAGATTAAACATCCTGGCAAAATTTTTGCCAATGTTGATAGAGTAGCGTCATTTGCTACAAAACATGAACTAAATATTAAAGCTGCTGGTTTCTTGTGCAGGTGGGCTATTTCAGCTTCAAGTTTTTCAGTCATCTGAGAGTTCCCGGCGATGTTCCTGGTGCCTCCCGCGCCTGTACCGTACGACTTGATGGCGTTGATAGCTGCATCCTGCACGACAGGGTGGCGGGACGCGCCCAGGTAGTCGTTGGCGCACCACACGGTCACGCGGTGGTTGTCGGGGCCCTCCAGCGCCTGCGGGTACACGCCGTCCGCAGCTAACCGCGACACTTTCCTGAAGATGCGGTACGAGTAGTCTCTCTTCTTGGCACTGATCTGATCGTGGAAGAACTTCTCATAGTGGTACGACTGCATGGGCTCCGTGATGTCCTCGGTCATCTCCTTGGGCGCCTCAGAGATGCCCACATTCTGCTGAATGAAGGGACACTTGGTTTCATCAATGCCAAGAGAACGGAATCCGCGAGTGATCATAGGGCAATAGTTTCCGTATTGTTTCATAAGAGTCGCCCCGTAATTCTTTACGAAGGCCTGGTTCAACGATCCTATGAACGGGCAGCGCATTTTTACTTTTTATGTAATCAATGACACACCAAACACTTGCGACACTAAGTACAGTACTGTATTGTATTGTAAATTATGTTTCTTTACGAGATTTGTGATGAGCGTTGGCTCGCACTGTAGCCGAACGTCTCACAGTATTCGGTCAACTGGTGGCTCGGCCAACGGCACCTTTCATTTATAAAGTTGGTGTCGTCATATCGATTACGTTTGAATATACTTCATTCACTTAGAATTTTATTTTGATTTCGTAAGAGAAAATGTTGCCACGAAGAATTTAGTTCTGACAGACTGTATCTCAAGTTGCCATATTAATGGGGATTTATGGTTTGGATTTTTTGTGGTAGCAACCTGTCTTTGGTCAGGTTAAATTATTTTAATGACTTTAACTTACTGATTGTATAAGAAATCATGATATTCTATTCATATAAAATTAAACAATGAAAATAAACATAAAGTTTGGATTCGGATAAATTGGATATCCACTTGCTAAACAAAAAATGTCCAAGTTGTATTTTATGGCAATGTCCATGACAGTGACAGTACAGTACAGACAGCTGGATCCTGTCAAGTGTCAATTGTAAACACGAAATCGCAGAAGTGAGAATTTATATGTTTCGCTAAAAATAAGAAACGCGACATGTTTTCGCTACAAAATCAATTAGAACTGCGAAAAGTAACTATATCTAGTTTGATAACATGCATTTATTTACCGAGTATCATCACATTTATATCGTATAGAGGAATACTTTACTCAGTCGGCAATGGATCATCGTGTTTCATTTTGGCTCTAATATTTGTGGCCGAGTTATTGAAATCATTCTACTTGAACTCCAGCAATGATATTCACGGGAAGAAGAACAAGGCTAGCAAGAACAGCGCGGGAGATATCGTGAGAGGTTTTGTGTTCCTCCTGTGTGTAAAGTTCACGTTTTTCGTTGGGATTATACTGTTTGGCGCTCCCGTGCTTGAATGTCACGAAGAGACGTTGATGTTATCATCTTTACTGACATTACTGACTGTGTTCCCGCTGCTACTGCATACTGGGGTGGAGTCTTCAATGCAATTGTTGTTTGGAGTTAGAAATTATGGAAAAGACACGATTATTGAGATGCTGGTTAGCAATGCTTTGATGACAGTCTGTGGAGCGTGGGTGGGAGCTGTGGTCATCCCTCTAGACTGGAACACTCCTTGGCAGAAGTGGCCAATACCATGCTACCTGGGAGCTGTCGGAGGATTCCTACTGTCCAATGTACTAACAGTATTAAAAGTCACTCTAATGAGTGCGTCTAACAAATATCCTATATTAAATATACTAGTCCAGATCCTCAATGGGTTTCAAATTTCTAAATAATTATTAAACTGTATTATATTTTGTTTTTATTAAATTATTAAGTGCTTATTTCTTGTTTCATTTAAAATTTTCTTATTTAAACAGTATATGTCATTATCCCGAGTAACTAATTTGTATCCTTATAACTAGTAAAATGTTCATAAGTACCCAGATCCAGCAGAGTACCAACGTTGCATATTGTTGCATATGTTGACCACCATATCATTACCACAATACCACTTCAGATAAGGCTGACTATTAGATTTCCTAATTGGTGACTACCTAAAAGATTGCAATTGATTCACCCGATTGTGGGTTTATAATCCAATGTTAATATTGTATTGTTAAATAATGCAATAATGAGATTGTGCTCTCATAATTCATTACATATCAAGTAATTTTAATTTAACTTTAATTAGGACAAAAATGTCAAGGTATTGTGTTATCTTGGGCAAATAACATATTTTAGTTTCTTAATCTTATCTCAATACTAAAGTATTTATACTTCTTTCGTGATACCTACCATGATATTAATGACAGCTCGTCATCATCGCTTCGCTCACGCTTTTTTATATTTTACAAAATATGTAAATAGATTTCAAAATATTTATTTACAATTTCAAACCTGTACATCTTATCTTTAAAAAAAATAGATCTGTGTTTATAAATACATGTTTCATTTCCATGGAGTAAATAGAACGTAATATTCTACCAAGCCAATTTTTTTTTATAATCGTTGTTCTGGTATCCTGCGGCAGCGGTATCAAAACGCCAATCTGTTGGTTGTTTATTCACGCACATCCACCAATCGGAGTCGACGGCATGACTCGCGCGAAGCTCGTTAGAGTCGCCAACTATCTCTAGCGCACAGTTTTCAAAAATTTTACGCTAGCGCTTTTTGCATTTACGGGTACCTAATTATTTGTTTTCGACGAGCAAATAAAACAACATCTTAGTAAATTAATAATTTTATTTTGTATTTGTTAAATATTTACATAGCCTATTTAATGCTCTATTTTATTAATAAAATATGAAACTTAACCAACATTCGCTTGATCACATTTTGTTTGAATAACTCCTATATATAATTAGCGTTACGAATACCACGCGTTTCTTCAATGTTCAACAGCAATAGACTTTGCAACACAAAGATACGATAGAAAGTAACAATAGTTAACACATCTAAGGCCTTGTTTAACTCACAGGTATTCTAGTGCGAACAATAGAAAAAGAACGATTTATATAGAGCGGTTACACACCTTTTCAAACTTTAACGTTCTTTTTCTCCAAAGAACATCATTATTTTCACGCGGATTCAATTTGTGATGTAGAAGAATTGTTCTGTTTCTTGTTCCTTTTCAAAAGATATATTATAATTTGCTTAGTCAAAGCATTTTTCAATCTCAAACCACACTAGTGCCATCTAGCGGAACGTAACAAGGCAATTCCTCTTCACCGCAACTTTTATCAAACTACCTACCCTACACACACCTTCACGATAAACATCACACAGCTCTACATTGCTTATACAATCGTCGAATAATATTGAAGACTAACATATTCTTCAGAAAGATCACTTACAAATATAACTGTATTAAAAATTGCAATTTCACACACTAACACTCGTAATGATTCACACAGATTTTCTCCTCAAACCCCGCAAATCAGTCGTTTCATAAGTTCTATTGCGGATTGCGGTACACTTATTAGCAATAAAATTAACATTACCAAAGAGTTACTACATATACCTAGTTAGGTTCCTACTGACGCGTAAACCGATGATTATAACTTTCTTTATTTATGAGTCGAAAATTTTCATTTGGGTATTTTATTGCAAATATGTGTATCGTTTACAAAGATCTCTCAGCAAGAACCTTAGTCTACCGGAATTAATAAACATTTTTGGCCTTACTACAAAAACTTTAACAACTGTTTTACACTTGTCTAAAAAAAATGTGGCTCCAAAATGAACCATATGTCAACGTCATAATTTGTCATTTTTTTAGACAAGTCTTAAACTGACGTTAAAAAGTTTTTGTGGTAAGACGGTTAAAATTTTGTCTCAAATGTGGTGGCACAATATTATTTGAAAACAAAATTAGTTTTGTAAATGTAGTTCTATTTATTTATTATTTTGGCTAACAAAGAAAAACAAACCGTTCCACGAAACATCCCCTTGCCATAAACAGTAAACTACGTGATCAATAAATATAAAGTTACAAATGTTATATTCTTCCTATTTTTATATAACAACAGCATTTTTAACAATATAGAATACATAATTATGAGGTAATTGGCAAAATCACTACTAGAATACGTTCCTACTTCACTCCCAAAAATCTACCCACGGTTTCGTGAAACGAGTAACCTGTTATAAAAATGTTCTATTTTATAAAAATATTTTAAAAGTTCAAATATTTCAAGGCTACATCACTGTGAACACTATGGCACTTCGCGAGGCGTGTCGCTATGCCGCTACATGCGAGTGGCAGTGTATTATATTTATTAACGTTGGCAACACTACGAGGGGCCCTACCACCAACTTTGCCGCCAAAATACTTAACCGTTCATACTGCGATAAGTACCAATCGGCACATTCAAACATGCCAGTTCAATAACAAAGCTCATGGGAACTAGTAATAAGTTGGTAGTAAGCCGTTTCAACCACAATGCACACGACTACTTCAACACTGATAATCTCACATGCATCTCGAGAAAGTCATTTGTACTAAGTACTACCATTTATTGAGCGCTCATTGGCCTTCTCTATCCTATTATTGGCCACAATTAGGCTACAGTTACTATCTTACTCGACCTTCGACTTAGGCAATGGAATTTAAAAGCAGCAATAAAATTGTTGCGTGCGATACCTCGTTATAGGCCAAATATACTTTATGAAACAACCCTACTATCATTTCAATTCATTATTCCTTTTAAATCTAACCCGCTAGTACAAACGGACTTTCTCATTCAGCTTTAGGTATATAAAAATCTACTGTTTAGTAGTGCGAGACGAGTGACTGCTTCCGCAAAAATCTTTAACAGCATACATATTTACAATAATCTAACATTATGTACCATTATTAAGCCTATATTAAACTCTATTTATGTAAAAAATAAAAATCTCAATATGCAAAAATTATCAAGCACCTTTATGTAAAAATTAATTGTTAAATATCTAATTGTAGAGAATGGGTGTGTTATATTTTATAACGGTATTACGGTAGTGATACCAAATCTACGTGGTACAAGATATTTATTTTATTAAAAATAACATTTCCTTTGCTACTCGCTAAACAAATACCCTGTCGCTTGAACAGTGAAGTTACAGAGAAATGGGGGCCGCGTGTCACAACGATCAGTAGTCAAAATAATTTGTGATAATAAGGCATAATATCTATTAAGTATGTAAGAGCAGATAAGCTTACTCTGCAAGTGGAAGTTTCCATCTGAAGAATAGGACAACACTGTACCTTCGACTACCTACCTCACTAGGCCAATCCTTATTTCACTCATTCTGTCAAGACCAGGGTTACCATCTATAAGAATAACAGAATCTTTCACTGCATGGAATCTTATCACCCAATAATCACTCGTGAGCACAGTAAGCTTTAACATTATTAAGTAGAAAGGTTACATCAATAAAATGTCTGTTTAATCTATTATTTTTATATGAAAATATAGTACATTATACAAAAAATAGCACACATACCTTCCACAACTAAATACACAGATAACATATAAAAAATCTAAGTACCATTCTTTATAGGTGGTATAGATATATCGGGGTTGCAAGAGATAAAAATACAGTTAATAAGAACATCTAACGATCGATAATATGTCTTATATTAATCATTACAATTAAATAATATAAAATGCACCGCTAATACTAGATTACAAGATATATTCTCAACAATTTTAACTTTTTGTAGGATTTATTCAATGTTTGATATTTTAGCTAAAGTTCAATTTACACGCAAGTTCTTTGGTCAATTAGTTTAATAAGATGGGTTATTTCTGATCAACAGTCATTATACCTTTATTCTTGGCGTATTCTACATCTAAGTCTTACGATCTTTCGAATTTCTGGACCCAACAGTTATCTGATATGTCACTGATAGGAATCTGTAATTATCATTACTCAAATTACAATTTTTCTTACGCCATATACTTTCGACACAACAGTATTAAATAATCAGAATGACTTATTTATTATTTGCACAATTTAGTCCAAGAGATTCGTTTTAAATAAGTTTTTATCGAACATTGAATAAATAACCCACAAAATGACTATAACAGTGGCCTTATCAAAAAGACGAATCACCAATTTTGATAATCACCAATGATTTGTATCGCGCCGTCCATTGGTCCGATTCCAAACGGTCACTCGAATTTAAATTGCAATGTTGCCAGCATATCTTTGTGGAATTCTACTAATCGATTATAAAATTCAAGCAAAATTTATTTACCGCCGATTTTGATGATGTTCATAAACTACTTTTAGTCGGCGCACGCTTAGAATAAAACTGTAAAAATTGCGACGTAATGTCCTAAGACAAATCTGAAACAGCTGTTTGCCCAGGAACCTTTGTAAAACTACAAATGTTGCTGAGACCAGCATGTCATTGAAAAGCGTGAGATACACTAACCAATGTTTGAAAGCGTCCTCTTATATAGAAACACAGAGATAGGTTGGCAACAGGCCCGGAACATGTTATAACAATCAAAATGTATAGCTAAGGAACGTCTGCTGCGTCTTACGTGTTGTTCGTATCCGGTTGGAAGTAATGGAGACCATTTATCTGGAAAACAAAACGAGCGGTGTTAAAAATAGACACAGAAATACACTGGCTGAACAAAATTGTCTACATTCCTTAGTTTCTTCTTTTGGTAAGAATTAAAAATTCCCGCAACATTCTGCTGGACTATGTGGATGTTGTTTAAGAATCCTTGGATTTTATATACGTATACGAGTATCAAAACGTATCTAAAAAAGATCAGGATATGAAGTCTGTTCTCGCGAGATTTTACCTAGTAGTAGCTGCTCAGATGACCCACTCAAACAAATGCCAGAAGACTTCTTGAGTTAGTAAACGTCTAGTCCAAAAAGCATTAGGTACTAAAAAAGCTCCTCATTGGTTGTAAACGCATTCATTACACCAGTCAAATTCTTAGTTACTTCCTTCTTCTTATTTATTAATATCTCCTTCGTTATTATAATTCTCAGATTGTATGTGATCCAAATTCCCACTCACCGTCATATCATACTCAGTAACGAAGGCAGGCACGTCGAGCTGATCGCGCGCCATCACAGAGTACAGGTACTCCACGCCGGGCAAGTTGTGTACCTTCGCCTTGATAGCCGGCGCCATGAACGTTGTGAACCACCAGGTCATCATCTGCAGATAGGAGATGGCAATCAGTTGGTGTGGTGAAGATGTGTAGTTTGCTATGATGATGAGATATTTGAAGGTGGAAAAAGAAGTTATTGAATGTGGAATGGAGGTTAAGGTTCAGTTTACCTTTGTCCAGAATGTGGGATGTACGATGTAGAATGCTTTCAGGTTCTTCTTATATCTGTAACGATGAAAAATACCAGTTATAGGAGATGACAATAATGCAGCTTAATCTACGAATAGGCTGACATATTAAGTTATCTATTACTGAAACTGACAGCTCCGTTTTTAGTGGCGAAACTTGGTCCGAGGCTTAATTCACTCTCTTCTACGATCATATTTTTTTTTGCAATTGTTGCTTAGATATCTTCTCCAAGTGATTGTAATGACCTGATACAAATAGTTATCTACTCTACTACATACTTGTAAGGCAGCACGGTGTACACCTCCTTGAGCCAGGAGAAGGGAGGGTGGTTGGCGGAAGATGCGAGCGTGTGGAAGTAGGCGATGACGTAGTCGCCGCGCACGATGGGGTCCAGGAGCTTGATCAGGTATAACAGCGCCTGCAATGACAAAAGATGAAGGTAAAATATTTGTATCTGTCTTTGAGCCTCTGGACTCCTCATAATCAGTAATAAGTTGGGTCTGTGTAAAATCTGATGACAATTTCAGGTTGATAATTAATATTGGTCTTTAGCTTACGTTGCTATTACGTAGGCCCTCTAGTTAAATAATTGTAAGTATTTCAGTAACAGATCTATTACGCACACATTATCTTTTACCAAGACCTGTCATGTCTTATTTTGGAGCATCCAATCCATCACCTTCATTACATACGAGTAGCTAGGTATGTCTACACAGCGCTGTTAATAGCATAAAAGGGGGAAAAAGAAAGTTTGGTTGCGAGCTGCCATCTGACATTGAGTCTTTTATCAACTCCTGTAAAATGACCTCTCTGACAATATTCAAAACTGTATACAAAAATTCAAGAAAATCCATTATATTTGTTTTTTCTCACCTTGTCCAAATCGATATCACCAATAGGGAACCACTTCCCTATAAACACGACGACGGGTCTCCCGAGGCGGTCGACACCACTCTGGTACAAACAGCCGATGCCTGAGATCTCGCTCAAGTCCTCTGTGCGCGCGCGCCGGAGAAGACGCTCATATCTGTGACAAAGAGAGAGAGGATTGTTAATACTTTGTTCTTATGGTTTAGAGAAGATTTTTAGCAGTTTTGGCATTGGTATTTTTACTGGGTGAGAAATCGAAAATCATCAAAGGGTTCATAAACAGCATTCTGTTTTACATACATATAAACCATGTCATTAGGTATTTTTAATGTTATTAGCAAATTTCTTATTTGCTTTTGTGTTCATAGACGACCGTTTAATTTTAATCTGGACATCTAAATATCAACATACTTAGTGGGGAAATGATGATGTCATACAGTAGAAAGACCTTTTCAAAATCAGAAATCAGAAATTTTATTTGCTTAAAAAAGAAATAATAATTATCGATTGCTTATTCCAGGCAAATACATTTTTATTTATTTAGTCACCAAAGACTGTGGTCATCGCTTGAGGAAAAATCTAACGTCTATTAGGTATTTCTGATATTTGGATAGGCACTTGACTTTGCTATACCTACCTAGAAATCCGAATCGATACCGACAATCCACCTAAAAATAAAATTTCCTCCTATCAAAAATCACCCAATAAACTTATTCTTAATACAAAACTAATAAACAGAACTATTTATTTTTATATGATGTTTGCGTCTCGCCCTTGGCCTAAAAAGCTCCTATGGAGTGACCAGTTTAACAAGAACTGTGGCCATGAACCTATTTCTGGAGTACTATTCAAGCTTCGGGTGTCAATCGAAATTGGTGGGCTTCTTGTACAAACAGGTCTATTTTGAGTTCGAATATCCATCACTGCTGAAGAAAAGTGAGTTTTGGGAAACAAGACATGAATTCTCAGGAAGGAAAAACGTATTGAAACTCACTGAATTGTATTTAATAGCCGTCTGTTACTAATAACAATACTAATATCTGTGTGTGTAATAAAACCTTCTTCATAAATCGCAGGACATTGTTTTATGTAGTGAGGTATCAGAACGGAATTTTGTAATAGCCACACTGAAAACCTAATAAAGCCATAATTCACATAATAACTTCCGTATAATTTATATTCAGTGCCAGTAGTTCCGCAGCTAATTTAGTCGCGTGCCTAAGACCTTTATAATGTGCTCTGTGCAAATTGACACGACAATGCCTTTTTCTATATGCATTATAATTTACCAATCATTGCAGTTTTTTTTTCTCTGGTAATGTTTAAAAAAATTGATTTTTACAAACTTGCGAATTTTCGGCAAAAAGTCTGTTGCGGGAAATCTAGCGTAGGTATACCCACGCAAGACAAAATTCGCTACTTTTTTTGTTTAAAAGTTCTAGTTTAACACAATTTAGTCTTATTATTTCAATAATTAAGTTAATCTGGTTAACATCTTTTTTCGAGATCACATCGTACAAGGGGGCTTGGAATTTATGATAGAATTAATTTGAAGCTTAATGTAGATCATTTTGTCAAACAAAATAATGCTTTATATTGTCTTTGATAAGATTGCAATTTGTTCACATATAGCACAAATTACGTCTTTAAAAATATGGAGAGGAACAAACATGGTCGCAACTACGTTAATATTTGTTTTAGAATTAAAATATTTTAATTGCAAACACGTTCACGGAACCGCATTGCGGTAAGTTTTATTGCGTTGTCAGTATTTAAAATAACATGTGACGATCTTAACGAAGATTATTTGAAACTGTACAATCATTGTTCTCACAATACAAGACTGAAGTTTCTACGTCATAAAGAACAGTTCTTAATTCATATTTGATTGAACGTCCGCACCAATTTTCCGCAAAGAAAAGTCGTCAAGACATTTCATATCACGCAACCCTTGAAAAAAGTACCGTTCCATACAAAAACAATGATTAATCGACGTTCCGAGTTCTATAAATAGGCTGTATTTTATGCATTATTTATTACAATCAATGAAAGGTAGCAATGAGTCATGTTCTATGCTTTGTTTGAACGCCTGAAGCCTCGTTTGTATACACTGTATTTATAGTGCGCTGTTCCATTTCGGTCCACGTGGGGTGGAATTGGAATTATGCGTCTGACGTCAGACATTCATTGAAACAGTGTCATGTTGATTTGTGATTTGACTTAGGTATGGCCATTTCGGAAGCTGCCTCTAGAGGGAAATTCCTATCTAATTATGAGAGTTTCCACACAAAATAGTGGTAGGTAAATACATAATATAAAAAATAATATGACATTTGGAAAAAACTACAGCACATATTTGCTACATTCTGAAAACTACGTATAAATTCTACATCACCACTGTCTGTCATTACTGCAACTGTTAGACTTAACCCATTTCACACATAAATAGGTTACAAGGTTACAAGGAAAACAAGACACAATTTGTTCTACCTATAGTGAAAAATATTTACCTTTAAGTATATGGTATTTCTGCATTTTCCGAATTTAGAGTGATATTAATAAATCGTGCGCTTTCGCTGGAGTGTTTTCAACCTGAGAGTATTTCGGGAGGAAAAATAAACACATATATGCAGCTAAGTCTGAATTTAGACGATGCAACGTCAATGGTTTCGCAATTGCTACCATATGTGATTGAAAGCTCAATCAACAACTTTCGATTTCACACTCCCTCTGTAGGTAGTTCATATGTTTGTATTATTTTCAGCCATTAAAAAGTATGTCTTAGACGCCAATGACTGTGTTTCGGATGGCACGTTAAACTGTAGGTCCCGGCTGTCATTGAACATCCTTGGCAGTCGTTACGGGTAGTCAGAAGCCAGTAAGTCTGACACCAGTCTAACCAAGGGGTATTGGGTTGCCCGGGTAACTGGGTTGAGGGGGTCAGATAGGGCAGTCGCTCCTTGTAAAGCACTGGTACTCAGCTACATCCGGCTAGACTGGAAGCCGACCCCAACGTAGTTTGGGAAAAAGGCTCGGAGGATGATTTTCAGCCATTAAAAAAATCTTTTTTTCCGAAAACTGTCCCCCAAAATATATACTTTGTTACTTCAAAAATTGAAACTGCATGAATATACGAAAACATGTTATATTTTTCACACAAAGTTTTATGATTCGTAACAGCATACCTACCACGCCACGCCTTCTCATAGAAAGACCATATAACCAAATGACATACACAATGACCACAATAACATAAAACATCGCTCAACTATGTTATAGTTATTTTTATGACTAGAACGCTCGTGAGCTCTTTACGTGCATTTTATGGTCTTTCAATATGGTATGGCTTTGACCCATATTGTAGTAGCTTTGAAGTTTTCTCATCATTTGGGTTTAAACTACCAATTTGGTAGAACTTTTATTTATTTATTTATTTATTTATACAGCATGGAAGACTTACAGCAAGATAAAACACATTGTAATTTTGAATGGTAATCGGATAGCCAATAACAAGTCCTCACGTTTAACACTAGACTATAAAAATATATTTATTGAATAGGTAACCTTAGAAATCTGGCAAGTATCAATATATCTAGCGATTGACAAAATAGTAAGAGCTTTTTAACCGAGATTGACTAAAAATTAGGGAAATCATTCCAAAACGTATGGAATCGAAAATATGTGTATAGCTCAGATAACCCAATTTGTTATTTGGTGTCGGCGCAGAAAAGACACGTTTGTTCTCTTAAAAACACTCTTAGGCTTCAATACTTTTTAACTGTTTATTAAGTATGTATAGATATCCAGTAAAAACCGCATTTAATCGTATCTAATCCCAATGTCACTCACTACATATTTAATCTAGAATTGTAAGCCGACCTTATGCATGTATTAATAGCCTACGCATAGTAAATGCCTCGTTTAGACGCACTGTCCTATCTATATCTGTTATATCTAGTCCGAACTGGCCGCCAGTGTCAATGCTAAGTGCATTAGTGATGTATATGAACTTAGAGCATTGAACTAGCTGGAGATGCCTTTGTTGTGACTTTCCCTCTGATAAAAGGTGTAAGAGCATCTCTTCAAAGCTTATGTAGGTACTGTGTGTGTAATATATGCCTATGTTTGTCAATTTTATTCTATTGCTAAGAATTTGTTGATTTGCGTCGCTTTTTGCGCTTACACTGGCTGACTTTTTGCGGCTCCAGTTATTTATATGATCTACATGTGACGTGTAAGATGCGTTCGTATATAGGCGTATGGAAAAATACGATGTTCTTTGTTGTACTATACTGTGACGCATCAATTGGCTTGCTAAAAATGTATGTGCATAAATTAATTATCGAGTGTTAAGTTAAAGTAAATAATATAACTATACGGGCCTTATTAATATAAGCTTAAACTTTTATAAAGGGCAGTGTAGTTTTACTTAAAATGAACCTAACCTACCGCAACAACTCGTACATACCTATATACATACCTATATGAAGCCATATTATGTAGGGATACCGTGTTCTAGTAACTGTCACAAACTAAAATTAAACTAGAGCAAGGGAGATGCGCTGTGTAAGGATTTGATAGCATAAAATAAGTCTAGTGTAAAGACGAAAGTAAAGACTATTAATTATAAGGCAAGATGGATGATTATAGATAGCACTGATAGGAAAGAAGACGTCACTGAAAATGATTTTCCACGAAAATGCGTGACATTTTTTACAAAAAGAGAGAGGTGGCTAAAAATACTTGGCCTTGCATTTATGTTAACCTTTCAATTAGGTACCTTTCAAGTTTTCCGCGAAAACTGTTAAGATTCTTCCTAGAAACAGAAAACATTGATTGATTACTAGTATTATAAAGCTGAAGAGTTTATTTCTTTGCTTTAACCATTGGTTCCATTCGTAAAACTCTTTCAGCCAATTTATCGAGGAAGAAAATGGGCATACTTTTCTGAAATAATGTCAAATGTTTTTGTTTCAAATAGGCGTTTGCAGACTCTTATGAAACGTCACATTAGTTGTACGTTCCAAAACGTCTGTTCAACCTTTTCTTGTAATAATAGCATTTAGGACCAAGTTCACTGACAGCTGAAAACGTCCGTTTTTCTTAAGCTTCTTAAGTTTATCACCTGTGTTAAGAAAACTGAAGTTTATGTTGTCACTGAACTTCGGTCTACGGTATTTGCTAATTGCCCAACTAAAACTAGAACTTTCCAACTAAATAGTCTCTAGCCAGACTATACACATCGGGTCAAGCGCTTTCCAGAGGTCGGGAGACGACGTAAAGTATCCTCAAAGTAGTATGGAGTACCCCAACAATGCATTGTAGCTGGCTCCAGGGGGTGGGGTGAGCCAGGGGGGAGGGATGTCTGGCGCCAAGCCACCGCCCTCCCATTGACTTGTGACGTCATTCTCCATTAGTCAAAGGGTGGTTCTACAGTTAAATAGGTATATCTAGGATCGTTTCTGCTTTTGGAATTTTCTTAAGTTATTGGAGTTGATCAGAGCATATAAATGACAAGATTGATCCTTATAATGACTTGAGATGACGTTTAACATGGAGTAGTATCTATATAAGAAGAAGACATGTTGTGCCGATCACGAAATAAGAAATTGGTGTGAGAATGATGATATTATTTGCGGACATTTGTATATACTCGATCAAATACGTATTTCGAATTTAATATAGGTACATAATGAAGATTTCAGGTAGATAATATTAGAGAGATTTAGTAAGTGTAATACCACCCTAAAGACGAACTCATAGTTTAGGTTGTATTTTTATTCGATAGAATTGTAGATTACCTTTACAGGCTTTTGTTTTAGATTGTATTGTTTTATTTCAGACGAACAGCCTTGTGGTCTGCCTAGCCGCTTTATATTATTGGAATAACATAGTTTTGAAATTTTCAGGCTCCAGTTTATATGTCTGCGATTTGAAGTTTAGTTTTTATTACGTCAGGTAGTTGTCTATGATTGCTACTTTATATATCCACTAGCACTTAATTAGTTACCTATATGAATCATCTGAAAAGCCTTGAGATAGATTTCTAGTTGAATCAGGTGCGATTGAAGACTATTCATAAAGTATTTATAATTATATTTTAGCAGTCACTCTGAGATTCCTCTCATCACTGAAAGGTTTTAATGATTACGTATACCTGATGAATTTTAAAAATCAAGATTTAAAAAAAAAATTGAGGCACAAAACTAGTTAATTGTAATGAAAAAAATAAAAGATTCCGACGAATTAAGAATCTCTTCCTTGTTTAAGTCCTGATGATGACCTGCTTTTATGATCAGATTACCCATCTACAGTCCGACCGCAGGAAGCACAGTTCAACCTTGATCAATCGATCCGTGCAGCTATTACTTAGCTCTAGCTAGTTGTGTTAATTATTCACGATATTCTAACAGATATGTGACATTGCGCATATTAAAATGCAAGTACGCAATGCTACATCTCTAATTAGAAGACTTTGTTTGATATCAATTAGAAATGTCTTTACGTTGGCTAATACAGGTGTTTTAGATAAGCAACTCATTAACAGGTGTGCAAATATTCACAAGGTTTTTTATTAGTCTTTTTGGACTGCTTATTATAACAATCAACCTAATAAAGTTTATTTTGCTAATCATAATTAATTATATTCAACACATGAAATAAGTCCGGGAAATAAAATAACCATTCACTTGTTTAGATAAATCAATAATCTAGGTATTTCCCCTACTTTTAAAAGATTGTCCAATATTTGTACTTTACCTGAAAAAATTCTTGTTATTTAGGTACCGTACTGTTATTTCTACTAAAGTCTTGCTTGTCAAAGGACAGCCAATAAGACCCAACTCAGACTAAGTTAGTAAAGAATGTTACACGTGATGTGATTACCAATGCTATAAGCGCTAATGTAGCATTTTTGTTCAATATAGACATAGTGTATTAACATACAAATAGCTATATATGTAAGGCAGGCTTAGTAAGGAACAAAGATTTAATTGTACCTACCTATATTATTACTCATTCAAAAGTAGTATGTATGTATGTAGTAACTGAATATCTGCCCAAGACAACGGGATGGTTGGCTTTTGATGGGGGAGGCCTACGTTCAATAGTAGTAGATTGATACCTACATATATGGTACTTATACTATGATATTCATCATCATCATATCAGCCAATTGTCGTCCACTAAGTGTAACGCAATGAAACCAACGTCATAATATTTAAGGAAAATAACACAAAAACAACCGAATTGTTTTTTACCAAAATCAATCAATACCAATCAAAATGACATGCACTTAACTCCCAGATACGAGTAGTACAGTCACGTACATTAAACCCAGACATTTATTCGACAAACAATTTATCAGTACAAGCCATAGAGAACAAAATTACTAGCGGAGGTGCCAAAACGGAAAATGTAAGAAAGCAGCGCGCCAAAATGCGGATGTGCGGGGACGAGGAACGTTACTGTCTTCGCCCTTATACGCCTTCTTTAGACCTGATAATTTTCTATTATGGCAAAAATCATTGACAGATGTCCCAAAGAACCCGAACGCTTCGTTAGTTCACTCGTAACTGATCGTTTTGGTCATGCCCACTGTAAGTATTTGACTATAAGAAGGCGCCTGACCTACCTGTATTATGGCATCTCCACTCATCTTTACTCCGTGGTACAACCTCTAAACTAAGGCTAGGTCTAGACGAGTGACGTTCGCCCATAAAACCTTTCAAACGAAAGTTAGTGCATATAAAAAAGAGGGAATGTAAAACATTCGCTGGCTATTAGAGAACTGGAATTGATGACGTCATAAATATGTTCACGTTTATGTAGGCCAGCCTTTATGGGACTGGCTGGTAAGAAAATGAGTAGGAAATATTTTATGCTTCGTTGTTTTGCTGCGGTTTTCCTAATATTAAAGATTGTTTCTGATGTGGATCCTATTCTTTCAGTTTCAGATTTATTGACGCTACTTTTTATCCGAGTGCACGGAACAGTTCCTATAGGACGCGGGTGAAACCGTTAGTAGAAGCTGGATAAAAAATAGAAAATATTTGATGTGTCCTTGTTTTGCTGCGGTTTTTACTCGGATACGGAAAGAGAGGGTCAATCTATACTAACATTAGAAAAATTACGATTTGAAAACATCTTACAGTTTTAGATAACAAACATACATTTATGGAGGAATGCTACGGGTTTCTTTTAATCCACGTACGTTAAGTAGTTCCTTCAAAACACGGGTGAAGCTAGTCTTTCTATAAACCAGACAAGAAACAATATTAATACAATCAGTGTTCCCAATCCGAGTTGGGTCAAGTTTGTCCGATTATTGGTTTTGTCGGGACAATTCACTTCTTAATATTTTATGGGAACAGCTGTTAATAATTGCCTGTTATGTAATATTACATTTCCATCTTGAAGGGAAACTTGATCTAAAACCTGGACATGAAGCTTTAGATTGAGAGGAAAAAAAAAACACTGAAAAAGAAAACTGGAGTTGATCATCCATCCATAAAACGACCGCGGCAATCACAGACTTAGTTTTATCACATTACTCTCTTAAATACCCATTTCCATACTATAATCTTAATGCAAAACGCAGTATCAATTGCGCAACACTAGAATACATGCCAAATTGTACAACATTGACCTACTAATATACATGATTGATTAAACACTACCGAAGCAAGTTGATATACGTTAACCATTGAAGTAGTTTCACTAAATAAACATCATTGGATTTATGTAGTAAACTTTGGTTTGCGAAAATTAATGGTATGTATTTACTGCGTTTATTCTTGATTCTAGAGGTATCTACATACTTTTGATGATTGTGTTTTGTTTATTTTAGAACTGTATCGAATCTAATTTAAATTTAAATACTCTTCTGGTCAGTTTATTATCTGACGGATACACTATTACTTTTTGCTTCATAGGTCTTTGATAGCATTCATCATCATCCTTCTGCCTCTATCCCAATTTTATTTAGGGTCGGTGCAACACGTTTTCTTCTTTCATACTCTTTTGTATGCCGTTATCTCACAAGTAACAATTGGCAGAAAGTATAAGCACGTTTATCTAGCATAGGATAATTAGGTAACCAGTAAAACCGGGCCTTAAACTAGGTTTATCATCAGTCATAGATCACCATTAAATGAATTGTGGCAGCTTATTATGATTGATTGTAAAGAAGAAAAATTATCTAATTGATTCAAGAAAATTGTTGAAAAGAAAAAATAATGTCATGACAACGACCACGCCTGAAAAATCTCAGTTAATTATCGTTTACCCATTACATTACTAATTTATTACCAAGTATCATGGCTGATAAAAATCAATTTACTATAATTAAACAAATTACTTGTAGATAGGTATTAAAAAGTGCAATTATGCCTGCCATGTCATGCTATTGCGTGTCTATGGAAGCCCAAATTATTTTCTTTTTATAGCAGTCTTTTAATTTGTGATACTATTTATATTTATTTTCTGTGCATTTATTTGAATACTCTTAAGCTTTAGGTACGCTTTTTCTATATACGTTATTTAAATATTAATTAAATATAAAAAAAAAACAGATATACTGCAAGACCTATTCTAAGAACGCATGCATTGTCAATCGTTCGTTCCTTCACTCATTCACTCTTAATAAGAAAGTCTTCCTTACAAAGAATTTATCCGTTATAAGTGGAACTGCCTTGGGATCCAATTAGGGCTGTATAAAATATGATGTAACAACATTGTTATCGTAAAAGGGCTCCCAAGGGCTCCCAGGGTCTCTTGGCAGACGTTTTTAATGTTATATTCTGTAAGGTTCAGTAAGTTTTAATGGTACATTTCAAGCTTTGCTGAGGTTTCACATTTTTATGCGGGTGTAACTGAATGTTTTATATTTATCGTTTGTTTTAAAAAGGTTCTTGTTTTTTGTGAGTTGGGGATGTTGGATGATGATGTTATATTTATAGCCGAGAGATATTTCGAGGTAAATGTTGGCTGGCGGGCGACCATATGTAAAGATTTCACTTGGATGTTCCTTCACGTAAGTCAGGATATTGAAATGTCGTAAGACCTACATTTAAGAGTTAGTTGATAGAAGACGGTGATGAAGAAAATATACTGCACCAAACGCAAATACATGGTAATGTAAAATTGCAATAAGGCAAGTAATGAACACAAAAAAACATTGAACTTCTAAGAGAAAATGCTTGAGCAAAGAAGTTTATAAATATGGGGGACATGAAAGCGTGAGATTATGATCTGTGCCTATCTATTCATAGATGATATCTACGATTAGGTATATCAGTGTAGGTACACGTATGTCAATATAACTTAATTCAATTTAGGTTGACTATATTGCTGGTAACATAACAAAAAGAAGTCTCAAGGAATATTAAAGAAAACTGCTATAATACTGTTATATATTTACAACTTTTCACGAAACCTGCCCCATAACCCTCAATAGGGTGACTACTTCATTAAAAAAAACTGAACAACGTGACACAAGTACAATTTGAGCATCAGCCTTAATTAATGAGCAGTTTTTAACAACACAAGCGTTAATTGAAACGTCACACTTGTTTCTGTAAACAATGAAAACTGTAGTCGTGAGGAAACGGTTCGTCAGCGCTACAGCGTTTTAATTATCTTTTTGTTCGTGAACATAAATAGAACACTCGCCCTTAGAGTACCCTTGGAGTAAACTGGAACACTAAAGAGTCGGCCGACAGTTGACCTGATCTTTTCAATCTTTTCAATCGGTCTGACACCTGCTAAATATTTAATCTATGTAATGTGCGTTAGCTACTACCATTCATCTTTATTTTTATTTACTCTTTTCCCGCGGTTTCACTGGCGTCCTATAGGAACTACTGGTCGTATCGAGATAAAATATGGCCTATGTTACTCGCAGATGACGTAGCTTTCTAATGGGGAAGAATTTTTTAAATCGGTTCATTAGTCTTGGAGTTTGTAAAATACAAATAAACAAATAAAGTTTTCCTCTTTATAATATTGGTATTGATGTGTCCAAACAAACTATCGGCCGACTAAAAGTTTGCAGTGTGCTGCCCTTAAAAGGATTGAAAAAAGACAGACATTTGAATTTATTGTGTAGTAGATTGAAAAGGGGTTCGTGGCTTCAGAAGTTATTTGTCGTGAACTTAAGATACGTGGCTTCGTAACGAATGGCTCTTGAAACCGTATTTATGTCTTCTACGTCAGTATTAAACTCGACTGCTTGACTTCTATTTAAATTCAACGATACAAATTCTAAAACTGTCGAGATTTTAGAAATAGAATCCTTTTGGTCTAAAAATATAGGTTACCGCTTACTTTGAAAGACTTGCAGTAGGTACACTATAGTTTTAAGTGAAATCAAATTTTTGGAATTTCTCACATTTTAGACTAATTAAATTGAACCCCTATCAATTTCAATACCCTTAACCGTACTTGATCCTTTGGCTGCACTAACATTACGATTACAACTTAAAACAATCTATTCATACTCAATTATCTCAGTTTCAGTTCCTTCAACTTCAGTTTCACAAAGTTGAACTACGATGCCTTGTCAGAGCTCTAAAGGATTATCTTTTGGAACTTTATCTTGAATCTTAGCTGTATCTACACAAAATCCAATTATGCTTCTACATTGTTCGCTAATGCGGGTGAACTTACTTGCAGTATCATCTTTAATAGACTTTGAATTATTATTATTAGTTCTGTAGCTTAATATCTTATTGTCTTCTTCCTCACTATGATTGATATCAAAACTTTCCCAAGGATCAAAATTAAAGTCTGAATAACCTAAATATTATAAGGATCATCTATGTGATTCAAAGGATCTGTAACCTTCAACCCAACCACTTGAAGTCTACATTAGCATTACTAAAAACACAATTCTTTTACATTTTCATCCCTAGCTTCTACTGATTAAAACAAAAGCCTGTTGCTCATTGGTACTCTGCCAATAAAGTCATCCATTCATTCATTCTCAGTTTCATAACCTTCATTTGTTTGTACTTACTTCTCTTCAGGAGTTTCTTCCACAGGTGGTTGTGGTACATGAGTGGATAGATCAGGCAGTTCAACTGCCATCGTGTCCATTGCCATTTTTGCACTATTGAGTTACACTTGTGTTCTTATAGTTACGCACATCGATAGATCACTATTCGTTATTCACTGTTTGTTGCTTCTCGTTAATTTGCTGGATCTGTATTTGGTAAAACGTTTGATATAGTACTGTTTTTATTTATTTATTTTTAAGGGAAATGTTTCAAACGTCACCCGGTGTTAAAGTGTTAACGTGTTTTCGGTTTATCATCAAAAACTGTAGTGAGTCAACTGTTTCGTTTTTAGAGTATCTAACGTCAAGATAAGTGATTCAGGAAGCTGTATTATCATTATCAAGTAGGTTATAGCAGTCACATAAAATGCATAATTTTACGTACTGTTGCTAAGGCTAAAACTTTAAAAGGCAAGACTGCTGCAAAGATATTATTCTCCAGTTTTTGGAAAAAAATGGACTTCAAAATTATGAATGGTATTAATATCAAGTTAATATTGAACTTACGGATAGTGGGTTGTTCTACTTAGTTATTCAAAACTTCAGTCGACCCGTATGTCAGCCGCTAAACGAAATCGATAGTTTGAAAATTCTTGGTTTATATGACGTCGTAAAGTTGTCGTTTTAAGTCTTATTGGTCGTATATTTGACGTAGTTTTATTATTAAAATGTTTGCTTATAAAACTGAAGTAATAAAGGCTTCATATTTGTTAGGAGTTATATCAAAATTACAAATGCTAAAGATGGGTTGGGTAAAGTTGGATAGTTATGTAAACTATTATATAACTATTATATGTATAGTTGGATAAACTATGTGTGCGTAAACTTTCATAAAAAATATCGTGTCTAATATTTAAGCATCTGATGAATTAAAAAAAAATAATATTCTGAAGCGCCTTTCAAGGGAAAGCAAAAGTCGTTCCAAAATTAAAAATAACTAAACTTCCGTTATAAATTAGTAAAATATACTAAAATAACCGTTAATATATAAACAGCTTGTTTTTGTTGACTGGTTGAGCAGAGGCGCGCAATTTCCTGAGTGCGCCCGCGTCGATCCCACGTGTTTACAACTGTAACGTTACTATTGCGTTTATTTTCAGTACTATGAGTACTAGGAATTTATGTTTGTGATTTATTTTTAGGTAAGACTAGGGCTACTACCCCTTCACTTAATTTCCTATTCACGAAAGATTAGGGCCAATATAGCTGTCATTAAAAGAGGGGTTTTAAAAATGTTCATATCACGTAAATACACATTTTTGCAAAAGTATACTTTGGTTGATTGTATTAAAAATTGATTGATAAGGTAGAAATTGAAACAAAACTCTCATTTAACTTGTCATCCAATAATTTAATAAGAATTTAAGCATTGCACTGATTTTTTTTCAGAGCACTCGCCCCATGTAAAAAGAAAATTACTCAAAAGTTTCTTGTTCGATATTTCTCATCAGATACTGGCAAATTATGGCAACCCTACCTTCTCAAGACTGGTATTCGGAAGCAGTGGAATTGTTTACGTTACTGAAAAGTCTTCAAGCTTGATAAATATTCATGCCTGTAATGTAATGACGCGTTTACGTTTTTTACTGAATAAACATGTTCGTTTTGTTTGTACTTCTTTAGGATATAGTTTACATCATATCCTGAAGATAAAACCACTTAATTAAAGATAGTGGAATTTTTCAGATGCTACATACTTCAGTTATGAAAAAAACTATACCAACAGTAAATCTTAATGTTTAAAAAGATTTTGATAAGTCTAGACCTCCCCTATTGAGTCATGGATTCAAACAGCTAGAGTAGAAACTTCTTTCAATTGCTGATGCGTTTAGAATTAGCATAGTTGATAGGATATAAGCAGCTTTTTCTAAAGATCAAAACAAAAATACAACAGTGAACAGTCAACTGTTTTGCCATAACTTATTTGCACCAAGAATCCAAGACTTCAATCACCAACATAAAAAAAAAAACAAATGAAAAACAAACTATCAGCGATGATACTACAACACTTATAAATAAAGACCAGTTTAATGACCAATTACAGGTAGCTGAACATAGCGTAAGGTTACATCAAGAGATCCCCCGATATCATTGTCCATGAAACATGCGCAAACGCATCTTTGTCACCTTGACAGGTTACAATTATCATACGTCATTGGGTTACGGAAGTATGATTGGCGTAACCAAGTTCAATGATTGTAGAATTATTTGAAGGTTGTAACACTGAAATGTCACATTTTGGACTATTGTTATGTTAGAAACTAGGCGTTGTATTGTATGAGTGCTGATTCAAAACTCGAACATTATTTTGATTTGGATTTAGCCAATCAGATGGTTGTCCCCGCTGTTTCACACAAGCCTCGATAGAAGTTCTTCCCGTAACCGAGCAAAACGTAGCCTTTGTTCTTTCACATCACAGTCTGTAGACTTTAGAAATTGTGCTATGAAAGCGCGACTGCAAAGAGTTGCCTACTTCAGAAATATATTAGCAAGGATGCAAGCCATTGGAAAAGTAAAATAACTCAACATAAAAGAAGACGAAACGAAGATACCCTGAAAGCAATTTGTAGATAGGAAGGACTAAGTTTATACCGTGGATGACAAAACGTCTTTCAGAAGCAACGGCGACTTGCTTATTAATTTTCTTTATAGCGTTATAAGTTAAACTGTCGGAGACATCCATTTGTGCACGCTGCAGCGATATTGCTAAGTTTTTATTAAAAAAGCTTCTTTTCAAGTAAACTCGAAGTTTTTAATCCCTGTAGTTTGTTTAAAATTAATGTAGTTGTTGTAGAGTAAGCAAGCAGAATAGTAGGTATAAAATATTTTTTTTTTTGTAGAAAAAATGGCAAGACAATGTAAAAACATCAAGGTCCTACTGTTGTTTATACTTGGCTAGTTTTTATTAAAAAAAGCTTCTTTTCAAGTAAACACGAAGTTTTTCATCCCTGTAGTTTGTTTAAAATTTTTGTAGTTGCTGTGGAATAAGCAAGCAGAAAAAATGCCAAGACAATGTAAAAACCGCAAAATCCTACTATTGTTTATACACTTGGCTATGAAAATTAGCGACATAATTGCACCGCATTGCGTTATTAAACATAGTATTATGAACAATACGAATGATTCATCACAATTAAAACGCTGGCTAAAACATATGAATGACGTTTTACATAATCATTGAATGAATGATTCACAAAGCAAATGTTAGTCTGTATTTCAATGAAGATAATCATTAAATTGTGTGCTTTCTCAATATTTTTTGAACGAATCCTTTTCAACCTTCTTCTTGATTCCAACCCCTTTTGCATGTAGAAATTTATCACGAGCTAACGTTGATTTTTAAATTATTTTATTTGAATCTAAAAGTTTGTTTGCTTTGTTACCAATTATAAGATGGCAGAAATCTACATACGTTTATATCGTTTACAAAGCGACTAAGTAATACTAAGCAATTTCAAAGTCCACCTGCAAAGACTCCTCGACCCCCAAGGGGTTGCAACAGGGCGTTTGAAAAATATGGATTCAAGCCAAGTATACGTTATTGGGGAACTTAGAACGTTCATTCCTGTTGAATCCAAACTCATAAACTTGAGACGTCATCTAAGCTGCATTTGGATCACTATCAAAGTTTAAATCCTAGTTGGATCCTTGCAAGCTTATGTAGATTTTGCAAGCGGCGAAGGAAAATCCATACAGATGTTACTAAGACTTATGTACCCCTGTATTATTGTGCACAAGAGTGACTTGTCACTAGGAATTAGTTTTCTTGTCATTTCCCAGGGGATTATACTGTGGTCAGATGTGTCACTGTGTTTGCATGTCATATTGAATATCCTTATGTCTGCTGCAAAGCCGTCACGTGAGCTTTAACTAGGAATTTTGTATGGTAGAAGACTTCAGAAATCGACAAGACTGAATAAGTAACGTGGGTAAAAACAGAATTGGAATATATGCATTATAAATTCGTCGATATATACATTGTGCAAGGTGAGAAACCAAATGTTTTCAACACTTAGCATAAAGAAGAAAAAGGCCAAGAAACTAGCAATAAAAGAAAGGATAACGATGCGAAGTTTTCAAACATATGGAACGGAATATTGGATCACGTTTCTACAGTTTTCGACTCAAAATGGCCTTTGGAACCAAAGTGACAAGTAAATTTATATCATTGCTGTATTTATATAAAACTAGCTTTTGCCCGCGACTTCGTTCGCATGATATAGTGACTTCCGGCATATTTTTGGTTTGACCAATAGATGGCGCTATATGTCCGGAATAAATCTTATTTTTTATTTTTATATATTTTTTTTAAATAAAAACTATCCTATGTCCTTCCTCAAGTTCCAAACTATGTCTTTACCAAATTTCACACAAATCGGTTCAGTAGTTTAGGCGTGAAGAAAAGACAGACAGACAGACAGACAGACAGAGTTACTTTCACATTTATAACTAGCTTTTGCCCGCAACTTCGTTCGCGTGGAATAGTGACTACCAGCAGATTTTTGATTTGACCAATAGATGGCGCTATATGTCCGGAATAATTTTATTTTTATTTTTTTTGTAATAAAAACTATCCTATGTCCTTTCTCAAGTTTCAAACTATGTCTGTACCAAATTTCACACAAATCGGTTCAGTAGTTTAGGCGTGAAGAAAAGACAGACAGACAGACAGAAAGACAGACAGACAGACAGACAGACAGAGTTACTTTCGCATTTATAATATTAGTTTGGATATTAGTTAGGATAAAATAAGCGATGTATAAGGTCCCTATTGCTATTTCCGTCACAATGACCACGATACGCAATAACGCGCACTTAATTAAATACATGCTCTGGTTCGAATGAATGCTTGCTACGCGTCAACTCTTCTGTGAAATCGCTCGAACACGTATCACTGACTATGTACAATATATGGGTGTTAGGTTAGAGATGACAGTGGACCACATGGTTTGAATTTAAACCTAACTGCACTTAAAGGCATTGAAGAATGAATTGTGCAAGGATAATGTCATTTATTTAGGGTAGGGTAGGGTAGGGTGTCCTTAGGTTCTCATCCTTTTAAGCAGGATTGTTCAAAAGAGATACTGTGGCCCTGGTATTTGAAGGAGTAAAGAGTAGTTTTAATAAGGAGGTAAATAGTCTGAAACTCCAAATATGGAAATACGCCATCTCAAAAATGTACCATTTTTTTTTAATTCCCTGTTAAGAAATCTTTACTACTACTACAATTATTTTCTTTCTTCAATCTGTTTTGCTGAAGCTGTTTAAGTCCGAGCTTCGATTCTAATCGAAAAATTCTCAAACGAATCTCATTCAGTTCCAAGCCCTGCGGTGTCTGTGTTAACTATTTATAGCTCGTCCACATTTAGTATATTGTGGATATGTCTTCTATCCATTGAAACATGTATTTTAATAATTTTTGCTACTATATCTTTTGCAACTGTATCACCTTTACCTAGTCCTGCTGAGTTACCTACGTCATCAGTACAAAGTACATCTATTTTAAGATGTTAATTAAAGATCATTTCTACGTTGTTATTAATAGAATTATCTGATACAGTCAAGAGAAATAGATAATTGAAATCGTTAGCAATATTGAGTGAGTGAACAAATATTATTGTTTAAGTTTCACGATTTGTTATTTTTATGTCTGTTTTATGGTTTTCTGGTCCATATTGTTTGCCAATTTGTATTGAGGTTTATTTTGTTGTTTCTGTATGTGCAAAGTCTATGGGAACGTGTTTCTCCTTTTAAATATTTAAATGAACCGATGTACGGTGCATCTGTATTGAAAATGTGAGCCGAAGTCTTTACTTAATTGGTGCGAAAAAAATATTTTAATTTGGAGTAAGCAGCAAGAGGCAATGTGCCCTATAAACAAGTCCATTGAATTAAATTGAAAGAGTGACTGAAAGATTCAAAAAGAACGGCTCTCGATAACGTAAGACAGGTAGGCACCTAATACAACTGGTGTTATTCAATCTATTTTTGAATATTGGAAGTCAACCTTCACGGTGTACAAGCCAGGCATAGAATTTGTGATTGATGGTCATTTTGAAATTAATTATGGAACCACATTTTGGTCTAGAACAAATTGAGTAACAGAACCGTGTAGTATGACTGATAAGTGAGGTTATTTGTAAAAATCTTAGCTTTTTGAATGCTTTGTATGGCCTGAATGCTTTATTATATTTTCTCGTTCCGCTGTAGAATCTCCAACTATAATAATAATTTAAGAACCATTAAAAACTTCTTTATCGTAAATTAAATTCAGTACAGCTGACATACTATGTAAGCAGTTCGTTAAAACTTTATCCTTTACGGTTTTCCTTTTACAGTGTAACATCCATACATTCTAATCCTGTTACATTGACACGAAGTTTCAGTACAAAATGTAACGTTTATTACAATAAACTTGAACGGATGTGGTTGTTTGAATATTATGCGATTGTTTCATAACGACTGTAACACAATTTCACAACACTGGCCCGTAGTATGTGCAACACTTGCATGTGCAACAATAAAAACATACTAAAAATGGACATTATGAGTACTCAACACTCGTTCTCATTGTGTAATTACTCGAAAGTACACGTTATATGAACCACACGCTGTGGCACCTACAGTTTTATTGAAGCCGTTAATTAAAATTGTTTTCATAACTTATGAATTAACTGTTTCGTGTAAATCGTTATCGCAGTTGACATCAATAATAAAACACCCGACAGATACATTAAGTTCTCCTTCGCTTTCGATAAAAGAATTCGGTTCAGTAGCAACCTTCTGCAATATTAAAACACTACCCACATCCTAAGCAATATTCACTAAACGAGTAACGTCTGAAACATTTTTCTTGATACCAACGTTGAGGTGACATCTAAGCAATCAATTGTGGGATTACACGGTGTTATAACAAACGTTTCTAGAATGCTGCATTGAATAATGACCACTTATTACACTTCACATTCACTGGATAGTCGATTACAGTGTTAAACATGAAACTGTGTTGTTTATACAAGGTTGTGGAGGGAGCGTACGTGTGCTCCGCTCGGCGGCCGCGGCGTAACTGAGGGAAGGGGGCGCACGGTCCCCGAGATGCGCGCCGCGACGCCCCACGGGGTAAATTACCAGATAATTTGGGTAATTTATGTGTTCTCCGTTCGGAAAATTCGTGTTTTTCAACGTCAACGTGAGTGGATAGTTTTACTAGTTTGTTTAACGAGAAAATGAATAAGGTTAAGGATTTCCGTTGGTATTTTAGTTAGTCAACATTATGCATTGTTCAAAATTAGGTACAATTACTACGTATTGAACACGACAATTTTTGAATTAACTGCGACCCAAATTGCATTCTAAACCTTGACCAAAAAACTGAAAATTTACTAAGAACTAAAGCGCTGAATCAAACATTTACCCGAACGGCAAATGTTCAAGGCGACATACCAAGAAAAACTGAAAGCTGTTCAAAGTTTTCCTTAAATCCGTCGCGATAATTAATCTTGATTAATTATTGTTTCCTTGTTTATTGGAGAACAATGAGCTGGTAACATTGTCGTTAAGGGATGGAAGTAAGGCAGGGTTGGTCGCCCGCCCACCGCTCGGGCGGGTGGTCGGATCGATCGGGCGACTGGTCGGACGACTGATCGACCAACTCACCTACGTCACGCGTCATCGATATTCAAATGCTATGCGTACTTCATTTTGATTGTTTTGTCAACACATACTTTTTGTTAGAATGTGGTATTTACTTAGCAAGTAGTTTTATTAGGTGTTCGAATATTTAAACAGTTTTACGTAAGAAGAATAACGCACATCGGCTTATTTTAGCCGTTATAGAAGCAACTATGGAACATAGCTTAGGGCTATAATCTAAGGGAACCTTTCCTGAAATTACTGTATGAATCCATTTAAATTCCTATCTCATGATTTATTAAGATGCTTAAGATTGTTGAAGGTCTAAGTGTAAAATAGTAACAAGCTAATACATAATGTTACGTACATTCAAACCCCATATTGTAAACCAAATAGAAATATATTCCATTTGCATTCGGTACATGTAGGGCTGCCATCCGTCCGGGTTTCCCCGGATTTGTCCTCGTTTTTAGGCCGTCCGGGGGACGTCCGGGCGGGGTTTCAAGAAGTGTACGGGGAAAGCCCGGACATTTTTCTTACGAGTTGAATTACAATCGACACACAGACTGCAGAAGTCGAAGTGTCTCAAAACTCAAAAATTTCGCGGTCGCTTCGCTCGCGGCTTCCTTTCTTGACACTGTCTCTTTTTACGTTTAGCTACTTTAATATCCCAATATTCAAAAAATGTTGCGCTCGCTTCGCTCGCGGCTTCTTCACTTTGCGGATTTTTTTTATTATACAAGTTTAGGTGCTTTAGTGCCTAATCACCATCAAGTAACCTATCAAAAAGGTAGCACCGTTTTAAGTCCTATTACTAACAAGAAGCTAACTCCTAGTTTCTATATGAGCTTTCTTATTTATGACCTTCGAAATATTAAGTAATAATCTTTTAATACTAGGTACCTACTACTTGAGCTAGATATTGGCCCTGACGTTACATGTAAGGAAGCACCTCATTGAATTAAAGTATAGGTATAATAGTAGTAATAGTAATATTAAAAACTAGGTCTTGTTTTGTTAAAAAAAAAAAAATCGAACTCGTCCGGGGTAAAAATGTCCGGGTTTTTTTAATATTCGCGAAATTCGAAATGGCAGCCCTAGGTACATGAAACTAAGTTTCAAATGTCACACGACAATTACCTATACTGTTTTAAATGCTGTTTTAAGCATTCAATATGCGTTTATTCAGCAACTCTTCAAAAATAATACGACCTTATTCTTAAAACAACAAATTGTTTTTCAACATTCAAAAAATGTTGAAAAACAATTGTTCAGCCGGACCGGTAATCATATTAAGCAGTACCTAGTGGGATAAACCTCTTAATCTGTATTTTCCTTAATAAGCCTAATTATAACTTGTCACTATTATACCGTCTGACAGTAATCGGTAGGTCACGCAATAAATTACAGGCAAAACAAAAGATTTTTGAATAAACATTTTTAAAAGTCAGTCTTGCATGATCATTAGTAAATCTGTCATGAATGATAGAAATATTGAACCACTTTACGTCAAAACAATGATTGTAAATTAAAGGAAAATTGCATCAGATTAATTATTGTTTAGATTTCTTTATTAAATGGCCGTTTATTATTTTCTGCCAAGCCCAGCACGAAAGGTACCGTAGCTATAATCATCTGATAATTGATTGAATATGGAAAGCAGATTTACGATGGATCGATGATTTGATGAATTTTTTTAATAGTAAACAGTTGTTTTAAATGAAACTCTCGTTGCCACAAAAATTCAAAGCTTGCATATGTTATTTTCCAAAGTAAGATTTATATGCGTGAAATTCATTTACCTATGTACATAGATTAAAATGGCACTTTATATGCTTCCCAGGTTAAGCGTATCGTGTCGTATTTTTTTCGTTTGATCCTTAATGCAATATAGATGATTGATGTACGATTACTGAAATTTTCAAAAAACGCATACACAACTTTGATAGTACGAAAATCGAAAAACTGAAAATATTTTCACAAACGCATAGCTTCGTGAAGCGCCTCCTTTATCAGAAAGGACGTGACGGTTTTACAGAATCCGATATTGGATCGAACTGAACTGCAATATATGTGACTCAATAATGTTATGTGCAAAGTCCTTTTGATTCCACACCAAACAAAATGCTTTAGTGCAATTTTACATTAGAGGATTTTATGCACGACACATTTCAACAGACAAAAACCTATTCGGGGGGCTCTACGATTCATCGTCATTAACGTTTGAAGTGGTAAGTAGCCGACTAACCATTCTCTTGGAAAAACTGAGCGAAAACTACACTAGCCTGAAAGCGCTGCTAGTTTCGTATTTCAGTGCTTAGGTACAAACAAGCTATTTTTTCATGCATAGTGGTTACAAAAACCTGTATTCTCCAACCGACATTTAAAAGAAGGATAAAAGGCGCAACAGTCCTTTGTTTTTCTACACAAAAGGCACCTGTTTTCCAGTAAGTAGGTTATGCCCAGGGGCTTAATATCCGCTGGCTTGTCAGGCTACTCGTGTGCAGTGCATGGACGTTTGACAGGCTATATCCCTTTTAGAGAAAGTGTTGGAATGACGTTGACATGTCAACTCATTAAGATTTAATTCTATTGAAGGGTGTTGGGCTAAAAATAATGTGTCATGTGTTTATTTAGGTCGTGGTTTGCTGAGAGCAGTAGGATAATCTGGACCAGGTTGTATACTTAGCTATAGATATTCGTAAGCAATCTCAACTGTAATGATGACGATGAAAATATTCTGTATTTAAAAAGTGATGTTTTGCAGAAAATGTTGAATACATTACTTTGAGGTTGAGTTTTTAAGTTTTAAATATCTGTAAATGCATGTAAAGGGAACACAAGTTTTATTTGAAAAAGTTCCCATTGTTTAACAATTATAATAAAACTTTTTTCAACAAAAATAAACACATTTAAAATTGACCTTTTAACGTATGTTACGTTTGTAGTCATATTTTCAACGAGTGTGGAAAGATGCCATTTCACTTCGTGTTGTGTGACGCGTTGCAACTTCTGACAGAAACCAGACCTTTTCAAATAAGGGCGAACATACGAGACTTGGAAAAGCGGACAACGAACTGAAAAGCGAAAATAGAAGTGAAAAATGGTGATGCTTTTTAGGTATTTTACATTCATTCATTCTGACGTCCGTGGACAGATAAAGGTCTATGAAATAGGACAATTTTTTCCAAGTAATGTGGTCAAAAGTGGACATAAATCTTAATCCCGTTTAGCAAGATAACTCAAAATTGACAAAAAGGAAAAATAAAACATCTAAAAGGGGCACTACTGTACGATTACATGTGCTTTGACGACGTTAGACTAGTTTACAAAGTAAAGTCTTTTTCAAACATGAAAACAACTTTAAATCGCGTCTCTTTTCACTAAACTAAACTAACTCCCAACCACATCCCCTTTGCGCTCACAAAACAGTTTCCGACTTCCAGCATTGAATTATAGAAGCAGCTCACTGCGACCAAAGAGCGATAATTAAGCGCAGAGCCACCACAGCACATGACTAATTAACGAGCGTAGTCAACTCTGTTTGCACTTTCCAGTCATTTTAGATCTGTGTTTGGTTTCGTTGGAGATTTTAACTTGTCATAGAGGAACTATAGTTTATTCACGACTGATTCTAATTCAGATAAATACTAATATAAAAGTCTGAAATAGCTACCCACATTGAAGACGTGTGACTGTTATGTGAAGTGACCTAATCATGAAATACGATACGAACACTCGAGATCAGTTAATTTGGGCCAGACAGTTCTTTATGTCACTAAAGTGTTTATAGGAATTACGTTTTTGATAATAAATGTTCAGTGTGACTTTTTGAGGAAATAAATAAAACCTATAAAAATATTTGTACAAAATGTACGACTGAAATATAAATGACAATCAGAACACACACTAATAAAGATAAGTTTTATTTAAAAATGTTGTTTAACCAACTTATCATTATCAGTACACAGAAAAGCTTAAAATAAATAATAAGTAGAAAAATGAACACACAAACACGAAACGGTTTCCACTACACTTACGGAACATTAATAATTCCAAACGTATTAAGATTTTAGTGAGTGACCCAGTTTCAGTGCTCGCGAGTATATAGTATGACAGTATTATCCATTAAGGAAAGTCCCCATAAGAGTACAAGACACACTACAGACTGAATAGTCGGCCGACAGTTGACCGATAGTTGGGAACAATTTGTATTAACAAGAAAATCGTGTTAAAAAGTTTTTAACGTTTTTAGTCGGCCTTTTGTTAAGGGAAATCGTCATAAGACCCCTCCCGCTATGGGTTAGCAGTGTGAGGGAGTGTCAGACTCTAACTTACTAAAATCCGTTATATTCCTTCTTAATCCTTTTATGTACCAGGGCTGCGATAACTCTTTCGAACAATCCCGCAGTCCGTTTTTAGTCGGCCTGATACTGACCAAATACCTGATCGTTGTCGCACATAAGTGCAGTCTATCATTCATTACAATACTGATTTATGAGTCCGAATAAGCTGTTGGCCGACTAAAAGTTTGCACTGTGTGACACTGAGTGGGGTCGTTGAAGATGACACAATCCTGTAATCCAATCTAATAATGGAGTCAGTGGGTCGGTTTCTAACGTCATATGATGAGTTTTCGCCTTTTAATGGGGAAAGAAAAAAATCTGTCTAGCATGCTGATATATCTGAGTAATTTGTATTAGATTTCAGGCGTGATTGACGTCATATATAAAACTTGCTTACGCCCGTAGTTTTATCTGTGTCTCGAGATAACTCCTTCCCGCATGTGGATAAAAAGTAGCCTGTATATTGTTCTGATATAAAAGACAAGTTTCACCAAGATACAACCAGCAGTCTTTAAGAAGAACAAACTGTCGCGTTAATGTGAAGAAGGAAGGATAGTTCTCCATAGTTCACGATTTTCAGAAAAATATTCATACTTTTTCATGTAATTCTGTAATTTTCAGGTAACTGTCATAAATTATAGTTTTAGTTACATTGTTATAGCAATTTATTTGAACATTAACGTTTTCTTTTAAATGAAACAATTGGTAAAACAAACTTGTACATTGCATCATATCGCATGACCTGCTGTGACTAATAAAATTATTTCTCCTAGACTATGTATCCGTATTAATATTAGTCACTAATTAGTAATTACTATTTATCTTTAAGTGATTAGTAATCAGGTCTATCTTTACTTATTAGGTCAGTGTTTTCCTAGGTACATTTTTAAACCACCGCAAAAAGGGGTTGGTTTCTTTACGAAAGAAAACGTCCAAGCTATTTTTTTATACAGTCAAAGAGTTGGTTCTCAAATAATTTTGCGGGAATTAAATAAATGTTGTAATGTTAACAGTTGACTAAAAGACATTGACATTTATTTAGACTTTTCAATTAGACAGGATTATATTTACATGTTTGTTTATTGCATATTGGGTAATTAATATTATTTACATTTAGATGTATATCAAATTAGTCTTATATCAGTCAATTGCATAAATAATTAACGATTAATATTTCCTGTATATATCTATTTCATAATAAAAAAAAAAACATTTCGAAGAGTTCCTTAGAATGTTGCGCACGGCGTGAACTAAGGCTTAGTGGCCACTAGACGTAATGGAAGACATAAAACCTTTAATCCATTAAATGCGTTACGTGTGCACTACGCCGTATGAGATCACTCGCTGCAACCATGTCACTTAGTGAGGTATACTAGAAGTTTTGTGTGGTTTCACTCGGGTGTTGCTCG
The DNA here is from genome assembly GCF_030705265.1 of Helicoverpa armigera. Lineage (NCBI taxonomy): Eukaryota > Metazoa > Arthropoda > Insecta > Lepidoptera > Noctuidae > Helicoverpa > Helicoverpa armigera. The sequence continues at coordinate 1,493,959 of NC_087131.1, read as the reverse complement.
TTTAATGTTGAATTTTATAGTAAATCTGTATACTATTCGGTAATGTAGGTAATCAAAAAGTAGTTCATGTATTTTTTGTGTGTACTGTACCTAACTAATTATTGAATCGAGATGCTTACTAGATCTATATTACTAGCTTTTCTCTGGAGTTTCACCTGTAGCCCGAGGCAAACGCTTCCTGCACATGGATAAACCTAGATTGAAAAAGCTTAGACGATTTTAATGAAATTCGTCCTAGAAAAAGTAGCTTTCTTCTAAAAACAAAACCCAGATCGGATCATCTGTTTAAGAACCAAACTTAACACCCCTTTTTTTACTTCGGTGGGAAAAAAGCAACCCAAAGTCTCCATAATGACAATATACACTTCCATCGATCACTTTACTTCCTGTTTTGAAACAACACCATCCTAGCTGTCATGTGTCAAACTTGACAGCTGACAGCTGATAAGGGTGGCGACACACCGCGGCTATTCTAGTAGCAAACGTCACGATAGCATTGTTTGAACACTTTGACATGTTTGTACTAAGCTTTAGGTGTTCAAAATTATGTAGGACAATGGTGATGAAATGTTTAGTTAGAGGTGATTTTTTGGTTTTGTAGGTTATAAATAAATGTCATGTGATTTTGATTTGCGCCCGATTCCTATAAAATAAGATTTGTTTACGAATGGTAGTTGTTTGTCATAAGCCCGGATGAATGGACGTGTGCATATTAAAAAGATCTGGTATCTGGCCGGTATAGGACCGGCTAAAAGTTTGATTGGAAGCACCTTCAAAATAAACTGTCAACCTATCATCGGGCCAACTATCAGCCGTGTGACTACAGTGTTTGGGGGCTTTAAAAGAAAATATTTTGATCAAAGATAGCATTTTAAACAGAATTTGCTGCTTCATCAAAACAAATAAAAACAGATTGATTTACTTTGCATTAACATTCTAATATCGGCACATAAAGTGCGTGACTTTTGAATTGAAATAAAATTACAATGTAAATAACTTGCTTTTTGCACTTATTTATTTCAGTTGAAAACTGTTCATATCTGTGGATGACACAATAATGTTTGCTTATGCGTCAGACCAGTAGGACTAGGTACTGTTAATAAAAATGGCGTTGAAGTGGCTTAATTGAGTAGAAAAATAAAATCTGCAATCTCCATTACTGAAGTTATACCTGCCTTATGACAACATACTATGCATTTTCTCTATAACAATCCCATGATATCCAAGGCTATCCCCTTGGTAGCTCGTAAATAAGATAAAATCAAAGACAAGCATTGTTACGACAGGATCTAGGTCAAAAACATAAAACTTATGCTAACTAAGGTTTGTTTAGCTTATCAAAAATCTAGATATTTTTATAAGTCATTGTTTATCATTGTCACGCTAGGCAGAAGGGCAGGTTTTATTACTTCTGGTTATCTGAAAAATTATCTGCTTAGTTAAGTTATAATTGAAACTTAGTTTGTATAAACTTACCTATCTAAGAGATATGGAAATTTTTAAAGTTTAGAAGATGGCGAAATAAATATCTGAAATTATAATTATACATGATGCATACAAATCGTATGCTTCAAATACATTTTTTTTAATGAAGTAGGTAAGATAGCATGTTAAAATCAAAACATTACATGCAGGTGCTCTTTAAAGGACAAATTAAAATGTCTTATGCAGAAGCTAGTGATTTCATTATTGTATCAGCCACATTTAAATAAATGTAAATAAAACTTCTCGACGCACACGGATAAAAAGTAGCCTATAGCTTTCTTCGATAAATGGGCTAATCAACAATGAAAGAATTTTCCGAAACAGTCCTGCCAAACAAACAATCGCTTCAGCTTTTATAATATTAGTAAGTATAGATCATCCTCGTGCGAAATCCTTCTTCGTGATGACCATGTTATTGTAAGTATATTATTCAATAAACATTCAATTCAAATTGACACGATAAGAACAGGAATAAAATACGTCAATAGTTGTTTTGTTGTTTATTTGCTTTTCTGAAGGAATAAACCTTCATTATTCTATCCTGTATTAAAATTGATTGAAAGAATAGTTGATTCACACCGCAACAAGGTAATTTTTATTAGTCATTTATAAGTCAGATAGAAACGACATTCCTTAGCCTTTAGTTCTCTCTTTGGATCTTATCGTTTATTTCTTTTCTTTGATTTATGTAAATAACTACAACAAGCTTTAAAAACAGAACTACCTACTCACACCTGCAGAGGAAATAGCGTTAAGCTAGGTCATAAACTTCACCGTTTCGTCTCAAAATACACCACTTAGTCATACTTTGATAATACACTAGAACAAAGCACGTGGGTATTACTAGAAATAGCTACGTAGAATATTTTAAGCTTCTTCAAATATGGTTGTTACTCATTGTTGTTTTACAGTGGGTGGATTGACGCAAACTATTGTGTGTATCAAAACTGCTGCAAGTAATACATTATTACTTACTACGTCAGTAAAATAATAGCGTCTTTGAAAGCTCGTTTTCAGGTAAATAACATTGCCATGAAATGGCGAAACGGCGCTTGTCGGGTGAGTAAGGCGTCGTCCTAATTGACAGCGTTTGTACGATATCACGATGCGTTCTCGTCGTTCGATGAGTTCTAACATACAGATTTCATCAGAGTGTCCTATTTGAACCTCGGAACCTCGCAAGTGAGATCGTGAGATGAAAAACGCATCGCGCCATCGCGCGATCGCTGCCAATTAGGACGACGCCTAAGGCTGCAGTTTAGAAATGTACGCACGCAATTTGTTAGGTACTCTTTGCTAGTGCGAGTAGACAGCTAGTGCCCAGAAGAAACATTTGTGCGTTACACTATCAGAATCTTAGACTTACCTTGATTGTTGAAGACGCAGAATCTTCGTCGGAGTAAAAATCAACATTTCGAAGCCACAGTTTTCCTTGTTGTTTAAAATATTTAACTATTTAAAGTACCTTGTAATAAACCTCGTTAATAATTATCAGGTTTCTAGGTTTTCTATAAAGACGATAAAATCAATTTTTTACCCTCTACTGATTGCAATTATTCATGCTTCTCCATTATGATGGATATTATTACGGTTCACAACACACCGATGACATCAACTGCAATATTCCTATATCTAGGAGTCTAGGTACTCACTGGTCATGGTTGTCGATGCGCGGTCTCCTCTCGTATGGCGGCCTCGCGTTGTTGGGCGCGAGCAGGCGCTGCGTGTCAGGTGCACATGCGCGGGCGAACGCTGCGGCTGCCTCGACTGCTGCTTCTTCATCGTATGTTGATGTGTCATCTTCGGCTGTGCAAATAATTCTTTTATTAATAGGTGAAAACGGCAACATCGGGGTAAGTAATTCTTTCAAACAAAACCAAGATACGGGTGATTAAAGGGTGATAGTCAGGACAACCACCTATAATATTTAGAGAGGAGCGAAGGAGGAGGTCTTAAAAGGTCAGGCTTTTTGGGCTTATGTCCTCAATATGTGGGCATTTAATTCCCTAAGAGAGATATATTGAGAGGTATAGGAATCCAACACACATGCTGTTTAATTTATCGGTTGATCAATTGTTACTTGTTGTGGTAAGTATAGCTTGAAATATTTTTTCAGTTCAAAAATAACTGGAGAATAAAGTAATGTGCTGTGCAAGTATTTTAGTAAATAAATTATTATCTTTAAGAATTGAATCGGTAAACGTAGGCGGGGACCATCCCTAGTATTTACTATATTAACACGTAAAAATCTGCAATGCGCAAATGTAGTGCGATAACGATCTGTTATTTACAACTTCCATGGGCTTAAATTAATGATAACGAATTTTATTAAGATAAAACTAGCGTTTGTTAGTTTTAGTTAATTAAGGTTGCCAGTGAATAAGAGTCTTTTTCTGCCTTCGTATAAGGTCGTATCTGTAATGATTGTAGTTTCTTTCAGTTGTAATGCAACACCGATTCTTTCGCAGGTCTTTTTGAGCCGGTTTTAATACTGTAAACTAAGTATTTTTGTTAATAAGCATATCATGTAGTGATACTTAGGTCTAAAGTTAGTCGTGTTGACTTGTCAGTTCAGTTCCAATCAAAATACTATCCTAAACTTACGATCGTATTCAAACGCTTCGTTGAACATCCTTATCTTTGACAGCTTCCGAACATAACCATAGACAATTCAATATGGCGTCTTGGCGGGAAACAGCTGTCTCTATTTGATCACTGATTTCAGTTATAGTATTGATCGTCTAGTTATTACATTTTCACTTTTGTATTACATTTTTGAAATACCTAAGCTTATTCCCAAGCATTTTATAGCGAAACAAAAAATAAATGATATGTTATTCATATTTATATCATCTCGAAATTTCAAATATTATTTTGTTTTTGTTATAAAGCAGGAAAAGATAACGTAATTATAATCACGTCACCCTTGGCCGCATAATAGGGAAGATGACAGCCATTTCAGATAGTATTTCTTTCACACAGTTTTTAATCACTTCACGCACTCGAACACTTCTCCTTTTGGTTAAAAATATCATAGATACGAACACAAATTAAAAAGCAGTTTCACTATAAACCACGTTTTACTTCTTTTATAAGTATGTGTAAGATTCACTATCTTGTCTCACGGTAGTGTGTAACTTTATCGAGATGAACAGTGAAAATGAGCCGAAATTGTCGCATAGACATACATAACTATGCAGATAGGCATACTGTGTATACTCGTAGAATATGCAAAGTTTAGAGTGCTCGTTTGCTACTTTATGCAGATTCTCTATTCTGATAATGTGATGATGCAGAAGCCTCGTTTTAACATAAATCTGCGTGTAAGTCAATAAGCTGCATAGTTTTTATTAAGAGGTTGTTTGTTTTGTCGATGATAATACGGATGAATGATTTAAAGCTTTATTTAAAGAAATACATATTTTTACTGCAATCTTTAACCAAAGTAATTTGACATTAAGATGACCCTAAATCCCAGTGCAGTAGATAGGCCAAGAACGATATTTCAGCTTTTCAGATGGTGCGTAGAAATATTGAATGACCAAACCATTATTAATGCAATTTAGTTAGAATATTTATTTGCTAAATGTGCATCATCAGCATTTAAAGTTTATAGCAAAATGATAGATTGATATCAAATAAATTAACGTTTGTCTAAAAGAATTCTCAAATAGTAGGCACAAAAGTAATCAAAACAAAGAATCGCGTTATCTCAAGATAACAACATTTATTCTACTTAAATCAAATTACTCACATACTTTTGGCTAATTAGTGTCATCCAAAATGTCGAGATTCCACCAAAATTAAATCATCGCGGTCGAGTCGATGTGTACACGCACAAAGGTTGCAATTTTACGAACTTTTTTAGAGCAAAAAATATAAAAATTAATACTAACAACACACACTCATTCGTGTGTGTATGTGTGTGTCACAGTATCGCATAGTGTCGACGTGTAGGTATATACTAATTTCACAATTTGCAAAACAAATATGGCAGACTACTCTTTCTCAAAGGGGCAAGTTTTTCTACTCTTTCAGCAAGCTTTCCTCTTACCAGTTACGTTTTGATTGCTAGCTGCCAACTGCCAACTGCCCATGCCGTGACAGCCTTAAATCAGTTGCAGCTGCATGACTGATTTGCACGCATTACATGGAATACATTACATTACGTTTTAGATCAAAGCAGCAGCAGAACATGCAGTCGCCCTTAGATTTCAATTGTTTTCATGCAGTCGAGGCCTGTCGAGGCATGTGCGATCGGCAGCTAGCATTAAAAAAGTACACACGAGATGGTTATGGCAGAATTTTTCGAAGAGATTCTTCAACATGTCTTTTTTTATCGCCTATCATCCCAAATTCACTCCCATTCTTGTCACCCAGGTTTACACACTCTCCTTAATCCTACTCAAGATTACTTCCATCTCCACCACCTTACTAAGATCTTATAATATGATACTACCCACCAGTAGGCCTTGCCTTCAGCTCCAAATTCACTTTACTCTCAATTTCCATTGTCACAATCACTTTGAAATTCTTTCACAAAACACGGAACAACGTTATTGTAGATGATCGATATTACTGAATGCGTCAATACGCCGATAACCCATTTATATGTGTACTTTATCTTAGATAAGCTGGCTGTACTAATAGCCATATAGGTGTTCCATCCTCACCTTTATACTACAAGCTAAAATGAATCTTAACACTTCTGCTTTAAGTTGAGATTTGCGTGCGGAAATTAGTGAAGTTATGCGATTGAAAGCAATTAAGTTCCGATTTGGTTCAGATATTGTTTTTAAGTACTTAAGGGATATTATAATGGTGTTTTTACGTAGTACTTTAATTATGTGTTTTTGGATAAATCATGGATTATCTGTCATCATCGTGATGCGCAATCGTTGTGTCAATAAAGTCATGTTTACACATAGATGAGTCATCTTCGATTAGTGATGCGCAACACGTTGACATAATGTGACGTTATGATGAAATTCGGAAGTGCTGCATTTCCAGAAAATGCCATCAGGGTTCAGGCACCAATTCTTAAAAATAATGCGTCATTTCAATTCGTTAGATCTTTACAGCGCTACATGTACTGTGACACCGTAAATCAACGGATGAACCGATTTGGATACAGTAATTTTTGATAAAAGCAGACTTCTCAGTGGTGGTTCTTAGATATTTTTTATTTTGATTTGATTATTCATAATTATAAATTCGGTGTCAGTGGTGTAGGTGTGTCAAGAATTTCCCAATGTAGGTCCCATCTTTATCAGTACATTGTTTTGTTAACATGTTATTCAGTTTTATCAAATTAATTATGAATCAAAGTAGGTGAAACGTAGTAGATAATAAGGAATTATTCTGCCTTTTGTCACGAAAATAGAATTCCACAAAATAATCACATTTCCTGAACAAGAAAAACAAAAAGTTTTGCCCAAAAAAAGAGGCTTTTCATAACATTCACAAGTTACAAACATTGGTTAAAACATCAACATTAGTCTGGTACTCAGAACTAATAGGACAAATGGGACCAGCGACAGCGCACATAGGAAAATCCGTCACCGTAGGTTTTGGTGCGTATCCGAGAGGGCTTATATGACTATTATAGACTGTAGTTTAACACCTGACCAGCCAGGGCTCGGATCAGCTTCCCATTCCATTTGCACTACGGATAATATCAATTACACCTATTTATTATTTATTTATAGGATTTCCATCATTTTCAAGTCTCATTGTCAAATTTCTATCATGGGTTCTCACGAAATATCCAAAGCTCAATGAACCTACGCGCTGAAGCCAAAGGCTGCGGGATTGTACGAAGGAGTAACCGCAGCCCTGGTAAATAAAGGCATCGAGTAGTATATGTCCTGCACATACATAATTTCAAGAAATTACATAGGAGCTTTCAGGTGGTTGGAGGCAGTTGACACCTCTAATATCCCCAGAAGCCGAAATAATATCGGTATAAATATCGAGACACCTCTGACACATGGTTGATTAGTTATGGGTGGTTATCAGTGGGTACATATTAGTTGATCCCGGTAGCTTATCCTATATTGCTAACGTACACATTATAACATTTAGACCGCAGCCAACAAGCATAACACAAATGTCGCTCATACCGGGAATTGACCCGGGAACCAGAACCCGGGAAATAGCAGTTTTCTGTTTCAACATACCGGTATCAGAATTGTGCGAGTGCGGGTTATGTATAATCCTGATGCGGCGATCATGCAGCGCCGGCTCGTCGGGCAGCCGCCAGCGCGCCGCGTCCGCCTCGCGCGCCGACCGCGGGAAGTACAGCGGTGCTAGAGCACATAGTAGTGCTACGTCCGGAGCGCAGGAAGACGCCAGGATCACTAGCGAGGGTGTGCGCTGCTGCTCTAGGTGGCGGCGGATCGTGCCTGGGGATATAAGGAATGAAATTAGAAAGAGGAGCTCGTTACTAACCACAATAGACGCTGACTGGTGAACACTGTTCCGTAGGTGAATCAATCAAGGGTTAGCGCCAGTAAATACTTGTTACCAGGGTTTTAGTAGACAGATCTAAGTAAACCACTACTTATCTCGGGCGGTATGCCAAATCCAGTACAATTGGGAAGGCAGTCCTTGGGTCTAGAATATAATTTGAGCACTTTTATTTTAGCAGTCGTTATGGCAGAAGCAAAAATATTCGAAAACCAGTCTAACCAAGGCATTGGGTTGCCCAAGTTACTGGGTTGAGGAGATCAGATAAAAAGTCGCTCCATGTAAAACTAGCTAAGCTAAGGAATTCGAACCAGAAACAGTCGAGGAAAAGGCTGAGCAGATGATACTAGAGGCTTTATAGATACTCACGCAGCGCGACGTGCGCGGCGAGGTCTGGCGGGAACTGCGCGTGCGGCGCGCTGATGAGGCACAGCGCCAGGGAGCGTGCACCGATCTCACTCGCTTTGCACAACACGTTTCTGTAATAACAATAACAATAAAAGTCCTATACTGTTCTCTCGTGCGCAGCAACCTCGAATACGCTTCTGAAGTATGGAACCCACAATACGAGATATACAAATCTCGCATTGAATCTGTTCAGAAAAAATTTTTACTTTACTTAGATTACAAAGCCAAGCAATTTTCTGACGACTATGAGCACCGTTGTAAGCGATACCACTTTTTACCACTTGAATTAAGGCGTAATATTAATGATATATGTTATTTAATAAATATCGCAAATGGCTCTGTTGACTGTCCCGAACTGCTGAGCAAAATATTTATTCGTACCAATCAAAATAAATTACGAAAACGGCCTCTACTACAGGCACCACACGCATCAACAAATTATAGGGGTAATGCCTTCTGCATACGCAGCGTTACAGCTTTTAATAAATTGCCATCTCACCTGGATATTGACCTATTCTGCACTAGCGCACAAAAAATAAGAAATTTTTTGAATATGGACTATTTTGATGGGAGACGCATGTAGTCAATTTACCTGTGTTTCCTGCTAAAATGTTCCCATCCTCCTATTCCTACTTGAATTAAGTGTAAAAGTGAAACACGTTTGTTAAAAATATGAACTTAATATAATTATGTTAACATGTGGAAGCTTGTCATTAGCAATTATTTTATATACTTTGTTAAATAATTGGTGTAATTAGTCTGTAAGCTTTCTTTAAAACTAAATAAATAAATAAATAAATAACAAACACGTTGACAAGTTAGTGAATACTACTAATATCACAAGTAGGGGTTTAAAGATGTATGAAACAGTAGTAATATCTATTCTGCTGGATAGGACTGAAATGTTCTTGTTGTAGTCAGTGCCTTCGTAATTTAAATAGCAAAGCAACGTTTATATGAGAACAGCTATGTAGTTAATAAAATGTATTAATAGATGGACTTGTGATCAGTTACAATTAAGAAATTATTATCTATCCAGCTAATATTTCAATTTCCCTACGCACCATGAAAAATCGATACTAGTGTTTTGCTTTTGATTTACAAAGGTCTAGTTAACGTTAAGAAGTACTTTTAACCTTACGTTTCACACACTTTAGTCTTTCTTCACATCCATAAAACTGAAGTGACAAGTATGCCCCAAATAGTCAAAAGGCCTTATGTTAGATAGTTATATATCAATTACCTGTAACAGTTATGCAGCGAAGTATCAGCGGCCGTGTGGTACTTCGCCACGTACTTGGGGCTGACGGTGTGGATGATGTGTCGGCAGCGCAGACCGAACCCGGGGGTCAGGACTACCTCGCCCGTGCGGCATTCTGGAAACAAGAAATAGAAGAAGTTAAAGATAACAGCAGAGGAACAAAGGACCACTAAACCAAAGGACTAATGTCCAGTTGTTATTAAAAGAAACGATTCGGATGGTAGATGGCAACGGATGGTAGATTATTATTGACATTAAGTAGGTCTCATAGGATATACGTCAAAGGTTCATGATCAGAATGAATCGTTCCTTGTTTATTAAAAGGAACCGAATATCTTGGACGATTTTGACTTGGAGTCATTATTCATTAATCTCAGAGAGGCAATGGCTGGTGTTTAAAGTGTACAATTTTTTTGTGGCAACCTCGCTTAATCGATTTTCTTTCAAAGTAGTAAATTACATCCAACCTTTTCTTAAGGTTATTTACATTTAAAAAATAGAAGGGTCGTTGTTTAAGTCTGTATTTAGGTGATGCAATCAACAGCCATTTAATCTTGTACCTATGCAAAGATGTTAAGTTTATACTACCAACAGATGGTGCAACAGCGTGCTTCAAATAATTGGAAGTCTTTGTGTTAGTCTAACGGTTAAACGTTTCACAGACCTAATTAAATATCGTGCCGCATTCCAATCAAGCATAACTTAAAGACTATTCATGCAAGGACGCTACTAATACAATTTTGTACTTCCAACCGACCATAGATGTAAGAACGGTTATGTAATGTAATGTAGTATCTGCTTACACTATATACCCTGGGCGTTAAGCTGGATCCAGACGTTGCGAGGCATACGCCACCAACGGCACACAATTAATGCCTTGGCTTGAGGCTCGCATGTTGGAAGATATACCAACACAATTGCTCGGATCGAACCTTCGTTCGCGGCATATCCTTGGCAACGTTTAGATCCTTAAGAAGGGTTACAAAATATCTGCTCATACCATATCTTAGACTTTCTAAGTATATCTTAAACACCAATGGATGGTAAAAAAGTGAAGGAAAACATCTCGAGGAAACTTGGACAATGTAGTCTGAAATCACCAACCCCCATTGAGCAAGCGTGGTGACTACCGCTCAATCGTTCGACGTGTGAGAGGAGGCCTGTGCCCAGCAGTAGGACGAGAAAGGCTGTAACTAACCATATCCCCTAGTGATGATTTCCTCCTTGAGCTCAGGTCCTGCCACTTGCAGGATGCGCTCGTTGACTGCGTTGCATTGCGTCAGGGTCTCGTCAGTGGTGTTGGTGATCGCGTCCACCTCCAGGGACGATATGTCGCCTTGCCTGGAACGTGATGAGTGAAGATTAAGAACTTGGGAGAAGGTTTTGAAATGAAGAAGAGAGAATTGTAGTAAGGGATTGTCACAAATTTATCTGGATTTAATGAAAAATGAAAATTATCCTATTTTGAAAAGTTTGGACTGTGTTGTAGAGAACGCTAGACAATTTGTATTATACAGCGCATTTGATAACAGTTTTTGCAACTGAACAACTTTGTATTTTCAACGAAAAGTTATTGTTTTTATTGGTGTTATATCCGGGTTTATTTATGCTTTGCTAAGCCTTGCAAATCTTAGGTCTCATGGAAACGTTCCAAAAGCGTAGAACATAATGTCTTGTGCCTACGTACTGTAAGGTTTTCAAAAATCACATTTTCTTCCTTGTACTACATGTCTTCCATCAACTTTTCGTACTACATAACAATTTCTTTATCTTAGATCTTTTCTAGAACTAGGTTTTAGTGAGTGACAGTCTGGCACTCCCTCACGCTGCACCCATAGCAGGAGAAGATCATTCGATGATATCCCACAAAGACAATATCTTTTTCCAACTCACCATATCGCAAACCGGCTGTTAATATGATCATCGTGCAGGAACACGGGGTGCGTGTGAGCGGGCGCGTTGTCGTAGTCGGCCTGGTGCGCGGGCGCCGAGTGCGACCACCGCGGCACGCCGGCGCACGACACGCCGCCCGCACCTGGCGCGCGCATCACGCACACCGCCTCTGGAAGAGAGAAAAGGGGAGGTAAATTAATAGGAGAATTAAAGCATTGCAATTTAAAAAGGCTTGTGTTTAAACACCACCCAAAAAAGTACCTATTTTACTACCAAAAAAATTCTAAACGGTTACCAAAAAGGATAAATGGTCACCAAATAACGTTTCCAAAAATATTATTAGATAATTTGATAGGTTTTTTTTAATATAGAAAATAAACATTGCCTAGTATTTACTCCAGTAATTGGTAACGGCATTTGAACACGACATCCGAAGGTAAAGTGGAAAAGAAGGAAAAGCGGTTTTCCGCTGTTTAACAATTAATTTATGAATATGAAGTTAAACATTATTAAATGTACCTGTTTACTCATAACTCTATTTGAGGATATTTGAGCAACTAAAGTGTATTAAGTAGTATTACATCGCTAAGCATATTTTTTGTCTGATCTTTTTTTATGCAAAATTTAAGTAGGTACCATGAAAGAAACCTAAGAAATTAGGATTAAGTGGATACAAATTACTGAATGCTGCTATAATAATAAATTACTGCTATAAAATCTCCTAAATTATACCTACTTAAATCAGATGTGAATATAGCATTTCCTGATCCATCTAGGTATACTTGAATACAATTTTGATGCGTATCAGTAGGAAATCATAAAAGCTTTACGACCTCAAAATCTATATTTACGCACAAACAATACAGTTGTAATATCATGTCAATCTTAACTACATAATCAAGGTCAAAATTTAAGGTATTTTTACGAGCAAACGCGAAACTCAATCGATTAACATTGTCTGAAACACGAAACATCGCAATTTCATACCGAGTTGCCGAAAAAATGTCTGTCAGGGGACGAACGTAAAGAAATCAAATACTGGAGTTTATATTGCCTTACTTACGCGTAATACGTACCAACGTCTCAAGGTCACAATTATGGTAAAAATGTGTTACATAACATGCAAAAGTAATTTTCGTATTGCCATTGCGTGCTGGCTTACAAGCCTTGTTAAGTACATTTCTTTGTTACGAACATTACGCTAAATTATTTAGCTAATCTTGGTAAATATCCAACACATTTTCTATCAAAAATATCTGGTGAATCTCTCAAATGTGTACAAAATCTCACCTTTAATCGTCATCACAAATTCTATCACAGAATTTCACACAAACACTCACTGATATAAGTTCAATTAACAAAAGCGACGTCCGGACGGCGCGGATCGCGGGTGGCATGTGACCTCGAACTGGCAGGATAGGAACACACCCCCGGGGGTGACGTGCGCGAGGGGTGGGGGAGGCAGGCTGTGACGTCACACGGTCGTCGACCCGCGGAACTGGGTCATCGGGTTGGTCGATCTGCCAGTTTTGATGGAGCCCTCTGTAATTGTTCGCCGTTACGTAAGTACTGTCATTCGGATTATCATTGAGGATTTTAATCGATTAATTGATTCGAGTACAAGGTCGTTTGGTTTTGTAATTGATTTCGAGCTGTAAGTTTAGTTTACTTGATAAATAATGAAGAGCATTTAGCATTATTTAACTGGAAGTGCTAATAGAAGAGTTATTTCTCTTTGTCCTTATTTGATCAAGTGATTACTTTATTTTATCTCGTTTTATGTGTATTATTGTGTGCATATATTAATTAAATAAATTACCCTTTCATTTCATTGTTATCATCTATGTGAACCGCACGCACCACTGCTTTAAAGAGAAATTGCAATATTACATTAATGAAAGCATTTATTAATTAAGCTAAATACTACGACTTTTTTACGGCGTTTCAGAGAAAATGTTAAAAACCGGCTGTCATGGTGAAAGAGGGTCATGTTGTCAAGAAGGTGATGAGTATGAATATGGATGAAATGAAGGAAAAAAGAGGACCAATGAAAAGGTGGACAGATTGTGCGAAAGACGACATGGCTGGAAAGAATGTCACTAGTGAGATGACATCCAACTGAGGAGTATGAAGAAGATTTGCTGCACGGATCACAAATGAGAAAATGGGATTAACGAAGAGAGTTCTGTCCATCTACGGGCATACAGAAAACCTTCCTTACAACATGATCCTCACTTCTCCGCATCACATTCCCATACCATGACAGGTGTACTCACACATAGATACATAGTGTATTTTCCTTCGCTCTTAAGTCCACACCCAAGGGCTTTACTCAATTTTACCCTTCCTACTAATAAATCCTCTTCATCACAAATTAAATCATCCTCCATTTTCAAAAAATAGTTACCTTTGCCAGATAAGCGGCATCCCTAAAATGGCTTCAGAAACAAAAGCCGCGAGTTTGGTTCGTCTTCAGAAAATATATTCCCTGTTGGGAACTACGCTAGATTAAACTTTGGACTTCCTATTTAACTTTGGCTTGCTACATTGTATTGCGAAGTTTGTATCTTTAGTTTGATTGAGACTGAATTTTAAAAGAAAGTTTTAAAATTGGTAACACGTTCATCTAGGGACGAGATATTTTTTGTAGGAAATCTTCTTCAAATATATAGTTCTCCTCATATTTGAAATTATCGAAATGAGAGCCAAACACTCAAAGCTGACCACTGAAGAGGTTTATTTGAATTTCATCGATTCGATAGAGTCGTACAAATTCGGACGCTAACCGAGCTAAGTTTGTATGTCCAAGATTAGCTTGAAGTGGTCGTGATTAGTACCAATCAATTAAATTAGTAAGGTTTATCAGTCCTAATCTTGATTCTGTGGTCCTAATAATTGCAATATTGCAACACTGAAGCTAGCTTTGTGAAATCTATACTATACGTACTAAACGAACCTTTAAAAACTTGTAAATCGAAGCCTGTCGAAAGAAGAATTTCGTGTAAAAATATCACTATTAAGTTCCATCGATATATAAGAAAGACCCTTTAACATCTATCGATATATAAGACCCTTTAACATTGACTACGTAATAGATACTTTCCTACTGATACGGAGCTCGTTTTGAAGAGTGTTTTGCTAGTGAGGTCGAAATATGACAGCGCACTTTATAACGGCTATGAAAGCAATTTATATACCCTGCCCAGTTATCCAACGTTATACTTGGAGGTATTTTTCAGCTATTTTAAGCAGGAAAGTGCTATCTATTTCTTAGTAAGTCTTTGCTGATGGTTTCGGCTATTTTTATAGCTCGTTGCTACAGTACCTAAAATGTTTATTAATGCTATTAAGAAGGGCTAATTGTATAGGTTATTGCTACTGTAATACATATGTACTAACATTATAAATTTATACGAAAATATGCCTGATGCAAGATTGCATGCTGAAAGATTTTTTTAAACCAGTCCAGTAGTTACTGAAATTAGTGCGTTCAAGCAAGTAAAGAAACAAACTCTTCATCTTTGCAATATTTCTAATATTAGCATATAATTTATTTATCTCTAGGCAACGTTGCATATGCAACTCTAAAACTGAATAAGACAGGTAGTTATTAGGATAACACAGTAAATTCTAGTTGCTACCAGAATTAATTCAAGGTTTTCTCATACGCTAGTTTTACTTCTGAGGCTACATAAAATGCTTAGTTATTCCGACACGCGATACCTAACCTGAAGGCACCCGTCGCTATCTTAATAAAACTTGCAAAAGCTATAGATATTTTTGGGTTTCAGATACCATTTTATTGGATCAAGAACCAGTTTTAGGCTGTGGGATTGTTCGAAAGAGCTTTTTATTTATTGTGGCCCTGGGACATAAAGGGCTCAAGAAGGAACATGGTGGGTTTTAGTCCTTAAGCCAGTTAGCAAGAGTTTGACCTTCAGGCTGCACTAACAGCGGGGCCATTTGATGATTTCCTACCAAAAAACACCAATTTTATTAATTGGACTATAAAACTACCTTTTTCAAATATCAGTTTTGTGCATGACAAAGGATATTTTCATCACTGAATTTAAAAATTCCTAAAGGACGGGGATACAGTTTTCATAAAAGTAGGTATGGCTACTGTCAAACGCGAAAGTAGTCCAATAAATACGAATTTTGAACAAAATATTCGGAAGGAATCTCAACGTTAGGGCGCTTCTTCATTTATTAAATACTTCACATATTATTGAAATTAAAATGTGTGGACAACTTTTGGACGAAAAATGCCAGGATTGCTGATGAAAGCAGCAGGTATCTGCAACATTTTTGTAAATATTTTTGTGGTCCGTAAATATTTATTTTTGCTTAGGAATTTTCACGTTATTTAAAATAAAGAAGACTATGGTATCAATTACTAAATATCTATAGTTTCTGAATGAATAAAAACATGGAATAAGTTCAATAAGTCCTTCGTCTAGGCAAAAGAAGTCGAAATATTTTTGACATAATTTAGCGGGTTTTCTATTGCAATTTTCTCAGAACAACTATAGACGGTAACTTGTAGTCTGTCTGTCAAATCGCTAGTTTTCTCAGCCTTGTGCTAATCATTTCCCCACACTTCAACTTGTCCATAATAAATTGAGTCATCAATCGTGAAACGCATGACCTCATTTCTATCCAAAATGATCGTAAAAAAAACACAAAGCTAAATTTAGAATTGTTTATAGTTTCATTGTTAAATTGGATAACAATGCCAGTATTAAGAGGACTAAGGAGGATTTATGTCTTAACTTACGCCATGTTTGAGTCTTTTGTTTATGGTGCCAAGATGGACGCTGGTTTCTTTGTTTTGAAGTTGTGATTTGCGGATCTTGGTGTCTATTTAGTGGCCGATACTTTGGATACAGAAGTCGTTGTTGGTCTGAGACTATTTCATTTTCTTTGATGAACTTATTATCGTGCGTCCAAAATTGGCGAGTGTGAAGGTATTAGTTTGTCTGCGCAGTCGATTTTATTGGTCAACATTTTGTGCTGCGTGGCTTCAGACTTGCTAAGTAATTTGGTCCGCTAGCTTTGCAAGCATAACTGAACAAAATAATGCCTGTATTTTCGGCAAAATATATTCTGTTGTTTTGTCCAAAATATATTGGTATTATTTCATTCCGAATTGCGACAATTGTGGTGCACCTCCATTCATAGCTCAATGGACATGCGTAACGTAAATTATACATTTTGGCAACACTGCCAAGGCAGAATAAAACTTGTTGTTTTTGGTGCATTTCCCATTAGCTGTAGTTGTGGGTCCGGAAGGTGCATGGAGGTTGAATGTAAGCCTATATGTTTTATGTTTATATATATTTTGTATATAGTATTTGAAAGGTATTTCTTTAACAGTTGTTTTATAATTTGTTGATTAAAGAAGATTACAAAAATCTTGTAATTTTTATGATAAGCTTCAATTCAAAATAATCTTCAGAGAATTTTGGAAACGAAATGTAGTTATAAGTCGACTTCAACATAGTTGGGAAAAGGCTAGGCAGATGATGATGATGAACTGTACATACTGTACAGCTACGATTATTAATGAAAATAGTAAACAAAGAGTTACCACATTAAAAATTCATCCACAGAGCATTTAAAGTCGTTTTCTTATGAGAGGTTTTCTCATATAGCCACGGCTATTAATCGTCACGTCACTAAAACGGCTATAGCGGAGCCAGCTGGGGCGATGACTCTTGAACGAGGGGTCGTGGGTTCAACTCCCGGCTCAATGAACTGGTGAAGTGAACTCGGTCATGTTACACGCTCGTTTAGATAACATAATCAGTCTGTAACCACGGGTTTAATCTATGGTGTGGAGATCAAACAACATGTATGTTTGAGCACCTAAGTACTCTAGTGACTGCGCTGTTGGACTATTGGTTACAAAAAATGACTCCTGTCCACGAGATCTCGGGTTCGATTCCCGGATCGGCTCGAAATAATTGGTAAAAAGCTGATGATAAACACAAAGCATAAGCTTAGGTTGATTCAGATAGGTTTATTCAACAGGTTAACCTGGTCCATATGAATTATATTTTATTAATGGAACAATAGTTAGAATAATAATAATAAAGCTCTATTAATAGAACCAACAAAAAGATTCAAATGGTTCTTTAAAGAAATCTTAGTAATGCTGAACAGAATAAAAACAAAAACTGTCATCAATCGCAGTAAACTATAGGCTACAAACAGTAAAACCTTAAATTACCCCTCATTAGATTGTATGCGATATCGTGACTTAAAAGGCATTGATTTATACAAGTAACATCGGAAATAGTAGGTTTAGCTTTAACTAGAAATGCACAGACATACTGAAAGGAAAATTAAAGGCTCACACGATCAAATGCTTCTATTTAAAGGACTGCTGAAACATTTCTACGACAGAAACTTTAAGTAGAACTTAAAGTTAAGTAATGATGATCATTGCACATGGAAAGGATGAAAAATATTTAAAAGGGATAAACGTAATAACCCTCTTTCTGATGATCGAGGAGGTATCTACTCAATAAAAATATGATACAACGTTTCACACAATATAAAAGAAGATAGAACAAATGGTCATTAAAAACCTATTTCAGATGATGTCACCAATAACGTAAACAAGTATAATATCATATAAAACAACATTAATGACAATACTCGAGTTTATCTTAGACATCAATGACTGAGTTAAGATGAAAAGGCTTTATGAGAAAAGGCCTGTGGCCTGCAGTGGAACATTAAAAACTATTGATTGCAATGCTTATCATAAAGAAACATATGAACAGAATTCTTCAACAAATATTACAATAGCCAATTCTTGTTTTACAACCCAAGATTTGGTACAAGCATCAGTTACCAAAGCTATTTCGAGTGAAGCCGGGTCAAGTCGATACCTTTGCATAATTCATTTGCTCGCCCTGATCAGACTTACAGCGGGACCGCTTTAAAATGCCAGCCGTACTTACTAAAATGTCAACGTTTTCATGATAAACTGTTTCTGAATTTGTAAAGCAAATATTTTGTATCGATCTGTTTAATGAAGTATGCATCATTTGTTTTAGACAGTTGATTTGATTAATTGCAGCTGGTGGTGGCCGATCGAAATGTTAAATTCGTAAAATGTTGTTACATGTGAATTTTAGAAGGTAAGTAACATAGCTAGATTCGCTTAAGCTGAAATAATGCGCCCCACTGCCGCATTTTAAGTAAGCGATGCTCAGACAAACTATTCATAATTTTTGTCTAGATTCATTAGCAATACGTGAGTCAACGTTCGTGAGAATATCTTTCAAAACAAAAGCTTAATAAAGACGTGTCTTTACAGCACGTTTTTACAAATGACGCGTTGAAAATAAACACAATTTTATCACCTGTCATTTAAAAATATTTACAAAAACATCGTAAACTTTTAAACGTATGTTTGCTAAAGATCTAGTCAATGAGATAAAGTAGTATTTGTTAAGATAATATTTAAGGAGTAGGTCTTGCCAGCGGTTTTACCCGCATCCCGTTAAGTGCACGCAGTAAAAAATACCATTTAATAAAGCCTCCTTCGATAAATGAATGAGGTAAACAATACTGAAAGAATTTTTGAAATTGATCAAGTAGTTCCTCTGATTAATGATTAGATAGATAGATACAATTTATTAGGTACACTATTTTTTTCATTTTTGATTTTTAAACTAATATAAGTAGGAGACATAATGATTAGTGCGTTCAAACAGACAAACTCTTCAGCTTTATAATATTAGTATAAATGTAGATATAAAAATTGTAAAGATTCAGAAGTCAGACAAAGGACAAATAAATGCTTGAGACAAAGAAAATTATACTAAGTTAAACACCAGAGATAGTGCGGATTAACATAGTTGAGACGACGTTTATTCACAAGATAACTTCGGCGGTATGACTAATGCTAGCAAAATGCAGTATTGGAGGAGTGCTGCTTTATGAATAAAAGATTTTTGTGAAATAATAGTAAAGTAACCAAGTAGCTACACAAAAACCATTTAATTTTTTTAAATAAGTCGTTTACCTTATTTTCCTTAGCCAAGAAGCACATCGATACGATACGATAATACATATAAGCGATATTTGCAATAGCACCATTTAAGAGACATTGCAGATGTAACATCTCATGTGTATTTGCTAATAAAATATTGGATAATCGTTAAAGCTTAGCTTGCAACTGAAAAATTGCAGTCTGCTACTGTTGAACAAATATTAGTACAAAGCTCGTAGCAAGAACAAAATTCAACGACCAGAATGTCATCTATATATGTTATGGACCAAGTGATAAATTGGGCAGTATACATAATGCCCGGTCATTATGAATAATGCCCAATATGAGAGTGCAATTTGATAATAATTACGCAAACAATCAAATTGACCGGGCACTATACATATTGCCCGTGACCTTTTGGGCAAAGTAATACAAACATATTTAATTTCATTTTTTTTACTGTTATTGACATTTAACTTAAAATGAACTAAATATAACACATCCCATATCAATTGACAGAGCATAGAAGTAAGCATGCAACATGCAGCAAGCATGGCTTCTGTCACGGCTCCGGCGCTGCGGGGCTCCGGCGGTCCCATGCGAGCTTATCGTCGCAGATTGTTTTCACGCTCACCACCGCAGCTTCGGCTTGCTGGCCGGCTCAGCCGGCCAGCCTCAGCCGCGGCGGCGAGCGCTTCAACTACCTGCGCCTCAGCTCGCAGGCCGCCTCGCCCCTCCGTGCCTACGCGGTTTTGAATTGCACTCTAGGGGTAGGGCAGACAAGACTACGTGGAGTCGGTTTTGCAGCAATTCGTTTTAGTCACTAAGTTCAGTTTTTAATACAATGTTTTGAATACAAATTAAATTCTACCATAAAAAAAAACGAGCCAAGAAAAATACTATAATTGCCCATTAAAATAGAACATATAATTTAAAACAATAATCATAAAATATGTAGGTAGCAAGTAACAGGATTTATTTATTAGAACAACTGCCACCCTCGCAACACATAAAATATAGCTTTATTATCAAATTGCCCAACTATCATGTAGCAATATAATAATGCCCGTGCAATGTGATAAATAATGAAGTTAAGATAGTTATTAATCACTTGGCCCGATAAAGCTAGACATTATTCATAATGCTCGGGCATTATAAATAATGCCCGAATTAATCACATGGCCCATAACATATACACCAACTGACAATCTGATTTTTAACAATTTTATTTTGTAACAACTTCAACGAAATTACATAAAATATAATTGTTAATATTTTATTGCAATACAATTTATGTAATAGTCAAGAACAACATTTTCTTTGACTCTATTTTGGAAATCTTAATCGTCAATATACATTTGATGGTAACTACTGCGTGAAGCCAGACGGTACATACGTCACTTAATGGCTGTTTGTAAGAAAAACTCAGAGCAATGGCTTTAGCACTAATGTTGACGAAGTTTAGCTAACGTAAGACAATTGTAAATGTTTAGTCATTCTGAAATATTAACTAACAAAGAAAGGAAACAGTTATTGCGCCGTAGAACCGTGTGACCGATAAAGAATAAGAGCCTGAAAATCCGTGAGAATATACGATTATTATTATAAGGTGATCTCATCTTGATATTTTGAATGGAGAAATTGGGATCTCTCTTTATTAATAAACGTGGTAATAATTCACATTTCTGGTTTGAGATCTAAAATACTGCATTTCTAAAGAGACCGTGTGATTTTATTATATGTATTAAATATTTGTATAAAGTATGGCAACGGTATTTGAATCTCATTATTCTCACGATAATATGATTCAGATGGACTTTACAGGAAGTATGGTGTCAATATTTCCCATGAAACAGTTACAAAATTGGACGTTTTGAGTTATAATCGAACAAAGGCAGAGCGTAACAAAGTTATTATTAGTGCTGGCCTCGATATTAGGGTCTACCGTATTATTAACAGTACCATTAGCGACAAAACTGTGGTCGAAACAATGTTCAATCCTGTACAATGTGTGTGTTAGCTTTGAAGTAAATGAAGTCGTTATATTTTTCCAATAGTTTTAATATTTTTAGGTTTTAGACGAGTATTTGTATGGTTTTTGCAACCAAAAACACCAAATTATAATCATTTCAGAATTAATTTGATCAGTCTGCCTCGCTTATCCTCGAGTATTTGCAGTTTTTATAAATATTTTTGTATTTTATCCATTTTTACATTTTGTCATAATAAATACATAATTAAATAAAGCTTACAAAATCCTATATGAAAAGTACATAATACAATTTGTGTTCCCATAAGAGACATGAGATGAGAATTAAATAAAATTGTACCATTACTTGTAAGTCCATGTTAGGCTTGTTACACAAATGTGATTATGTTCGTACATTAGCTTTTACGATTACTTTACAAGCCTTTTGTTCTCTTTATAGCTCTTTGTGATGGATAATACGATGATTGCAGTTCTGATTATACATATTCATAAATGTATTTATCGATAATAGCATGTAAAAGAAAATATTGCTAAAGTCGTAGGTATATTGCATGACTCTGATAGCCCCTATTCTTTAACCAGAAAACAAAACAGTCTACATAAAAATGATTATCGCTTTTTTTAAATTAATTAACATAAGGCAATAATATGGAAAAGTTCATTTTATAAAATGATGCAAACCATTATTCTAGGTGATTTAAAGACGTTGTCTAAACCTGCAATCAGGCACTCTACCACCATTTTAAGATTTGAGATCTACTATGGTCTATGTATCTAGTAAATCTACTATGGCTACGATACATTATATTCACAACAAATATATAAAGGCACGTCAGCGTTCAAGAATTAATATTATTAAATGCTCAGCCCGTCGATCAAGTCAAGTCTAACACGCTTTTAAATTACTAGCTGTAATTAAATAGAATCATAATACTAACGGTTGTGCAAGAGGAAATCGACGATAGTAAACAGCAATCTTAAGCGCATAGATAATAATATAGCTGTGTACTTTAATATCATGAATGTTGATAGCGGAATATCAGTAAGCAAACATGCAAACTTACAAGGAAATAATAATAGATTAGTTTCACCTTCCAAGATCTGGAACCCGCTCCAAAACGGGATGGAAGGTGTAGGGGTAAATAGACGTAGTGGTTTAGTAACAGTATGTAATACAATTGTGTGAAGTAGAGAAGAAAACTGACCCCACTAGCAAGTGGGATACATAGGAAAGGGAGAAAGAAAAGTTCGAATTTTTCACTTGTAAGTAAAGTGAAAAACAATTTAGGCTTTGTTAAAAATTTCGTATGTTCTTAAAGTTTCAGGTTATTAAGCAATCTTATTTTTAAATCAAATCGAATTAGTAGCATCATTTACCAGAAAAGCGGGGTTTAATGTCCACCTTCCATGTAAGCACATTTAGTCTGCAGCTTATTTTGCCAATGCAGAGTAAACCAAACTTAATACCTATACGAGTATTGCAAAACCTTTGTCAAAGCAAACAATAGCATCATTCTTATGTAGATTACCACATCTGTTGCATGCGGTTGCATAATTCCTAAAAACCTCACAGTAACTTAAAACCATGCTGATTTTGGCATTGCAAAAGCCTCACAGTACATTTTCGTGTGTATTGTATTACATGTATTATGAAATATAAGCTATTTCTTCTTTGCTATTTTCCCACCTTCCAGGTACCGGACAAAAGGTAGATTGCAACAGTCATAAATTCCTGTCTCCTTATCCAATTTCATCTCCATTGGTTCTACTGTTTCACTGTGAAAACGTGACGCATAAACTCCCTTTAGCACTGATAATTCACTATGGATAATGCCCCGGCTATGCTAGTGCAATGAACTGCATCGGGGTTAAGTGCTAAAATTGATGAGATCGTCCTAATGACTGGGACGAGCCCGTGTCAGCATCTCGTTGGAATAATGAAGCTGAACTCATCTATCTAGCTGCCTATAGAAAGGCTTGAATTAATCGTTGGTAGTTGTACTCATATTAATGTATATTTGTTTATATATAAAAGTGACTTTTTATAGGTATATTTGTTTATTTGAACGCGCTAATCTTAGGAGCCACTTACACAATGTGTAAAACTATTTCAGTTTTATCTAGAAGACTGGCTGGATAAGTAGCTGTCGAGAAGTTGCCACTGGCCGTGAGCAAAACCGGTGGCGAAAGATAGTCACGTAATCATTATGAAAAGTGAAGAAAACTAAGCACACTATTCAGACCAAAGGATGTATTGAGTGATGTTAAAGCAAAATTAGCATAATCAGTAAACATCTCTGAATTTGAACAAATAGGAAATCGTGCAGACTGCAAATAGACATACCACAATGGAAACAAATGACGTGCGCACATGCTTACACAATACTGTTAATTCTTTAAGCAAATAGTGCAACTCCAATTAGCTGGATAAATAAGACATGCTATTCACTTCACGTTCGTTCTCCAAATGACTCAAACAATTTGTGAGCAGTAAAATATTCAATTCATGATCTGCCTAGCCTTTTCCCAACTATGTTGCGATTGGCTTCCAGGGTAACCAGAAGCTACATTTCACATGGAACGGCTGAGTATTTGACCTCCTCCAAGCTATTACCTAAGCTCCTAAGCTAAGGCTCTTCAGGCTTCCGACTTCCTTTTGTAATGACTGCCAAATAACTTCAAATGACGGTCAACACTCACAAATTTAACGTTCGTTTTAACCCAAACGACACATTATGTCTGCTGTAATTGTCAATTGCAGTCCCTATCATGAACGGCTACTGATTCAATTCAGAGAAATCAATGAATAGCAATCAAAATGACCACATCTGCCAACTGCACTGAATGTCACAGTATATTCATTGTTTGAATGGGAACGCTACAGTGAGTCTATCACACAGATTGTAATCATAACATTGAGGTAAACAGTTGTAATACGTGATCTGTTTTGATATTTGGTGGGAAAGTCTCTAATGAGCCAGCTGTGCAGGTGTTTAGAAGAGGAACTCATGTTTTGACAGCCATTTAGAAAATTCCAAACTCACAATAACTATGTAGTTCCCAAGAACGGCTCTAATGAAGAAGAAATGGTAAGAAACTCAAAAGTTTATGAGAGGAAGTTTTTTAAAGCTTGTCATATTTCGGTAAATAAACAAGCAATGAATGGAACAGTTACGGTTCTACTGTAAAAGCCTAATATAATTGCCAACAAAGCGGTCTGTATCCATGCAAAATACAACAGTGCTCTTCAAAATAGAGATTGCTGATATACAGCAAAAACCTGTCAGCCTTAATTGGGACTGGACCAGACAAGTCTGCCGTGTGTTCACTGAAATAGCCAATGAGTTCCAACAAAAAGGGCAAAGGGTAGACTACCTAAAGCAGTTAATTTATTAATATTAAGGCTGCTATTTAGTAGCGAAGGAAGACCTAAAAAATATATTAAAATAGGTTAGTTAGTACCTTAGAACTCGATAAGCTAATTCCAAATTGCATTTTAACTAAATTAAAAATGGAGGCCATCCACCGCCTACGAAAACTTAGCTAATAGCGAATAAGAACCATTTGACGAACTTGTACAGTAGAAGTTATTTGTACAGATTTTTGATTTTTGATGGTTGACAAATCTTCCTATCAATCCAGTTTTCAGTTATTCGTTGAATTCTTGCTCTTATTTTTACTACATCGACAATCCACAACCAAAAACAGTGAATAACTATCTATAGAAATGTTGATATCATTCTCTTTCCATGCGTCCACCACATGACCTGACTAAGGTAACACTAGATGAACTCTATAGATTGTAATAATTGATCAAGCCGTGACACGCCTAGGTCATCGAAGAGCCTTAGCAACACACGCCGTCCTTCAATGGACATTTTATGTGTTACGTGGGAAGATAGGCATCTGATATCTATACTAATATTATAAAGGTGAAAGTTTGTGCGTGTGTTCTTCACGCGCAAACGGATTTTGAAGAAACTTGGCAGTAATAGGTACAGCTGATACCTCAGTATTACATACTTTTTCTCCAGGTGAGGGAAGCTGTTCTTTCAAGAAGCGGGTGGAACAGGTGGTAGAAGCTAGTAAGTAGATAATATAAGGTACTTTGAATCAAACAAAAGAAGAGAGGACATTTCCGCCTGAAAAATAATTCTGACGACTTAAGAAGACCTGTTATGTGAACTCTAGAGCAAGGAAAAAAGTAAGAAAACGTTTAAGATGAAACAAGTGTAGAATCCATATAAAATCAAAAACTAAATACAAGAAGTTACAAAACATACAAGAAGCCCAACGTGACTAAAAAACAACAGCAACACGTTCAGAACACAAAAAGTGAACAAAACAACTGCAATTACAATTAAAGCTAATTATTGACACAAGGGTAATGACCCAAATATTTTAAATATCGAATAATTTGACAGCATCGACTTTGAAAAAACACATTTCAATGTTACCTATACTTCACCGATTTTTCGGATCCTTTTTTCATGTTGAAAAATTACATTGCGTGTTAGTCCGTCCCAAAGGTACCATGTTTCGTTTAGAATTCGGCGGTACATCCGATCGGTGATTGGAATAACTTCCATTTGTTTCCATTACCTGATTTCTTTATGACGTAACTTGGGTAATAAAACTTCATGTTTGTGCCTTGTTTTGGCAGTATGAATAAAATATTTGTTGGTGTTTTGTGAAGGTACGCTTAAGGCAAAAATGTTCCTTGCAAAATGTTTGCATGTACTTTCTCACTTAACAGTCTAGCTTGTGGTTATACTAGCGTACGCTTTCTAGTAGTTACCATAGTTCTTGGAGAAGATTTCTCTTATTCGCAAGTTACTCGATACAAATCTACACTATACTGACTGGTTTTACTTACGAAGACATATTTTTATCTTTATTTATGTCTTTTAGGTAAAGACGGTGGCATTTTGTTATTTGGTGTTATTTTATTTAAAAATATGAACTTGTACCGGACAAGCAACAATATGCGCTGCATAAATAAATTATGATTCACAAGATACTCGGTCATTAATAACCTTTATTATCGAGGCCTTGAATTTATAGGTATCAATAAGGTACAACAGGTATTCCAGCAAAAACAGAACAAGTTAAAAACTGTAAAACACAATTCAAAGGCAGATAATATTATAGAATAAAATTGCAAAATCATGCAACAACCAAATAACCAGTCTTTCCAAAGAGTATCGGGTTGCCCGGGTAACTGGGTTGAGGAGGTTAGATAGACAGTCGATCTATCCAAAACACTGGATCTCAGCTTGTAAACGGTTAGACTGAAAGCTGATCCGAACAAAGTTGGGAAAAGACTAGGCAGTTAATGAAATATACGAGGAAACAAACCAGTAAGATCGTGAAAATGCGAAGTTAAATGGAACTGATAAAATTAGAGGTAACGCAATTACCATACAAAGAAGTTGAGTAACGTAATGAGAGCGCTCCCATATTTCTAAAAATAATGATCTACAAAAAACCATCGCGTATATACTCCTATATTGCCTTGAAATAGCAGCTAAGTGATTTTTTATCGTGAAAACGTGGTAATTACTAAACTGGACATTAGTCATACTACTACGCAGTTTTGTCGAACACGTAGAAACACATTAATGGTGGATGGAAACAGAATGATACTGAGTAATATTGTGAGGTGGTCATCATATCCCTACCGATTATAAGGTACACACGAGAGTAAGTCTGTCTGTATGACTATTGCACTTTTACGAGTTAACTACTGAATTGATTAAATGAATACTCAGATCGTCTTGGCCCTAGATCCTGCAAAAAGATTTGGGCCACATACAATGGTTTTTAATACACGTAAAAAATAAATTTTTTAAACAAAACAGACGTCATTTTGTTTAAAGTATTGTAGTACGGCGTCATTAGTGAGGTCGAAGTTCAAGTCTGCGTGTTGGTGAGATTAGACTCTGAACTCATGACTAAGTAGGCATCAGTATTTTTATTTGTGTCACCTTAAGATCTTTATTAAAGAAGCGATTCAAGTTAGGACTTCTTCGAGGTCACACTCTTGATAGAGTAGCGATCTTCTCACACGCCCAACTTAAGTCTCACAGCCATTAAAATGTGAAAAATTCATGAAAACAAAAATTGTTTTTAAGCTAAGCATTTTCATTCGATATTTATGGGTCGCAAAACATGTGATTCAAGTTTCCTCACTACGTCGAAAAAACAGTTTTAGGTATTTCCATGGGGAATAACCTAGTAGCAACTTGGAGTCTGGATTATTGCCAGCATTATAGCAATTGGCTTGTAAGAGATGCAATACACTTACTACCATGCGACTTAAATATAAATTGCTTGATTACTGATTATGAATCTATCTGATCATCTGAAAAAGTACACGAAATGATTTAGGCCAGGAGTGTGTTTAACTATGAACCAACCAAATAAAATAACTTAATGATGATGATGAATAACTGCATATTAAAATAAAAGAACCATCCGTTGTTTTTGGATAAGATATTGAATTTTGACATTAGCTTCGTGTAAATTATCCGCCAGTTGCAGAAATATCTATTAAAGTTAAAGCTTCTGTAAATCTATTGCTAACTCTTTCTCTGTGAACAAGATAAAAAGTGTTAGCAAAAGATTTAATGAAGTTTTAATTTTAATGGATCTTTCTGCAACTGTCTTTCAATATCTAATCGGAAAACAACGTGTAGATTGGTTATTATAATCCGCTGATCTCAAATAAATATGAAGAACATTAAGTAATCGCTTATATTAAAGCAACCTTTGATAAGGATAAACACGATGCAACTGGCGAAGTTATCGATTGAAGTGCACGCTGAATACAAACACAAACTAATTGTTATGCAAATTGTTTCAAAGGTGATAAAAACGGGTGTTTATGTTTACTTATGTTTTATAATGGTACTTTATGAGGAAAAGTTACACCTTAGTACATCACCGGACAGACACTCAGATATTAAAGGTCTGAAATCAATAAACAAAAAAGTCATAATCTAATGTTTTTATTCCAAACTAGCTTTTGCCCGCGGCTTCGCTCCTGTCAACTGACTTCTCTACTTTACCCTATTTTTTTTTTCATATGAACCTTCTCCTGACAATAACAAACACAACAAAAAAAGAATTTGCCAAATTGGTCCAGGCGTTGTTCAGTTATGCGCTTACCAACACATTTTGCGATTCATTTTTATATTATAGATGGGCCTTTAGGCTCCTATGAAACATCACAGTCACTATTGCATAGAGAAGAGCCGACAAGAAACTCCATGGGCATCTTTTTAAGAAAGTAGGTAATTTAAGGTACCTGTACTGGGCTATGTAGACTTCATTATATGGATAGTTTAGGAATTCTCACCTTGACGAGCCACAGGCCCACTTATTCAATGAACTGCATAAAATAATTTAGACGCTTAAGTAGCTTACAACTTAGTTACCCTACGTTTTGGTAGTTGCATCATTGTTTTAAGGCGGTTAATCTAATTATTGTATTGTAATTGGATTATTTTTTGTAATTAACTTAACACCTCCTATGACCAATGTCTAAGGTGTCCAGAAGCCGACCACAAGCCGCATTGATAACCACTACACCTAATACAAACTTATATAGTTATAGAATAGAGAATACTAATAGTTTTATGGTCATTAGTGTTATTTTAGTTTGAAATTAGTTCAAAATATATATTTTTCTTAAATAAGTTTTTAATAAATAAGCAGTAGGTATAGACCCAGGCTTACAAGTTTCCTTTGGCTTGTACAACAAGCGCGTGAAACCGAATTTATTGGTTAACCGAACTGTGGACCAAGTTAGTCTTATGTACTTGCAAATTATACTGGAACAACTTGCATCTAGCTTAGAGGCCAAGTTTTAAAGTTGGACCAATGTTTGGTGACTTAGCACCAATGGCTAAAATGCGGCTGCCAATGTTTGAACCAATATTTGGGAATAGTATAGATAAGAGTTTATAGTAGTGTATAGAAGTTTTTTTTTTATAGACAGAGGCTACACCCAATATCTTTGCCGCTGTTAAGTTAGTCATTTCGTAACTCGTGAAGTTACTTGTAGCTAGCTTCACAGCGTAAACATTACTTGACAAGGCCCGTAAGTGTTAAGTATGTTTATATTTGTTTAATAGGTTGTTTTGTATCGAAATCCGATTTCATTTTAAAATATAATAACTACAAAGCAAGTACCTATCCAAGAGATTAAAGATTACAAAAAAGTACCTGCTACCTTAAAAAAATACAAAATTACTATTACAAAGTTAATTACGTCAGCGTTTTAACCAGAGAGTTTTTGTAGCAATACACCAAAACGTTTACCCGACCGTGCAGACAGTGATGTCATTGCCCTAAGTACTCGCTCAAGGCTGTGCACGGAATTAACAAACCATGGCGTATGCCATGAGTGTTATGGTGTTATTAAAAACGTAAGACACCTGTGATTTTAAATGGTTAAAGTGTGTTTTGATAACTGAATGTTGGATTGATTTTGAAGAAACACATTTTCATAAAAATACAATACCATCCCTATTAATATTATAAATGCGAAAGTAACTCTGTCTGTCTGTCTGTCTGTTACGCTTTCACGTATAAACCACTGAACTGATTTTAATAAAATTTGGTACAGAGATAGACTTGACCTTGAGAAAGAACTTAGGATAGTGTTTATCCCGGACTTTTGAAGAGTTCTCTTGGAAACGCGATATAACCGAACGCCACGAGGGCGAAGACGCGGGCGGAAGCTAGTTTGACATAAATATGAACAGAAGTTTGTTTGTTACAAAGCAGCTGAACTAATGTATGAAATAATGCGTACACATGGAATTAAATCGATGATAGGACCAGACCTTTTAGACAGTGCTTAGGCAGTTTTAAAAAACATGAAATCAAACCCATACCTTTGTTAAAATCTGGTGCTGAGATTTCAGCCCATGTAAAGTCGATGGCAAAAATAGTTATAGTAATTGGTTTAGTCCTTAGTTTATTCAAACGTTTATTTGTATTGAATTTGTATACCGGTCAACAAAAGGCGTTACAAAACGTGTGCGTTTAAGTTAATAGGTTTTCGTTTTTAAATCGATAGCGGTATTTTGGTTGGCTGACATTTTCAATGGATTTCTCGCTCGTGTGGGTACGTACAATGACTATTTAGTAGATTATTAAATAAATATATGACTGTTTCTTTGGAGTATTTTTGATATTTATATTTATGACAGATTATCGTGTTTTTTTAAATTCTGATTCCATAAAATTTTAATGTAACACATGTGTCAGATTAGGTAAAATTAAGTAGGTAGCTTACTTGTCTAACGGCCAGTTTCTTCATCAAAAGTAAAAGTTAAAGTAATGTCTAAAGTAAAAGTAACGGTCAATTTCGTTTTTTCAAGGCTAAAGTGACAGCAAAACTAATAGTAAAATTGAATTTGACCGTTACTTTTACTTTAGACATTACTTTGGCTTTAACTTTTGATGAAGAAACTGGCTGTTAGTATAAGAATCGATGTATTGTAAAAACTTAGCGCTAAAGTTTATTTCGTTCTGCCCATTACATGCCACAATTTAGTTACATAACACTATCAAATAATTCACAATTATATCACTATTTACATTTCTTTGATAACAGTTTACAATCAATACAAAGATAAACACCACTCAGTAGGTATTGTGAATGAACCTCGTTACAAAGTTACAATAGATAATACTCGAATTCAAACATGGAACAATACGTGACGTCATGTCAATCATGGCGGCTACATTTGAATTGATACTGGCCATTAATGTGGTGGAAGGTTGATTGAGATAAGTTCATTTGTTTAAAAATGAAATGGAATTAGTTGTAATATGAATGCAAACTGGCTGGATTTGACAATAATTAAAATATTAAATGTTCTGATTGTAAACTTAATGAAAAAGTTATCGACAAAATTAAGTGAAGCGTTTACGTTTTTTTCTATTTGTTTGACGAATTAAATATTAATGGCCTTACTACAAAAACTTAAAAGCCTGTTTTACACTTGTCTAATAAAATTGTGGCTGCAAAATGAACCATATGTCAACATCATAATTTGTCATTTTTTTAGACAAGGCTTAAACTGACGTTTAAAAGTTTTTGTGGTAAGACGGAAAGCATTTAAAAGGTTGTTCTGAATTTATCAAAAATATGTTAGGTTCGGCTTTTCAGGTCAGGCAAGTCCCAATGCAACTTTCCTAAGTTTGTATGTACTTTCTAAGTATATCTTAGACACCAATGACTGTGTTTCGGATGGCACGTTAAACTGTAGGTGCCGGCTGTCATTGAACTTCCTTGGCAGTCGTTACGGGTTACATACCTAGTTGGGTAAAAGGCTCGGAGGATGGATGGATGGATGTTGGGGTCGGCTTCCAGTGTAACCAGATGCACCTGAGTACCAGTATTTTACAAGGATTGCCTATCTGACCTTCTCAACCCAGTTCCATAAAACTGATTGTCAGTGATCTGTGATTTTGTAGTTTTTTTAAATAACTCTTAGTAAAAAACTATAATAATTTGTATTTAATTGGTCACAGTCTAGTCTATTATTGTTCTTTAAATTTATAATAAAATACCAAATTAAATGTTAATGAAAACGGTGACGTGTTTGATTACATCAACAAAAGTGATAATTGTATATAAATAGACATTTCGCGGGAAAACTGGTTTTAGTAAAGCATTTATTTATGTTTAGCAATTTTTATGTTGTTTTTGTGACAGTCGCTATGCCTTCTTGCTTTATACATAATGTATTTATTAATCTTTTCATAAAAAAAACTTAGCATTATAAAGTAGAAAAGGTAATTTGTTTTAAAGAGCTAATCTCAGTAACTACTGGACCGATTAGAAAAATTATTACAGTATTAAGTAGCATGTTTTTCTAGAAAGATCAGGCTTCTTTTTATCCAGGCTTGCAGAGTAGCTCCTAAGGGGTGCGGATGAAACCTCTGACGTTTTAACCAGTTTCTCATAAAAGTAGATTCTCACTTCAAACAGTACATATGCGGTGATTTTCCTTAATTATATTTTCTAAGGAAAACCTCACTGTAAATGATCATTGCCTTTTGTAGTTATTGACTTATGTACTTACCCGTACAATACAGTCACGATCGTGAAAAAAAGAGATGACGAAATGTTACGTAGGAAGGAACGTAACTTAAGTTATTTGCGTTACTTGAAGGTTATGAGTGATAAGTCTTCAGTCAATAAAGAAATGAATAAGTTAATTAAAGAATTAATTTATTTCGTCCTAAGTTATTTTTAGTCTGTGCCTTGTTGAAGGCAACTGATCACTCCATTCTGAGAAAGTTAAAATGTATACATTAGGTACTCATTAAAATGCTGCGAAAGTAAGTAACTTTGCCTATCTGTCAGTCTATTGTACGCTAAAACTACTATACCGATTAAGATAAAAGTGTGGTACAAAGATAGTCTAAAGCCTGACAAAAAAAATAGGCTAGTTTTTGCCTGATATGTGAAGTAGTTTCTTAAGGACGCTGGTGTAACTGCAAGCAGCATAAGGTTAAAAATATTGATCTGTTTTCTATTCTATACTAAACATAACATCAATATTTGTCTACCGTTCCTCAATAACATCATTAATTTTACCCAACATACATACCTAACCTATACACTTTTACTATCACTTAACTTAAAAAATGATGGTTCAATTACTACCCGTCTGAGGTCAATGTCAGAACTAACGTTCGACTGTTTGCGTAGACATCATAAACTATAACAAATTGTCTAAACAGTCACGCGAACGAATGCAATTTATTATCCTTTTATTTGGGGGGAGTTCGGTTTCATAATTTAGTGGTTATATGGTATTTTTTTTATCAGAAGGATTACTATAAGTTATTGTTTGAGTGAGTGAATGGAAAAGATAGAATGCCTAGGTTAATATTTAAAACAAATATCTGGGTCAACAAATTGGATGAGGTGTCTTGACAAACTCTAACACTAAGGTTTTCAAGGTGATGCACACGATAGGAAGAAGCTTATTATAACATGGTGACTAATAAATTGCTCGAGATTGACAACAAATCAATGAGTGAATGAGTATTTTACGACTTTCTACTTTATGATAATAGGTTTTTCTTTTCGACTTTTGCCGCCGTCCATGCATCGGACGATAAACGGGCCGTCACGAAACGTCATTTTGAAAGAGCCCCAATATCCTGCTTAAAAGCTTATCGCCTATAATTACATATTTTTTCAATGTTTTTTCACCTAAACCTTTTGTATATTATACTGTGTTATCAGTATGTTGTTTCATATTTAAAAAGTTTGCACACCGTTGTTTGGGTTTCACGTAAACATGATAATGGGTGGTTGAGGGAGACTACTTTTACTGCTAACACGTGGGCGCTAACAAATTAGTGGTACACTGTGATAGGTGTCAAAACAATAACCTTTTTTATAACAAAACTTTATAAATTGAAGGTTCACATAACATTTTTCTATAGTCTCTTTAGGGCAGTTAATTTTTATGGTGAGTTTAATTTAATAACAAATTTTTCTTAGTCGCAAGACTGAATCCAGATCGAGACATTGGATGGCATGAATGTATTTTGTAATGGCACAAAACGTTATCTTCGTCAATAAATTAAAACTCCTTTCTAAATACATTTTAAATGGCAAACAGCTGCAGTTCTGAATCAAAATGCGACATTCTGAAGGTCTCGAGTCTTCTAAGGTCACTCGGGAATCGGGATATTTAGCTCTGAATTGCATCTCGCGACCTCCACCCAATTCGACCCTCGAGTTGGCCTAGAGTTAGATTGTTGTACACGTTCCTGTTATAACATCTACCAATAAATATATGTATAAGTTTGTACAAGCTTGGCAATGAGGAAGAAATCATGAATGAAGAGGATGAATACTGAAAGGCTGCTAAACTGAAAGGCTGTTTTTGCAAACGCTAAGCGTGTGGTGCGAATGTCAACAGAATTACAAAAGGACACATCCCATGCGACATCTCAAGATAATGTGTTGATGGAAAGCATAAAATAAATAACCTAAATTACGACAAGATTCAGGCTAGGATGATATTAAAATTACCTTATTGGTAAGATCGCTCATACGTCTGTTTCTTTCTTGTATTGTATTAGATTTAGATCTTCATATTATGTAGATTCAACCCAATACAAACCCTTTAGCTACTAGAATACCAGCTTCATAAACCACAGACCTAGTACCCAACAACAGCTGACCAATCACATCTGCATAGCGGCATCTAATTACGTATATTTCATGCGGCACCATCCAGCCGTATTAATCAGATATAGCTACGTTCGTGGTTCACCGTCAATACACTTCACCGGCTTCCGACACGGCCAGGGGAAGCCCTGCCGGATTTGTGCCTATCCTATTTCCAGTTTATAACGTTATTTGTTGTCTATTATTAAGTAGCTTAAGATTAACTGGTGCAAATGTTTTGTGAAGGTTGATCGGACAAGGTTGGTTGTAAGAAGTACCTGGGCCGGTCAAGTATGAATTAGAAATGATGATTGAAGAGATCAGAAAACATGTATTCCCCATCTAAATTACAGAGATCGTCAATCGCATTTGAGGAAATTCTTAGAGACTTCTTACGATATTAAAACTAGCAGTGCTCCGATACAAATAACTCATTAAAGGTGTTAAAAAACTGACCGTGCCTACAATAATGAGATTCACAAAACAAAATAAGCAGAAAACAATAAAAACTCAAACCTTCCAACCAATCCAGAACGAGGCATTCATATGAGAAATATCAGAAACACACGGAGCGATATCGTGTTGTGCACATGTGGCCAACGAAACGAATCGCTACGTAACGGTATTACAAAGCGAGTGCAATTCACGGGCCAACGGCTTGCCACAAAGAATGGCTGCACTAATTCATTGGCCACCAGTGTACTGTGAGAATATATTTCAATGAGGATTGCAAAAGCAGATAGAGTTGTTGAAGAATTTATGAATGGTCATTATGAAGGACAATCCGAATGGTGAGGTGATTTAGATAATGTCAACACTATTATAACGGTTATAGAAATAATACTACACTTAAGGCTGATTGTGGAAACTGTGTACGCGGCATTGTGTTATGGGCATTGTTGTCTTGAAAATACTTAAAGAAGTGATCGACATAATGTGCCAAAAGATGGCTATCAGCTACCAATTTTACTAGCAGAAACCGCTCATATTGTTTAGGATTATAACAATATGTATACGGCGTTTCATCTCTGCTAGCCCTATTTTCTTAAATATTGCTCAAAGAAGGCCCATTGTATTATCAAGTAGAGCTCTTCTTATCGTCGACAGTATATATCATACTACGATGATGTGTCTAGAAATAAAAATAGTAAACAATCAAGAATCGAGACACTAAACGATCAGGGTAATTAGCAATGATGACGTCGTTAACATTAAGATGCATGACACATCATTGCTAACTGCCCTAATGTACTTAGATAGGAAATTGAATAAAAAATATGAGCAAAATAAGTGACGATCTTACAAAGGCTTTTGATAAACATCAGCAAAGTTTTGACGCAATCGTGTATTCTAATTGCTTTTTAAAAGGTGGTGTACCGCAAGGTCATATCTTAGGTCCTTTGTGAAATTCCTTCTAGATTTGGTAACATTTAAAAATGACGTAAACAAAGATTTGTTAAAAGGTCTATGCTAACTAGTAGGGGTCACCTTGCTTCAGAAAAATGTTGCAAAATAAATATAAATAGAACTATCTATAACTGTCAAATTATCTTTTATCTGCAAAACACCTCAAGAACTGGAGTTTGCATAATATTGTATAATTTTAAAGTATATCTTTAAAAAAAACTCTATCATCTTCTATGAATTATGCAAAAAACTCAAAATTTAAAATATAATGAACTTTTTAGATACATTTTGTTTGTATAATGATGAGACATTGCATTGGGTTTTGTTATGCTCTATTTTCTTTATTATTAGAGATATTTTATTGTATGACGATCATGGGAGCTTTGGTCACCATCCTTAGTTGAATCCGATTAGGGACTTCACATTTTAGTTTCACAGTGTGACATATCAGATATCATAACGACCTACCGGGGCTAAGGTATTATTTGTTACCGTGGCAATAATACACAAAGAGCTGCAGAAGGAACAAAAGTTGGTTTCAGTCAGTGCAAGTCACACATTCCATCCCTTTGTTCTTCCCCTGTCTATAAATACCAAGATGACAACTACATGCTTAATTTCGAACCATATAGTTCGAATATTCAGGCAACATTTGATTAGATGCGCCAATTTCACCTCTACATCATCACAGGTTCATTAATACACCGTTCCACTACAAAATCAGTTCCTACCACTGCTCTTATCATTAATGCACTGACTGCCCATACGAGACCATCTAATTATGCACCACGTACATTGACCCAGATGCTAGTACGAATATTGCCATCCGCGCCCATAAAGGGTAATGTACATTAATATTCAAGAGATGATCGGATAGTTGGCCGGTGATGCCACACACGTATCTAATTGGCGTCAGCAGTGAAGGTACGTACGTAATGGTGTAAGCATTACTATTTTTATGTAGGTTTGGTTCAGAACATATACCTGTTGAAAAGAGTAGCTTTCGCCAGGGGTTTTATCTGAGTCCCGTGGAGGCTACTCTGTGAATCAGAATTAAAAGCCTAACCTGTAGCCTTGCTCGATAAACACTGAAATAATTTTTCAAATCGGTTCAGTAGTTCTTGAGATCAAGTGCATTCAACAAACACACTCTGCTCAGTTTTATACATAATATCAGTATTTTTATGAAAGTAACTGGTATTTACAGAATTAATAAATAGTTCCGCACTAAATTCTTTCAAATTAAAATTATTACGTACTATGTGTTTAATTCCAGTTTAATATTATACAATTATCACGTGTTATCGTGTGTTATTGTATTTTTTAACCTAATTTCGGTTATTGGAACATTTCTATCGTATGTTTGATAGTAAATACAGGTCATTTGAAAAAGTAATGGATAAACACCGACTAATACACAACATACATGCTTACTGTTATCTTAGAGATAACTTCGCCTATTAGCTTAGATAAAGTGTTAAGTATACGTTGGCTAAGTAACTTGGGTACTTGTGAGACTAATATTCTTGTATTTACACATTTGTAACAACTTTTTAAACGTCTTCAATAAAAGACGAACATTTCTGGGAGTTTACACATGCATATGAAATAAAGTCCCGCAGTTTCACGTGCGTCATTGGATATTACTTCCCGTACCTGGATAATACCTTTACATGGTCCATGTCACAAAAGGTTAGTGTAACTCCCCATAGTGAAAGATTTTTTCGTTTCGTGGCTTTTAGGTTTAAGTTGTAAAGACTGATTCCTTCGTGATTTCTATAATAATGAAATATTTTAATACTCCGACTACCTATATTTATATATTTTAATATTCTGACGTAATTATATTGCAATCGATTTAGGAAGAACACGCGGTGATCTCATAAAGTTTTATCACACTGCCTGGGTTAAATAAATAGTTTTTAAATTCGTTTAAATAAAAAAGCTTGTACCTAATATGTAAAAGAGTTATGTAAGCATGTATTATTATTTAAACCTACATTTCCAATTGAATTTGAATTTCAAATAGGTATATGGAATGCAGCTTGAGTTTTTTTTTAATAACACAACTCAATATTAATAAAAGAGTTTCACAAATTAATAAAATTTAAGTAATTTTTTACATATTTTTATAAAGACGACTTTGCAAAGCTCTCATTTTCTATTATTTTTAAGTACAAACTTAGTTTTTTTTCGTACAACTTGTATTTCAACTGGCAGGCATCAATGGAGCATTGAATGAGTCACCGCACCATACAGCTACTATTTTAATGGCTGCTCGACCTCCATGGAATAACAAAACCGTTTCTTTTGGATAATGTGTTAATATTCACAATGTTGTGTAATATACTGTTGTTTCTTCAATTTATGTAGAATTTATGAGCAGAAAACTTTGAATAAAGTTACTGTTTATTCGCTTTTAAGAAAACGAATGAAGATTTAGAAATTGAATTGATTTGTAAATGGGATAGTAGCTAAACTATATGTATTTTATCTTTAATAGAAAATATTAAAATATTAAAAATATATAAAATATTAAAAATATATAAAATATTAAAAATATATAAAATATTAAAAATATTAAAGATAAAATAAACAGGGATCACACACATAAAAAACTCGACATCTTTAAGCAAACAAAATGCGCAGAAAACGGTTTTATAGTGGCAACAGTCCCGGTAATACTTAAAATTTAATTTCGAACAAAGAAACCATCCAGTTTCCAACCAAACTAATAAAATAAAGACTTAAAGGGCTAGGCCTCTATTTATAGTATCCCAAGAATATACTGCGGTTGCAAGCCAAAGCCTCGAACACGTCGGTAACAGGTTGGACAGTAGGTCGATAAACCCAACTCGAGCTCAGGTCAGGCGGACTGCCATCCACACCGCTTTTTAATCATTTAGGCCGACTGGCCGCTTATCTGATTTATATTTATTTTCCATATTGTTAATAAAGGGCTGTATAATAGAAATTTGTATTTAAATTGTTAGGTTCGTCATTTTTCTCAATAGCCTCTGCTGACCAATCATTTTCTAAGATTGACCTATAAGGTTCGATATTTGTATTTAAATTGTTAGCTTCGTCATTTTTCTCAATATCCTCAGCTTATAACTTATCATGTTCTAAGATTGTTATTGTATTATTACTGCCATGTGTATCGATAAGAGTGGAAACCACGTTCAATCCAGTGTCGCAATAAACTTAATTAAAAGTTAACATTTCTTTGAAATAAAACGTTGTTTGTATGCAAATATTGTTTCGTTTTATCCACACTATACGAGCTTATGAGACCTGTGTTTTATGGAGCTATCATAAAAAATATCGAGATTCTATAGTACCTATCTGCTTCATAGAACACGTGATGCGAATACCAGTGACGGATTTACTGATCAATTGAGGGAAGTCACGAATCCAAGACGGTTTAAAGTAACAACCGTATTAACTCTAATGCTCCTATTGATAAACCAACTGAAACTATCCTTGGGCAAACAAGGTCGCAAGTTATTGATACGGACGATAAGCAAGTATAAAATACAGTTATAAAAACTGTTACGCTATTGGCACTTGATGTTAATGCTAAAACTAATTGATGTAATACGTTTGACTGTATTTATTTGCTTAATACAACTCGTATCTATGCAACAAACTTGCATGTAGCGTTGAATGATTTGATCGCTACTAATGTATAAGATCTGTGAAGCATTCAAGAAAATCTCACCATCAAAATTGAAATCCAGGGTGGAGAAGTAAATATCCTTTAGGAAGAATCACTAGCACTGTCTCACTCACAGAGTAACTTCAAAAGTTTATTGACACACAAATATTTAAAACTGTGCGCGAGATTTTTTTTTCAACAAGTGACGCGACCGTTCTCTATGAACATCCAACAGTGACTGAACGCGGTTAAGATGCATCGCACTATAGCCTTCAAACTTTTACTTATTGGATTATGCACTTTATAAATGTTGTTTTAGAGTATTTTTTGTAGGATCGAAGTTTGTTAAGTTGTGTAGGCTGTCCTAATGCAGTTTTGACATCAGTTTGAACCCACGCCTTGTTCGCATTTGAAACTTTAGTACCTACATAAAATCTACTGAGAGTGTACATACTTATTTGAAACCTTATTTTACTACACAGTAGGTGTTTTTTAATTCTTTTGTGTCTCCAACTTCTTCCTCAATATAATTTCAATTTAAATGTTTAGTTTTTGTATCATTATTTATTTCAATAATTATTACTTCTACAACTGGTTTCTCAAGGTCTTAATAAATCTAAGCCGTAAATTAATCTTATAAAAATTATGATTATCATAAACTAGAGAAGATAGATATATTACTGGAAGTTTCATCATGTAGATACCAATATTTGGGCTTAACGAAGTAAATAGGGTGTAAATATGCCAGAAGTTCTTGTTAAGATAGTAAAGAAGATTGAACTGATCATAATTTGTAATGATAATGACTTTACTACTGTTCATCAATAAATAGGTAAGGAATTTTTCAAGGTCAATCGTAATGGGTGGTGTCATTAGAAACAATTACAAGTAGAAGGTGCATAAAATGACATTGATCCAGTTGATGATAGCAATTTTATAGACAGTAACTACTAATTAATTAGAACACGTTCCATCAATTCAATTATAGTAAAAACCTAGCTTGTGCATCTACATAGTTTCGCCCTCGTTTTAGGAAACTGCTTTCCATATATGGATAAAATGCCTACATGTTATTTTGAGCATGAGGCTTTCGAAAGAATAAAATAGCACTATTATTATGACCAGTCACTAAGGTGCGTCAAATTCTTAGACCTATTCGTCACATGTCCAAAAAAAGTAAGTATCATTATAATAAAAAATATTCTATTCTTACAACTCTATCAAAGCAAAAAGACATTGAAACTAATAATGATATCCTAAAATAGATTAATAGCACATTGTCAAAGCAAGCCGATGTCGTGCCTGCTTCAAACGCAACGCAATTTGTTACAAAAAATAATACAAAGAAAATTATCATTGAACTTGAGGAACTTTGTTCGTGACGAATTACTTACAAGTTAGACTTTGGTAAATGGGTTTATTATGGGAAGAAATAGAAGGCAGTTTAAAGTTTATGGCATACAATCAAAATCTAGGGCAATCTCAAAAGGCTTTATGATAATTTTGAGTTAGGTTCAAAAAAGAAAGAAAGGGCAAGGACAGAATAGATGCGATTATTATCTTACTTAGATAAAATAAAGGTGTTACAGTATGATTAATTGAAAAATATGACTGGAATTTTGAAATAATTGTGGTCTGATAAAATCTTCATTTCACGATTATAACTGTGGTATCTATATTGGCATAAGCATAAAAAATAATAGACCCATTGAAAAAGCAAAAAGTCCCTTATCCGGAGAAGATAAGCAACATTTTTGTATTATGACATCAAATAGCAAATCTTTCCATTCCTATTGTTTTTTGCTGAAATGGTGGACCATCGCGTAAAATAATTTTCGACCGCGAAGTACTGCATAAATGAAATCAGCATGGCAAATAACATTTAGGGTCATTTTTAAATTGTTTCAGGTTTCGAGCTTTTCTGATAAGCTATCTTATATATAATACTCATAGCTTTCCTTAGGAAGATCGTGGATACATGGCATTTAAAAAAAAAACGCATACGACCATGCAGCTTGTCGGCTTGCCTCATGGTGGCTACACTGGCACAAAACGTCCAAATTTGAGGGAACCTCACGAAAAACAAAATAAATAGGGGAACCTTATAACTATGTATATTCTTTTAAACTCTACAGTATGTATTGTATGTATAATGTATCCAAGATCGTCTAATAATTATTACAGCATATGGTTACAGTAGGTATCATTATTAGGTGATCGTTAATAGCTTGATAGATTCATCTAATTAGTATCATTAAGATTTAATAAGCACAACTCATCATGTAATAATGGAAAGCAGGTGGGTATATGATACCTAAAAAAATATGCGTGATGAAAACAAAAAATGCATTTATAGCTTTGAAAGTATGTTTTGTCCTCAATTGCTTGATTTTAGAAAGTTTATCTTCTAAAATATATAAGTATTTAATTTACTTTTTAACATATTTTTCCTTCTAGGTAACCTAGAATATCAGAAAACGTTGACCCCTCTATTTATTTACCCAGGTGGCAATTGCACAAATACTGTTTCATAATAAATATAGCTCACCAATTAAGGTAATTTAGATATTAATATACATTATTAAATCTTTTTGATGTATGCCTCACAATTGTAATTTGTAATTAGAGTGTGCCTATAAAAAAATAAAAGTTATCCTTTTAGGATGAAAAATTAACTCTTCGCTGTGTGAAATTATAAAAAAAAAATAGGAACCCTACTTAAATCTATACTTCTATACTAATATTATAAAGAGAAAAACTTTGTTTGTTTGTTTGGTTGTAATGAATAGGCTCAAAAACTACTGGACAGTTTTTAAAAATTCTTTCACCATTCGAAAGCTACATTATCCACGAGTAACATAGGCTATATTTTATCCCGGTACGGGCAGTAGTTACCACGGGACGCGGGTGAAACCGCGGGAAAACGGCTAGTAATATGATATATGCATTAATATGATAGATTTATTG
This sequence comes from Helicoverpa armigera, assembly GCF_030705265.1. Lineage (NCBI taxonomy): Eukaryota > Metazoa > Arthropoda > Insecta > Lepidoptera > Noctuidae > Helicoverpa > Helicoverpa armigera. Next base: position 1,451,198 of record NC_087131.1, on the reverse strand, counting down.
ACGAAATTTTCATGTTTCTGAAACGTATTGTAACGCCTGACAAACGTATATAGCAATATTCTATCAAAACTGTTGCCTCTAATATTACAAAAAAAAAACTAAAAAAATCTAGATAAATCCACTTTTAACTGAAAAATAATGTATTATGGTTCTACCACTAAAATACCTCTACTTTGAAAGAACAATTTGACACCATAAAAATGACTATGTTTTCCATAATAACGATGTAAAGGAAAATTTTATAGCAGCTATTATTTCCCATGGTATTATGGTGTACATATTTAATGAGCGAGTTGTGGTGTTTCATTAATGGGGGTAGGTGGTATGGGTCAGTGTGAAAGGCCTTATCTATAGCTTTGTTTCAGGATAACGTAACATTTTTAAATTAGAACTGTCCATGGTCCTTTGTTTAAGCTTTTAGACTTTAAATTGGTCCAAGACGTCCCTTTTTTTTTCAAATTTATCAAAAATACGTGCACTAGGTACCTCGTGCTTCCTTTTAGACCGAGCAATAAACTAAATTATCATTTTTTACGATTCGTTTCCATGTATGTTTTTAATATTCAATATTCTTCTTCATATCGAGTAAGCTAATGAGCGAGATGTGACCTGCACCTAATAAGGACTAGTGGTTACTTGTAATTGCAATCTTAACACACCCTAATTACTCCCTATTTCTAGATACAACCCTAATCCTCCCACAAAACACACAACAACTCAAATCAAAGCTCAAACACAAGGTCACATCACAGCACCAATATCTATTAACACCGTAAATAGGCCACCAATACATCTGTACTGACATTCAATGAATGAAGTAGTAGGCTAAAAATAGGCACTGTCCATGTGCATGGATTAAACCTGAATGGGACGAGCCCCTTGCCCCTCCCCCCGGGAAATATAGGCCAGTGTGTCACCAGTGACGTTGTGAGATGACGTCACAACGCATCCCAGGTGAAATGGGGAAATAGGTCAGTTTGTATAAGCTTGTTGCTTATGTATGGGTTTGTATCTGTGTGCGTCAGATGGTCAAGTAAGTGATTATGAATATGTATTTATAGGAGGAACATTTATTTTATTTTTATTTATTTATTCAGCCCAAAATATACAATTCTCTTGCAGGCTAGACCCACGCTTTTAAATGGATTACAAAGCCTTTCGCTATTTAAATTGTGTAGAAAAAGATGCAATGACTTATTTTTGTACAAAATGATTTCTTTCATCGAGATGTTATGTCTTATACCTTCATTTTGCTATGCATCTAATTAAAAATAAGCTGCCAAATTAATAATATTGTGTTTTATATTGTCATGTTTCAGTTTCTACAATATTTTTTGACTGCCGAGGAATACCTCGCAGAACTAATTTTCAGGACCGGATAAAAGTAGCCTCGTCCTTTCTCAGGCTCTATATCTTTCAGAATTTTATTTAAGCATTTTTGGCCGTACAGACAGATAGAAAGACTTACTTTCACATTAATATTATAAGTAAGGAATGGAGGCCCTTTAGGAAACAAACGTGTGGGTTACTAGACTCTCTTTTGTAAGAATATGTAAAATACATATGTGTGTGTAGAAATTTTCCCAAAAACTTTTCAAATGAAGCCTCGCTACAAAAAATAGAAAAAAGTATGCTTTTTCATACCCCTTAGACGTATGCACCTCGTCATACCCAATCGCGGGCAAAATAGCCGTGAAGAAAAGAGTTTCTGTTCACTTTGCAATTTAATACGGCAAGACGAGAGCTGGGCACTCGTTATGCACGATTAAAACGTTCCTCAATCTTTCAAATAACTTCAATAGATTTTCAACCTTATCACATATACATAGTGAAAGGTTAATTAAACTTTGGTAAAATTTGTCAGATTCGGTTAGTTGACCGTCCGTACCATATTTGACTATCTGTGTTCGTTACATATTTGAAGTATTAAACTCATCATATTATATTAACCAGTGGTTTTCATGGAGCGAAGCTTTCATTCTGTCTTTTAAAGCAGGCTGAAAACTTTTGACCTTATTCGACAAAATCCGGGGTACTTGGCTTTCAAAAGATATGTGTAAGAAGAGTATGTTGAATAAAAGTAAAGAGAGGCTCTTCTCATCTATACTTAACGTATGAAAGAACCGAGCTCTAAAGTACGTGAAGACAAATAGGCCTTTATATCTTCAGGGATAACATCGGAGACTGTCATATCGATCGAACTTGCAACCATCTGAAAGATATTCCATGTATCCCAATTTATGCAGAGGTTTAACCTGTTTCTGGCGTCTCTTTTGGCTAGTTTCCAACCGATATCGGTGGAGTGTCATTTTATATCTGTCCCGAAATGGGAGGGTCGATAATGTTAAGCTTACATGTCTGGTTTAGACTTTGTGGATTGAGTTCATCTTTATTTGCATCCAATTTATAGAGAAAGATTTCGTGTGTAGCTTGATGTAATTTGATTTGTTTTTTTAAGGGTTCCGTACCCAAAGGGTAAAACGGGACCCTATTGTATTCGCTCCTTTGTCCGTCCATCTGTCCGTCCGTCCGTCTGTCACCAGGCTGTATCTCATGAACAGTTATAGTTAAGGAGTTGAAATTTTTACAGATGATGTATTTGTGTTGCCGCTATAACAAAAAATACTGAAAACTAGAATAAAATAAATATTTTGGGGGGGCTCCCATACAACAAACGTGATTTTAAATAATGGTACGGAACCCTTCGTGTGCGAGTCCGACTCGCACTTGGTCGGTTTTATTTGGTGTTATGGCGAGATTCTAACAATATTGTTCGCAAACCAAGTATGTGCATGCTTCTGGGCCCGAGTCTAAAGGTGTCTACACACCAAAGCCGCTGATGCCGGCGGCACAGCCCGGCGGCCCAACCCGCCGGCCGTATTTTGTACAATCATGCCGCCGGCTTTCATAGAGTATTTGACAATTACTAGAACACCACATGCCGCGGCTGTCGTGCCGCCGGGTCAGCGGCTTTGGTGTGTAGACCCCTTAAGGCTAGCACGTGTTTGCACACAAAGGGTGTTCGCGAATCTTCACATGTTTTGAGTTATTGTGCAATCTTTATCGGTTCAGCAAGAATGCGTGTGTGAACTGATGCTAAATCAATTAATTAATTAACAATGGAAAAGTATAAATGACCGTAATTACTTCCATACGAGAAACAATAGCACTTAAATAAGTAAAAAACTACTCAAGAACAAATAAACAGAACTAATGATAAGAATGAAACCTAACGAAGAGGTCTCACTCAGATCACAGTTTAAATATGGTCTCTTGTAAACAGTTGCGAAGCTACGTACTAACGTTCGTAACAATGTCACTCACACACGCATGTGCTCGATGCACGACACTCGGTACTGACAGCACCGGTATCACCGGTAAAAGCTCGTCAATGCACATGCGTGTGTGGGTGACATTTTACGAACGTTAGTAGGTACCTTCAAAACTTCAGAACTGTACATCTCTATTCTGTGTTCAAATCTACATTCGAATGTTACCTTTGTCTTCTTAACGAGAAGTCAACAAAAAAGTAAAAAAGTCAGTAAAAAGTAGGTCATATTTTAAAAAAAGAACAGAAAAGGCTGGCTGGAGGGAACGCTACTTAATGTTTGCTTCATGCATACGGGAAGACGTGATGAGGTCGGAGAAATGAGGTCTAGCTACAAAGGTAGCAAGCCGATGACGTAACTATGTTTTAGGGTACCGTGCCAAAAGGTAGGAGCTGTGTACTCGTGTAATGGAGAGATATGGGAGCTTACGTAAGATAGAAAAATACGGTGTTTTGTTCACATGAAAAACTTTTGCCCAATTGCAACAATAGTCTTGTCTTATTTTGGCAATATCTTATCCGTTACCTATTTCAATGAAAATGAATGCATTATCAAAATTGCATGAAGTATAAGGTACTATTTTATTTTTGAAAATGTTTTGCAGTTTGATTGTGTCAATCTTAATTTTAATTTCGATTAATGCCACTATAATGGATAAAAGTTTTATTTATCAACTAATTAATTTGTTTAATAATATCCCTACATAAGATAAAATATCGTGTGTAGAGATAGGTATAAGTATAGATACTATTTACTGTGCTAACAAAATGCAATCTTGGTATCATCATAAATGCATCATAAAAGTAATATTCCTCGTGTCTGCCTGATACCTACATGTAATTTACACGGTAAAACAGAGGCAAGAAATGGATAACCTACACGTTTTATTTCTGTTACCTGTACCTATGTTTAAATTTTGAAAGATATCTTTGGCCAAGTATAGATAATAAATAAAATATTTTGAGCAAGTTAATGACGCATGTTTCTCACTATTATATCAGTATTATTTTTATGTTGTATATTTCCTTAAGAATGCGAATCATGCCGAGAATAATAACTAGTCAAAATTATAAGTCAGTCAGTCAAACAAATTAATTAAAAAAACAACTTGAATACAAAGGCTAAGGACTAATGGGACTTTTGTAAAGCCCCAACAAGAATTCACGGTGCGGAATCTTGTTGTTTTAATGTAAATATGGCTACCAAAGTGGTAGAAAAATACTCGTAAGACGAAGAAAGATAGAAAAATTCCTGACGATAAATTAATAATGGACCACGCTGTCTGATCATTTGAAATACAAAAAAATATTAATATCATTATGAACGGACGTATTGGAAAATACGTATAATCACATCACTACATTTTGATGAAAAAGAAAACAATAATAACGATTATTCAATTAATAATTTAAATAAACGACCGCAATGTATTCGTACAAACTAGTACGCGAGTAAATTATTACTAGCGTACCTACTACTTTTGTATAAATAAAATATAAGCCCTAAAAAAATTAAGGCATTTTCTTCATTATAAATTAGACATAGTTTAATATTTATCTCCCTTCTCAATCTTAAGCGAATAAGGCAACCATTTAAATCCTAACAACAGTTTTTGAAACGCAAAACCTCCCCACTTTCCCAAACGAATAAAACAAAAAAACATCATAGAGTTGTAACGTTAATTCCATGAATGCACGGTTCTAACCCTCGCAAGACTGGCTGACATTGGCCTTTAGTACATTTCACAGAATCGATACATCTTTACAACATTACTCGTAAAGCAAAACAAGCAAAATACTCACATAATATGACAAAAACTTCGAAGGAAAAAACACTAGCACAAACAAACTGAGCCGTAGGTAAAAAATGGAAATGTTATTACAATAAAATGTTAGGAAAATTTCTAGTGAAACTATTAAAACGACGACTTGCGGCCGCCCATTTTGTTTTCTGTCAGATAACACGTTGCCAGAGCAAAAATGTTGGACTGAAAATTGTGTGGGCGTTCGAATACCTTGTAGGGAAATTGCTGTGAAAATGCAAACTTGATGTAACGCTCTGTTAGAGAGAAAATCCCACAATTATGTTAAATGTTTCAGTTTCAACTCAGTTTAGTTTAATTTGTTCTATAATAAAGAAATTCGACTATATTCTTAGATATAGTTTAATCCTATGGGTACTCATGTGAACAGTTTTCCACAAAAGCATACAACGTAATGTAGCTAGATTTTTCTTATGTAAAAAGAAATTAGGTAATTAGTTACCTGTTACCATTCCTTGTATACATTCCAAACTCAGTATTGCAAAAAATAATTCTACTCTTTATTCAAAAACCGAGCCTCAACATGGTTAACAATTTTATTTGTCAAGCAGCCTGTTCAACGCACCTGAGAAAACAGATTTTCATCTTCAACATACTCCCAGCGCCATCTAGCGTACATAATAGCATTCGTTTCAAGGAAAACGCTTTCCTTCTTGCACTCGCTAAAACGCGAAGTATGTAACTTCTAGGCATTGTAAAAGTACATAGCAATTGCGATAGATGTCGTTACAAATCATTGCGGTGTATGTTCTTGACTAGTTTTCAGAGTAATCGCTAGAGGTCTTTCGAACTTCATCCCATGAAAAGGGGGCGCCAAAATTAAAAGTTTTAGGTACTCAACGTACTGATATTTTTATTGCGACTGCAGAATTTTAAGAAGGCAGAAGCAGACGATGGACGTAGACCGTCCAAGACACACATGGCATTAGGATTTAATATACCTACCTATGATAGTGAAGAGACCATGATACAGACAAACACTTTTATTACTCAACCAACACGACTATAACTGTAAAGGTACAGGGCGAGCCTTTATAGTGAAATTAGGGAAGATATAAAGCTTGGCGACATCAAACCGCCTTCCGGTGCAAAATGCATCATATTGGTCGTAAGCCAGCTTGGTGCCAATGAAGGAAACTGCAAAGATGCACACTAGGAGAAGTGCACAAACTGTTGGGCAGAGAATTGCACCTAATTTGCTGCTGCGGTTGGATCGGATTTCGGATCCTAATTCCGAATCGGTTATACTGGGTCTTGCTGATACCTTTGTCATTACTGAAAGAAAAAATACTAGCGTGAGATTATTTTGAATTATCTTTTCTTCTTTGCTGATTATACTCAACTTGAGAATATACAAAATGTTTTAACGTTAAACTAGCTTTTGTACCTAAAACCTAAATTTACATTCCGGCAAATAATTAGATAGCTTTTGCCTGCGGCTTCGCTCTCTTCGCTTGGTAAACGCCCATAACCACTGTGATTAGTTTCTAAGATAAAGCCCTAAATTAACTTCATTAATGTATGTTTTACTTACGTACTTTTTCTTACCCCTAAAGAGTAAATATTTCAGGTATATCAATTTATTGAATTCGAGAACATTTTCAGGGAAAAAATCACGCTTGTACAAAAATGACACTGTCACTTTATTTCATTTTTTTTTAACTTGTCTGTCTACTCTACAGAAAAATTGTCGATGAAGCTTTCGATCGCTTCAATGAACATTGGCAAGAGACAAAAAGTAAGGTTCTTACTTACATCCTTGTAAAATGTGAGCACAATATTGTAAAATGTATTAGAAATGCAGTATAAATCTTATATTATTGCTAAATGGTCTGGATCAGGAAGTCTTTAAAGAGAGTGGCGAACGCAGTTTCCCCACTTCGAAGTTTCAACACTACGCTAACCTCTTTGCTAACATAGACAAGTATGTGTTTATCTTTCAAGTAAACGAGCAAGAAGTATTTAATACTTATTTTACAATAGTTTCTTTTTTTGTTTGAGTTTGACAGGTGTTAAAATACTGCTGGAACTGTCAATAAATATTAAGCAATAATTATTATTTATTTAACGCGAGTTTCAGGATAGTTATTACGAATACCACTTATTTAGAATTTAAGGTTTGTTTTGATGACTCCAAGAGCGCTATTAATTTTTATTAGTGTCAATCCTGCGCCCTGCGTCCTTTTCATTATCATTAACGGGCTTCTTCTTATTTCATTTCGGTCAACTTCTTTACTTTCTATCATTGATTCATCGTTTGCTTAGAGCTTTTTTCCAAATAACGTGTAGTTGGCTTCTATTCTTATCCGGATCCAGCTAAGTACTAGTATTTTATATGGAGCGACTGCCTTTCTGACCTTCATCACCCAATTACCTGGTCCTTTGTAAGACTTGTAAGACATTCTCTCTACTGACTAAGTACCCATAACTACTGCCAAGGATGTGGAAATGAGCTGAGACCTATTATTTACAAGTATCATCCTTGTTACCCAAATCATCTTTTCACAATCTTCTTTCTTTAATCAAAAATTTCTTACTTTTTCTTGACAGCTAAGCAAAAATGCGATATATCCTCTATTTCCTGGTATACTCTTGCCTATTAGTGGCCCTGTTCTCAACATTCTTGTACCTGATGACTGTGGTAGATCCTGGCCTGCTGCATCTCTCGGATAAAGCCGCTAGGATGATGAAGACGAACAGAGAAGGGGTTCAAGCAAGTCGTGATCAGTTGGTAAGATTTTATACCTATGTATTTAATATTATAAAGTTGACGAATTTTGTTTGCGCTGATCTCAGGAGCCGATTTGTCATTTTTTTCAGTGATAAATGGCTCATTTATCGAGAAAGACTTCTTATCCGAGTGCGTGAGGTAGTTCCCACGGGATTAAGTTGTACTTCTTATAAAATACCTTTTGGATGGTGAATAGAGTAGTTTAAAATGTATGTATTAGAAAATCCAAATGATTAGAAATGTGTGCAAAACTCCTTGAAAATTAAACAGCTTTTATTAATTCTCCTTTATATCGTGTTTCAGCCTTCAGAAATGTACATCGACTTTAGCGAGATGTTCAACAGAAGCAGAAATGTGGTCTAATCTGCATTTTACCGCAGTCGGTAGTATGTTAAAATAAAGTTTTTGAATAAAATCGAAGCATTTTTATTTATTATCCTTTGGCATCTTCTTCTAGGATTCACACCGTTCAATGTTCACACAGTGAGATCCTAAATCTATGCACATAACAGTTCCTTCGCTTTGCATGTTAAGCACATTATATGCAGGAATATTAGATTCTATTTTTTATCCAGATGCACGAACTGGATCCCAAGGAACATAGTCGGATGGACAGTTACTATTCTACATTTTGTTAAGTGAGTATTCGAAATAGTAGTCCTTAATCTTTGACCAGGTAAATGGAATAGAGGTACTCTTGCTTTGTGTACCAAGTCAGGCGAAGTTGGCGAGACTACTCTGAAATTGGCTTCTGTAACTGAGTTTTGGTCTAGGAAACCAACTCGTGTATAGGGTAGAATTGGAAGGTTATTTGGTACTCTAGTGAATGCATCTTAGTATTATTCTGACTTCTATTTTCAATGCATCTTTGAATGTAATTGTTCATGCTTTCATGCTTAACGGGTAGGTAACCTATTTTCGGGGCTGCAGGATTGTTCGAAAGAGTGACCGCGGCCTTGGTACATAAAAGGCCTACCACGGAACATGATAGATTTTTAGTCAGTAAAAGTCCCACAGCGGGAGGGGTTATGTGATGATTTTTGCCATCACTAAAAAAAGGCAACCTTTTTTGAATGGTGATAAAAATTATGCTGGTTATGGTTGTTTATTTCTTAATTGTCCTGTTGTCTCTGAATTCTGTTTTTGTCAGTTTTACGCTGTCACTTAGATGGTGATTATATTTTTGAAGAACTTTTAATTTTATATAATTTATTTTAGTAGTTTTGAAGTACACGTTTACAAAGGTAAGTGGAGCTTTCATGAAACAGCTATACAATAAAATTATATTAACGGTGGATTTACACACTCACTCACTTATTTAGTCACGTTGTCTACATGAGAAAAAATATTCACAATACATCCCATATTCTTTTTATTTCACACGATAAACCCATATACAAGCTTTTTCTAAGTAGTTCATCAGGATGTAGCCAGGACTCGACAACTTGGTCTAAGTTGACGGTCTTTCACATGTAGGATCCTTCACTGGTGGTAACATGTAATGTGATGTAGATGATTCTGCTTGAAACAACTCCTGATCTAATACTAAGTTCTCTTCCATAGCACGATGGGTAAGTTTCAAGCGTGCATCGCAGTGGCCTGTGTTATAACAGTTGCCATATTCTGTTGCATGTGCTATCTCATGACCACTGTCGATCCCCCGCCGTTGGAGCGGGACGCCACTCACGGTGACAAGACTGTGGTGAGTAGAAATTATATAATAAATAGTAATGTTGTTGTAGTTCTTGGGAAAAATTAGGTCATTGCTTGCAAAGGATTTCGATTTGTGAACAGATAGTGATTTAATAGGGCTAGTTGATAATAATTCAATAAAAAAGGCACAACATTATTAGAATTAAGTAAATGGCGGCTACATCGGAGCAAGTCAAAGCTTATTATAAAACGTGGTTTTAAGAAGTACCTGCTTTAGAAATAGATTTAATCCACTAACTTTCTTCGGGACGGTAGCGAATGTTTAGTAATATTCACAATTTGATTGCTATTTTCAGTATTCAAATGTGATTTTCGATAATCCTCCGGCATCGGTTGGCTATGGCCTAGAGAGAGCTGACCTTAGAACTATGGGATATCCTACATACAGACCCACTCAGATTTACCCAAATAACAACTTCAATGTTATGTGGCAGTACACGCCACGAAAACTTGTGGAAATGTGGCCGACAGGCACAGATTATGCCGAACAACCCGCCCGCACAGAGCCAACCCCTGAACTAAAAGTTTTAAATAAAACAGAAGAAGTTGATCGTGAAACAACCATAACTTATGCCGATATTAACATGAACGATACCCTATCTCTTTTACCACTCAAAAGATCTGTTAAAGATGTAAGAAACCATGGAAATGATCGAAATTCTATTATTCTGAAGGTGCTCGCTAATGAGAGCAACCAGATTGTAATTCAAATCAAAATAGGTTCCAATGATGAACAAGAGACCAAGATTTCGGAAGACACGAACAAAGAAAGGAAAACTACATTAAATATGTCAGTGAAAACGAATAATAGTGATGAGCTTGAAAGAAGCGAACTTGCAAATAAAACTGTAATGAATATACTGAAGAACGATTCTGTGATTGTTCACAAATATGATGATAGGATCAGTTCGTACAGCAGTGTGAAAACTACTACTGTCAAAGTAAATGAAAATGTTACTGTAGCTACCACATTAGCTAATCAGGATAACTCCACTAAGAACTATAAAAATAGTACGAAAACCAGAAATGTCACTAACACAAGTGCTAGAAACATCATAAATAATATCAGCTTAACTACTAAAGAAGTCAAAAATGATACAAATTACAATATAACAGTAAGCAAACAGGATTTAATAGCGAACATAACGAAACTTCTAGAAAATATAACTGCAGTAACGGCTACCAATAAAGTAATCATATCTAATACGTTACTTCAGAAAATGAAACCTGTACAAATCTCTAAACCAAGAACAAATAGAACTGAAAAAGCCACTGTAAATAAAGTGAAAATTAGTACCAATCTTACCACAGTTAAAACTACTGTCTCTTCAACGAAACAGACTACTAAAGCTACTTTACTTACAACTGCCAAATACATGAACGCTACTAAAGATAATTCGACAACTAGTATTAGATAATTATCTTCATCATCGTCCTGCTTTTATTTCTTTTAATTTTAATTAGAATCGTGCCTATCTTTATTACTGAGTATATCTCCAATAAAACTTATAATATTCTCTTATGAAGCTATGACAATAATGCCACAAATCATTTAGAATTTGCAAAGGTTCCGTTTTTTTCTTGCATTTAAGAGTCCTAAAACAATTATACCGATTCAAATAGACGTGCCACATTCATTGAAGTATCAACAGTTTTATAGTATTATTGATATCGTGTCAATTTTCTTATTAAATATTTTTTATTTGTTTCATAAAGTTTTATTTGAATCCATTTACCTTTACAGCTAAACACCTTAATTCAGCGAGTTGATCATCATTAGGATAAATAAGTAGGTTTAAGCACTAGCTTTGTAAGGGCTGGGCAGAGTTTTCTCAAAACCGTCTGAGTAGCAGTTAGGGACGCCGCCGGCTTTGACTCCTCTCTCAGGCAGGTCAGTGTAATACCGTCATCTTCCTCACACCGGGCTGCTTTGTGAAAGTTTCTAAAACCCACAAAGTGATTTTGCCTGACCCAGGACCATCACTCAATCATCACATCTTAAACAAAATATCATCATTACCAAAGAACAAATTAAGAATTGAAATCAACACAGCCATTACAAGCTTAAACATAATCTCATAAGTATTTTAAGGCCAATAAAATCATAGCATTTATACATAGGTTTATATTTCGCAAGCACTCGCTCCAACATTCACTGATTGATCAAGTAGTTCCATGTCATGGAGAACAAAATGACTAGCGGAGATGTCATAATGCAAAATCTCCTAAAAAGGTAGCGCACCGGAACTTACACGCCTTCCATGGAACCCGCCCATTATTTTCTTATATCCCAATTAATTAAGACCAATCTTTGACAAATTGGATTTGATTTGACAAGGAACTCGAACTATTCGTTAGTTCTAGAATCGCTCACTTGACCTACAAGAAGGCGCATGACCTACCTTCCTCATGGCATCTCCGCTATCTTTCCTTCCTCCGTGCTCCATGTACTACGAACACGTGTCTCGAACAACACCTATTAATTTTGCCTTTATATTGTGCACTGCAGTTTATCTTATTGAACTGTATAAAAATGCATTGCAAGGCCGCTTGATCATGTTAATGCAATTTGAAATGTTTCGAATGGTTTTTGTGTTGGGAGTTGTGCAATGCTTTGTGGCTAAAATGAGGTGCACTCTAATAATTACGTAATCGATATTTGGTCCACTATACATGACGTAGATGTAAATGTGCTTCATCATCTTCTGCCTAGACTTTTCCCAAATATATAGTTCCATTCTAAACGAATGCAGCTGACCAGCGTTTTAGATGGCGCGACTGCTGGCTGAATGAACCCCTCAACTCAATTACCTGGACAACCCGATGCCCCTTGGTAGGATTGGTCGTCAGACGTTCTAGCTTCCTTCAATGACTGCTAAGGATGTTCAAATGATAGCCGGGCCACCATTTGAATGTGCTTTACGAAATTGAGAGAAACTCGTAATTTCAAGATGGTCTTATTTAGTTATTTGTATTCTTTGTCGGAGGTTTTAACATTTGATAAAATGTTGCTTTTTAACGGAAGTTGTTAGTGAAAATGGACCTTATTAAATAAATTACAAATTAGTGCTAGGCTAGGTGCCAGGCCTATTGATGGTGACTTAGATACTGTCTATCACAGTAGACAGTTGACAATGACGAGTTGATGACCTATACTTTGGCTAACATTACATCAATGCTTTGCGATCCAGTATTACAGACAGACGTGCTAGCTAGAATATTATAATTAAATTGTCAAAGGATTGGAAATGACAGGTTATTGCGGCGCCTTGCGTGTTCGAAAGTGTTACATTTTATAGTATTTGACAGACGTACTAATAAAGGAGATTGTTGGTTGGGATTTTATAATTAAGTAGTTATCGTGTCGGAGAGAATTGCAGCTTAAGGCTCAGACTCAATCGGAATGGAGTGGAGTGAGGAAGATTTTAAACAGCTTACTTGTCTAAACACATTCTATGGGTTTTGATACTGGCAAAATCGATGACTCTCAGAATCTCAATACATACTTCATAGTTTATTTGTACAGTTCCTTGAAAAAATATAGCGGCAATCGATCTACCTAGTGTTCAAAAACCAGTCAGTTTAACTTTCGAATGTACAATACCGACAAGGACCTTAAAAACACACCTTAAAAAAAACAACTTATGGGCACTCAACATTCAAAAAACACGTGTTTCTTAATCATGAACTTTAAAGAAATGATCTAATCTCCGAAGCGATTTCGCAATGAATTTCGAAATAAGTTGCGAAATATTCACACTGATGAACGCTCACTTCGTAAATGCGAATTGCAACTATTGTTCTCTTTGCAGACAGATCTTATTTTAAAGTATGTTGTACACCAAGGTGTACGCTATGACCGGGGCTGCGGGATCGTTCGAAAGAGTTATCGAAGTTGTAGTTTCTCTGAAGTGAAATAATTTTTCAAATCGGTTCTCTACTTTAGGAGCATATGCAGGGTACAAAGAAATAATGTATGTCATTTTTTTAATTCTTTATCAACGACGGGTGTGATTTTGACTTTGCTTATACAATGAATTCGCTTGCGAATATAATTTAAATTATATCTTATAATGGGTCGATCGGCTAAACGAATAGCTTAAATAGAATTACAGCTATACTAGTCTTAATAGCTTCATAAAATAATTAACTACGAGATTAATTTCGATTTGTTTAGTACGAAACTAATTGCTCATAACTATTTTCCTAGTTTTATTACTACCTACTTAGTAATTCGCTTTGGTATGTCTCTAAAACAGCCAAAAAGCCACGATTCACTTTGTTCAAGTTTTAAGTGTAGGTTGTTATATCGGCAATAATAATTATTCATGAGATCTTCATGAGACACAGCTTGACGACAGACGGACAGCGAAGTCTTAGTAACTAAGTACAGACCCTAAAAAAAATACATACTTCTGCCAAAACAACACATATAACTTTTTTTCCCTAACTATGTTGGGGTTGGCTTTAAGTCTAACCGGATATAGCTGAGTACCAGTGCTTTACAAGGAGGGACTGCCTATCTGACCTGCTCAACCCAATACCCCTGGGTTAGACTAGTGTCAGAGTTTCTGGCTTCTGACTACCCGTAACGACTTCCAAAAATGTTCAATGACAGCCAAACAACATACAACATAATTCAATACATAATCAATATAACATTTCATTACTACCTCAACAATCACTGCAGAACACTCGCGTATCCATAGCAACAAGACGTTCTAATTTGGGTGGCGCTGCGCCCGCGCAGAGAGCGGCGGCGTTCCCACGTGCGCAGTCGCCTGCCTTGAACGACCTTGCCGGTCGGTTTTACTTGCAAGTTGCTTGCACGACTGTTGAGAGTGCAAGCTTTGAATTTTTGTGTAAAAAATATGGAAGATTTTATATGTTGCATTATGGGTCGGTAGATCAGGAAAAGAATTGCACAAAAACAACACATGATCCTACCTCAATCTGTCTTTCTTCAATAGATTTTCAGCTTTATCACAGTATGTTAGATGGGAAAAATTTGACGGGTTTGGATAGGTTGACTAGCTGGCGTCTTTTAAAAGTAAGGTACCTAGTTATATTAATTTATTTATTGTTGCCATGTTCTTCGTGGAATTCCCGTAATTAAAACTTCTAGTCTAAAAGATGCTGCCCAAGACCGGCATGGTTCGCGTTCGTGGGAAGAGGCCTACTAGGCAGTGAACGGCAATTGGCTGGTGATAATGAATCTTGAGTAGTTTCAGAATCTATCATTGAAAGCTATGAAGTTAAAACGGGAAGAAGTTCCCCAGAACTTGAATAAAACTATGACAAACAGCTAAGCGTAAATGATTTCTCAGTGGTTTACTTTTCATGTATGTTTTATCCTAATAAACTCGCATCTCCACAAATAACAACAAAATCTAATAATACCAGGTATCTCATATATCTTTATTATGGCGTACGAAAAAAAAAGGTATTTGTATTTTCCGACACCGATGCCAAATGGGCCATGTGAGTGCGTGGGCGCCGCGATGTCACTCGATAGACTGACGAACTACTGTTATGAGATACATTTCTACACGGAAACTGTTTCTTTGACGTCTTTTGGGTATTATCTAATGTAGGCGCCTGACCGATTATCGGCCATGACGAATATTATTTCTGGAGTGACCAGCCAGCTGTGCTGGGCATGCGGCGCGCGTTGTTCCACGCGCTCCTCAAAGAGATGTCAGCAACCCCAGAGGGGCCCAGCAGGGCCAAGGCCTGCCGGGGCTACGGGTTGTTCGAAAGAGGTACCGCGGCCCTAGCACATAAGGCCTACGACGGAACACGACGGCTTTTAGTCAGTAAGAGTCTGACACTCCCTCACCGCTGCTAACCCACAGCGGGAGGGGTCATTTGATGATTTTTTACGTCGTTAAAAAAAAAAAAAAAAAGCTGTGCTGGGCATGTGACAGTGCTCAAGCATTTAGACACAGGTGCACTCTCTTCCTTCACTCTCATAGCCAATCCCGATAAATCGACATGACCGGAGAGAGATCGGGTGCAAGACCGATATCTATACGTGCTTTCCGATGCATGAGTGCAAAATTAAAAATCTGTCAGAAAGACAGATATTTTCAAAAATATCGGGAGATGATATATGCTTTCTCGTAAGTATGACCGATGACAGGGAGGAGCAAAAGCGAAATGTATATTGCGGTGACCCCAAATAAAATAGGGAGCAGGGCGAAAGCAACCTTTCTTATAACGTCTTGACTCTTCATATATTTGCAAGGTTAGAACAGGATCCAAATATTTGCGTATTTTTTAATGATTGATAGTCTAGGGCACTAAATAAAAGCGGGCTATTTCGATTTTGAGGTGCTGAACTTGTAATGAAAGAAATGTTACACACATTTAAATTAACTAAAATATCTGATATTATAGGTAATACTTCCAAATACTTTGTGGTTCCCAGACATAATTGTTCAAAGAATGTGGTAACACGGTGACGTATTTCGCGTTAGTACCACGGCATCTAATTCGGTGAATCATTGTAGTCATTAGTGCCAAATAGACATTCATTGGGTTACTGACATACTGTGAGAGAAACGTAACTAGTACAAGAATGTTTTTATTTTTAACCACGTCGATTTATGAATAGAAAAAGACGTGGTGGCCTAGTGGGTAAAGGACCAACCTCTCAAGTGATGAGAGCGTGAATTCGATTCGAGTTCAGGCAAGTACCAATGCAACTTTTCTAAGTTTGTATCTACTTTCTAAGTATATCTTGGATACCAATGACTGTTTCGGATGGCACGTTAAACTGTAGGTCCCGGCTATGTTGAACATTCTTGAAAGTCGTTATGGGTAGTTAGAAGTCTGACACCAGTCAAACAAAGGGGTATCGGGTTGCCCGGGTAACTGGGTTGAGGAAGTCAGATAGACAGAATCCGGTTAGACTGGAAGCCGACCCCAACATAGTTGGGAAAAGGTTTGGGAGATGATGATGATGTCGATTTATGAATAGACATAGCTTCCGCCATGGTTTCTGTCGCTTCCAGGGAGAGAATTCCATAAGTTAGCTACCAAAAAGCATTTTGAAGTATGGAAACACTGATTTTAATTTATTTTTTTTCTATATGATTGCAATGGTATTAAGCGAATGAGTTTTAATGCAACTGGTTGCTAATGGAAAATAACCGTCGCGACCCCGTTTCTTTGTCTTAATTCTTTTTTTTAACTGGTCTCGTTATGTCAATTATAATCATACTTGCACTTTCAAAATATTTTTGATTTAATTGATAATGGTTGTAAATGCCAAATTTTTTTAGCCTAGTTTTAATTCAATCTGATTTATTTCTTGATCTTTTTTATGCTGGTGCGAGACTACTTAAATAACTTAGTTTTTGAGATGCGGAAATGATCGTTTAGTTAATACTATGTCTGTCAATCTTGCTATTAGTCCTCAGAATAGATATTTTAAGTACAAGCGTGCCTTAAAGTAAAGCTTACATACTTGGACCAATTTTCCACTCAAAACTTGTAACACATAAATCAAAAACATCCAAAAATATAAAAAGAAGTACACAAAACTCAAGTGAGACATAAAGCAGTCCTGTAACAGGTAACAAGCTGAAGCTTTCAGTGTCCTTCGCGAGGAAATTGAAAAAGTTACGTGAAACGACAACCTTTCAAAATGTCACGCCTCCAAAACTTGCGGGTGTCAGTTTTATTTGAGCGTAGAAATGTATTGGGAATTTTTAAGTTTGATATGTTTTTAATACGTGAAAGCTTTGAAGATTTTGGTGTGTTTATTTGGGTGTTGACATCTGAAATGGTTTCCATTTTTGAATCTTAGGACTTTATTTAATACTAGGATTAAGTCTAATTAAGTAGATAAAATTAAAATATTTAGGAAAACATTAAAATTAGACCAATAGCTACGGTAGTTAACAAATGGTCAAAATGGTCAAATTCAATAGTTTTAATGAACGGTTACTTTCAATGCAATTAGTATGAAAATGCGAACTATGACGTCACAGATTTTTCACATCAATTTTTATACTTATTTTCCAAAATGAGCAATAAAAAGATTAAAACTTATTTTAAGATGCTTCACCAAATGATAAGGAATCTATTTATCTATACATCCAGCTAAAACTGGAACCTAACCCCAACATAATTTGCCAATAAGACTTGTCAGATGATCAGATGTTTTGCCTTACTATCCTGTACTCACAAATACACACATTACACACCCTACACTAATAAAACTAATTAAAACATAATCATATCAATGGGGGCAGGTTTCAGTCAATGCTCTGAACATGTTATTGTAAAACGCTTGATCAACTATCTATAGACTCTATTGCTTTAGAAATAAGGTTGAATATTGTATAGCAAAGCAATTTGTTAGGTTTATCAGCAACTCGTGTTGTTGTTCTACGGATCAGTGAATTTGCATTTTGGTTTGATTTTAGGTCGCATACATATTTTGTTATACTTTTCCTAAAAAACTTATGTATTTTGACAAAAACTACATACTTATTATATTTTGTACATGTATAAAAAATAATGGGTCAAACTTGAAAATTAATAAAATAAATTACATAATCAGTCAGAATAAGCCATACAAACATAGGTGTTATAAATATATTTCGTACAAAACTATTTAAAAATTGAGCAAACTCTGAAAAGATTAGGCCCATGCAAAACAATTCGGTCGGGATATGCCATACATAAGACCGTATAATAATATGATACCCGTATAACCCATAATTTGCATTTCCATGTCTTCAAACCATCTATGACGTAACACTGACGTCACATATCCTAGATAAGCCATTATACAAACATAGACTAGAAGATGGCACATCTAGTTTTCAGTAGATTTGATTGCATCACTCTAGAGCGGACCGCCTTGAATGTTTCAATTATCTTACAAGTGACTTGCAACATTTCGATACGGTTTTCTGTAGTTAATACGTTTTTGTAATTACGCCTATTATGTTTCCACGTGTAGGCGATGGTATTGGTTAATTATGGTCTTCCTTTATAACATTTTAGGTAACAATTAGCTGTTTTCCGCGGTTCCACCCGCGTTCTGTGGGAATTGCTTCTCGCATTCAAATAAAAAAAAAAACGTATGTCTTTTCTCATATTCTAAATAATAAAACACAGATCAAGCAGCGACAGATCGTCTTTTGTTTATTTCATATAAAAACATAAAAATTGGTCCAGATCTTTTGACGTAATAGTATAACTTTACTAAGGAAGTAAGGATTACTATAATAAAAAAGCCAAGTGCACCGTCTACGGCACAAATAGGCAGCCTATTAAAAATCCAAAATGGACACGATTTTCTCTGATTCCACATAAATAAGTGCACTTAGTAATTGCAATATTTAAGATAATTTGAAAGTAAGGTCGACATTGAATTAGTCTTAAAAGCATAATTGCGAATTCTTCATCGTTTAAATTAATACGGCCTTAGCGCTACCGCGAATTTGGTAATAGATTTGTTAAGATTAATCTTATTACAAATAACTGTTAAGTACTAACAGTTTTACAATCTGTAATTGCCAGGAACTTCCAATTTATTTTAATTTAAACTATTCCCAAATTATTTTAATAGCATTTTAAAACATTATCAATAAACATTTTCATAGTTACTAAACCTTTGATTGGCCAGACGCATCAGGTAACAAAACTAGCGTCGTATGCCAGTCTTCGAACTAATTTACTACGCGCACTGGAATAAAAGTAGCTTGTAGGCTTTCCGGATAGATCGGTATTGTATATAGCACTGTTTTTTTTTCAATTTCTTTCAGTAGTTCCTAAGATAACTGCGTACAAACAAACAAACTCTTCAGCTTTAAAATATGTAATAAATATTGTCTCGCATATTTTTTTTTCTTATTTATTAATTACCTTTTCATAATAAACATATTAATACGCAATAGTTTTGTTTCAACATTTGGTCTTGACATTGAAATTTGATAGTGATACCTATCGATCAAGTGCGCATAATATTATCAATAATTATTGCGACACAGTTGCATTTATCTTTCATAACATTATTTGTATAAATTTTACTTCTTATCATCATTATTTGTTCAGCAGTTTTGTCTCATTTTATTAATATTAAAATACTATTTACATTTTCAGCATAAATTAAATAAAATGTTGTATTTTTAAGAGGAATACTAAATTAAAGGATGTTGATACAGGTGCCCTGAAATGAGGAACAGTGTATTTTGAAGTACCTATTGTTGTAACATCACTAATTAGTATTACTAATTAGTACGTCACTAATATAATAACTTCCGCTATGATCTGTCATCTGTCATTTTCCATATCCTTTGTATTTTCGACTATGTAACTGTGGTGCAGTGAACTATTATAATTGTGTGTTGTGAAATAAAACTCAAGTAACCCAAGATCAAGGACTTTCATTTATATTACATGGTGTCAGAAGTGGGATCTGACGAAATTTGCAGTGATTTTATTTTGCTGTTAAGGCCTTGGACGCCATTATGGTCGCCCACGCCGCATGGCTCGGAACTCGACTGGTCCATTTTCGCGACCGACTGTCTTCCAGACTTCGACTTTTTTGACTTGAGTTCTTCTTGACTATACCTAACTCCATTGACATCCTCAATGACATATGACCTATTATTTGCCAGCCTTTGCTTGACAATGGCATGTTCCCAATTATAATTTGGTTTTCTTTTAAAGTAGACATGATCATTAGGATACAACAATGACAAAGGCTTAGAATTTCTATTATAATATTTTGACTTATTGACATTATTCTTGTTTACACATTCTTTCCAATCTTTAGAATTCAAGAATTTTTTACATGAATGGGACATAGAACATATTATTACTAGCCCATATCATGCACAGTCAAATGGTCAAGCAGAAAGTTCAGTCAAAATTGTAAAAAATATGTTGAAAAAATGTAAAGAAAATTCGTCTGATCCTTATATAGCCTTATTACAATATAGAAATACACCTAAAAATAATTTACCATCCCCAGCACAACTGTTAATGTCTAGGAATTTAAGAGATAATGTTCCAAAGTCATATAAAAAATTAAAACCAAAGGTTGTAAAATTTAAAGATTACAAAGAATGTGTAAACAAGAATAATGTCAATAAGTCAAAATATTATAATAGAAATTCTAAGCCTTTGTCATTGTTGTATCCTAATGATTATGTCTACTTTAAAAGAAAACCAAATTATAATTGGGAACATGCCATTGTCAAGCAAAGGCTGGCAAATAATAGGTCATATGTCATTGAGGATGTCAATAGAGTTAGGTATAGGAGGAATAGAATTCACTTAAGGCATAAGTACTCTCCTATGCTATCCAACTCGTCGTCGTCGTCGTCATCGTCGCAGGGGAGAGAGGATGGTGACAGTCAGAAGGCTGGACCTCAAGAACTCTCATCTCAATCCTCAAGTAGTCAAATTGTCACACGTTCAGGTCGATTTGTAAAGCCTTCTCGTAGGCTAATAGAAGAAATAGATTAAGTATATAATTGTAATCTAAATTAAGTCATAATTAAGTAAAAACCTTTGTCTATCATAACTATGTATAATAAAGTCAATTTTTGTCAAGTCAGTCCATAGTCTTAAGTCTATTGTTTGTCAAGGGTTAATTTAAACTTAACAGGGGGGATGTTGTAACATCACTAATTAGTATTACTAATTAGTACGTCACTAATATAATAACTTCCGCTATGATCTGTCATCTGTCATTTTCCATATCCTTTGTATTTTCGACTATGTAACTGTGATGCAGTGAACTATTATAATTGTGTGTTGTGAAATAAAACTCAAGTAACCCAAGATCAAGGACTTTCATTTATATTACACCTATTTGTCAGTCAAAAGTGAAAACATTATTTCTTATGATTATTATTTAGTTTCATTCAACTTGATCGTGGGGAGAGGAAAAGCCTTGTGTGAGCCCTATGTATGTTGTTTACTTCGTCACTTCGCAGCTTCGTAGCCTCGTAACTTCGTTTACTTATTTACTTCGATTATTTTTTGCTTATTTCTTTACATAATGATATAAATGCGAAAGTCATTCTATCGGGTTAGGGGGAAACTCGCCCCTGGGCCGCGGCCCAGATTACACATTATAATAACAGTCGGGAAAACTGGTCCGAATGTGCGGGCCAGATTACTACGTGAAAAAAGTAACGTAGGTAAATCGACCCATTGGGACTTAATTTCATAAAATCCGGTAGTTGTGAAATTTTTCACAGCTCAAAATCGTCAGGAGGCAAAAAGACTTAGATCTTTTTCATAATTTTCACCATAAATATAGTTATCGGCACGAATCTTGAGCTCTGACCTTTACCTGCGCAGAATATTTATTGGTATGAAGTGAGGAGCGGGGGCGAGCTAAAGCGGTGATTGGCCCTCAGTGCATCGCGTCATAGCCGTCACTCGGGATTGGTCATCGTAAATATAATACTTTGTCTAGAATACTGGACTCCTAGTAGCTAATATAAACTTCGTTAAATAATGAATTTCCTATAGATATTTGATACATAGTTTTTATTTTTCCTTTTTTTATATCTAGATTAGGTGGGATATTTACACAAATAAATACCAATAAATACTTCTGCGCAGGTGAAGGTCAGAGCTCAAGATTTGTGCCGATAACTATATTTATGATGAAAATTATGAAAAAGATCTAAGTCTTTTTGCCTCCTGACGATTTTGAGCTGTGAAAAATTTCACAACTACCGGATTTTATGAAATTAAGTCCCAATGGGTCGATTTACCTACGTTACTTTTTTCACATAGTAATCTGGCCCGCACATTCGGACCAGTTTTCCCGACTGTTATTATACCGTGTAATCTGGGCCGCGGCCCAGGGGCGAGTTTCCCCCTAACCCATTCTATCTGCGTTTCTGTCCGGCTTACACGCGAGAACTTCAAAACTTACAGAAAGATAGCTTCAAAAAGACTTGGCTTTCTATTTATTCGGGTACCGGCAGAAGTTCCCGTTAGAACAGCTAGCCAGATGCAGGATCGAAACCCTGAGCCAAAGCTTCTTAAAAACAAAACTGCACTCATAAAGACCTTAACTATTAATAAGAAAACTGCAATTTTAATCAGCCTATCCAATTAGAAGTCGAGTAAAGATCTTATTGACCCCACGCACTTGACAATGGCTCACAGATATATTTAGCTTCATTGATACTTCAATTAACAACAATAAAACAACTGACACTAATTACTAATTGCATTTATACATGGAGAACAAAATGAAGAGCAGAGATGTCATAATGTAAAATCTCCTAAGATAGTAGTGCGCCAAAATGATGAGTGAGCGGGGGACGTGGAACGTTACTGTATCCTCTTATACGCCTTTTTGGAATTCGCTCATTTTTTGCAATATCAAAAATCAATAACAGATGTCTCAAAGAACCCGAACACCTTGTTAGTTCACTTGTGGGCTCGTTTTGGTCACGCCCACTGCACTTATTCGACCTACAAGAAGGCGCCTGACCTACCTTCCTCATGGCATCTCCGCTCATCCTTCCTTACTCCATGTGTTTATATGATAATTACTATCTACTTAAAGACTGAGAAAATACTACTCATTGTATAGCGCCATCTCTATTTACAGCTGATGATGTATAGAGTATGATAAGGTTATCAATGCAACATGTTTATCTAGATTTGGACTTTAGTTCTAGTAAGCATCATGTACCTACTAACTAATATTCTAAATTACAGTTTGTTTGTTTGGTTTTCATAGTAAAATAGCAGGATCGATTAGCTGAGACGTGGAATGAAGATGGTTCGACTCCTTGTCAAGGTTATAGGAAACTTTGTGCCCAGGTATGCAAAGTAGGTTTTTCGGAGACAGAAATTCCTCTAGGACCCAAGTTTACTAAACTGAGAAACTAAGAAAGGACTGTGCATTTTTCTTAAAGCCAAGGGTGAAACCGCATTAAATAGTTTGTTTTTCATAACCGTTAGAATACTTACAAATGCGTATATTTATTGTAGAATCATGTGCCATAAACTCTGATCATCGTGTTGATGTTTTGAACATGTAACATGTGTCTTCCTTATCTTTGGAAAACTGTTGATGGGAAATAATCGCGTGTAGCACATGGGTTAGTGACCTGATAATGTAGTAGCCTTGTGTCTGTGACATATTAAAGTAGGTGACGTTTATCATGACTAGCCTTTATACTGTCCCACTGCAGGACTCTTCTTACATGATGATGATATCCTCCTAGCCGACTGCCGGCCACGGCGGCTGTTCTCATATTATGTGATCAGCCAGCTGCGCAGGACATATTATAGTGCACAAACATTTGCGCAGATACAGGTGCACTCACTAATCCTTGACTCTCACAGCTCTATCTTCTCACATAGAGAAGGAATAAGCGCTTTTCGCACTCAGGGTGGATAGGCAAGACGATTTCCTTAACCGTTATTTAGACCTTGGTGATCCAATATATACTTAGAAAGAACATTTATAACTTTGAAAAGTTACATCAATACCTACTTACCTTATAGTTTATTTTTAAAACTTACTTTACTCAGGATCATCACGAAACCTAATAAATACGCCAACACAGTTCTCGTTCCAAATTGTGATTCACCATTCAGAATATTAACATCTCCTGTACGGTACTCCCGTATCCCATTATGTTGATTTAGCCTAGATAAATAAACAACACCCTGCTTAGACCGTTGAACCTGAACTGAGAAAAATATGGTATGAATCAATTATACTTAGGTACATCGGATCACATTTTGACACACGGTCCGGTAGCCCCATTGTAAGCTATTCATCATCATCATCAGCCTATCGCAGTCCACTGCTGGACATAGGCCTCTCCAAGTGCACGCCACTGAGATCGATTTTCAGCTGCTCGCATCCAGCTCCTGCCAGCCGCCTTGCGCAAGTCATCACTCCACCGTGTCTGAGGACGTCCTACACTACGTTTGCCGATGTAGATGACTGTAAGCTATTGATTGTAATGTAATGCAGGGACACCTTTTCACATACGGTCGGTTAGCCCCATGCTAAGTTATTAATTAACTTGTGTTATGTGTTATGGGTGCTAACACAATTGATAAACTACATAATATGTAGTTATATAAATATATACATATTATAACACCCAGACCACGGATAACAAGCATGCTCATCACACAAATGTCGATTAGGGTGTGTTATGGGTACTAACATAACTGATAAAATATATACTTACTCACATTCATTCCAATGTGTACACCCAGACCACAGCCAAAAGACATGCTCAGCTCATCATACAAAACTTGACCGTACCGGGAATCGAACCTAGACCCATCAGTTCGACAAGCTTCACTAGTAACTATTGCTCCAACGTGGACATCAAAATACCCTAGTTTTGTACTTAGACTTAATGGTTATGATATTGAATAAAGCAGCGCTCTAAGGTTAATTTTATTTGTACTGTGTGAGTTTAGTCACGTAGGCTAGCATGGAGAGTGCTAAGGTATTCTCAAGTCCTTGGCTACATGTGGCGTTGGGAAATGAAAGCAATAGATCCATATATGGTCAAAATAAGAATAGACGATTTAAGTACCTATAGATTTAATTCGCTAAGCACATTTTATTACCTTTATTACATAAGGAAGTTCTTATTGATTATTAGTTATTTTGTTTTTAATCGATCTCTGAAAAAAGGTTTTCGTTGCATTTGGACGAAGTTAATTATTCAAATTAATAGAAAGCACGTAGTTATTTCAGCATTGTTTAGTTCTAGGTCCTGAAGACAAGGTCTACCTTAAAAATTTCACACCACAATATATACTACGGACTTAACTATTATGAAGCGCGTGGTGCGCATATGCAAGACTTCAAACAGCTGACTTCAGAGAGGGAAAGTTATTTGATGAGAACCTTACATATGATATTTTATACCCAGGTATACTTCAGAGTTGGTCTTCTAAATCCGATTCCATTGTTCCGATTATACTCCAGACTGGTCATAAGGAAGGCGACGGATACGTGACCCCATTGAATAGGTGCATTCAAAGGTTGTTTACTATCAAATCTAGATTCTGTTTGTGGCTGATATTCGTGTCTATTTCACAACATCTACGTTTGAAGAATGAAAATATGGAATAAATATTCTTTGATGGTATATTTTAATAGAAATCAGGAGCCTAGGGCACACCTTGGTATGGTACTGAGATGAATTATATTTTCATACCGTAACTTACGTAATCTTCGTAAATAAATACAGCTGGCTTATTTAATAC
This sequence comes from Helicoverpa armigera, assembly GCF_030705265.1. Taxonomy (NCBI): domain Eukaryota; kingdom Metazoa; phylum Arthropoda; class Insecta; order Lepidoptera; family Noctuidae; genus Helicoverpa; species Helicoverpa armigera. The sequence continues at coordinate 1,425,352 of NC_087131.1, read as the reverse complement.
TGCTCACAGCTTCTAATGTGCGTAGGCTTCCTCAATGAAATTTTAGGTTATCTATCACATTTTTTACTAACTTAACGAGTCAGACCTGATAAGCATGTTCAAGCAAATTCATAAGCTCTGAAATATATCTACAGGTTCTTTAAACTGTTAATTTACCATCCCTCAGCTCCAGATTTTCGAAATTTCTCCCCGCACTTCAAAAAATAATCAAAATCATTTTCTACCATCAACAGTTAGAGGTAAAAATCCGTTATTACTTGTGCGGCTCACGTATGCTCTGAGGGCTTAACTGCCAGTACGTGACTCGGGAGATGCCATCGAAGGCCGCCATGTTTGTGGGGATATAGGGCGCTGTGACCTGCACGACTCATGCTCAAGGCTGGAGGGTGTTTTAGTTTGTGGTACTTAGAACTATCTCTCAAAATCTATGAAGTTTCTAATATTATGGAGCCGAAAAGTAACTCTGTAAGTATGTTGCGCTTTCGCTCTGAACAGATTTAAATGAAATTTGGCAGACAAATGGTCTAGCTAAAGCCTGAAAAAGGACGTAAGCTTCTTTTCATCCAGGTGTATGAAGTAGTTCTCTAAGGCTTCCAGTAGCAGTCGGGATAGAGGTTCAGTCAAAACTATAATACAATTGGTTTTCTGAGTGGCCAATGAAGTGCGTAGAATTTTTAGAAAGCGTACGTCATTTGAAAATTACTCAATACTGCATTTGAATAATTTTCATCATAATCAATAATGTTGCTTCACATGCATACTAACGTATTTAGCATGAATCACCGTTCAATAAACTTCTCCGAAATATTTTAGTTGTAACATCATCAACATTTACAATGTACTCCAAATTATTTTCGGCCTAGTGCATGTTCAATGTCATTCAAAAATCAGGGTTAAATCGATTTTAGGTGTACCTCTCTAAATGATGCAATCGAATGTAAATATTGTCAGATATCATCTTTCTCGATCCCTATAATCGTTTCGTCGTGATTACCTTCGATTTCCGTATGGTGAAGTATAGAATCTAAATGCTTACAGATATCATCTTCCTAGATCATATTAATTGATCGAATATTAGTGATAGTTGTTTTCCCGTAGCTTAACCCACATACCTTCTGCCCGTACCGGGATAAAATAAAGTCTGTGTTACTCGGAAAGGGTACAGCTTTCCAATTGTGGAAGACTTTTTCAAATTGTAGTTTTGGGTCCTTTAGGGTACATACAAAAAAATCCTCTTTATTATGTTACATAGATGACATAATCTTCTCGATCCCAATAAATCGATTCATGTTTCCTATCGATCCCCGTGTAGGGAAGTGTGATCTTCTATTGCATGTTTGTATTTGGGTCAGTGTACCGCTACATCGGTTGGGTCCCGTTATTGTATAACAAAAACATTCAAATTCTTATGAAATAGACTGGGTACAATAACATTGAATTTTCTGTTACGTGTTTCAGGTATCATAACATGTATAATAAGTTGAAAGAGTTAGGTAGGTCTTTGCTTCAGATGGCAGGCTGTGTAAGTTCACAATAGGTAATTTCTTTCTATATTTTTAGGTAACTATTTTTTTAAGCCATTATAATATTATCTTTATTTTCTTGCCCACAATATAGAAGCTAGTCTGATTCGGTTCTGCATTTTGTATAGATCTCTTTAATACGTTTACGGTCATGTTATGAATGATATTATGACAAGAATATAATTAGTTCTTTTTAAAACCTATTTCGATTTTATCAATACGTATCAATCACAAGAGTCTAAGAGTAATCTAGTACTACTTGATACATAGTTGCTAGAACGACCACTTTTTACAAGTTCCACGAAAAATGGATCGTGGGCGTAGGCTAAGTAGCTATTCTGTTCGAAGTACTAAGAATTACAATTCAATATTAGATGCTTATCTATACTGTCAATACTCTAATGAATAGACTATTTATTTATAAACTTTTCAAATCAAAGATGTTTTTTTATTCACAGATTCTTAGAAAGGTCTAAAATTTCGAATATATTCTTAACGCAACCAAAAAAACTTGATATAAATAAATTCTACTATCTTTTAATTTGCATATCAGTGAACCACAGATAAACCATATCAGATAACTAATCTGATAAAGGATAAGATAATCTCGAAGTATTCAAAACAGCTTTTGTAATTAAAACCTTCACAGTGGAAGAAATTAATGCTATAGACATTTGCATAATAAATGAACAGCCATCTCTTTGTTACAATACAAATTGCCGTCAATTAAACGAATACAGTGAAAGCCTAGATCCATTACTAACCTTTAAAGTTTATTCTGAGATAAAAGACAAAGAAGCTGCGTGATGATCTTTCCAAGGATTAGCGTGAGATGAAGCAGTAACTGAGTTATATTTAACTAGATTTTGTTAGTTCAGTTGTCTTAACAACAAAAGGATCTGAATTAATTCAGTTTTGTACGTAATGGATAGTTTGCGACATACTTTGTTAGTGGTTGTAATTAGAGTTAATTTTGTTGATGTTTGTTTTGTAGCTTAATTTATGAGATTGTACCTATAGTGTATTATGTATTAGAAGGCAAACCAGCAACTGGATCGTATTGTAGAAAGCAATATTCGTCGATACCTACAACACCAGAGGAATAGCAAGTAAGTTGTCGGTCTTTATGAATGAGTTTATCAAATCAAATCTCTTTATTTTAGTTTAGGTACACTATTTAAAATAGCAATTCGTTAATATAAATTTTAAATAGTTTAGGTACACTATTTAAAATAGCAATTCACAAGCGAGATTATAAAATGTCATTAGTTATTACCGATCTTGACCGTGATTATTATATTCATTTTCAGAAAAAAACATACTTCCATGACGTATTTATCGGTAAGCAGGCTTTTCTATGAGAATTGATTTCATATTTAGGGAAATCCCCCATTAGCACTCCACTGACGTTTTTCATTTTGCAGAAATTGCTGTCATCATGCATTTTAATAGGTACTGCGTGTAAAGTTGATAAAAATATCAATTTTATTTATATCTTGTTGATTCATGCAAATATGAAGTGAGTGCATTCGTTTTAGTAGTTAAATCATGTGGTATCGAAACCACTGGATAATCATTTTGTTCTGAGTAGAAAATCTGATGAAAGGTCATGTATTTCAGTATTCGAAAAGGACTCCATCACACAAGGCGTAAAATAAAAGACACAAATTCACTGTTTATATCACTTTTTTATAATTTATTTTCACAACATTTTTTATTTCTGTAAAATTTACAATAGCTTAAAACTCCTCACAAATATAATAGTAATTATGTATCGTAACAACACATCGTCGCTATTCGTGTAACACGAAACAGGCAACTTGGAAGAAAAAGAAAAAATAATAACTATAATGTATGTAAATATACTTGATATAACCTAAATAAGCTTATATAACGTAAGGCCTAGCAACCCCTAATCTAGAGAGTCGGTGTGTCGAATGTTCGCTTTTAACATATGAGCGAGAAATGCGACACGGCGGGCTTCGGACGAAGTGATGGGTGGGCAGAGAGCAGCGGTACAGTCAAGACACTTAAATCTTGTTCAATTTTTTAATGGGAATTAGGAAAATCTGTTTTATAGTAGCAGATGTTTAGTTTATCAAACAGACCTTTTAAAGTTTAGCTACTGGAAATTTAGTATTTTAGATAAACACAGCAAGTATACCAAATTAATTGCAAATCCTTAGCTACCAAATATATGACATCAATTTTTTTCCTGCTGACCATAAAGCCAGTTCACTTAAGGCCGCACCGCTGCTAACTGTCAACGCCACCAGTTACCGAAACCACGCTTTTTATAACGGCGTCCACGTGCATAACTTCCACAAGAATCAACTCTCCAACTTAATAAGACCAAGTTCCATATCCAACGAAACAAGAATCAAAAAAACATTAACATGTACTTCATCTTCATCAATCAGAATTGAATCAATATTCTTGTTTCGTTGAACTAACAACTTGATCTTAGTACCAACATTTATAAATAGATAAGTAAATGCTTTTTGTGTCCGACTGTACCAAAAAATAGTATATTTGCTTAAATCATTACTCACTTTTGAGAATCAACAATAATGTCATCGATGTAAAATATTTTTTCTTTGAAAGATAACAAATCTTACTAAACATATATTGAGCATCCATTGATATGAATATGATTTCGCTAATTTATTCTGCAATAAGTTAATGTTTGGAATCAAGTAAGTAATTTATTTCTTTGCAAAATAAATTTTGATAAGGCATTGATATCTGATAGTACCTATGTGGTTAATCGATACGAGGACTGAAACTAAGTTTTGTAGTTATAGATGCTCAATATATTGTATTAGTTTTACAATATCTTCTAGACACGTTAATTAATTGAATGAAGAAAGCTAAGTTTTAACTTAATGTCACATTGATTTTTACGTCACGTGTGTTTAAATGTCTTATACAATAGACTGAAAATAATTGGCAAAGTTTTCGTCAGGAACACTTATAACAATTGCAAGTAGAAAATACTGTTTACATAATTAACAAGTTACTACAAAATTGAAGTATATTTATAGGAAAACTTGGTACTTTGAAATTCTAAAACCAACTTCGAGCTAAATCTCACAAAACTTTCAAGATACTTATTCTGATTTATCTCTTCTGTTCTTTGTGATAACTTGCCTTTTGTTTGCGTCACAATGTTGAAAGTTAAGTACAATCTTTCAGAGATTTGCATATCTCTCAGAAAAGTATCATCAAACCACAAAACCATTATCCAACAATATATACATATAATATAACAATCGACCTGCACGGGAACGCCTATGACCAGTGCTCATTAGAATTAAAAATTAATTATAAAATAAGGCTAGCTGAAAACTGATGGTAACTTTAGAAAAAAATAATAAAATTCCTAAACTATATTGCAATGTCTCTCTTTGCAATTTTTTTAAAACATTTAGACCGTTTTTTTGGAAGCGTTTAGCCACATCACGTGATGTGTTTGGAAGAGCTTTATAAGCTAACAAGCATCTCTTGGTAGTTTCCACTGTCTTCGAATTGTGCCCAAAGTATACGTTGAGAGTTAGGCGTTTTCGAAATTCGAAATAGTGAACTCGACCCAGACTAAAGAAAGAATTATGTAGATGCGCCAAGTTTGTGTAAAAAGCATGTCAATGACAAGTTCGAAATTGAAATGTCTACCAATATTTTCGAAAACTACGTCTTTAGAACTTACTTACAAGACTGGTATATTACTGGTACACCCTACGGCTAATATACCTACATAATTATCTCCATAGTCGTAGAGAGAAAAATCACAAAAAATATACCATCGAATATCGTATTTTTACTCACGCGAGGAGGTAGTTCTTAAACGGATTTTGCCAATAGTCGAATTACAATTGTATGTAGTAGATATAACAATCACAGTTATTTATAATAAATATAGTGACAATATAGAATGACATTTAAAATACCTGTCGAAAGACTACAAATCACAACTTAGACGCCTGTCTCGATATAGCAAGTAACACTAGTGATAATTAACTTACATTCACTCTTATTACATATGGAATAAAGTTTAGATTCAGTTAACTATGTTTATGTACTTCATTTATTTCTAAGTACAGACGACTGCGTACTATTTCTAATTTTAGGGCTACCGTTTGAAGTTACCGTGGTCCGTTGCACTCGTGGCGAATTCGTTACGATAATATTCCAAAAAGTCTTTTCTAGTGCGTTCCGTTCCATGCAGATATATTATGAAGAAAGTATACACAAAGGCGAGCGGCACTAGTCGGTACACAAGTGGAACGGATCACTGAACACGTTTAACTTACATCGAATGTTTTATCACCTCAAGTCATAGAATGACGTATATCCAAGATAAGCATTAGACAACAGTTAAAGTGTTCACAATACAACACTACAATTCCAAAACAATTTTGTAGAACAGTTAAAAAAAAATGAGATCTTAAATTTTGGTTCGACAGTGAGCAAGTCGGGAAAATTCGTTCATAAACTCGATAAATTGTTCCGAAGTTAACTATAAGGGTTAACTCTATTAGATGATTGTACTTGATTACTTCGGATATATCTTCCGCTACTCAAAATATACTACGTAACAAATTGCTTAGTAAAAGCCCTACAAAGTTCATGCAATGTGTATAAATATAGTATTTACTCTGAATATGCATTTGGCAAAATATCTGACACATTCACGTATTGGCCGGACACTGTTTACACCATCGTTCATATATTCTATATCTCATTAAAATACAACAATAATAATATATCTCTCTATTGGATTTAATCTACATAATGTTATGTAAGTAGATAATATAATCATCGACAACATGGTTAATTAATACAACAATTAAATCACATTTTTCCATACATCTACAGCTTTAATATAAACTGTAATTGATGAGACGTTAATAGTAAAAAAAAATGTTCATAAGTACTCTGTTACTAAGTGACGTCACTACTTGTAAATGTTCTTAAAATATTTTTATAATGGTATTTTTATATTATTTAAAAAAGCGTGAACTTTAATATTGTACACACCTTAGTAATATATTTTTTTGGGTTTTTTAACTTTTTTTAATCTTTTTGTATTTTTCTATGTGTATCTTAATTTGTTACTCGTTCGCCAAGCCGTATACAATACTAGAGCGATCACGAAACGTGTAAGTGTATACATACATCCTTTCAGATTGATAAATACATAGTAAAATAGTTGTTGACGTGACACCGAGGAGCGGAGGCGAGCGCGGGCTGCGCGAGACTATGCGAGTCGCGGGTGCTGCTGAGGACTGCCGCCCTACACTGTGGCTGCTATCGGTACGCACGCTCCTCCGATTGTTTCCGATGTTCTAGTGACCCGGGTATCATACTCGCAACAATTTTCTCACTTAATTAGCAATAAAACTCGTATCCGACCGTCCGCTTCTCCGTGATATTTCGACGGCGAGAGACATGCCACTACTTTTATGGAGACGACTTCTATACATAAAAGCTTAAAAATAACTAACTAGTCTTTTTATATAGGCAGACCATCGACTCGGACTCACTATCTAGCGGCGCGTCCGTCACAATCCACGTGAACGATAATTTTCGTACTGCTAACATATTAACTTATCAACACGAAAGGAGTACGACTAGAAATTACTTCACGTCGCGGCGCGGGGACAATTGACGAGCAAATTGATCGGCGGACACTGAGCAACGTGACGCGCGCCCGCTCCTGCGCGTACATACATTTTGTTATCCGTATTATATACATTTGGCACTAAATTCATGGTCGGTGTGGGCGGGCGCCGGTCACGCCGGGCAGGAGGCGGCGCGGCAGCACTCGCAGTAGGGCGCGCACGGCACGCAGGCGGCGCAGGCGGCACAGGCTGCACATGCTGCACACGCCGCGCACACGCACACGAAGTACGGCGGCGCCACCACCAGCGGCGCCCGCGCGCACAGCTCGCGGCACGCCAGCGCCTCGATCAGCGCCAGCGTCTGCCGCCGCTCGTGCCCCATCAGGCACACCGTGGACTCGCGCACCACGCCGTGCAGCAGCGTCAGGTACCTGCACCGAGCGACACCGCCGGTTAGCGACAACTCACTCATACAGAATCTGCAAATAACGGACACCAATCATAAAGTAACGGATTACTACAATAACGTCTAGTTACCCAGACGACGTCCTGAAACTTAGTTTGCCCGAACTGCACCAGGAAAGGCCTCTTAATACTAGTTTTTCTGACAAGTGTTTTAATAAGTTATTATTACCTATGCTTAAGAGCTTCCTCCTCCCTGCCGACGAAGTGGTTCCGCAGGTAGGCCTCGAGCTTGGCGCGCTGCTGTCCGAGCTCGGGGAAGTCGATGAAGAACCTCGAGCACATGTACCGCTCGAGAGTTTTGATTTTGTCTGGTCGCGCCGGCCGGTAGCCCTTTGCCAGGAGGGCGCAGTACTTGAGTAGACCGCCGCCACGGATCTCTTCCGGCTGCCGCGTCGCAATCAGTTTCTCGGCAAGGTGGCTTAAAGCCTCGTTGAAGTCACCGTAGACGGACTCTCCCACAACGGTAGGGTAGAAGTTTTCGCCAATAGGCAGTTGCGCGCACTCATGGAACGCGAGCAGAGAGTCCAGAGCAATTTGGAACGAGTCGACGGAGAACTCGAACTGGCGGCGCATCGTGTCCACAAACTTGAGTTCTACGGACTTGTGGCCGCGCGAATTTCCAAGAGATATCAAGGACCAGCGGTCTCCGTCAGAGTTGACGCGGACCATCTTAGAGACGTAGGCTTCCTTGAGGCCGGCGGGAGTGGCGCGGCGGCGCGGGGTGGCGGGCGGGAGAAGGGTGGCCAGGTGGCCGAGTACGGCGGCCTTAACGCGGTCGCAGTGGCGTGCGGTGGGCAGTTCGGCCGTGAAGATGAGGTCGATGTCAGAGTAGGGCTGGGGCCGGTCGGCCAGCACGTGGCTGGCGGCGCCGCCGTTGAGGCGCACGTCGCGCACACAGACACCAGCGCCGCCGGCACTCTGCGCCGCCTCGAGGCGGGCTCGTACTCCGGCCACCAGTTCGCGCAGGCGCACGTGCAGCGTGGGGAAGTTGCCGCGGCCGTGGATGGCGACCACCTCGTCCATGACGTCATTGAGCCGCCGCACCTGCTCGTAGCTGAGCACGGCGTGGCGCTCGCCGCCACCGCAGCCCTCTTCCGACGAGGTGTAGCTCGACTCGCTCTGCAACAATAAAAAAACAATGTCGTTAATATCAAAGTTTACACAACATAGTAATTTTAGATCGAATTGGCTTGTCGACAGTAATAATGACGCAAAACCGTTGTTTCAAGGTATTGTGCGTTAACAAATTATTATTTAACCATCCCGTAAGTAAACAAAATGCCTTGGCTACAAATATAACGCAGACGATACAACAAAACAAGATGTTGGTAAGTCAGCAATCACGTCAAATTATCTCAACCCCAGTAATCTTTGTTCGTAAACACTACGCATCGGGTTTTATTGAGGAAATAGAATGTAATGACTATAGATTTCAGATTAAGGAAATACAGAAAGCATTATTACTTAGTTATTTTATCTTAGACCTTTGGTCTCTCTTGCCTAAGTTCCATCAATAGCCGTAAATATACTATCGGCACTGAATGCTCGAAAGACAATGGTAGAGAAGAGTTCTCCAACGAAATTTGTAATCTTTTAGAACCTGAAAATCCCCTTCTAACATTGGTAGTAAAAAAATGCAGACAAACGAATGACATAATAATTGTGGAGATTCGGGGAACAACATTTTTTGCGCGTTCATTATTTAGCGATGCTATCAAGGCCAGCATAAGCAAATAAGATTTAGGTGCGTCGTTTGTACAAACGAATACCATTGTTTGGTGCACACTGATTTTATTACGCAGAATTTAAATTTTATCACTATTTTTGTGACACTTCAAAGTTATATATGGGATGCTTGGCGAATTGCCAAAACGCCTACGGGTGCAATTTTTTCTAGAACTTGCTGTGTATTACACAATTTAAATGTTTATTTGAACTAATCTGGCACACTGCCATATGTCCAAAAGAACTGATAACCCACATCGAAATAAAGAATTACAAATATGTTCATTGACCATGTTCTAAACGTTTATTGTATCTAAATATGGCGGTATTGAGAGCAATGAGTTAGTAATAAATCTTTGTCCATTAGACGTTGTAAAGCGATTCTGTTTAAGTGGCCTATTGTTGGAGTTCAATGGTCTCTGAAAAAATGTATGTATCTATGTCTGTCAATATGTCTGTTCGTTTCACTTTAAAATATCCTAAAAAATATGCTCTTGATGAATGACCGTTGGAAATCTGTTTGCTGTTGTTTAAAGATAGAAATCATTTAAGAGAGCATTGGTTACTCGACGGATCTTTTTGATGTTCTTTGGATAATTCATGACAGTTTTATATCTTTCACAGTTCAGAGACTTTCACCAATTGCAAATACCATGTCCATAATTTCTTCAAATAAGTAGTGATGTCATATCAATTGTAAATTAATTTTATACAACAGTGGTCAGTTTATTGTATTTATGTATGTATGTATGTATATGTCACAGGTCAGTACTCGAATAAGGTAGAAAATTACAGCTGTGAAGTAACACTTGTATATAAGATTTCTATTTGACTACGCAATGGTGTGATAGAAATAATGAATGCCCACGAAATTACAGAAAAATATGTATGACCTTTGGTTTCAATAAACCTATTGATTATAATATTTTACTAAGTATTGGTTATAAAATTGGTTTTGAATATTAACAAGCATCATACCATATATTTAGATTCTATAAAGTACAATTCATTTATTGAAGAAGAAATTGATAAAAATGGAGTTAATGACTTAGTAGATAAGACAGACACACAGATAAGAACTAAAGAAGCAACAAAAAGACTATTGAAATTGGAGGACTAAGAAAATACTCTGGAAAGGTCATTCCATTCGTGCATTTGAAATATATGATCGCAACGTACCTACCCACGGTATAGAACCAACCAAAAATCCTGGCCAACGAACAAAAAACAACAATCCCAAACAAACTAATGATCATAGACCACCTGTTCAAAAAGGCTAAACTTATCTAAACCAAGTATCTGCAACTCACAATACCTATCTATCACGGGCTACCCACACCAGCTTTATCAATATCCGGCTCGGGTCTATCGTAATGTAATTCTTGTTACTCAGTACAATTATGTCCTGCTAGTCAACTTCCCATTTTATTGGTGTCATTATTGATAATGAATGCAACAGGATTTGTGAACTAGAATTTCGAAGTCAAGTTTGCGTGATTAGCTTCTGTGAATTCATTATTGTCGTGTTTTGTTTTATTGAAATTTGTTATTATTTTTTCACCAAAATCATTAACATCCATCAACTTTCTTGAACACGATAGTTTAAATCAACCTATTATAATAAGGTGGCTAAAGACTCTTTCTCCTAAATGGAATGATCTCGTTCGTTCCCAGATTGTCATTTATTTCCATAAAAAATACAGCTGGGTTTTACCGTTTTGCCATCGAAACAGTGACTCCCGTTTAGGTATATTGTTTGTTAGGATACAAATAATGACATCAGCTGCATTAACGTTTGCATCGTTTATGACGTCTTTAGTAAAAGGAAATGGTTTTATACTATTTGCAATGCATTTGTTTATTTATTCAGCTGCGGTTCTAGGCAATACCTATAGTGCTTGAATGGTACTGAAAACGCAATTTAAAGTCATCAAGTGCATGATCGTGACCCACTGTACCAAAATATTTCGAAATATCTTATTGCGCAAAATGTGAATTGACGTCTTTTTAACATTGGAAAACTTTAGATAACTATTTCTTCATAGCTGATGCAACGAGTGCTACTATTTTGGTGAGCGTTTGAATGTACGAATTCTTCTCTACATTTGGGTTTCCAACTGAGCTAATATTTATGTTTTGACCTTCAACATAAATGCCACGGGAATCAAATTAAGTAGAAGTGTTTCATTTCAATTATAACGACCAATCACCTCCGTGAATCGATCATCGTAAATTCGAAAAAAAAAAACCTGTAAAAGTGTCATTGTCATTGTCACGGCAGCCCGCGCGGTCGCCGCATGAACTATGCGACGTGACCTCGTTACGGCGTCCGATTAAAATACGAAATTTTGTATTGTTTTTCCTCGTCGATTTGAAATCAGGCGCTTGTTGAGGTCAAATGCGCAATCGTAACAAATTGTATCGGACACGAGCCGCGTTCAATACAACTCTGAGAATACTAACTTTTTTACTGAGACGTAGAAATCAGCTGTTGTTGCAAGGTCGAGTCGTGTTGCGTGAAGTTATTTTGTTTTACAGCGAGTTATGCTTAAACGTTGTCTCAACTAGAACAATACGTGTGTAAAATGAGGAACGATACATTATATAAGTATTTGCAGAGAGAACAAAAGATATGAATGGTGAACGCAAATTGAAATAGTTCAAAAACAAATCCGAGGTTAGGCTTAGCTAATAGATTGGATTATGAAGGTTATTATTCTCCATTACTATTTAATTTTCAATGTCAGATAATTAGAACCAGTCCCTATCCCCATTCTCAATATAAAATGATTTATTGTGAATGAAATTATTTAAGTTGCCTACCTATGCCTTATAATAATTTGGAACAATAATATTTTAGTAAACATTTTCTGGGAAAATTTACTGATATCAATAAGGTTTCCACAATAGTCAAGTATCCTCTGGAAAAGGACGAGATATTGTTTACTATTACCCGCGAAATTTCTCTGTTACCTCTATTTAAGTTATAGTCGTATGTTCCAACAGATCATTTAGAATAAAATGTAACATTCGGTCAAGTCACGCCCCACGGTATTTACCTATACATTGCTATACATAGAAATGTACATTATACATACATACATGATTAAATAATGTATTTCAGGGGCCAACGGTCTGCTAACGTATTGTATTCTGCATGACATGTGTTCGTCACGCTATTATCAAACAGTTGAAAATCATTTTGGATAATTTTTGGTGAAACTAATGTATGTATTTAGATTAAATAACGCAGTTTGTTCTGTTAGATTATGTTCAGTAGACTGACTTTGCTTTCGTTAACTGTATGTTGAGAATAATACAGTATTTTGAACTAGTCTTGAACAAGTAGCCTGTGTTTTAAAATAAATATAGCTAAAACAAAATGTAACTTTACATTTTTGATAAATTGCAAACCAAAAGATATTTATCACATTTTTGCGGTTCACGAGCGTAACGATAAAACACACCCAATATAGTTTGAACATTTAAATATTTCGCGAACATATGTTTTTACACAAACAGTCGAACATCACAAATAGGATATTTAAAAACCATATTAAGTAGCAACAAGAAACCGTGTCTAACACCGTATGTCACACGACTCGGAACGTGAACTTGGTAAGTTTTGCGTGCAAAACAAAACGCGCGATACGGAACGGGAATGTGAAATTATGAATTAATATTTGCGAATTGTTCAATCGAATGTTTGGATCGAGAAAGTCTCCATTTGTTAATCGTCACATTAGCTGTTTGTGTCAAAAATAATTTCTATTTTTAATTTATGTTAATTAAAATGTCCCAGTTTACGCCTCAAGAATTTTGTGTGCATTTAAAGAAACTAATTCTACATTTAAAGTCACTCAGTATAAACAAAAATTTAGTTCCGTGAAGAATGAAAAAACCCACAAAAATCCGCGACAAATGATTGACGTACGGATGTTAGCTTAGCACAAACTTGTACAAATCTAAACAAAATTATCAAACAATTTCTACAACCTAATCAGTTGACGTTAATCTTATCAGTGAGAGAAGAATGCGTGATGTCACAGCTTCTGACGTCATTATATACGACGGGGTTCAAAACATCACGCGGGTACGGAATACAATAGTTCCTTCACAAACTGGACTAACATTGTACAAGTGGTACGACAATGAACCATTTAATGTACATACGTACAAACGTTAGTAATTTACGTACAATATCTCGGTGATAAATCAAAATGGATTGTGATTTTTGGAAGATTAGAAAGAAGATTTGAATTTAAAGAAAGAAAGAAACGAGAAACAACTGAATATGTTAAAAGGTAAAGGCAACAACGAATATAGAAATAAGAAACAGATGAGGCGAATAAATAAAGAAAACAAAAATAAAGGCGTTAGAACAAATTGTTATACAAATTAACAAAAGAAGAATGCCGAAAAGACTATATTAAAACACAAAAAAAAACTGAATACAAAAACTAAACTGAACAAAAACATTATCTGGTTAGTAGGCTAGACTATTATAGACATTCCTTAGGAAACGGCGCCGTTCGCTCGTCTGTCAAAAGTTAGCGGTCGACCTTGCAACAGATAGCGAGAACGTGATCTCAGTCATTTTAAAACCACGATAAAAAACATCGCAACGAATTATCTCGGAAATCCGCAATTAGACTGACGTTCGCTATTAAAACAATTTCGATTCGATCCATTTTAAACTTACATCAATCGATTGCAAGATACGAATCGATAAAAGGTCAAGTATCGATACTGAATGAAAAAAAAAACTTGCGACGCATAAAACAAGTGGTATTTAAATCTAGTTTTATTTACGACTAAAGAGAACAATACGCGATCGGAATATGTTTAAGTAGGATTCGCTAGGTTAGGTATGTTACGTTTCTTTATACGATCGCGTCCTCAATCTAGACAATCGGGCGGTTACTTTCGATTTCGTGAGGCTAGTAATTAGCATGGCCTCGGCATACGCGTGCTGCGTAACTCGGAACGGAACTAGCTCGGGATCCGTCATGGCGCTTGAAACGCAAACGCGGGAAGGAAGCCATATTCACTTTCTTTTTAAATTATATCAACGTTCCATTATACGTGTCGATTCATTAATATTGCAGACGCCGCTGTTTGCGTCATTGGCAAACGAAATTAAAAGTTAACAAGGGTAACTTCACTTGAAGTTACGAAAATGTTTTGTAATTGTATTTTACGACTACCTTCATTTGCAAGTCTACTCTTTGTTTTGTATCTAGGCAGTTTCCGCCTGCGGTATCACCCTAGTCCCGTGAGAAACTATTCCGCGCACCCGATAACGAAGACCCAGCGAAGCTTATATAGTATATAGGCTTCATCGTTAACTGGGCTATCTGCACTGAAAGGAATTTTCTAATCGGTCCTGTAGTTCCTGAGATTACAGCTTTCCAGCATACAATTATTTCAGCTTAAAGAAAAGAATATCACCATTAAGACAAGATGAAACATTGTAGCTATATAAAAAGGGCATAAAAACAATAAAATCTCCGATTCACTGGCAATCATTGTCACTTCAGTAATTACAACAGACAATTGTTTGGTAATTACCAAAGGTTGGAACGAGGCGAGATGTTGCCTCATTTCATTATAGGAAAAAGGTCTGTTATCTGCTAATGGAATTCATTAATTATGTATTTAACGTCCAAGGATTTGAGCCAGGTAAATGTTTGTTAATTGTTATGTAACTAATGACAGTCTGGATTTTGTTCTGTTCATGATACCTGAGTTTAGGATTTTAGGAACAGTAGGTTCTTATTATACTGAAGTATTTTTAAGCGACTAACTACTCTATATTAAAATATTCGAGTAGGAAGAATAGTTAGAAAATTGGCTTAATAAATTACAGAAAAGACGAAACTAAAACCTACCAAAATTGAAATACAATAATTGATAGGTAAAAATAACTGTAATTTACTGCGAAAATGAATCAAAAACTTAATCCCAAATATGCTCTTTACATTTGCCATAAAATTAATGTAGTAGCCACTACAAGTTTTAATACAATTTAATGATAATATCAACAATACACTTTTATTGTGCAAACGACCTTAGACTTATGTTTATAGACAGTTGGCAACAAGAGACAATTAGTATGGGCGCGGTCGTATACCACAGATTAATAGCTACCAGAGACAGAAAACAAGTTTTTTTTTTCTTTTCATAATTATATTATCTTTGTTTGTCGTCTTGTTGACATTTATTTATATCAATAAGTACAATTTTAATTGCGTTCTACAATTTATGGTCGATTTATCAATATATTGTAGTTTAATAAAAATATAAATTTTCAGGATTGCTAAGTTAAAAAAAAAATACATGTAGTGTAGTTGTTATTGAAACAAGATTTAAATATTAATGTGTAATCTAAGTGCTAGGTCAATAATCTGTCAAAGATTGTAATCTAACTTCAATGACATCACAATTTACATATTACGTGACAAAGTTTTCAAAAATGTCAGTCAACTTTTGGGATTTTTATTACATTTTGAAAAAGACAATGTCAGAGTCACGGTCACATGGTGCCATTGGTGACACCATCAGAGTTAGAGATTTGACCGATTGTAAAAACAATAGATTGCGTCCAATGGCCTTTGGTCCATCGTAATTAATCATGGCATCAGAAAATCCGCCCAGTACACACATCTATACTAATATTATAGGTAAAGCTGACGAGTTTGTTTGTTAAACGCAGTAATCTCAGGAGCTATAGGTCCATCGAGAAAAAAAAAATCAGGGTGAGATAGCCTATTTGTCGACAAAGCTTAGGCTACCTTCTGTCTGGGTGCGTAGAAAGCCGCTGGCAGAAGTAAGTACTCGTATATAAATCATTTTATGTAGGATTCATGAATCATAGACATTAAATAAGATACCTCGTCCTTACACACATACACAACACGCATAAAACTACACCCACTATTCACAAAACACATAAAAAATCGATAAAAAAATAAATCGACTAACCCAATCGATTCTAGATCAAGGGCCCACCAAGGAAAAGCACCGAGTATCGAGCACAGTAATTATTAACATTAGTACGTCAGTTGGTGTGTCAGTGCGCATACTAACTACGTCCTCTGACATTCCCTTGTGAAGCAACTCTTGGAATCGAATGAGACAACGTGACGCCTCTCGTATTTAGTACTAGTTAGTCTACGCACATACTACAGACTAAACAGTCGGCCGACTGTTGCCCCGGTGGTTGAATTTATTTTTAGAAAATACAGGAAAAATACCAGTAGCAGAATATCCGCTAGTGAGATCTAGTGATAACTGCTATTGAGATTCAATTGATAACCAATAGATACATCATTAAATTAACAGAATTGAGCCCCTGATCGTTGTTACATGTGTATTTACAAACATCTTCATACTGATTTATGAACACAAACCAACTATCGGCCAACTAAAAGTTCTTAGTGTGCGCGTACTCTTAGTAATAGTGAAGCGATTTAGTCGATTTATGTCGGCCTTCTGAATCGATTAGAGGATAATCGCTTGTAATATTAACGAGTTGGGCTTTGGGATGAGACGTGGGATGTCACACGTAGATATTTATGTACCTACTGAGTTTAGTTTTGGTTGATGTTTTAATGAAATAATGTAATTTTTGGTCTCTGTTGAAGGATGTTTGCTGTAGTTGAATTTGAATATTGATGTTTTTTTTTTATATATTTTCAATAGATTTTTAATGTACAGTTTTAACCAGCGGTTTCATCCGCGTTTTGTGAACGAATTCGCGTACCCGGATAAAAGTATATTCATATTAAAATATTTTTTTCAGTCGGTCTAGTAGTTCATCAGGTTTTCGGTTTCTAGCAAACAAAAGAACTCTTCAGCTTTATATATTATTATAAGTATAGATTGCTGATATCTATAAACTCTCTGTCGTGTACATATGTAGTTGCATGCATTGTGTATTTCTATGTGTGCGTTATTGTATTTTAATAGATGCATGACGTTATTCTAGCAATTAACAACAAACTCATATATTTATTATGCATTTTATGCCATGTGTAAATAACGATACTTTATTGATACAGAAGTGTAACAAAGTAAATAGTCTGCTTACAAAATCACAATTATTTTTATCAAAGTTTTAAATAAAAATACTTAATTACTACAAAGTTTCTTAGTAAACAATATTTGAACTGATAACCTAGAGTTTATTTAAAAATTAAGTATATAGACCGTAACCAGATATACTATACCTAGCGTAATAAGTTCATAGGTTACCAAAATTTTGGTTTTTGGTTTTGAAATTTTTGAGATAATTTTCTAATGAAGTCTCTCTTTTTGAAAACATTGTTAATCTTATGTTTTTTTGTTAGTTTGACTGGTATTTTTAATTAGACGGTACTGATTAGATATTAAGGTATTACAAAATATTGCGAAATAAAATTCTACAAAACACCTATTCAGTAGTTTTCTTTTTTATATTGTTATTTTTTCCCGACATACAGAGAGTTATATTTTTCTAAGCACCGGTTTGAAACTTCAATGTAAATTCAGTGTGTATATTTTATAAAGAGTTCTTAGATATATATTCATATAGACGTCGAAAGTTTTAAGAAATTCAACTCACGTGTCTAACAAGTAATCAAATGACTATCAACGAATTAATTTCTATTGAGATTACAGAAACGGCTTCGCTACAGTTATCTTGTATATCAATAACGTGACAATAACAACGGAGGTAAAGCTTCACGTCATCAATATGTACCTAGTTATCAGGAAAACTAAAAAGAACAGTTGTGACCATGTAGTAATATCATCTGCCTAGCCTTTTCCTATGTTGGGGTCGGCTTTTAATCTAACCGGTTGCAGCTGAGTACCAGTGTTTTATAAGGAGCGACTGTCTATCTGACCTCCTCAACCCTGTTACCAGGGAACCTAATACCTCTAGGACAGACCATCAATAACCTTAAAAAATATAAAGAAAGGTGTTCCAAAATAGTCAGGAAAAACTAAGAATCACTGTAGAACATTTAATTGTTTATTGTTCTGCAGTCGTTTCTGTTCACAAGTTAGGAACTCTGGTCTATGGAATAGGACTTCTAATACCTCCATCATTTTCATTGACTAATAGATAAATCTTTTATATCCATCATCTCTTCATCAAAAACCTAATGTCTATCCAAAACTTATATAGCAAAGACTCATTCATTCAACTGACCAATACCACAGTTCACATAACAACAACGATTTCAATACTGCGCCCACGCAAGGCATAGGACATAGACATGTCCTGGTCATTCAGGACTTCACGCCTACTAATGTCAATCACAGCTTTGCATAAAATATCGATAATGGGCAGTACCACGGAGCAAGGAAAGATGAGTGGAGATGCAATAACGCAGGCGCCTTCTTCTAGCTCAAATACGTACGGTGGGCATGACCAAGACGATCAGTTACGAGTGAACTAGTAGAGCATTCAAGTTTTAAGCTCTGTGAAAGATTTTTGGTATTACAAAAATTTACTGGTCCAAAGAAGACGTACTAAGGGCGACCCCGCTCACCCGCATTTTGGCGTGCTGATTTTTAGGCGATTATCTGTTATGGCACCTCCGATAGTCATTTTGTTCTCCACGGTAGGTGCCCACGCGTTTGTGTTTGACCGGTCATTCTATATTATTGTCTGGGTTGACCGCTGTTTATTATGGCCCGGGTTGATTGATTTGGTTGTTATTTATAGGAATTTTGGTGTTGCTTGAGTGAGATAAAGTTTGCATACCATTTAGGTACTTAGTCAAACAAAAAAATGTTTTATGGTCACAGTTTTTGGGTTTTATTCAGTCAATTATCTGAAAACACCAATCGTTATTGTCATTGTCATTTGTTGCAGAAAGGTTGAATAAGGTTTTATATCATGTTTATGTAGTTACTTACATTCCATTAACACCATAGCATAATGTTCTCAATAATAATAAACTATCAATAAATCATCCATTGATCAATGTAATCAATTGGATATTATTCAAAATGACTGGTGATTACGCGGTAATTTTCAACGCATCAAGGAAAAAACCTCGCACATCCATACAACATTGCTTTTAATTACAATTTAATGAATTATTCTTGTATAAATATTACTATGTCATCAAAGCGGATGGGTCATACTTGTGTGTATGAAAGTGCGTACACATAGTCTTTGTATGTGTAAGCTCGGGAGCGCTCAGTAGTGGTCGACTCACCGAGTCACACAAAGACAATATGCATAGTACGCTTACACACACAAGTGTACCTTCCCCGCTTTCGTGAAATAAAACATCTATAACCCGCATAATAATATTTTTCCTTTTATCAATGAAATGTCACAATATGAATTTATAATTAATGTATAATAGTTATAATGCAATGCAGCCTTGAAGGTCGTTGTTATGAGTCGTTTGAAAGTTGTATTTCTATCATGTATGATCATTTTGCTTGATGATTGTATTAGTCATTTGAAAAATATTTATGACCGTAGATACCTTCTAAGTGTAAAAATACTGATACCGAAACCAACAGACAGAACGAATGTAGTAATTCATTACTAAGGAAAAGCTGTCCCAAAGTTTGTCTCTTATGGCATATGCATATACATATGCATAGGCATATATGTTGACATACTTAGTATGATCTTGTTGCTACTGGATAGACCACATAAATATGAATGTCTTCACATATTACACAGCATTCAATTAAAAAAACTATGAGAAACCCAAAAAGTACAATACATAAATATTTGCTTAAAACACGCAGATACAAACAAAAATAAGTAGACTAACATAAAACACCACTCCGGCTTAATAACCTTGAACAGAATAAACCAGTTCTCGACTTTATCAAGTGAAAGTAATTTATATTAATTATCACACCGCGATAATATCGTCGATATCGAAGTATTATTAATAATAATACCTATATTTTAGTGCTCAACTCGTTTGGCGTAAATGGAATTTAGACTGAGCCTTGAAACTTAATTTTATAAAACTGGCTTAAATGTTTTTCAACAATCAGTTTATTTTAGCATCGAACTAAAATGGCTGAAGGTATATTTAACTTATTTATCAACGAAATAAGAGAATACAGCCGTTGCTATTTTTGTCAAATATAAAAACACTTGACATGACTGTTTTAAAATTAAAATTAACTTCATTTGTGAATGGAAGAACTAGTTAATGATGACTTAACGAAAATTTATGAAAATTAAATGGCAGTAGGCAACTAATCGTTAATTAAATAAGTGTTCGAAGAAAACATGACAAGGTATACCTATTGATATCTTCTACGCTATTACTAATAAATATACCAAATTGAATTCCTATGATACTTAGTACCAAGCACCAAACGTTCAGGATGGACCAATATTTAATTTATATGTCAGTCCAATAGAGGGAGGTTGAAGAAGAAAATATTTAAAACGGACAACGACACAAGAAAAGTGTAGTTTCAAACACAGGAGAAACCGCGGGACACAGCCAGCATTATCCAATATCCATGTATATCTAAGCTGATCACTTAAAACCTCCATGTAGGTATTATGTATCAAGTATGAACATGCATACACAGCTGTCCTAAATACATATCATTTCGAAGCTGCCAATTTGTTCTCCGATATTAGATTAGGCACCTTTCAATTACATATATTGCTGTAGGCATATACGTTGCATACATAATATACGCCTAATTTTAACATGAAGTAGGTTAACTTGGTGTTTAATTTGTGCTGACCTTGTGAAAAACCTTAAATAATTTGCGTGTTTAAAATAATCTGGTTATGAACATGTCTGTACTCAATGAAGTTAATAAAACTTCAATCATGAAAGTTTTAAAAATAAGCAGACAAGCTATAATTTTGAAATAATTTATTTTGAAGAGTCTAATCTTTAATTTACGTTTCTTTCCTCCTCCGAAGTTCGCTACTATGCTGTAGGTATGAACAAAATACTACTGCGTAAGAGTAATCCTTCAAAAGGCAAAGTTATATGAAGTGAACTGTACATACAAGTATTGAATTAACTACATTTTCATTATCAACAATAACACTGTACATCTATGTATTTTCTGCTAAATAAGAGTGGCAACCACATTTCTTTTCAAGCTAGGAGCCACACCTCCGTTGCATGAGAATTCATATCACATAGATAAGTTATCAACTCAACTCCCACAAAATTCTAGATTCTCTTAGAAAATTCGCTCGGCACGCGTTTATCTTAAAAGATAGCGAAGTTTTTTCTTAAATATCATGTCAAGGCCTAGGTTGAATTTTACTTTTACTTTCGTATGTACATTTTTGTGTTATTTTATGAGTAGGTTACTGGGTCCTATATTTCTTGGTTTGTTTGTTAACTGAGGTTCTATTTTCAACGAGTACCTACACTTATATTTTCCTGTTTCACTCGCAAAGGCCTTTTCAAATATTGTAAAAGTGATTTCAGACTTTAATAGTGTAGTAGTGTAGGTTTCCTCAAAAATCACCAGACAGTACTAGGAAGAGAGAAAAAGTACATAAAACTGAATCATATTTATATATCGATTCATATTTGCACTTAAAGTACCGGCTAATTAACCTCTTTTACTTTCCAGTTACCAAGTAATCTTCATAATGGTAAAATTAATACCAAAGTAAGCGGTGTTGCCAGGAGCCAAAATTTCTACCAAACCAGTAAACTCCCGAAAATTATTTCTAACCTGTATTCAGAGATTTTGACGTTGATAAAGTGCTATATAAATTGAAAATTTCTCGTTCCATAATAACCCGACAGGGAGGCTGTCACAAAGTAATTACGTTCCTTTATACGTAATGAACACGCTCATAAATAACTCTTGTGTTAAAATTTTAATGATTGGGTATTTAAGGTGTTTACGCGTGTAATTATTTTGTCACTTTTCAGATGTTTATGTGGTGATAATAAAACAGAATTTATACTTAAGTATTTTCTTAAGTTAGGTATTGTAAAAACAATAATCATAATAGTAAATCAATAATCTGCAGTTTATAACAGGCTTTATGTGCAGACGTTATTTTATTACTATCCCATTAAAAAGTGCGTTGCAATTGTTACATCTTTCAACATCATAATATTGCATCATAAATAACTTGGAAATATAGTATCCAGATCATCACATTAAACGCCTTCCTCTCTTGTAACTATTTTGCTGTGTGTAGGTATATTTTCCACCTTAACATTAAGGAATGCAATAAACGATATGACCCAACCAGCTTTCCATAAAAAAAAAAACCTGTGCAATCTTGATACTATAGAATATAATTTAGAAACTAATGCCTAATAAGTCCAAAATGCACTTTTACCACCGAGGCCTTCCTCACGACATTGGAGTCATTACAACACTCATCGCGACCCACATTCGGGCTGCATCCGCGACTGCCTTCAATATGCTTCACTTGCTTAATATCAAGGATGGTAACCTCACGAGAAGTGCGCACGCGCCGGTCCCACACGTTTCGATAAAATAATTGATTTGAATTAGGAATTGAGTTTGGTTGTCTATTGTTTTTGGGTTTGAATTTGTCATTTTAGACGTTTTAAGTCATGTGTCAGAGAAGGGTCTGAAAGTCTTCAGTAGTTTCGGAGATTACTCCATTTTTTAAACAACACAACAGACAAAGAAAACACCTTTTACTTGACTAATTATTTATTATTTTACTGTGTCAATGCTAAAGCAAATAAGACTAGCCTAATTGAACATGAAAACTGAATAGAAATAAAAAAAAATATCAAAAACCTCAATCACACTAGTTACCATGACGTACAGTAAATAAGTAAGTACATGATATACCTAGTAGATAAAGTGTTATAATATTGTCTGAGCAAATAATACATATGTAAATAATTCACTACAATATACGATTGACCCTATTACGATGAATGCGGCTAAGGGTTAGGCTGAATACGTAAACGGTTCTCTTCATAACCAATAAGGAGGAATAGACATATTTCTAGACTCATAGGCCCTTTCTACGCTAGGCTACAATATTCGTTACCCGACAATTTTGTTCCCTAAGCACTCAGTGCTAAGCAAAGAACGTACGAAAATGTGAAATGAATTTGTATTATGGTACCTTAGGAATCAAATCGTTAGGATATAAAAGACCTTGAGTGGCCTAGTGCGGAAAGCCTTAACTTTCTTACTTAAAATGTTATGTTTTTGATGAAGGAAGACAAGAGAAATCTAACAAGGGAAAGAAAAATCCCAATAGAATTAGAATTACAGCTAAGGAATTGAGTTTGATACCAAATGTAATTCCATAACGCCATCAAAAATAACTTTGGGCACATCAGCATTACTCTAAATATTGTCACGCATATGCAATAAACAATTTTCTTGGCAATTGCATCAAAATTCCCATCATTTATGAAAATAATGTCACAAGTATCAAGTCTTCACGGTCGATAAAGCAATTCATACTCAAACGTTTGATGTTGTTACAGAGTGTTTCAAAAATATTTCGTGTCTCAACATCTGATGCAAATTCCGTCCAAATTGCGTTCAAAATCTAATTGAACACATCCTGTAATTGTTTCAATGTATAAGAAACTTAATACCAACGTAATAAGGTTGGTAATCACTTAATCAATCAACGCAGATTTACGACTTAATTTAAGATCCTGTTCTAAATAAAAACATGAGTTTATATCGATTCTTTGATTTCGATAATAAAATTCGATATAACTAAGATTGGTGATAGGATAAAAAAAGACAATAAAAATTATTCTTATTCAAATGAATGTTAATGTGATATTTGAAAATAGTTTTTCTAGTACCTTAATTTTGGAAAATATTCCACTCATTCTAGGTTTTCCGTGATATTGAGTTTTTTCTTCATTCATTAATGCATGATTGGCAATATGAAATGCCAGCCGTACCTATGTACCTACTAGTAATTATATCGGAATTTATATTGTGACATAATATCTAAGGAATCTAAAGGAAAAAAGACTAACTAATCAATCAACTAGGGGCAAAGTTTAAAAAACAAAAACTACAAAAAATACAAAGTAATTAAGCTCAAATTCGAATTATATGGGATTATTGAAAAGACAGCCATAAAATCATAAAATAGTAATAAATTATAACTAGTTAGCAAAATCAACATCAAAAATAATATAAGAAAGACAACAAAAAAACTAATTTAGGTGACAAAGTCAACTCACAAACACTCATCCAATATCAATATGTTTGAACGCACACAAAAACAAAATTTTATCTTTCGATACCAGTACATATGTATTTTTATAACGATATTATGTAAATGATATTTCGAATATGTACCTATTGTCACGATAAATTTTAATATCATAAGCGATGTATAAGAGAAACGTTTTTTTTTGGAACGTTCCCATTTTGACCATGAAACTGCAATAAATCCAAGTTGTTGAAACTTGAAAGAAAATTAAACTCGAGGATTCCTTGACGCATGCGCGACTCGCGTGCACTGTTGCTAAGCATTGCGTGCACACAACACACTTGGCTCCACACGAATTCCTGCGATTTACGCATATTATTACATTGTTACTAACTACAATACGATCGCCTATTCCATTTATTACTATTATTCTTTAAAAAGCCATTTCACATTTAGTTGCATTCGACAAAAGAAACTGTTCACGCGTTTCATATCACGAGATTACGTTATCGTCGCAACGAACATAATCAAAACATTTTTTCAACAGCATTGCGTCACCGCGATCCTCCGATCTCCGTGTCGTCTGCAACAAGCTCCAATGGTTTTATTGCCATGATTCATTGCTCAACTGCGACAAGAACAATTACGCGACCGTTACATCGATTCTATAACCGATCATCGTGACATTCGATAGAAAATTCCAGTCTAGTATCGATAAAAGTGCTAAGCGGGTATTTGGTAAAAACATCGGCCATTCAACAAGTTCACGTGTTACTACAGCGTAGGTAGAACAGTGCGAATGTTCTCACGTAGCAGTTCTAGTTATAGCAATCATGTCACAAACAACTGATAAGGGCAACCGCTTCCGTTGACCGAGCGACACGAGTTTTCACCGCGGCTAGAAAACGCGCGCGATCTGCATAAAGTCGGCACGCTGTGCGTCGCGCCGAATGCCATCGCGTAAAAGCGCATAACATTTTAAATTACGCGAATCGTCGCGTACAGTGACAGTCTGCGCCCACGCATCGATTCACAATATTTTTTTTCACTAATACGGAACTGGCCGGTTGGAACGTCGCCATCGCAGTTTTGGACATCACATGATTTTCTCTCGTAACACTTACCTTCATATCATCGAGCATGTCGCAGGCGGAGTATAGGGCCGCGGCGTCCGGGCTCACTTTGATGACGCCCATGTTGGAGCTGGTGTCAGTCAGTCAGGGGGAAGATCCAAAGCCGACAGGAGCGGTAACACACGGAGGACCGAGCGGGCCGTTTGCGTGTGTACTATTTTCCTGACGAAAGTTGGCTTCGATATATTTTACGTATTGTTTTAGCGAGTGACGCGTGAGTCGGTGAAGTTTAGGAACACTAAGCGCGAGACGTACTCACGCTGTGACCGAGCCGCGCGGACTGAAGTCTCAGCCGCGAACACACAACTTCGGACAGTGAAAGGGTCCTGACGTCACGGACACGATAACGTGCCGCCGCGCGTCCCGCCCCGCCACTCGCGCCTCGCGCCCGCGACTTGTTGCTACACTTCTGTCCCACTCGCACTCGCTAACATACATATATGTCTATGCCACTCACTAATGACATGACACCTAGCCGTTTGATTAAACATTCGTGCCCCCCGAATACGCGCGGTTGGTGTTATCGTTTTGTTTATAACATGTTCTCGCTGCGATTTCATTAATTTCGAACAAAGAACAGAATGGTATGCAAATGACCTTAAAACTTGCTTAAGTGCTTGAAGCGGTGTTATTTTTACACCGATGCACCTGTATGAGAAACTAGACAAATGAATGTAATTTGTTTACGCGGTAGGGCTTCTACAGTAGCAGTGATGTTTGACGTCATTACAAACAAACACTCGTAGGGAGCTACGATCGCGTAGGCGTTGCGTGCGCCAGGGGCCCGCGCTACGAGCGTAGCCCGCCTACGCGTAAAGGAATCGTAGCACCGATAAAAACTACCCTCTGAATATAAATTGAATGTTTTATAAGTGAAAAACTCTTATAAGACTGCCAAACAAATTATTATAAATTCATAATATTAAAAAGAAGCGATGAGGGAATATTGAAAAACAAAGTAAATTTAATATATTACGAGGCTTGAATAATAAGGGCGGGGATAAAAATAAATGGCGAAAAAATGGAGGTTGCTTTATTTAGGAAATTTGCCATCGCTTCCCTTGGTGGCTTTTTAGAATATTCAATTAAAGTAAGCCGCTCGGTAAATATGTTTGTTGACTCGCTTCGTGTTGATTGTATTGTGTCGCAACAATGGGATTTTTACCGATTTCGGTGGAAATTCATTTTGTTGCTATCAGATTTTTGTATGAAAGAGAACATTTTGCTTTTATGTTGAACAAAGACCTCCCACGCTGTTTACTTGACTATTACGTTTTAGGGACCTTTCAAAACAATATGTTTGTTTGGTGAAATCCTTTCGTATAAAATATAAAATACATTCGTTAGGTTATTTTTGCAATATCGAAGCAATTATATTGTATCAACAATAGGGTTTATCAATTTAATTTTCAATTTTATTCATTTTAATTGCTGTAAAACATCAAAATAAAAACTCAATCAAAATAACAAAACAGCCAACATAAAAATTCCGAATTTCTAAACACCGAACAGAAGCAGAAAAATAAAATAAAAACAAACACAAATAATATCAAAAACCAATAACGACACAAATAGAAAACGAATCTAAACCGATATAGCGTGAAATTAATAGAATCGAACCGGGTCTATAAAAAGTAGGACCGAGAGCAAAAACAGTGTCATTTCATCGTCAGATAATGAAAGACCGAATGGATCGCCCTTGAACTTATCGCTTCAGACCGCTTCACACACACATGCTCACCATCACGCACACACGCTCACTTTCACACACGCTCACGTTAGTGCGTCTAGTCAAACATATACGATAGACATACAATTTTATAGTCGATGTTTTAGACATGTTAGGACTTGCTTAAATTAAATTGAATTTTATTAAATTTTCATTTTAAAGCCTGTCTGTTAAGGACTCTATTAAAAAGGCTTATGATTAGAATTTTAGGCTTAGTAAGATTTATCTACAATAGTACAGTGACGATATTCTTTTATAATATAGCATAATCATGATGACATTCTAATTTAATGAATGCAATAAAACACAACCTGTTTTTCTAGGATTAGGGCAAAAAGAAAACTTTGTCTTAATAACTAAGGATCGGCATTTTTCACTAAACAAAATTCTTCTCATACTATGTTCTACTATGTACTACAATATATATTTACCATCAGCTTTAAGGAGGAGATTTTAATTATATATTAGGAGATTTTAATTATGATAAACAGCTGTTTTCCCTAACCAGACTTTTGCCTAAAATGTACCTAAAGTCATTTTCACACTACAAATCAAGAGTATTGATTGTCTATTGTCAATACAATGCCATATGTACACAAATCTAAAGTCCGTTTTGATACAGCGAATAAAGTACAAAAACGAATTACAAATATACAATGTGTAATATGCCTACAGTACGCTATACTTTGCACCTGAAACTGTTTGCACCTGATGGCAACATATAACTGATAAATAAAAAAGAAGATTATCTATATTCAGAATATCTTGTCATTAATCGAAGTTATGATAAAAATAATATTCGTGACTTATTAAAGAGATAGCACTAATCTTTATTTAAGTGTGAAGTCAAAGTACTGAGTGCGTGTTTGGCGTGAAACAAATGCAATTCATTTACTAAGACTATAATGTTTGATGCGTGGTTTAATGATTTTGGACTGCGTTAAGCAAATGGACGGTCCACACTGCTACTAGTGTGACAATATTATCGTGTCATGTGTATAATATAATTAGGCAGTCGTTTCGTCAAAACTTTTTCCGCCTTTCTAGTGATATACATCATCATCCTCCTGCCTTTATCCCAATTTTATTTGGGGTCGGCACAGCATGTTTTCTCCTTCCATACTTTTCTATCTGCCATCATCTCACAAGTAACATTCTTTCTTACCATATCTACTTTCACACAATTCATCCATCGTTTCTTTGGTCTTCCTCTTCCACTATATCCGTCCACATTAATAATACTCATAATATACATAATATGCTTAACCCCTAAATTGGGGGTCATATTCGGATAGAACCGCAGAATTCTGCCTACATCTGGTCACGCTGGTCGATAAATAAATGAGTAAAATCTCAATATTTGGAAAAAAGCTGTGCAGATAAAAATGATAAACATCATGCCAATATCTAATACTACGTAGGTTACTGCACTAAAATGCTAATGATTATAATGAGGCTGTACATATTTATTCAAAACTCTATGTGCTACTTACAAACAAAATTAAAACCAAAAACATTCAAGCATCACTTTACATAATGATGTTATCATATCAACGAGTATTATGAAGAAGGTGTGTCCATAAGTACTATGTAGATATATTTTTATGTCACACTTAGCGACCGCAAGGCTGTTGCTTAAAGGTTAATACTAATAACGGCATTTCAAGTGTAAAATGTGTGTTTACAAGTACATATTGGTTGCGACATTATTTATGATGTTTTTTGAAAAATGCAGGATTATTGGCAGCGAGTTTCTGGGACGCTGTTCGATCATTTGGAAAATTCAATCACTGAATCATTTTTTGTCAACAATATTGTTGTGAGAAATGTTATTGTTAATTCAGGATAATTGATGTAATATTTACAGTTAATAATACTAATATTTACACCTAATATACGTAATATCCAGAGCGGAAAATCCATGTATCATATGATTTTATGTTACGTGTAGGGTACTTTTTATCCGGGTGCACTGAGTGGTTCCCACAAGACACGAGCTAAGTGCTGGTATAACCTAATTTAACATATACATAACTAGTTTAAAACATATCTTTACTCTGTATTAGGTAGGTATACCTTACCTACACAGGTGCAATGCATTTCAGATTAGATTATTTATGAAACACAAAGATTGTGTATGTAATTAAATTGTTTGATAAAATCCTAGAACCAAAATAATCATACGTTATTTTACCTAACATTTGTTTTACCTGACATTTATTATTGAATTGCAACATTTTTGAAAAATATTTTTCGAGTGCTTCGTTAAGACATTCATCAAAATATATATTGCCTATAATTTGTTTTAATAAATCTATTATTCAAGGTTTTCGGCGTGGGAAAGACAGTGCATTTTAAATATTTACATATGTACTACATGGTCAATATGGTGCTAGTAAATAGTATTTTTGGCTGTCGACTAGCACATAAGAAAAGGGCACCTACCTAGTTATTTCAATAGTTGATCAACAGTGTAAGATGACATAGGAAGAAAAACAGAAAAATTAAGTACCAACGCCTTTTTCTCTAGTTCATTGAAGAAGAGAAACATTGTAGTGAAATAAACAAGATATTTCTTTTTTCAGAAGGTCATTGGTATTAAAACAGGAAAATAATAATACTTTACTTATGTAATTCTAACGAGCAATTTGTCATTGAAAAACCCGAACATTAAAACCCCACGTTAGTTATCGCTATCACACTAGAAAGTTTTATCAGTTAGGTATAGTAATTATCAATGTCAATTTGATAGATAACTTAGTTTCCGCGAAAACATGATGAAAACTGTTTAATAAAACCGATTGTTAAAAATAGATTTCATTGAACTTACCCACTTATATTTTCCTAGTATCGGTATTATAATTATCTTTTGGAATTTATTATAATAATTTTGGCATGTTTAAATTATGATAATATTCAGAGAAATACGCATGTTGTTTTTCTCTAAATGATGATGATAAAAAATAATAACTAGTGTTAACAATTTCCATAAAATTACAACCATACCAAAACTTCGATCACACAAAACAACAAACCAAATTCTTCAAACCCAAAATCGATACCACCAAACCGAGAATCGAGATGGATAATCGAATAAAATCGAAAGTACTATCTATCGATGTAGGTCAGTGCCGAGTCAAGGCGCTACGTTATATTGATAATCTTACGTTCATTCACTGCGAGTATGTAGGGCTGGTAATCAGGCTAAGGTATACTGCCGTTTTGGTGAAGAAAGTTGCTCGTGGTTTTTTGGCCCTACATTAATTAAGTTTCTGCAACTTGTGGTCAGGCTTTCAGGTTTCAAAGAAGGACTATAAAATTATTAAGGAAGCTAAGGATAAAAAAATATTAGACACAGGGGTCTAGATTTAAACGAGAACGGAAAGGAATGGATTCAGGGAATTGGATGTTATTATGTTGGTAGCAATTTGATGTTGAAAAAACACACGTATCTACTTTAATCAAATATTCTTGTGGATGACATTTCTTTTTCTCTAGTACTATCATGCTAAAACACCCATGAACGAATCGTAAATCATTTCATACCTATCAAACCTGGTTTTATGAAATTTTCTGAGGCTCTAAAAAAGGCCAAAAATCCTAAAAAATAGTGTCACATTGCCAACCCTGCAAATGCAGACGCACTTCCAAATCGTGAACATCGTGACACGCTCGCCATTTTCGGAGACGCAGGTGACTATCAAATAACAACATTAGATCGTGTTCATATTCTG
Source organism: Helicoverpa armigera (assembly GCF_030705265.1). Taxonomy (NCBI): domain Eukaryota; kingdom Metazoa; phylum Arthropoda; class Insecta; order Lepidoptera; family Noctuidae; genus Helicoverpa; species Helicoverpa armigera. Next base: position 1,394,268 of record NC_087131.1, on the reverse strand, counting down.
TGATTTATTGAGGTCGACCAGACATATAAGCTGTATTTGGTCTTGATAGAGATGTTTGAATGTCTTTGGATTTTTTGTGCAGAGGTTCTAAATGCACTGGTTGGTTTTGGAATCACACATAGATATAGTGATACATAATATTCAACTTATAGGATTCAAGTTATCGGATATGGTTGTATGTTAGTTTGTCTTTGTAACAAACAAAAATTTTATGGGGGTAAAAATACCTAAGTAGGCACACAAGCTCTGTTTGGGCTTCATAGAGATGTTTGTATGTCTTTGGATTTTTTGTGTAGTTGTTCTAAATGTAGTGGTTAGTTTTAGAATGATGATGACACAAATGGACACGGTGACACAGGTTGATCTTATAATATTCATCGTTTTTCTGTGTCCCAGATAGTCATAGGATATGAATGTATGTATGTTAGTTTGTCGGTGTTTCATACAAGAATAATAATTGTATATGGGCTAATATATGTACATAGGCTAATATACTTATGTAAACTAGCTACACAAAAATGCATAAATCTTTATTGGACTTTATTGCTTTGCTTGAAACAGCGTCAAATATTGCACATAAAGTGCGTATTGCAGTATTTATACCAATTAATATATCCTATACCCTTTAATATATCATAAATAAAACATACAATGATTTATTTACAATGCATCAAATGCAATTTAAAATTAATCATGCAATAAAAACTTAATTGCTACTGTATAATCATGTTCATTATCTTTAAAGATCGTTTTTTCGTCTACATAATGTTATTATTTTTAGAAAACGATAAAATAAAATCATCATAATTTTTTTTGGCTCACGTTTATATTATCATGTACGATTTTTTTTTCATTTAAATGAAATCAAAACATTTAAATACTATTATAAGGAATTTGAAGATGATTCAGAAAGACACGCAGTCACTTCCTGATATCAATTTAAAAGTTCACTAGGAAGACCAGTTCAAGACCTATTAACATCAAATAAACATTAGAAAAATATATTTGAATTAAAACTACAACCTATGGTGAGAAAAGATGACACAAAGAATGATTTATAAGCTTATGAATTCAACAGGAATCAAACTCATACAGCAAATCTTTAGAACTAACAAAAGCCTTTGATACACCCGACCGTCAACATAGCCAAACATCAAATTATTCAGCAAATACACAAGACACAAGCCAAGCTATAAACTAATAAAACAATCAAGCAACTACGGCCTCATAAAACCTCACATTCCCGGATCTACAAACTATAATTTATCTCCCGGATTCGTCTGAGAACCAACCTGTATTTAATGCCAAAACTGACCTCAAGCCAGAATTCCCATTTTTTTGTTCTCAATGTGGAACAGTTTTCAATGTCCTTTCTTTCTGTCGCCTAGCGCCAAGGTCACTGGGTCTTTGTGCTCTTAAACGGATTTGGTCGAAAACCGGTTCATATAATGACGTCATAAGATGTATCAATGCTGTGTTGAATTTAGAGTAACGCTAATTTTATTGAAATCAAAATTGGTTGATTGAGTAAGTTGAGGTTATTTAAGAACCGAAAATTGAGTCTCATTTCCAAATTTTTGGTTATATCTAATAGTGTAGTCAATATGATATTCAGCTCTTGAACCGTTGTCAAATACTCAATTAACTTTCATTAATCTAACATAACCTTTCAAAGCTGAATATTTGGGATCCAATCAAAACCCATCCACTGTCCTTAATTTTATTCTGAATAATAAAGAAGAGCCCTTCGCATAGCAACGCCCATTCAATAACAGCTGACAATCAGTGCCAACGTCATATTTATTTCTACTCTGTCGCAATAAATCGTACAAGAATCCCAGTACTATCATTATTTTAAAAACAAACGTATGCATTTGTTACGAAAACTTCAAGTATGACGAAACACTATAATATGTTGGCGTAACTTAGACTCTGTACCGAGTTTTGTTTTAATAATCTTCGCAGTAATTTATATTTCAATATTTATAGCTTCCTCTAAATCATTGTGATCATTATCTGTTGCCTGCATAGCCATTTTTTATCAGTTCTAACACGTACGTGCAAATATCTTAAGTACATATGACTCGTACGAATTTTTTGCCCGATCCTGTTGTGTTAGTAATTAAGACTTCGTATGCGAATTAATTGCTGGCGTTTATCGTGTAATCTAGACGTGAGGTAACACATATTTGTGATCGCTATCTTAACGATTATGTGGATGTGGGTATTTTCACTTGTTCATCTTTTTGTCCCTCGAATGTGATTCAACGGTAATAGTGTTAGAGCACCTTTGTATGCTTGAATGGTTTCATTCATATTCTGTTTCACTCGTGGTGACTGGCTTGTCAGATATTTGGCACAAATAACATTAGCACTATCTGGTTCACCTCATATTATCATATTCAACAACTCTATTACGAAATCCACTGCATCCTTATCATTTCCCAAATATGTTAGCGTTGCCTTGCAAGCCTAATTTTATCGGCCAATAATTTACACCTACAAAAAGTGTCCATACACAAAAACTTTTGCACCAATTCCAGTGGAAGTTTAACAAGCTTGATGCCAAATACGTGTAAATTGATTGGTACGTATGTATGATAAACAAAAAATAATGTTTCCGTTGCCATGTGGTCGAGTACTTGAGATCCGTAACGTATACTAAGTATGAACGACGTGGTCCCATTGGCTACGCGTCTGAATGTCGGCTTGACCAAATCGGCTTGTTAAGAAAGTGGTCGAAGGGTCAAATTGATATCAATGACAGCGAGTGAAGTGACGATGGCGTAGTTAGGCGTTGAATCTTGTCATCGCAGAATTATTTGAATTTATACAATCCCTGTGTACGCTTTGACAAGTTCAAAATCATCTTATTCTTAAGCCAAGAAGTATATCCGTGAACCGATAGCACTATGATTCTTATATTCTCTCACACACAAATAAAAATAGATAATTTACACCGAACTCAACTGGGAAGTAAAGGGACCGAACGCGAGTCCGTTCACAATTCCAAGTAAAGGAGTGTTTTGCGCATGTGTGCGTGTATCGCAAGGGTGTCAAGTATTTTGTTTAGCAATCTGTGTCTATTACCGTACCTTATCGGAGCATTCGGCCCTGCCTCAAGGACGGTCCACATCCGTGAACGGACCGAACCTACATACACTTTATAAATAGACCGTTTTATTATGTTGCGGTAATACCCACGACTATTATTGTTCGTTAAGATCGTATATTGTAAGTGGGAAGACGTTTTTACATCAGATCAGGTGTGGACGAAAAAGGAAAGTAAAACTGAATGCAAATAAATGCAGAAGGTTGAAAAGGATGAAGTTAGCGTTGATATTTCATAAATAAATCTGAATATTAATATGGCTACGATGAAAAGCCATACGATACCAAAACTTCTATTGTATCAAGGAAGAGTTTTTGAGATTCGCGTTGAAAATACCGGAATAGAAGAGACAAAGTATACTTCACATTTAAGTTAAGATGATAAACTCTCAGTAATTAAAGAACTGTTTCTACAAACCAAAATAAAACTCAACTGTTTTTATAGTACTGATTTCCAGTAAGAACACCGAGCAGTTTTTTATCGTTCCTTAAAATAAGCGACCGTTTATTCTTCTTTTGCCCAGTAACCTTGGACTTTATTTTGTAACTAAAGACCGTAAATAAAATGCAGTTTTCACGGAAGAGGTTTTAATATTCATTGGATTTCTGTTGTCAGATCTTCGATCAAAGAACTTTTGTAAATGGCCATCAGGTTTGGCCCATAAATTGAGAGAAAAGGATTACTTAGTATCTGGTGTAAGCCCTTTATATTTTGCCCTGTCATGTCCAAGATCTTATTCAAATCGATTAAGAGAGGCCTTACAAATCTCTTTGGAATTAATTTTTTGATTAAAATGAAGGCAATATTTTTTCTGAATTTATGGTGTCAAATTATACTCTTTAAAGTTTGAAGGTTAGATTGAAGATTAAGGGGCGGTTTCTAAATTGTATGTTATCATCATAAGGCATACTTATTTTAATGTACTGACTGGCTAGTTTCTGAGCACCTTTATCAGTGATATTACTTTTGTACGCGAAACTGTTGATATCAAAATTTCAAGTACTATTCAAGTGTATCAAAAATAGTAAATATTATCAGAAAACTTATCCTAGGTCAAGATGAATGAACCAAATGACACGTTTTGATAGTTCAAAGGTTTTCAATCTCATTAAGACATGCATATTGATGCTGTTAAACAATAACATGGTAATAAAAATGTAGGGTGATATGACGATATCATTTGTTTACTAGAAGATTGCGTAAATAAAATGCTATTGACTTCTGTTGCTAGAGATCTTTAGGTACTTACTTACTACATATAAGTTTCAAAAGCCAAAGCAAAAGATTTTACATAAAACACCTGGCAGAAAAATGACGTACAGAATTTTTTTGAGAGGAATGCCACAAGGTTTGATATTAGACCTTTATATACAGTGTATTTTGCTTGTTATTATTTGTATGTCTCTACCAGACCGAAGCCAACACGCTGAAGCCGTTTTGAGACAACTTTAATGAAATGGTGACACAAATATTATTAAGTACTAAAGCAAGGATCTAAGAAGCAATAGTTCAAGGAAACATAATGTCCTTTTAACTTTAAGTATCAATAAAGAATCGAGTTAACAGTCCAATAAGGCTTGATGTCATGCTTATACGCCATAATTTACAAATTACGATCGCCTTTATAAATAATAACAACGAGCGGCCTTTATAAAAGTATCGGCCCTGACAGTGAACTTTATGATGACAACTTTCTGATTTCTGAATCTTTATGGTTTTTATATCGATCGATATCTTAATCATGTCATTTATCTGTCCTCTCTGTATTTTTAACCTTCCGTTATATGAAACTTTGTACGAATTGATTGACCTTTTTGTTTCAATCATAAAAATCTTGGATTTATTGATTGTTTCAGTTGTAAGTACTTACTATCGATATTTATTAATACAACCAAGTACTCATAAATATTTTAAATTTTTATAACTTCATCAAAATTATAGCATGTAACATAGTCTTTTTCCATTAAGACTTTTCATAAATATCTTCTGTTACAGAGTGTTTTGAAGCGACTTCCCAAAAAAAAGATTATCAATTTTATACTTGAATATTTTAATTGATTCTACATTTCACATATTTAATACAAATTACACAGAGGCTCTGATTTTTTAACTAGTTCGTTTTCCTGTATTTGACCTGATTTGCATTATGTCCTGAAGTTCCAAAATTGTTAACGAATCGATATCGAATCACACATTTGACTCGGTTAAGAGCTAGTTTGAAGTCGGCGAGTGTGATCCGAATATGTGTGAGAGTGGTCGAGAGTGATTGAAGTACTTGACTCGATTCCATTCGATTCGATTCTCGTTTATATCGAATGTTTGAGACGTTTGTGTTTGGAGCGTTTGTTTTCGATTTGGTGAATAGGGTGATTTTATCATGTATGTAAAATGTGTTTCTAATTATTTACCATTTGGTTGAGGATCTTTAAGAATTTATTTGAATCAAACGTACAAACAAGAGAAAGCTTTCTAGAAATTTCCAGAAAATTACATTTTCAAGGAGTGTGACTCCTCCTTTTCTATCTTTTCCGGCTTTTTCTATCTTATCAATATACACTCATACTGTATCAGGCTTACACAATCATGCTAATACTAGCATTAAATACAAATAAATAATTAATTTTAGGCTAATCGTGATTATTTTGGAAATTCCCATCGCTTCTATCTCTTAATCGATATGATTTATTTGTTATCTACGAGTACATGCTTATTAGTTTGGCAGATAGGTAGCGGTCAAAGAGACCGATAGGAAGGAAACTTTTTTTAAAATCTCTTTTACATTCATTTATGCACTCGTAGTGGCCTAGTGGGTAAAGAACCAATCTCTCAAGTATGAGCGTGTGTTAAACATCTCAAAGCAACCTGGACTATATTGTCAGAAATCACCAACCCGTATTGAGCAAGGGTGGTGCTGAATGCTCGATCCTTCTCTGTGTGAGAGGAAGCCTGTGCCCAGCAGTGGGACAGTAAAAAAGACTGTTGACGATGATTCATTAAATGCTGAGTCAATAGGTAGTTAATACGCACATTAAAATTGTGTCTCTCTGAGTCATGATAACTTCAAAATAAAAAGGAAACTGGCTATGTGTATTTCCTGGTCAGCAGAAGTGGTGGTACAAGCCCCGTGGCGAAAAAAAAAAACAAATGAAACACAATGATTTGCGCATTACTTATTTTAGTGCTTTGGACATGCGAGGGAATTTGTCAAGTAGGTAATTTGTAATATCCCAAATAAACCAGAGTTAAAATAGTTGAAAGAGGTATGTAGAAATAGCTACAATTATTTTCTTTGTCCAAATTTGGCGCTTTATTTAGGTTTTATATGTTTATAGATTTTATTTTTAATTGAGGACTTTTGCACACTGCCTCGCTGCGGTTAAACTTGTGGTAGTAGGTAAAGTTAACATTCGTGTGCAAAATGCATAAAGGAAGTATATGTAGGTACCTACTTAGTTATTCTTCCTTTTATCCTCAAGTAACAAAACTCAAGAGATCAAAGGCTCCAGCTCAGATAAACCCATTACTTTTTTTCTAGGCCCAGTTGAATTAAGAAAAGGTGAGTCAGTTGTCTACTTAAAACTATATAAATTACAATGTAGACATTTTTGAAACAAGTAAAACCTTTTTTACAGGAACTAATCATTTAACAGCTGATCCCCACACACCTACAGCTACAATATCTAATCAAGTAAAAGTAATCCTTATCTCAAAAGTAAAAAGATACAATATCGTACACAAACAATCTAACGAAACAAAACACGTGCTTCTAAAACGTGTGATTTAGATAAAACCGCGGAATTGTCTGAAATAGATACGGCAGTTCTTATCAATCCCCCAGTAAGAAAAAATACCCAAATAAACATATGAAGAGCGAAATCATTGCTTCTTTGGAACACAAAAATTTCCATCACGGGTTTGACGGCCGTTTCCAATATTTGAGCTATCTTTTTATTTACTGACTAGAGATAGAAGCTTGACACATTAGCCCCATACAAGTAATGTCAAATTACTATCTCCAGTTAGTGAAACAATGGATAGATAGCATAATGGGAATGACCGTAAAACCCAAGTTCATCTGCGCGTAAACGTTTATTTTTCATAGTAAACTGTAGGTATGTACTAATAAACTGTAATAAAACTGTCGTTTTTGTTGTCAGTTAACTTGAGCCTTATAGTATTTCTAGCTTCGAAAAAAGAACATTGACCGTCTTACCACAAAAACTTTTAAACGTCAGTTTATGCCTTGTCTAAAAAAATGTCAAATTATGACGTTGACATATGGTTCATTTTTCAGCCAAAATTTTATTAGACAAGTGTAAAACAGGGTTTAAAGTTTTTGTAGTAAGGCCCTGAATATTTAAACATACGATTTTCAGAGATTTTATAAGGAAAGATTAACTTGTTGCTTGATTCCGAGAAATAGGGTCTACTTCAAGTGAGTTTATCAAAAAATGTAGCTATTAAAGTTATTTCTTTTTGCTCTGCACGGGGAATATTTACGTAAGGATGAAAAAAGTTTCATTTAATTTTTTAATTAAGGGACTTTTAGTCTCAGAACATGACAGGTTGAATATAGAGGAAGGGAATAGAGCCAGAGCGATAATCATGGATTGTTTGAATGACACTATGACTGACAAACAGAGATAGCTATTAAAGAAATATATACACTGTAGCACAAATAAAAATTGTGCTAATAGCTATAACACCTATAGATTGACTCCAAGCTATAAGATAAATAGATATATTACCTTCAAAATTTACAATGGGACTACTAAACTTGGTCTTTCAAGCATTTCCTAAGGCATCGTTCCCCATTATATCAGTATCAAGTAGAACAAATGACGATACACAAATTGGCCATGACTTTAAAACGTGAATCGATAAGCAAACGATTCGATAACAAATGCATAACTGATAAAGAAAACAGTGGAAAATTGTGTATTTGGTAAACAAAACTAACATGGATGAATTTTGAATGGCTCAGTGGGATTTTTGAAGACTTATCAGCTGACTGAAGCGCCATAGCTTAAAGATATCGCATGACGATGACAGGTTTATGCATCTGTTCATTTCTATACTTGAAGATAAGAGGTAAACTGCACCGATATTTATTTATCTATACACTGCAGAAGGATATAAGTGACTGTAAGTATTGTCACTTTTTTAGGAAACACTGGATTAATTGGATTGATAAGCTTTGTTCTTTAAAAAGCAAATCATGCTCAATTATAAACTGAAACTTACTCTAGAAGAAATTTGTTGGTGTAACATATTCTTAACAATCCCATTTATGAATTCATTTTCATCAAACCTACCTATCTAACCTACGACCAAAAGTGAATATTCTATATCACCATAAGGAACAAAGGCTTACTATTAATAATAATAATTCCGCAAAACAATAAGATGCTGCACTCTAGAAAGAGCCTCTTATTAACTGAAACGTGCCGCCACGCTGAACTTTGTTATTCAAATGGAAAGGTAACACGAAGGCCGTGCAACAAGGCCACTTTTATACACCTGGCTGTAAGATAATAGCCATATAATAGTAAAGTAGAGAAAAAATAATGATAGGCTAATTTTATGTGTTTAGTAGGAGCCTATTGTCGTCCTATTGTGAGGTTTAGCCTCCTGACAAAAGTCAAACAGTGCCGAAGTTGCGATCGTTTATTATTTTCTCTGTAATGTACTGTACAACTGTATAACTTGTGGTGAACAAAGTAAGTGAAATCAATTTGGACCGCCAACTGTGCTGCATGGTTATGTTGACTTAGATAAAGACCATTGCATCCTTTTATTATAAATGTTAATTATAATGCACAAGCAGTTGTGCATACACAGAAGCACTCCCTATTCTCTTACTCTCATAACCCGATGGGACGGCTGTCCGACACGACCGGAGAGAGATCAGGTGCAGGACCGACATTTACATTATATCCGGGGCACAGTTGTATCTCTACTAATTTCCAAATTTCGGGCTACTTGGTGCAAGTTTCTCAAAAACTCATACCTGAAACGATTACGGGTCTACCTGGGAATTGAGCCTGAGACCCTTTACAGCAATCGGGTTGACAACGGTGCACTCTTTGCTTATTTCATGTACAACTCACTCAACGTTTTTTCACAGAACATTGCAGGTCAAACGCTTTACGCAACGCATCGCGCAACTGCACAGATAATGCAAGGTCATGTGCACCGCCGATAAATAACAAACAAATTGGTCAACTGTTTGCGGTTTTAATGTATTTTGTTACTTTGTTTTAATGTAATGCACACGTAGTAATGTGAATAGGAAAGTATGGGTAAAGTAAACATAGGAACATTTCAGAGTATTAAGTGTAGTTATTGTGTAGGATTCCCAGATTTTGGAATGTAAAAACCTACTAATATCATAAATGTAACGGGCGTATGATAGTTACTATTTCACGCTAAAACTACCTACTGTATTAATTTTGATGACACTGGGCAGAAATATAGCTTTTCTATCAGACAGACATATGACAATTTAACGTACAGTTACAAAAATAAACTAAACTCAATTAAAATTATTTGCATATAAGTAACCTAAGCTTTTTACAACCAACCATTTATAATTATCTCAACAATTAGACATTTACAACGCGGAAACACAAAAACGGAAAGCAACCAAAGTTCAATTGTATGCACAACTAATCAATTAAATAGCATTACAATACAGCAATAAATTAATTTGATTTTAATAAGACCCTCTCAGCACTCCATTATTAACAAAAAAAAAACTTCAAAAACACTAATGAAAAAATTTGCAACTTAATTGAATATGGACCTTGGTCAAGTCCTGTGTACGTCAAAGGAAATTATACCTTGTAATAAAGTCCATAGAGTTCATTATCCAAAGGGATGTATGACCTTGATACCAGTGCAGAATTACTATGAAAGTTGACGAAACTGCTTTCGAGTAACAAAAGGACGTAAGTAACATTATACGTTGACTTTAAAGGGATTTAACTGTAACAGTATACTTAGTTGAAAGTCAGTAATTCAGGATAAAACCGGTTCTGAAGTTAAGCTTTTATGTAAAACTGTGAATTTCACTATTGTGTGTTTTTTGCAAATTATTGTATTTGTTCATATGTTGGTCGTTAACCCTAATTAATTCAGGAAGAAAATAATTAAAATGTTTTAGAATTCCTATTTGAAGCTTATTGTATTTTTAAATATTTCATCATAATATACAAAATTATTATTTGGGAATTATTAACGGGACATATCTTTGTTTGTAAATAAATAAATAAAAATAAATTGTAACTTTATGGCATTTAGAAACATATAAACTATGTATATAAACTATGGTGATGCATTAAGTTCCTTATATCCCGTTATTGTGTCTGAAAATAACCACCTATTTTAGGATATAATAAATTAATTTTAGATCTTCAAACCGAAATTTTCCCGCACCAACGATTGCACTCTATTACCACAGAAATACCAAACTAAGTCTAGGCGCCAAAAGCACGTGACCAACTGTTGCAATTAAAATCACGTTTCTCTCAGCACAGCTGCACAAAAATAAACCTTGAATAATCACCAGACGGTCCAATTTCCCTAAACAAATAAATTGAGTTATGACGTTCTTAATTTGAAACTGAATGGCGTTGTGCCAGACACCTAGAAAAAATAACGACCAGTATAAATTAGTCTTTATGCGTTAAGTGTCGTGGCTTCTAATAAGCATTATGAATGGAAAAAATAATTTAAATTAGTCCGTCTTTTAGCTAACCCTAAAATAAGAGACACGTATTTTTTATTTTCTCTTGCAAACAAATATCAACGAAGATACAAGAGGTTTGCAGTTTATGTAATGTCACTTCTGATTACAAATTTTACACAGACGTGACGTCACGAGCCCCCACTCTGAATATTTTCTGCGTTAGATCTTAATAAATATTAAATTTATTTTTTAATAAAAAAAACTTGTCTTATATTTCTGGCCAGTCTAAAATGCGGATTAATTAGAATCACTATTTTTTTAACCTGCCAATCGTTTCAGATGTTGTTAGTATCAAAGATCAAGTTAAACTGGTCATATACTTTCATAGCTCGATTAATTAGAATTAAGAATGGTTTATAAGTCGTGAGTCAAGCACTTATAGAATGCATGGTGAGTACAAAGTTCTGGACACTAAGCCAAAATATTTATTGTAGTACTTTAATAGTAAAATCACGAGGTTAGGTGTGGTGTTTGCTATTGTTCTTAGTTCAATTTTGCAGCCAAAAATATGTATTGCTAACATCCTTGTGGTTGGGATGCAAATAGTTGATTTACGTAGGTAATGTTAAGAAAAATTGTTTGAAAAATAAATATAATTCAGTTCATCTTATTTACAAAAAAATGCATCAAAATATACGTGTACATTGTAAGTAAATAAAAATGGTCGGTCCTTAGAACCGAGATATAGAGCCTCAGAGCGCTTGTAGACGTCCGTTTTTCTCCCAGCTTAAAAAAATATATAATTGTCATAGTCAAAGTCAAAGTCAAAGTCATTTATTATTTGCAAACATGGGTACAGGTACAGGTGTTAGGTTATAAAAGTAAAAGTTCTCCATATTCTACCGTCACATGGGCATGCAAATTATGTAAAGCATAGCAGCTTGTTATAAAAAAAAAAAAAACTAAAACATGTAACCTAATTTATAAAATCAGTTCTGCTCATGCCTTGCATAACAATATAAATAAACTATTAACTGTATAGCAACAGAGTTATTTTTACACAATTTATTATCAAACGCGATAAGAGTTCTCATACACACGTTATTATATAGCAACCCGTTGCCATATGCCATTATTATGTCATTGTAAAAATTCTATTTACAGGATTTAATATAACATTATCGTACGGTGCTGATATATGAACATTTGGGAAACAAAAATGTTAAAAAAAATGCCTACAACCTCTGAGTGTTATATATGTATATCTTTTTGAATCTAGCTTCCATTAGCAGTTTCACCTGCGTCTTGTGGAAACTTTGCGTAACTGGATAAAATCTATATAGCTTTCCTTGATAAATGAATTATTTTTTGAATTTTCCAAATTGGTCCCTTAGTGCCTGATAATATCGCGTGCAGACAAGCTCTTCAACTTTATAATATTAGTATATAGAATCTCATGTACGTATGTAGTAACATACTACAACATTTAAACATTTGTCTACAAGCCGATAACCTCAATAAATCTGTTTACAAACATACAATTTGCTGATTATATTGTATTTTACTTTATTATTGGTTAAAAACAAGTGACAGCCGCTTATCATTCGAATGGAAAGACAGCTGGTACTTCGTTGAGATTAGTTTGATTACATACTAGCTGTACCCCGCGGATTCACTTGCATCCTGTGAGAACTACTGCCCGTGATGAAATAAAATATAGCCTATGTTAATCGGGAAGAGTGTAGCTTCCCAACAGTGACAGAATTTTCAAGTTGGATGAGTAGTTTCGGAGCCATTAGGGTGAAAACAACCAAATACAGGCACTACTTAGATTTGAAAAATATTTCGGTGTAAGATATCCCATTTATCGAGGAAGTAGTTCCTACTAGAAGCCGCTAAGACGTTGGATGCTACTTGTATATTTGAAAATTCAAAGAATTAACTTTATACCGCCAGAAGCCAACAGTATCAATAAAATTATAAAGAATTAACTTTACAAACTTTAATCCACATAAAATTTACATTGACGTCACGGCATCGCGATATCTATCTCCCAAAGTCACCTTATTCAGTTACGCAAACTTCGAAGCATGGAACTTAATTAAAAAATTACTTAATTCAAATTTCGCAAGTTAAAGGGCGGCTAACATTTCGCTACAATTAGTTTACCTGGCCGTACTTTCATAATTCACGATCTTCAGTACGAAGGATGAATATTCAATTTTACCTGTAACAGAAATTAGTTTTATTAATTAACTGGCTCGAAGAAAAACTTTGGGAATTTTCAGAAATAAAATTTGGGGTGAAAGGACTTAGAATTCGTAGTAATAAAACTGAAAGAAAAGTCCTTAACGAAGTCCAATTGGGTGATTAGTGTTTTTATTACGTAAAAATAATAATAAATGTATTATCTTGGGAATCATTTACTTTGAAAGCTCACATTGAACAGATATTTTCATATGACGATAGCATGCATTAAAATCATTGCGTCACTCGATATATTTTCAACATTAACTTCACACTTTCTTTTTCTAGTTTCTCTACCAATGTATTAACATTCAAACGAAACCCATATAATCCATTAGTCATAAAACTAAGTCTTTCAGATCAATAGAGGTAGCCTAATGACCCACAGGACTAAAGTTATTAATATTAGTTAATGCTTTGGAAGTTCACAAACCAATTAAGCCAATTGGTATGTGTACAAAACTTAGGTATTACACTAAAAGCTATGATTAAATTATATAGGAAGGTATAACTGAGAAATGGTCCTAATAATTTATTTGTCAATAATACCGGTAACACAGATTATGATGTTGAGTTATTGAGGTTCCCGATACATGTAGAATTATTTATTTGGTTTATACCTAAGTTGCTACGTTTACAATTTAGTTAACTATTTTATAAAATTGACATTCTCTAATTTCATCGATGTTAATGAGAAAAGATAAAGCAATAAGTTTTCTTATGACCCAAATCTGGTTTAACATAACAACAAAAGTGTATGCGCAACTTTATAATCCACGAAAATACATCCAGTGTATTAGCACCCCAGAGGCTGACGCCAGATTAAATTTCACCTAAAACAATTTGCGAGTTCCAAGGTTAATAATTAATAATAGAACGGCAGCGAATATCTTAGACGTACCTATAACAAGTTATCACTCTTATAAAATGAAGAAAAAAAGATTTTTTTGGTACTTTATTATAGAGCTGAAAATTTGCTTCTTTGAACTCGCTAATCTTAAGAACTAATGCACTGAGTTGAAAAATGTTTCAGTACTAGGAAGGCTGTAGGTTCCTTTTTAGCCGGGTGCGTGGAGTGGTAATTTCTGAACGTGGTTGAAAGCTTGTTTTGAAAATAAATCACGTTACACGATTGGCGCTATTAGTAAGTAAGTAGATATAACGTGGGTTCAATTTCTTCAGAAAGCAAATATTTTGTCCCAACTACCGGTATTTGTTCCGGCATGATTGTGTACAGGATAAATCTTTACCAGATAAACATAGGAACAGATACAATCACTCTGTAACAAGACATTGAGATGATTTGGACAAGTTTTCAGTGAATATAGGACTGAAATGAAGTAAATATGTACTATAGTATCTTTTTTCTCGACGTATCAATTAGGATTTTGGCTACTAGCTTCCGACCGCAGATTCAACCGCGTCCTGAAGGAACTACTTCCCGCACTTTAAAAGTAGCCTGTATTCCTGCCTGCCTGTTATTCTGTATGTAAACTATATTACTGCTAAGTTTTATCAAAATCCATCAGGTAGTTTTTACGTGAAAGAGGAACAAACATCCTTACCAACCATCCGTACAAACTTTCAAGATGGGTAACGTGACAAAACTAGTAGTTCCTATAATTATAATACGCAGTTATTTAGATCAATTGATCCTAACATCTTACGCAGCCTTCATTTAACCGTAAAATACTTTAAAATAGACTTCCGAAACAAGTTAATAATAACTTTAGAACAAAAGCGAACATGTTATGGTAATTATTATTACTGGTAATAATAGTTTGAAGCTTTTTACCTAACAGCGCGTTTCGTTACTAGGAAATCATGTTTTTGGAACGTGGCCGCCAAATGGTGAATGAAGTTCGTGTATGTATTAAATTGCTCTTTTATTGTGAACTTCTGTATTTTTATTGAGCACGTGTAAAATTAAAGCAAAACTTATAGCTGTTGGAAACATATCAGATATTCTTCCACTGTATGCATACCAAGACCAGTTCCGAAGCCATTGAAAATAGAAAAAAGTGAACGAACATTATAATAGGATTGGATTATTTGACTTGAACTTGTAGTTTTGCAAGAAATCGTGATAAAAGGTTTTCTAGTTCTATTCACCATCCCGACCTAAGAACGACCGAAACTATATTATTCTATAGTTTTTGTCCTTCCTTTTTACAATGGATGTCATACTACTATATCTATGGTCTAATTTCTTTCGCATGCCAGTACACAAAAAAAGTTTCCATTCATTTTAAAATACAACTCTTTAATTTCAAAAATAGAACCCACAATTTAAAAAATGGAGCTAAAATTTACGTTCCATTCACCACAATTAGTGTAGGTACCCACAATTTGTTGTGGAATTAATCCATTATGCAGGCAAGAGGGCGTTTTGTGAAACGAAACAAAAGCCGCTAGCATTCACGGAACTTCAGGATTCAAGCTACAAAGTTGGGCCGTATTACCGGTTCATAAGTAGCTAGGGAACTATGAAACGCTTTTATGAAGGGGTTTACAAGTGTGGGGGAAATTGTAGTAAGGGTTCAGCAAGACTTATGGCTAGTTTTATCATATGCATATACAGGAGGTAACGGGTAAACCTACTTAAAGGAATACATAATTCCTTTCTATACTCAACTAATTAATGCTCAATCCTTCTCCGTCTGAGAGGAGGCCTGTGCCCAGCGGTGGGACGATAAAAAGGCTGTGACATACCTATTCAACTGAAGTCCTATATCAACAAGAGTAACATCAGTTACAAAAGTTCGATATGCCTACTCAGATTTTCCGAAGAACACTGTTATATTCAAAATACCTCTAATGGATGGACAATAGTTTAATTGTTGATTTTTGCATAAAAAAGAATGAAAAAAGAAATATAGCTCATTCAAACATTAACAAAATACAGTAAATACTTAAATTTTATTATAAAAAAAGATTCAACTATTTACCTCCAAAATAGAACACCATTCCATTCCTAAAAGTTCTCCACTTAAAAACCCGCCAACACCCCACCCAAAAACGGCCCAAATTGACGAAGAGATTGACACAAAAACCCAGCCGGTAATAAAGTCCAATTTACTTGAATCTAGAGCTAAGCTAACGGCGTCCTTGGTCTAAATTCACGGAGACGTCCTAAGCCATCCGTGTCCCACTAAAAAGTATTTAAACTTCCCTCCAAGGAACATTTATTACGTTTTATGAATATTCTTGGTGAATTATTCGTTTTATAAAAGCGTGGTAATGTATGCGGTATTTTTAACCGATTTTACAAAAAGGAGGAGGTTTTCAAAGCTTAGGAATCTTGATTTTTTCGGATCTACAATCCAATTTTAGTGATTTTGAAAACTCTAAACTTCAGTTAAAAAATGAAGTAATTTAACCAAAGTTATAAATTATTATCCGAAATCAGCATTAGGCACTTTTCGTTACATTCAAACCCTGCTCCAATGCATTGCAGAGACACCATTTGTTAAAATAAATACATAAACAATAAGTAGTAGTTACATAGTTATTAAAAAGAACACAAAATAAAAAACCACAGAGAAAAACTCCAACAAACGAGGAAACCACAACGCGATTCATTTCAGTTTACAAACAAAGTTTACCGTACAAAACTGCGCAATAGTTACAATATTTACTGCACTATCATATCAAAAAGCTGAATGAACCGCCCACTCACACTCAACCCAACCATATTTTTATACACTGCAACCATCTCTGCTTTTGCACAGAAAGTTTCTCACGTTGCCTAACAAACCCAGCTATGTATATCGTGCTTATATTTGCAGTTGGGTTACGAACTTTGGTATTTCGGTACTGCGTGGGTGGGAGCATAATGTTAGAGGTCAGGGTCAAAGTGGAAGGTCATTGCAATTGCGCAATAAGCGTGGGGGGGGGAGGGTGCAGCAATCGATTTTGGTGAAACAACTGTTTTGTGAATGCGGTAGGTCTGAATTACGTGTTGGGATTGCGATGGCATTTCTTTGGGGTTATATTTTTTTGGATTTTATGATTTTGTATCTAAGTACATAATATCCTTTTGGTATTTTTGAGGGTTGAATTGAGTTCCAGTTCCAAATGAATGTGGATAGAACTCATTATTGAACGAGCTACTATTATATGGAATTAACTACTTGATTGTTTAATTTTTCTTCTTGTTTAAGCATCTGTCTACATAAACTGTTGAATAAAATAAATAAAATTGTTGATGTATGTATATTTTGTATGTATGCAACAATCCAAATCAAATAAATAAATGCTCCTATATTATTCTAATATTTTCCGACTGTATTCAAAATTATTCTATTTTGTAAATTACTTGTGTTAAACAAACTCGTAACAAAAACCTACATGCTTTGTATGATTAAAAAAACATCCTACAGCCCAATCCGAGTGACCTACAAAAGCAATTTAACCCATTACAGTGTAATTGCAAAAACATAACGCGACCAACAATGTGACCACATTCCGTGAACCTTTTTGTGGTCACTGTGTTTTACGCTGCGTGGTAACAATTAATGGGTACTGTAAAATTTACTTCATTAAATACATAAATGAAAAATAAATCAATGTATGGTATGATTTTGAATACTTCACGACATCATCATCCTTCGAGCCTTTTTCCCAACTATGTTTGGGGTCGGCTTCCAATCTAACCGGATTCAGCTGAATACCAGTGCTTTACAAGGAGCGACTGCCTATCTGACCTCCTCAACCCAGAATTTAAATACTCTATTTTGAATACTTCATGTATTTTGGAAAAAAAATAAATTTCGTGCTGTACTCTTGTACTAAAATATTATTCTGACAGATATCTCTTGTGGTAGGTACCTACACTTAATCTGAAACTACGCCAGACTTACGCTTTCACTGCAAGACAATTTACAGCGATGAAATTCTAACTAAGAAATAGGAATAGTTAGGGTTATTAATGTAAGTTAAGACATCTTTAAAAGATTCCTAATATTCGCATAACTAATGGGTTAAAACTAGGGCTTTCAAATACCGGATTTTTTCAATTCCGGTATCAATACCGGTATTAAAAATTTCAATACCGTGATCACGTGATCACGGTATTGTCGGTCATGCTAATATTGCAATATTCCAGATAGCTCCTTTATGCGTCTTCGAAGTGCTTTTGCAAGATTTTGACTTAAGTCATTGCTTGCAAGCTTGACCATCTAACTTCGTCAACATAAATTTTAGCGCAATATCCGCTTTTAGTAAATTGGCATCCCGTTTTCAAATTTTAATACAGTTACTTTGACTACAGAAAGGCTGTTGTAAATATTTTTTAATATTGTCAAATCGAATTCGTCTAATTTGAAATCGGGGTTTAATTTTAGATCGAATAAAACTTTTAAAACACAATCCTTTAGTTTAAAAAGCGTCCAATCGTAGCCAGCCAGCGTCAATCATCAGGCACTATGACTAAAAATGAGATTGACTTCATCATGACGAACAAGAAGCACATAGTCAGAGACGTCTCCTTGATCAATAGGTTTAATACCGGTAGCGATCACCGACTTGTCCGAGGCTCTCTGAATATCAACTTCAAGGCCGAACGTTTTCGTCTGATGAAGGCTAGGCTCCGACCAACACTGCTCCAAACCATTTCAGGATCTGAAACTTTCCAGTCAAATTTGCCGCCGTGGAAACCACAACAGACGTTGGAAACGACACCAGAACCACGAATATGTGGTTCAGATCCTCAGGGAGGAAGGGTCGATATTCTGTAACAAGCAGCGTAAGGGCAAGAAATCAAAGCTTTCGGAAGAGACATTAGGGCTTATGAAGAAACGACGTGAAAACCCGCCTGTCACTTCGTCAGCTAAGCGGGCTCTAAACCAAGAGATCAACAAGCACGTACGACACGACCTACGGTGCTCCAATACTCTTGACATTGAAAGAGCAATTGAGCTGAATCGGGGGTCAAAGGTGTTCGTACAATCTCTTGGAAGAAATCACTTGACGAAGCTGACCACAACAAGTGGAGAAGTCATTTCTTCGGTGCCGGCAGTCCTTTCGGAAGTTGAAAATTTCTATGGCCGGTTATACGCATCGCATGCATCTCGACCTGATCCCGGAAATGAGGATTCTAGAGCTACTGGGGGAGCTCCAGAAGCTTTTAACGCCGTCCTGTTTGAAGGGAGAACTCCAGAGGCGTGGAGTAGGAGTGTTGTCGTCCTGTTCTTCAAAAAGGGAGACAAAACCCTGCTGAAGAACTATCGACTCATTTCCCTCCTAAGCCACGTATATAAGCTGTTCTCAAGAGTGATCACGAACCGACTTGCGCGAATACTCGACGAATTCCAACCACCGGAGCAGGCTGGGTTTCGGAGCGGATACGGCACCATATACCACATCCACACAGTGCGGCAGATTACACAGAAGACCGAAGAGTATAATCAGCCCCTGTGTCTAGCATTTGTGGACTATGAGAAGGCCTTTGACTCGATTGATATATGGTCTGTTCTGTCTGGACTCCCTGCAGCGTTGCCAAGTAGATTGGCGGAAAAAGGCTCGGAGGATGATGATGACATCTTACGAGTACGTAGTTATTTATCTTATTTAATACAACTTCCTGCTACTTATTACAACAAACCACAATAATTAAAATTATAAAAAGATTGTAATACCGTAATCACGGTATTGGCTCGTCAATACCGGTATTGAAAAAAGACCAAAATATATCCGTGATCACGGTATTACGGGATCCCGTAATACCGGTATTGAAAGCCCTAGTTAAAACGTAAACATATAGCATTATATTATCATAGCACCTACTATTATGCGAGAAATCAAGAGAAACATATTCAACCCTCTATCCGACACACACACATACGCAACTGATTACATACGGTTCTCTAACAAATGAGAATGACCACACCCCGCGTTAGGATTTTATGATTAAGGCCATGTAGCCAACTGGAGACGCCAATTGCCTTCTTAATTGGCAAAGAAACCGCTGGTCATACTTCTCTAAAAATCGTTTGAAACAGCCAAAACAATAAAGACTACCTCTAAAGTGCATGCGAAATCTCGACCATATTTTAATTGCTTGTCTCTATGAGAATTTGTTTAAGAAGGGCCATATATACATGTCATTGGCTGATACAGAATAATGGACTTAATACTAACGAAAACACTAAGTTTACGTCAAGTCTATATTTGTGTTTGAAAAAATAAAAGATTCCGACGCATTGAGAACCTCACCCTTATGGGAAGTGGGTTAAAATTTCAAGACCAATCTATCTCTATTTGTTGCATTACCCTCCGTAATAAATTGGCAGATTTATTTCGCATAGAGAGAGAAATATTTCGCCTCCGTTCCAGTTGGTTACATACTCTAAGTTTAATGACATTTCCCAGAAATCCCGTCATGAAAGGGTTAAGCGCCCGCGCCGGTCGATCGCACCCTATTTTACATAATAACGTACAAGCCACGAATTTAGTCACATTTGCATATTCAAATGTACACACAAAATGTATTAGTTAATTTCTTTTAGATATTAGAGTTCGTTAGGTTGTTTGTTTCAGAATTTGTTATGGTAATGAGGTTATATTTTTAGTAATAACTAAATTTCTAGATGGCAGGCTACTGTTTACTATGAACGTTAAAATAATCAAATAAAAACACATTACATTTTACTAAAAAGGACAAGCTTGCGCATCTGTTTATGGAATTATGAAAAAACGGCTGAGCCGATTAAGATGTAATTTGGTTTGGAATGAAACAAATCCTTCAGGCAGTAATTGACTTCTATTTCCACCGAAGCAAGATATTCAATCAAATGCGAAATAACTAGATACTAGAAAAGCTTATTAACACAAATTATTTGAAATGAATAATTTCACTAAGCATTTTAGTATCTGTAATTACAACATTAACAAACTTCATTTGAACCAGTTTCCCACCACATTTGCAGTAGTATTTATTTATCAATTTATTTGTGGTTTACATCGTTATTATAATAATTATCGTGGTCAGAACAGCCCACGGCACGCCTACGCAAAAACAAATGCATTTTCCGTTTCAATTCACAATTTCAATTACGCGAACTTAATTAATTGAACTTAATTGAATGTTGTGTTCAATTAATTTGAAAATTGTTGTGAAAGTGTCTTTTATTTATTTGTGATATTATTTTGTTTTTCTAATGTGATCTAAAATGAGTATTGTAGGTAATAATCGTGTTATACCTTTTAATGTAATTATTAAAACATTTTCATATTTTTCTTAAACCTTTGCTTAAAACTGAAAATTGTGACTTTCAAATCGAAAGTCGTGAAAGCCTGTGACTTATGTATATCAATGCCTTACCATTAAAATTGCCTTACCATTAAAATACTACGACTTTATTGCACTTTTTCTTATTTCAACTTTAGACTTTACCTACTGAACAGATTTGTATAAAATTCTGGTTTAGAAAAAAAAGTACTCGTTACTTAAAGTAGCTCATCCACGGCAGAAACGGGCCAAAAGTGGTCATTAGTCATACTGCCCACAATATACAATCCCTAGACACCTTAACTTTCCCCACAAAATCACCAAATCCCCTAACACAAAACACTATAAAACAAAATACCCATAGGACAAATTCACAATTTTCCTTCACCAAAACGAAAGAAACGAACATACATAATTTAAATAGGCAACGAGCCATATCCACACTATCATACTTGAATGAGTAGGCGGTGAATGAATGCGTGGGCAGACAGACAGAGATAGAAATATAAAGGGGGTGAACGAGTGAAAGGGACGAAGTGAGGGTGGCAAAACGCCCACGTAAAATCGTGAATGGGTACCACGGAGTAGATAAGATGAGCAGAGATGGTATATTGCAGGTAGGTCAGGCGCCATCTTCTAGGTCAAAAACGTGACCAAAACGAGTAAACTAACGAGGCGTTGGGGTTCTTTGAGCCATTTATCAACTATTTTTGGTATTACCAAAAAATTAAGGGGTCCAAAGAAGGTGTGTAAGGATGAAGACAGTAATGTTCCTCGTCTAGGCGCGCTACTTTCTTAAAAGATTGTCCGTTATGGCACCTCCGCTAGTCATTTTGTTCTCCATGATAGGTACAAAGCTGTTGCTTCGCTTTCCAGGTTATTATTTTGTGAAGCAGATGTGGGGAGATTAGTATTGAATAGCGCTTCTATTGCTTAGGGGGTAAGCAGGGAAGTGAGGTTGTATGTTTGAACGTGTTTTTTTTCTATGAACTTTTCAAACATGATGCCAGATTGACGTATTGGGGGTTGTATGAATACTTTTTTGTTTTACTGAATCGTGTCTCGTGGATTTCACAATAAAAATATTGACAGTATATTTCGTGGATTAGGTTTAGATTGTTTTTAGGAAATAAATAATCAATTTTCTCTAAGAATTTCACTTTTGGATAGGAATGACTTTTTTGTGTATAATTTCAATTTTAATTATTCTATTTTGGGAACTAATCAGGCACCATTAACTTAGATATACTACTTCTGAGCTACAGAAAAACAAAGTTTCCTACTATCCAAACAAAGGAAATCATATAAAAACCAAACCAAACGCTTTCATCGATCGTTCTCGTAGCGGGCTACTACGTAGTGGACTTGCGGCGTAGCTGCGTAGACCTTGCGCTACGAGAGTACTACGAAAATGTATCTTTAGAACTTTTGATACTACACTTTCATTTGAGAAGAGATAATATGTAGTGATATAGGAAAAGGGATTTCAAAATGTGATTTTATGATAGTGTGTTTGTCTATACTAAAATAATATAGAGGTCTTTTTTGTTTGTTTGCTAAAGGCTTCCAAAGTACTGAATCGATTGGAAAAAAAAATATTTCCCTGTTGGGAAGCTAAACTTCTTGAGTATCATAGACCTCTATATTTTATCCGGGTACGGGAAGAAGTTCCCCCGGGACGAGGATGAAATGGCGGGAAAACAGCTAATGTAATATAAAAATATAAATCTCACGCGAAATAATTAATTTGAAAGTGAATTTTCTTTATGTATTAAGTTTTCGCAACAGGACTGAGACGGGTCTTCTGACTAACCAATACGATATTGGGTGTTCATTTCGTATTCAATACCACAGATTAGGGACAATCAGATAACAGTACATTGTAATATTATTCACACGTATTCGAACAATGTATTGTAGTGTTAATCGAGTTAAAGTAACACGTCTTAGGTATCGATATGAATAGTTATCGATATGATTGGTACACACTAGAAGACACGAGTATCGATCACAATTATTTACAAAGGAATTTTCCGGTTTGAACTCATTTTTGGGAGACGTATATAGAGGTACATATATATTTCCTTACGATATTTTCCTTGACCTCCCTTGATTTTATCTGTTATTGGTTACAAGCGTCAATTTTTTTTCGATACTTTGTGAGAAGGTACAGGTTTATTTCACAGGTTTTAATTCCGTGCTATTATCACAAAAAAATATAATTTACATACTTGAAGTTAGCTATGACAAGACGGCGTTTTAGGCCACAGCAGCTCACAAAGTTAGAAGAAAGTACTTAAACTGTTTTAATAAAAAATCATAATCAAGAAGGAAACACACTTTTCCCAAGGTATTAATTTTAACACCAGCCAACCGAAGTAACGGGCTAACACAGTTAACCATGAAAGAGGTAACGTATAAAGGTATTGATGTTTTCATCACACCTGCTCCGAGCAAACGTTATTATCTCGGAGCGAAAACTTTATTATCCTGAAAGTTGTTTATAACACCCTGTATGTAAGTCAGTAAAATTCAGTTTAATATAATCTGGTTAGTCTTGGGTGAGCATATGAAAAATTATAAAAAACATTATTTTGCAGCATTGTTAAAATAATATAATGTATCGTAATTTAATGTATCTTATCAATTTTTAATGTATCTTTTTGTCATCGAGTGAGATGCAGGTTTTAATTTACAAACAAACACTAGAGTTTGAGTTTTCTTAAATCGACCTGACAACTTGACGTAGAATTGTGACAACTGCTACTGAGAAACATTCAAGGTCGCTGGTTTTCCAGGCATTAGGTTTTACACCGCCAACTTTCAGACTCCCGGCTGCTTTGTGAAAGTTTCTTAAGCCCACGAAGCAATTTCAACGTGACCCAGATATCGAAACCAGAACCGCGTGTACGTATTCCGTCTTTTCAGAAGCAAGCTGAAAAATTTGTATCAAAGGACCAGAAACGCTTAAACTAAGGACCAGCTTAATAAAGAATAATCATCAAGCCCTTCTGGAATGTTTGCAAAAATTCTATCCACATCCAACTTATCACTTTTTGATCAAAATGTAAGCTGATGACAATTTAGTACCTACATAGTTTTATATACGTTTTTACGAGTGTCCAGCATACGAGGTTAGGTTCGTATTACTTCGCTCAATTGGACTGGCCCATAAGGCGGAATTACTGCAATACACTTAGAAGGAAAGGTTATGTGAGAGTAAACGCATTATGTAAGTGTAGGAATGTGTAAATGTTGTATGATAAAAGGGTTTCTATTTATAAGCCCTGTTATTACCATTGCAGGGCAGAGGCCTCTTCTCATACGGAGAAGGAATAAGCGTTAATCACCGCGCTTACAAGCGTCCGGGTTTCCTCAAAATGTTTTCCTTCACCTTTACTAATCACTGGTCCCCAAACAACATATAACAAAGAAAGTAAGTAACGACTGCGTCAAATAAAAAAATATATCATAGCACGTGCTCAAAAATCTACACGCTTGATTTACAAAACGATACTGAAAACGGACAGTGCAAGTTTCAGTCTCATAACATTTAAACCAAAATCAATTCACATAACAACTATAATCTAACATCCCAACATCTTGACATCTACACCGGACAATAGACTCACTTACCATATCACATGTTAACACCAAACCAATTAACTGCTCTATTGACTCAGAATTATCGCTCAACTAAACCTATTCACCAATTAAGACAAACTATGGACACGCATTACCTAGCCGAGACTAACGTTCGTGTCCTTTGTGTATCCCTTAATCCGATAGCCAGGTCCCTATTATTACCTCCGTAGAACCATCTTGCTAACGAGTGTACATGACAAGCGTACGACCTAACCTACCCGACCATAGTAATACTTCTAACCCTAACAAGCCATATTCAAACCTATGCCTTAAAGCATAAGGTTCTAATTCGCTCGTGTCTTCTTGCAGGGATTGTGTTAGTACTTTTAAACGACGCATTTACGCAGTACGCAGCTGCCTCTCCCCTTCTTTTGGGGGGGGTTGTGACGTCACAACGAGGAGCCTTCTGACGTCACGAGCGCGTCATTCGCAAAGATACTGTCGCGTTTTTTATTCTGACAGGACATTCTTTGAATGGAAATTGGAAAGACATTTATGAGAAGCTGAAATGTGTATTTTATAAAGGAGTTCTGTATCAATTATATTTTTAAATGAGTGACAAAGATTGTGAATAAACTGCAAAGCAAAGTCTATTTTCACTGAAACAAAAAAACCTTCAGAATTAAATCACTGAAGTTTTTATAAAGTCTTATTAACATATTTTCATAAATAAAAACCTTCTTTGCACGCCAAAACATTTGTACCAAAAAATATCCGACCACAGCTCGGCGAAACTTTTGAATAATATTTGCGGACCGAAAGTTACGCGAAAATTTCTGCGTACACAGAATTAAGTAGCTGCTACTGCGAGCCCTTATTTATTTTTTAAACTAAAGCTTTTACTATACTGAAGTGGAAATGAAACGCAAATACGAAGAACTGGTTGTTTCAACACTATGAAAGAGAAAATGTCTTCGAAATACTGGTTCTTATCTCTAATGAGGCTGAGTAAATAGTTTAGTTTACTTTGTGTAAAATGCTTTAACTTCCTTTTTGTTGCAACAGTAGACGAACATAGTAGGTAATAGTTATTTTACTTTGTATGTTTTAATGAGTGTAACTAAATCTCATGTGCTGCTTTAGAGTTACGAAATATCTGCGCTGTAAGAAAAAGTAAGAGGAAAAACTAAATCTTTTAAAGAAATAATATGCTTTTAAAGAAAAATCATAATTAACAATTTTGTTAGAATTATTTTTGTTATCGAAACCTATTATTTTTTAAAGAAAATACTTCCTTGAACATTCAATAACATAAACTGCAGCTGCTTCTAACAAATTGTTCTACAGAGACAGACAACCCTTGCAATGCAATACGCTCCCGTGTGCTGGCTTATGGCAAACGTGCATCGTTTAGAACATGGAGAACAAACTGACTAGCGGAGGTGCCATAACGGACAATCTCCTAAGAAAGTAGCGCGCCAAAATGCGGATGTGCTGGAACGAGGAAAGTTACTGTATCATACACCTTTTTTGAACTCGCCCCTTTTTGTAATATCAAACATTGTTGACAGATGTCTTAAAGATAACAAATGCTTCGTTAGATCATTCGTATCTGATCGTTTTGGTCATGCCCACCGTACGTATTTGAGCTAGAAGAAGGCACCTGACCTAGCCGCATTATGGCATCTCCGTTCATCTTCCTTACTCCGTGGTTGCACACACATACATACATACACACATACATATGTACGTTTGTTTCTATTACCTGTCGGTGACGGCAATTGCAGTCTAACGAGATTAGCCGTGACTTCCCTGCGTGGGAGTTGAAGGTGATTTCAGGATTGTAAAATATTTATGTAATAATATAGTAGGCTTGTTAATTTTTAATCCTGTTTATTTGTTTGTGTTGGGAAGTTCATGTAGGTTATTATTTATTTTTTAAAAGGGTTATGTAGCTTTTTTCACTAAACAAAATACTCGTTACATATTATACTATAGGTACATATTGTTTTAATAAACGTTTCTATTCTGGTCCTAATGGAAGCACATTTTATGCGCAATTATAGGTATCCTTAAAACGATGGCTTTTTTGTCCCTTTCACAATACCTCTCATTTACTAATAATACTTGGGAAAAAAATGCCAACATCTAATGACAATAAAAACCAAAACCAATTTCTACTAAAAGCTGAAAACCAACACAAACTATGTACCTAACCTAGGAAGCCCAACAAATGTTATTCAAGTCAAATAAACGTGTTGGCAACAAGATGTGTGCCGTAGTAATTGTTTATCAGTACGACGTAACCTGTAGGAGAGTTAACTCGATAAATGTTCTAGGAGGCAGTAGGATACATACAGGTCTTTAAACCACGACCTTTTCTAAACGTAAATAGTATAAAAAACTAGAAAATAAAAAAATAGTTACTTACCTGTCAACCTACGTAGGTGGTCCCGGTCATATTAAACTAAAATAAAAACGTGGGGCCCATTAACTATTGCTGTAGTACTTTCTTCTAGAGGTATAATAGGTGTGGATTGCATCGACTTACTATAATCGTAACTGGAGATTTTGACAATCAATAATCAGCCGTAGCGGCTTCACCAGCGAACGCCGAGCTCACGATCTACCAAAGTATAAAGATATGCTTTGCCATAGGTAGGATTTCACTGGGGCCCCACGTTTTTATTTTAGTTTAATATGACCGGGACCACCTACGTAGGTTGACAGGTAAGTAACTATTTTTTTATTTTCTAGTTTCCAGTACACATAAGATAAAACCGTTTAACTTAAAAGTTTTTTTTACCGATTTTTTATTTTCTAGTTTTTAGTATTTAATGAAAATGCCTACCGAATATTCCTCATTCTATCTAATTCATTTAGTGCATCATTATTACACGGTCTCTTACCTGAAAATTTATTACAATCCAATTCCTCAATACATAGCCCTTCCAGATACTTTTTTTTGTAACAACCCCAAAAATCATCACATGACCTCTCCTGCTGTGGGTCAGCAGCGGTGAGGGAGTGCCAGACTCTTGACTAAAAATCGTTTTGTTCCGTCGTAGGCCTTTTATGTACCAGGGCCGCGGTAACTCTTTCGAACAATCTCGCAGCCCAGGCAGGCCTTGGCCCTGTTGGGCCCCGCTGGAGTTTCTGACAGTTTTCTACTTGTGAAGCCCTTTTATTTGATACCCATATTGGTGGGATTGATAAAAAATTGTTATCAGGCATTTGGTAGCAGCGGCCATCTTAGATTTCAATTTTGCATAGTAAATTGTATTCTACTTGTTGAGACCTTTCATTTAATACCCATGTTGATGAGATTTATAAAACCTAAGTTATCCGCCATTTTGTAGAGGCCGCCATCTTGGATTTTAATTTTATATAGTACATTGTATTCTACTGGTTGAGAACTTTCATTTGATACCCATATTGATGGGATTGATAAAACCTACGTTGTCCGCCATTTTGTAGCGGCCGCCATCTTGGATTTCAATTTTTTATAGTATATTGTATTCTGCTTGTTGAGCCCTTTCATTTGATACCCATATTGATGGGATTGATAAAATCTACGTTATCCGCCATTTTGTGCCGGCGGCCATATTGGATTTACAATGTTATTGATATTACTATATTGTATTGTCATCGGAATTAAAGGTGTATACAAAATTTCAGATTAATCGGTTGACAGGAAGAGGGTGAAATTTGAATTACTAAATTTGACCCAAGAATGAATAAAACAAACGGGGTGAGCTAAATAAAACCGTTTAAAAAAAGAATGTCATCACTCTCAGAAATTAGTGGCTCATAGTTAACTCGATAGGCGTTACAGGAAGAAGTTGAGGCAATAATGTAAATAAAGTTACTTAAGCTACGATTTTTACTTTTTAATGTATAGCTTAGTCCCGATTGTGGGTAGGTAAATACTGGAACAAATAAGTTAAATATTGTCTTTTTCATTTCATGTTTTTAAACTTTCTTTTTAACATAATACTCTGTTTAACTTTAAATCCTTTTGAAGATAAATAAGATCGTTTATAGGAAGTATGAAAATGAGGCTTTTTTGTACGGCGCATTGTGTGTGCGTTGGCGTGTTGGCAACAAGATGTGTGCCGTAGTAATTGTTTATCAGTGGAGGCACAGCTTGCGCCGCAACGACATAACCTGTGGGAGAGTTAACTCGATAAACGTTCTAGGAATACGTCTTAGAAATACGCGCTGTATAGTTGAGGCAGTAGGATAAAAAGTAACATCGTTTTCTTTGACTTTTGAATATAATAATGTGCAATTACTAAACTTATTATAATTGTCAATCTAAACTTTAGTATCAAATTAATTTTTGATTTTAGTTTTAAATCTCCTTATATTTCTTTGAAAAAAAGCTTTAATTTAGTTACAAAAAACTTTAGATGAGCATTCTTGCGGAAATACTAGACGAAATCGACAGACCTCTTTCATTTCACCATCGTATGCAATCATATTTCCCATAAAATAATTTTATCATTCAGGCAAACCCTACCAAATGAATTATCATAATACTTGGAAGTAACATATAGCTAATACTGATACCAAAATAACACAGCATAGTTTTTATCCGAATGCCTGAAGACTACTTCACAGCCCTTCCTTCCCTTAAACAGCTGGCTTAGCTAAATCTAGAATCCCATAAAACCCAGCAATATTCAGCTCAAATTCCAAATTCCAAGTCGACCTTCTGACCGAGCCTCCCCATTGTTCTATCAGACAGGGCACGTAAGAGCCGCGTTTAATATTCAATCCAGCTTCACACAATTACTGGTCCTCAGGCCCGCGTATTGTTTCCCTCCTAGACCCGTACACTGGCGACTGAACAGTCGGCCGACAGTTGCTTAAATTGGCAAAACATTTTTTCAACGAAATTCCTGATTCTAGCCACATTGGCGCTCGTTACACGTGCCGGGAACTCTTTTGAACAATCCCGCAGCCCCGATAGTCAGAAAGTCTTACCAAGGAGTATTGGGTTGGCCGATTAAACCGGGTTGAGGATGTCAGATAGGCAGTCGCGTCATATAAAACGTTGGTACTTAGCTGTATCCGGTTAGACTAGAAGCCGACCTCAACATAGCTGGGAAAAAAGCTCGGGAGATGATAAAAATCCTGATTGTTATCATATTTTCAGAATCATACCATCAGCGAAATACCAGATCTTTGCAATGTGCGTACTACTATTCATCTTCATACTGATTTAAGAGCCCAAACAAATTATCGGGCGACTAAAAGTTTGCAGTGTACAGATACTCTTGGAGTGATGCAGATTAGATTCTTGCACAAGACTTGAATATTATTTGAACAACAAACAGAATGATTGATGGTCAGTAAACAGTTCTGTTTTGGTTAAAAGATTAAGGGGCTCTTAAAGTTAAATTGCTGTTCTTAAGGAATATAACTGTTTGGAGCTTGTGTATGGATTTATATTTTGGAATAAAGAATAAAATGGCACAGCATCTTAAATGAAAAGTATACCTACATTGTAAATATGTGTCGGATAGATGCAAAGTATAATCACATAAAATCACCAATCAACTAATTTTGAAAAACATATTTCGAGCAAATAATGAATACCCCATTTAGATTAAACAATATTCTATATTATGTATTCTTCAACACAAAATTGACTGTTCCTTATTTCCACAAAATTTCACCACTCCAAATCTTAGCAGCATTTTCCAACGTTAAATAAACTCCGGATTCCTAATAAGTATCTCTTCAAAGTTCCATTACAAATAAATTTCAAAGCCGAGCTGTTGAACAAACAGACGAACAAACAATGGAAGCGCGACTTTGTTCTAGAGACGCGACGTTATCGCTACTAATAAAGCTTGAGGTTAAATATCGAAACAAATACTGATACGTTTCATCGAGCTAGTCGGGAAGTAGGGATGGGAAAGTAGGTGTTTTTTTATCGATAGTATTTAGAAATGGGGGGCATTTTGTCATCAAACAAAACGTCGTCTTACATGGTGCATTGTAATGTGTCTCGATGTATCAAGTCAAATCATACAACAGCTTATTTAGAGTAGTCAACTTTTTTAAAATAAAATTAAAGTCTAAAATGGTACTCTTCCATATTACAACACAACAAGCAAAAAATTTTGCTTCAAAAGGAGTGTTAAAAAGACCCCGCAGGTCGGCATAAACTGTAATTAGAAAATCATTTTCATCGATACCGCCCCCTCCCTCATGATCTCCTGGTATGAGGTTCTATTTAAAGGTCCTCCTTGAATGGCCCTCCATCCCCTCCGAGGCAAAGACAAGAACGTTACACACAGAACATTCCTCCGCCAATTTGTGCCTCGTATTTGCTCAACTGATTGATTTAACATTTTATACTTCATGTTTTCCTGGTACCAAGATAAATGGTTATTACGGGATTTCACAATTTTCTATTGAGGATTTATTCGTTTATTAAAGCTTCACTTTGAGGGATTTGTAGAATGTTTGTTTTTGATTATTTTTTTGGCTTTGTATCAAAGGACCAGTTTTTTTCCGTTCGAGTGATAGTACCACAAATTGGTACCAGTACATTTTTATGTTTACAAACAGAAAAATATGATAACTAAATCCTTTTAAAAGCTTTTAAATATAGTATGGCACGTGCCAAAGTGCAGGCAATTTATGGTTGCGTGGGCTAGACTGAAATAAAGTTCTAGGAAGTATTTGATGAATAGACGCGAATTGGCGCATTCTGGTGCAATTTCCATATTCCTGGCGGGAAATTTCTGGGAAATATGTTACGAAGACGAGATAGAAATAAATTATTTTCAGACCCTCCTAGAAAATAAACTATATTTAAGTCTAATATAAGTCTCTCTTGTTTGACAATGCTCGTAGAGGAAAAATCTCATTACCAAACAATTACTTTTTCAGCCTCTAGAGATATCAAAAAAAAGATACTGATTACTCCAATTTATTCCGTATAAAAGGCGACTGACCTCAACAAAAAACAAATAAATAAATAAGAATTTCTTAGCACATCAATCAGCGTAACATGTCAGTACATTTTCTGTTAGCATCGACTTTCTTCTTGAAAATCCCACATGAGTAGCTACGTACAATGACAGACAAATTTACTGCCCTGTAAATATTACTTAGAAGAGTAAAACACGTCAGGAATAGCCCTTTTTATATCTCTTCTTCAATAAAGAATAGAGCTATTTATGGACGCAAATGTTGCCAGAATCATAAGCTCCCGAGAATAGAGGAAAAGTAAATATATAAGGTAAAGCAAGTAAACATATAAATGGATTTCAAGACCTTTGGATTTGTGATATATGTGCTGATAGATACGTGAATATTCACCTAACTGTTAGGTATTTTCATCTTTCAAATATGTAAAGTTACTAATTAACTATTTCTTGACTACTAACTGCGTTGTATCACCAGAAATAAAAAAAATCTCATTAACAACTGACAACCCTAAAGAAAACTCTAAACGCTTAAATATGTCTATTTAAAACGTATTTTTGCATATAAAGGACCAGAAATAAAGCTCAACAGACATTCAAAAAGGTAATTCAAACCTTGATATTTAACAATCCAACTTATATTTTTTTGTTTCCGTAAATTGCTAAAAATAGCTCGTGTCTCCCTTTCTCCCTACTTTGTGGCGCAGCTGTGACGTACCA
Source organism: Helicoverpa armigera (assembly GCF_030705265.1). Taxonomy (NCBI): domain Eukaryota; kingdom Metazoa; phylum Arthropoda; class Insecta; order Lepidoptera; family Noctuidae; genus Helicoverpa; species Helicoverpa armigera. The sequence goes on along the minus strand of NC_087131.1, from coordinate 1,361,737 downwards.
GTGGTGTGGGGTTCTATTCTTGGGTCTGCGTGGGTGTACCCCGACTGGGGTCTGGGGGGTGATTGGGAGGGGGGAGCTGTAGTAGGCTTAATGGTAAAAGTTGGCTAGCTAGGTAATAAGTGTGATTTTATGTGTGTTCATGTTTGAAGAGCTCGTTTTGTAACAGATTTTTTTGCAGTACCAGGTAACGTGATAGACCAAAGAGTGATTAACCTTTTGTATGTCGCTGATTATAAAACAAAAGAAAAAATCGATTATGTCTCGGGATATAATTTGACATGCAACGGGATAAAGGTGAAACCTGGTCCTAAAAAGTCTGAAATCACTAACACGCATTGAGCAAGTGTGGTGATTAACGCTCAATCCTTCTCTGTGTGAGAAGAGGCCTGTGCCCAGCAGTGGGGTCACAAAAAGGCTGATGATGAACATAGGTATAGCCAAGTAACTAATACATTCGAATTACTTCTTTTTCACCATCAAAAATCTTTCCGGGTCCTTCGGCTCAAAAAAAATATCGATGTCTTTTCCACAGTGTGAACTGATCCCAAACAACCCGATACCCTTGGCCACCCTTGGCAAGTCATTCAAAAAGGTATGGTGTTAGGATTACAAAGATAAGGTCAGTGGCGATAGGGGTCTGTAACAAAAACAGACAGTGTATTCACAGGGTAATGGATTATGGAGGTGCTTGAAAGAAAAGCTGAGTACTTGAATAGATACAAAATATTGCATGTTTTGCTACGTTGTTTCTCATAAAAAAATTCATTAATGTAAATATATAAAATACACTTAAAATAGTTGCGATAGTTAAAGTTTTTTCTTTTACGAATTTAAATCAAAAACTGGTTTTATAGAAAATCACGTATGAATTGTTTTCGAAATTACACAGCTGTTTATACAGACAAAATAGCGACAATGTGATTCAATGAATTTTTCGTTTATTCAATAACATTGATTACATTGAATCGAAATATTTAAACTCTTTTTTTCGTAACTTTTAACTAAACTTTAGCATTTTTTTTTAGTTTAAGTGAGATTAACCTTAAGTTAAAATTATCCGTCCCTTATTAATATCTGTCCCTTTAGAAAATATTCCTAAAACGTTTTCCCTTTAAAATATAAAGTAACTCAAAATTTAAGCACCTATCTTGAGGTCAGTGACCTCGCAAATTACTTCAGCCAACATCTACTTTTATTCTGGTACAACTCAACATAATACTGAGTGACGAACTCACACATGATGGGCGCGCATTAATTGTCATTAGCACTAATTAGGATAACGTACGCAATTTCATTCTTAGCTTTATCTTCCTTTACTATACGTTTATTTTGAACTACCTTCTGGTAGCGGCTTTACCCGCGTGCTACGAGAGCTATTTACGCATCTGGATAAAAAGTAGACTATTGCGTTCCTCGATAATGACATTAAAATATTGTTTTCAAATCATTCCAATATTTCCTGATATACGCATATTCATGAATGCAAACTAACAATTTTTTCAGCTTTATAATGTTAGTAAGTACCTATAGATATCTAGATATATGTCTTTTCACGTTCTAGAGCGTATTTTGTGCCTAAAAAATTAAGTTTCAGAATATTTTACTACCAAAAACTTTGTAGCATGTGAATAGGAATTATAATAAGCATTTTTATTTTCGAAAACACTACTTTAAACCTAACCAGAGGTTATTAATATGCAATAATAACTTCTTAATGGTACAAAGTTTAATTAGTTCTATTGTTAGATGACTATAGAGGTATACAGGACTAAATTGAATTTATTACGGCTTACACAAACTTGTCTGTGTGATGGATGGTCCGCTAGTCAACTGTTTTGTACCAACCAATGTTTTACTTACAAAACTGATTAAGCTTGGATAAATTAGAAATTAACAGTTTGATATGGCGTTAGAAGCTAAATGTATTATAAAAGGGTAAAATATTCATGTCGATTAAAATTTAAGAAGACGTGTGTGTTGATATTGTGCAATCTTAATTCATAAAATTATAAAAATTGCTGTTAATCACCCGGCTTTTCCCAACTAGGTACATATATTCGAGTCGGCTTCCAGTCTAGTCTGTTGACTGCCTATCTGACCTCCTGGCAGTTAGCAGTTACCTGGGCAAGTCGATACTCTTAAAAATACATGAAAAAAAATATAGACAAAAACAATATAATTCTGTAGAAATTAAGCTACTATTGTAGCTGTACAAAATTATGTTTATAAAGTATGTTATATAAAGTATGGCTTTCCCGCTTCATCGAAGTCAATCACGTTTATTTTTCTTCGACGTAACATTTTCCGCAGTTATTTTTTGTTACCGTTGACATCCATCGCACAACGACGTTTTATTATACGCGATTTTATTTAAAACACGAGACTTGTCACAACATTGTGTATTGCGTAACGAAGGACCGCTTTTTTATGATTTGACAGTTAGGTTTGTTTAGATTTAGACTAGAAAAAGAAAATATTTTGAATGAGGGTAAAAAACGCTATGTCGAGATTCGAGATTTAACCAAGTATCGAGTAGACCAGAAGACACATTTGTGTGCATCATAGTGCCGTGTACCAATTGAATCGCGCCTCGAAAAAAAATACAGGCCATGGCTCAAAGAGTTGGTTTTTGCATGTAAACTTTCCTCCAAAAATTACACTAGCGACTATTTCTAGGAAGGATTCCGCAATCAAGAACCTTCAACTAAGTCTCCCAGTCAGGTAAAGTTACTTTGCGTTTCTACAGACGAAATGTAAATATAAATAGGAGAGAAGAGGGTCCGAATAAACGAACCGTTTCCGAAACTCCTTGAACGAAATGTTTGTAAAGTTTGGTCACCACATTAGGTTACATCAGGTTTTGGGGTAGGTGCGGTCTTCGTTTGTTTTTCGGACATGTCTCAAGATAGAACAGCAACTCTTTTGAGTGTCTTGTCGTTCAGAGCAAAAACGTAGGCAGTATACTAAGATGGAGATCGCCTTATTGGTAGTCCCGACCAAATCAAGCATTGCATGGACTTCTACATGTGTTCGAGAACAAGAAGAATGGCGAGAGCGGGGCAGCGAGTGACATCTTAGCCTGACACTGAATGTTAATCTTGATCACTGTGCAAAGAGTGTTAGGGATAAGTACGTGATCTTTGCATAAAATAGAAAATTGTTTTAATTAATTTCTACAGGTATTATAAAGTATTCAGAGACCAATTTAAGTCGACTACCAAGGAAGGGTTATGTTTTTTAAATATACACTCATTTCTCATAAAAATAACTTTGCAAAAAAGTTATTTATTCATTTCTACATAATGGTATAATGTCCATGATTAATACATGACGACCAGAGTTATAAATATTAATGTGAATTCGAGACGCCATGTTGTAAACTTTTATAATAACATTTAAATACATTTGTATCTAGAGAAAAGTTTGTTTGGACACAGAAATATGTCTTTATTATGAGGGATTTCAACTTGACGTTACTTTCAACCTTAGTAATTCAAACATGAGAATATACTCCAAAACTACTTAATATTATCACCAGCGAACATATTATATATTATGTTTTATCCAGGTAAGGGCAGTATTTCGCATGGGATGCGGGTGAAACCGCGGGAAAACAGCTTGTAATAATAAAATTGATTAGCCTACCGACCTACATAATAAAGTCGAACATAGTAAGTTCCTACTCCCTTTTCTGAAGTCAGTTTAATATTGTCTATTCCTACACTAAACTCTATGCCATTCACATCAGAACGGTCAATGTTTTTAAGCTTCGAATTAATAAAACCGATTTCAAAGCATCTTAGTAAGATCTTCACTGAAAGGAAAAGGTCGAGACAATAAAAAAAAACCGAAGGCGAAGGAAAAAATAAAAATTTCCCATTCAGCCTCTCACAATTAGCTAAAAAGCTTCTTGGTTTATCTCTGGCAGGCAATATTGTTTCTGACTGTTTGTTTTTTTTTCTTTGTATTTATAGATCTTGCAGTGCATTTTACTTATTTAATTGCTAATAGTTTTTGGTAAATTGGTACTCGAAGAGGATGATGTCCAGGATAGAGCGAAGTGCAAAAAGAAGATACGGAAAGCGGACCCCGTCACAAGACGAGATAAACGCTAAGAAAAAGAAGAAGTTTTTGGTAAGTTTATAAGAAGCATTTTACGTATAATTTATCACAAAGTAGCTGGTTTCGCGAACTTTTTTTTGGAACTTCCTGACAGGAAAAAAAAACAAATTATATGTTACAAACTGGTAGACAATTCACTAACATTTTACCTATATCAGATGGTTGAATATCACCAAAATACCAATGTAGAAATAATTCATTGAACAATAATTAAGTCATTGAACATCCTTGGCAGTCGTTACGGGTAGTCAGAGGCCAGTAAGTCTGACACCAGTCTAACCAAGGGGTATCGGGTTGCCCGGGTAACTGGGTTGAGGAGGTCAGATAGGCAGTCGCTTCTTGTAAAGCACTGGTACTCAGCTGAATCCGGTTAGACTGGAAGCCGACCCCAACATAGTTTGGGAAAAGGCTCGGAGGATGACCAATGTAGAAATAAATATTGGTTCCACAGTTATTCAATTTCATCTGTGCAAATGTCAAGATGGTATTTCACTGTTAAAAAAAATAAGACTTCACCAATTACAGAAAACAGATTGAACCTTTGTAAGTTTTCCTTAAAACGAAAGTACTAGCCAATTAATTTAGTCTAGAAGTCCTATCTTTTAATATCTTAGTACATTAATTAAAGTTCACTGAAATCCGTACAGACAGACATTTTTCCTCAAAAGAGTACTTAAGATGGTCTCGACGACATTTTTCTGAGAAATATTTGATTAAATTTCAATTTTCTTGCTTTAAAAAATATGTCTTATTGCTGTTTTTACTTTTGACTTGTTTAATGCAAGATTTCCTTTTGATGTAAAAAAGTAATTTGACTTCGTCCATCTATAAATAAAAATAAACACTATATTTAGCCCTCAGTTCATTGCTCATACTACAAAATTAAATTATTCCACTCCCTACAAAATTATTCCGTTGATATTTAAAAGGCTCTACAAAACAAAAGCAGAACGTAGCAAGCGTTTAATTTTAATAATTAAATCACACTTAAAAACTCACTTCATTCCAAAATTCTTAAGTGGATTGTGATTTAGCCATTGGCTAAATGTCACTCCGTTGCTAGCTTAGTCTTCTTGAATCCGGATATTTATTTACTCATTGAAAATTGAACCCTATTTTTAAAGCAGTATGGTGTAAAATCGTATTGTATAATGTTTGTGCTTTAAGCTGTTTTGTTTGTATGGTGTGTGTATGAATGAATGTCAAGGGTAGGAACTTACGCGGTGTGAAACGAATGTTTGTTGCTATTAATTTGGTGCTAGGAGTTTGGTGAGGAGCGGAGCGAGTAGTGTAGCTAGTAAATATGTATTTTTTATGCTTATTTACAGAAATTTTGGTAAATGAGATGAATAAAATAAGATTCTTCTGACTTGAACTAATTATTAAAAAAATGGCTTTGATTTAATCTTACGAAGGTGCTTAGGTGTCTCAAATGTATATTTTCAAATTTGTAACCTGCTATACTTACCCTAACGTTTTAAATATTTAAACTACAGAAAACATGCAATAATCTGGAAGTACATAGTTATTATCCGTAACTTTCATGCTTATTCACTGACGCCTTGAAACCGTTTCTGTATATCTTTGAGACGTCTGATTACTTTGTGCTTACTTTCGTTAAATAATTTACCATACTTTCAACAATAAGCAATAAGCTTAATTAAAAATCGCTCTTCCCCACTATAGCCAATACCCTATAAAATCAGCACAAGATTCCTCACAACTATTAGTCACGGGCCGTCACCGTAAAGATTACTTGTTCGTAATAAGTAATCAGTTATCAGGTAATCATGGGTTCTGTTGTAAACAAGCTGTTAATAACTTGTTGGTATTTATTTGTGTACTGGGATGTCATAGGGTTTATTATGTACCTATAGTTGTGCTTAATTACATTGCCTGTTAAACTAGGTATTACAATTTATAATCTAAAAAAGTGTGGGTGGCAACTCAACGCTGTATTATGGCCTAATATACAGCCGTTTGGGTAAAGCTAGACAAATGATATTAGTATTTGGTCCTTAGAACTCTCCGTATGTAATTTTATTTCGATCATAAGTTTATTAATGTCAAAATCAACGTGTCAGAATAATTGCTTCTCAGAATGGAATGGCAAATCAAAAAAGACCAAAACATCCATAATACATTATTCTTTAAGATAAAAATCAGATAAGAATGCAATTTGACATAATGAATAACAAATTGCATACGAAATAAATCTTCGACTCGAATTAATAAACACGTTTCAAAGAAAAAACTCTATTAATAAAACTACAACATAATTGTGTCAAAACTATTAATTGTAGCAAAAAACTAAAGGTTGATAATTGATAATGCTCGTAGGTTGCAATCCCCCTGAGGCTTAATATAATTTAATTAATAAAGAATTTTGTTATTTCATTGAATGTCAAACAAAGTCACAAAATGTACGCCCACTGATGTCTGACATATCACAAATAGCAAAGGTATACATTGTCCACTTTATTAACACAAAGTTAAATGTCTCATGTATTTGTATAGTACGTGATATATCTAAGTATTCTGCGCCTGATCTCTCTCCGGTCGTGTCGGATTACCATCCCATCGGGCTATGAGAGCGAAGGAATAGTGAGTGCACCTGTGTTTGCGCAAATGCTCGTGCACTATAATATGTCCTGCGCAGCTGGCTGATCTCCTTATATGAGAATAGCTGCCGTGGCCGAAATTGGATTGGACGCCATTACATATCCAAGTATTATTTGTAAAACAATTAATACGTAGGCACATAGAAGAAAAATTAAACAAACATCGTTTTATCGTTGAATCTTCGATCACAAGAATAGTTGCCGACGCACCTAACATTGTTTTGATTGATTGACTGGTTGCATTGCAATACAAGTACAATTAAGTAATAATATTATGAATGAAAAGAATATTTTAACATTTAAAACTTACAACGCATTCCAAAAATGACTGCCGTCAACGAATAGACATGTTTCATATTAATATTGTGTTGAATTATTGTGTACAGCTATGCAGGTAATGTACAACAAAATACCAGAACAATTATTATGCAAATGCTTTGCGTACATTATTAGTTACCTTGCAAGCTAGGCTTTATGAAACTGTTATTACTTAAATATTACACACACACACATTTATAATAATCACGACTACATTTTAAAATACATTGCTCCTAATATTCGAAGCATGCAATCACAATGTCATACAAAATCAGCAACGTATTATGCACTGAGCGAAAAGTTCGTTGTTTTAGTAAAATCTTGTCAATCTCGGCGTACAATTTGTCGGCATTTACTTGGCGTTTATTAATGATAAATTATTGCACGGCTGAGGTAAAGATATAGTTCGTTGATAACACGTTATATATAGAATGTAATAAGGTTTAATTCACGTACATATATCAGGGTGGGGCTTTGAGATATGTAGCTGAGATAAGTGAGTGTGTGATGACCCTTATTTGGGTGTATTGCGCTCGTTATCGCTCTAAATGCAAGTCAGATTATATCTAAGAGATGCACCGATATTGTGAAATGATATGCTATTTGATCGCGAGAAAGTATTTTTCAATAGGAAATAAGGCTTTGAGTCTAAAAAGTACTTTCAGCTTATTATAATATACAGGTAAAATAACCAGTGTTATATAATACACAGAACGAGTACAAACCTTTCTTTATTTAAATAGTTTATTACTAACCAGAACTTACACTCCAGAGTGTGCGTGAACTGTGATATCAGACCAATGATTTAATATTTACTTTTGGGAATGACCATAAAAGATACTTATAGTGAAATAAATTAATCAGTGCCTATATATCAATATTTTGAGCGAGATCGACTTTTGATGCATATTTTTTCTTTTGTTTTATAATAAAATTCAAAACCACTCCAATAAATGTATTTTCTTTCTTTCTTTCTACACGCTCAGTCTGATCACAAAGACCAGTCCTCACCAACCAGTTAACAGATTCCCACGTATAAAATAAACTATTAACTTTAATCCGGACTAAATCTAAACCGGTTAAGTGCGTCGGCGACATTAAAAGGATAATATTTACGATCTTATTTAGAGTCAAAGCGCCGACGGTGCTCTTGTCATAAAACGTTATTTCTAAACTGGGTAATTGGTATATTTATTTGAATTCAGGAGCTCGTGGCAGTTATACAAATTGTACAAAATGATAATAATAATAATCTTCCACGCCGATTTCGGCAACGGCGACCACTTCGACCCTAATGGCGTGCGTGTGCTCTCATGTGGCTGGAGTATCCAATTTTGTGCGTGAAAGTCCGCGCACACTGCGGACATGTCAGGGTACCAGCCACAAAGTTGTAGTTGATAGCTACAGGTGGTCGAGCTTTCAACTCATCTCGTTTGGCATCCAACTCAGAAAGTCGGCGTGCTTCAAAGTCAAAGACTTTGGCTTTAACGCGGCTTCTCCAGTCTCTGCGGTTGGATGCCAGATTCTCCCACTGAGACGGGTCAATGGAACAGCTTTTCATGTGACGCTTCAGCACATCCTTGTATCGCAGCAGCTGTCCGCCACGTTTCCGCTTGCCCTCCTGCAACTCGGAGTAGAGGATGCGCTTGGCCACTCTAGTATCCGGATTGTACAAAATGATATATCAGTAATATCACTAACCTCACTTACAAGACATTTAAGACTTTGTATAGTTAAAGGCCGTTCCTAAGACGACCCACTGACCAGGTTATCTAATATTGAGAAACTTATCTACGGGACATTACTAAAAAGCTCAAGGCAGAGAAAAAGAATAAATTAAAGATGAACACTAAAATAAACACGCCAAATTATCAACACATACAACAACCTTTTTAGAACCAACCCACAAAATATGAAAAAAAAACTGTTCCAATTTCGAACGATAGCTCGCTCACGGTACACGCAGTTGCGCAAGCGTCGGTTTGCACTGATAAACGGTGCATTGATAACGAGAGGCCGGTCGACCCTGATAGCGATTCGAAAGGCGGCCCGGTCACTACCGAACTATTTTTCCATGCCATATAAGTAGGTATACGCATTTTTATCACAAACTAGGCCTGTTTAAAGGTTTTGTTCGTGGAAAAGTTTTTTAATGTGTCGTTATTAATGTTCTTGTAAATGTGTTATTGTAATTTAAATCCGATCTGGTTTTGTTTATGTATTTCATTTTGGTTACTGTAACCAATTCAGTACGTTTTTTTGTCGCGTACTTAGGCAAACATCATAGAAGACTTGATATGTCATAGAATCGAAAACAAGGCATCAAAAGCTCAAATCATCTTTCTGTGTCAAAAACAATGCATAACTGAAATATAAGGCTCTAAGCAATTTTTAAGTTATTTAAATGACACAGCCATTTTCATAATTACATATTAACTAATATCATATTTGCTGTCTTCATAATCATATAAAAACACGCGAAACACGTAATGAATCCATTCAAAGCCTACATTAGCAGCTTTTTTATATCATGTTATATCCTCAAAACTTTAATCAATTCCCATTCTAAATAAAGATTAATAGCGATAGGAGTATTTCAGAATAATAACATGACAGATGCCACGCCTTTATTTATTAGAATTATTGTCTGAATTTAATAAAGTTACAATATTAAAGCAATATTAATAAATCAAAACTGCCCAGTGGACCGACGGCCAGGACTGGCGGCCAAAAAAATAGATTGAAACGGTAACTTGGTATAACCATTATATCTTGGTACGTGGCGTAATGAGGAACTAAATGAAAGAATAAAATAAAGGATTACCTACTTCTACGCCTAAGTGTTGTTCTTTTATATACGTTTTTACTATTATTTTAGAATATAGCATATTTGTTTTTAAACATGCTTTAAGTTTCTTTAGATAGTGTGTATAAGTACCATCATCATCTCCCGAGCCTTTTCCCAACTATGTTGAGGTCGGCTTCCAGTCTAACCGGATGCAGCTGAGTACCAGTGTTTTAAAGGAGCGACTGTCTATTTGACCTCCTCAACCCGTGTACAACAGTACCCAGTTACCAAATTGATAGTGTGTATATATCTGTATATAAAACTTACTAAATAAAAATGTATGGACATTTTTCGGTTTCATTACTGAGTATTGGTACTACTAACGCCACTGAGGTGTCAAAATATACTGGTGGTCTGTAATCTTGATCGATTGATATCTGGTGGCGCCAGGGAGATTATTATTTGTTCGGCCCTGACCGCACCGGTGGTAGATACAGCCTTTGAAGGATGTGTGAACACTGATATGAACGAAAATCGATTCAGTAGTTTCAAAGTCGTTAGAGTACAAAAAAAGAAATGTTTCCCCTTTATACCATTAGTTAAGACAGTATACTTAGTTTATTGTGTACAAAAAAAATATTTTTACCTATTTAAAATTAAGATACTAAAAAGTGTGTCACAAAAGTCACGTTGTTTTTCACACAGCTAATTGCTATTTACGTTCTAAAAACTCCCTTTACAAGTTTATCGTCCAATCAAAAGGTCGTTTTAATAAATCGTTCGGATTTACAAAGCGTGGGACTTATATGTTGCGTAGCTTTGGAAAATATATAAATCGGTCTGTTGGTTACCTATATGTGATTCTGTCGACTGATGAATGGGGCGATTTCAGGTTTTTATGTGTATAGCGACTGATATTTAGAACGGTAGATGTTCAATTTTTTTCAATAGATATAGGCACAAAAATGCTGCAGAGTTGTATTTGGATTAATAAAATTAATTTAACAAAATTATGTTTTTTCACATAAAGAAAATAAAGGTAAAAAATATTAAGTTCAAAATGTTAGTAATGTCAAGTTATCGTACCATGAATGGTCAGCTTTAGGACAGTAATTATGTTGGTGTGAGTGTATGCACGTTAAGTACAGATGTGTGCGTGTGATGTGTGTGTACGTAACATCAAGGCCGTATGTTAATCGATGTTAAATAATGAATATCGATAAAAAACGGTTTACCTACGCAAATTAAAACGTGCTCTCAATTTAATGGGTTTTGTCTAAAAGTTCTAAAACGTTTGTTATCACGTAAAGATCAGAATTTAGTATATTAGTATAAAAGCGAATATTTATATTTAGGTATAATTACGTAAACAGTATTGCAGCTGGATATGTTTTGATAAGCGACACTGATAATAAAAAAGAAAACTCATTCGTATTTTACCAATCGGCAGGCCCAAATTTTATTTTTAGTTTTTTCCTTTTTGGGCCTGTGAGTGTTACTGAATTTCATGATTACAATAAAAATATACATACATAATTAATCAAATAAAACATTGCATAAACGTCAAAATAAAATAAATCACTATGAATCAAACTATGCCTACATAAAAATAAATATTAAAATAACACACGAATTGCGCAAAAATGGCTCCTAGTCATTTATTTGTTCTAGTCCAATAATCTATAATGATGGCATTGTATGCAAATCTCACTTTCTCGAGCAAAACCGTAATATTTGCATTATTATGTGAACTTAATGGGTTTTTACTGTTCGTAATAAATAGTGATGTTCTATAAAAATGACGGAATTCTTGTCGATAATTTGGTGAAGCAACACTAGGCTGTGATAGGTTTATTGAGTAACTAGCACATAATGGGGTTATAAAATTATGTATTGGTATGTGCATTCGCATATTTTTTATATACCTACTTATACTGGAGTTTAAAGTTTTTTTCTAATTCATTCATTTTTGAAATTCCCTTAATATTAGACGATAAAAATTCTCCAGGTAATTAAACGCTACTACTTACTTTAACAAATATATACAAAAACCCATGCCTGTCATAAACACCAAGTTAAAAACGTAATCAAGTCAAATACCAGCAAAAACACCTAAAAAGTTGTGAAAGGTAAGCGTTTTGGGGGCTGTCTTTTATACATTTTTAGAGTTCAAGCTGTTCTGCAGCCTAGTTTGAAAAAATGATTTTGAATTTGAATTTGAGTTACAGTTACACAATATCGCACTGTATGTGCGTAGGAAGGCTTTTATCCGAATTCCTTAGCCCATGTGTGCGTGTGTGAGAAAAACATTATAATCTGTAACACTTGTATATTACACACATACGTATGTAAGTGTAAGTAAGTCGGCGTCCATGCCACACCTCTTGTGCAACGCGAACTTATAATGATAGGCACAACCTTACATTAACTAGTTTTGTTATAAAATGTGAAAGAAAATTATAGTACCTAAGTACGAACATTTTTTGTTTACATTTTCAAAGATAAGTTTGAAATTAGCCAGGACAATATACATAGGTATTTAACACTAGAAAAATAAAACTGAAAGTTTCCGTACAGAAGGACCGACTTTTTCGGTAGTTCACAACATAGACAGAAAAATGTAACGATTTCACTACTTATGTACTTTTGGTATTGAACAGAAACAAAATCATTAATGCAAAGATCTAAAGTTTCAACTTTTCAGCCTACTTTAACCTCCTTTCCCTCTACAACTAAAATAGCCTTCTCTAATACAAAATTAGATTTTATAAGGCCCAAAACTAGTTAGGTATTGTTCTCAAGTGTTACCAAACCAGCCTACAGGTTTCCTTAACAAAATCTAGATCGTGAACGCCCACACAGGTATTGATAAGGCAAATTGAAATTGTCGTTTCCAATTTAGTAAAAGATATCTTTACTAATATTATAAAGCTGAAGAGTTTGTTTGTTTGAACGCGCTAATCTCAGGAACTACTCACTGATCCGATCTGAAAAATTATTTCAGTGTTATATAGCACGTTTAATATAATCTGAGTATATCTTAGACACCAATGACTGTGTTTCGGATGGCACGTTAAACTGTAGGTCCCGGCTGTCATTGAACATCCTTGGTAGTCGTTACGGGTAGTCAGAAGCCAGTAAGTCTGACAAACAGATATTGGGTTGCCCGGGTAAAAAAAAAGATAATAATTTTACATTTACTGAGGAAGGCTATATAGGCTACATTTTATCCGGGTTCATGCAGAGGTTCCTCCGGGATGCGGGTGAAACCACGGGCAGAAGCTAGTTATTACTAAAATATGATATGCTACAAAGAGTATTGAAATACTAGAAGTGACTTTTACTAGCAGCAGTAGCGTGGGTTTTTGGTAGGCAGTTTATGTAAACTGGCTCGTAATAAATATGTTCTGTTATTAATTTATGTATCTTAATATTTGCTACCGATAAGAAATGTGTCAAATAACTTGTTCACTTAAAGATATTTCCGGAAAGTGATAGTTGAATTAATTTAATCCTTTGATTTCTTTTGTTATTAAAATAATAACTACGAAAGTAACTTTGTCTCTCTGTTGCACTTTAGTGCCAAAATTACTAAACAGATTTTAAGAAATTTGGTACATTGATAGTTTCAAGCCTGAGACAAGATATAGGCTACTTTTTAACCGGGTATGAGAAGAAGTAGCCTCAGCCTTGAGGAATAGTAAGTACCTCGGCGTTTCTTCGGCAATTGGCTGATATGCAGACGATAATAAAGCATGACCTACATAATACTATGCTTAGTATGCTCATAATTTCAACTGAAAAAAGAATCATAAATCACCTGTCAACTTGAACCACTATAAAAAAAACTAACGTCGAAGATAAGAGGCATAAGTGTAAATTATGTTTTCAGTACTACATTACCGATCGCTGTTATCGAGTACACTTTGCGCGATGACATTACAGTACCTGTAAACAAAACAGTGTCATTAGTAGCTTATCTAGGTGCGGTAAATAGATACTAGTGTAATACTTGCCTACAATGTTAGGTTGAGTATAGACTACAACATTTACTTGTAACAGAACAACGAGCCGCTCTATGAGATGTTCTAGTGTATCATCCTTTTACGAATAAAACATCGAGCATGCTCGCCTGTTTGTTACAAACGAACGAGCATATCGGTGTAACATTTCGTCGAACGTATTGGTGTAACATTTCGTCGAGCCAAGTGCGGGCGATGCGCGGTTGCGGAGGACGCGGAAGGAGAGGGACGTAAGACTCGCTTGCTGTGAGCATTTACCCGTAACATAACGCCGAGCATTGACACGTACGTTACATTACATGGAAATGCTTTGGAGACTGAGCTTTTGCCTGTATTGTACCGTTCGCTAGAATGTTACATTACATGCTTGAGAAAATGTTGTAGTCTATACTCACCTTTAGGTTACGTGAATGTTTATTTTGTGTTTCTTCCTTGTAGTGTAATTGTTTGTATTTTCAATTGAGTTTAAGATTTGAATGGTACAATGTTGTGTGGATTTGTGTCACAACTATTTATCTACTAATATGCAAAGAGGAGGATTTGATTGTTTGTTTGAATCGAAGAGAAAAATGAATGTAAGGAAGCTACACTATCTGGGCTGAACATGGGCTTACACATGGGCTACATTTTATCTACATCTTGAAACCGTGGAAAGTCTTGTTTAATAGGTATGTATGATACTGCATAGCAGGTTTCAGACTACAAAGCTTTGGTATTGGCCTCTGGGTGAAACGTAGCCTAATCTAAAGGTGACAAAGAGATAAAATCAACACGCCGAGATCATATCCTTTTGTAGGCTCCCAAACCATACCCAGCACTGGTGATAGCATCGCTGTTATGGTTTGCTTTGTATCAGGTTAACTCACGGATAATCCTGTAGTCTTATCGATGTGTGAAATTTACCAGGGGCAACAATGCTTGCGTTGGCATTTACCTGAGTTTTTAACCCAGGCTTATGGACCACAGAACCATAGTCCTAAAGGACTCTAAGGCCTTAAACCAAGGCCATTATAATCTCAAAACAAACTTCATCCAACATCCCAAAATATCACACAAAAAATCCGTTCCTATCTCATATCAAATCATAAATAAAATAAAACTCGCAAATTATAATTACGAGTGAAAAAACCCGCCGAACATAAATCAAGTATCGCGTTCTATCATAAATATCATTTGATACTGAAATGAGATATCTCCCGCGGGCTAGGGAAAGGATTTCAGCCGATTGGGTTTTGATTCAAACGCGTATATGGGTATATACGTGTAATATATGTACGTATACGCACGCCTATTTATAAGACTTCGATTGGCTGTAATTTCAATATGGCGGATATTTTGGTGTGTATCTTTTGAGAATTCTGAGGCTAAATATAGGAAAATAAAAGGGTTTTTAGATTAGATACGTTTGAGCCTAGTCAAGATCATTTAAACGAGATTTTGAACAGTCTTTCCAAAAAGAAGAAGATTCTCAATTTGTCGGCGTATTTTTAGATAAAAAGTGTTTACTTCCAGATTACAATTTTTTGTCACGTTATTCCGACAACTCTAGAAAAAATTATGTCCCGTTTTGTCAACAAAAACATTTTCCCACCCTTCAGAAGACAATGAATGACCTCGTTATCATTCTCCTCTAAAAGGTCCAATTAATAGTTAATAAATTCAACCATTGATATGTTAAATTGTATTGTCTGAGTTTTCGCTAGCGGTACTGGACCTCGCCTTTGTTTTTATAATTGTTATTGAATGAAAAACAAGGAAACGAGGAAAAATCGGATTTCGCGAGAATTGATATCGAAATTGGTGAACCGTTGACGGAAAGTCACAATGCCAGAGACGAAATGAAATAACTTCATGACAATATATGTATGAAAGATTTCAAAAATAATGTTGTAAAAATCAGTTTTAAAAAATAAATCCATAATTTTATTTTCTCTAGATTTTGCCCGCGACTTCATAAGCGTCCTGATTGTAGGTACTAATTTTTGAATCTAGATAAAATGTGGTTTATCTCCAAAGCACCTATCTCCATATTAAATCTTTAGCGTTAAAGTGTTATAAAAAAACTCACTTTCTTATTTATAAATAACATTAGTAAGGGTCACAAAATTTCCTCTCGATAGAAAAACCTTTGGATTCTGTGTCTAAAAATAAACTTCGTCCCATATTTTCGTCACAAGGCCGGCAGAAGTAGCAAAGTGGAATAGCATAACGTTAAAATTGTTCAATGCGCCATGAAACAGTAAAACGACTTGTAATCCACTATCTGTTGGGAACACTCCCCCGGGGTTAAAAGTAGAACTGAAGTTAGGGTTGTTAAAAGTAAGTTTTATTTAGTTAATGAGACCTTTTGCTCAATCCTTCTCCGTGTGAGAGGAGGCCTGTGTCCAGCAGTGGGACGATAAAAAGGCTGCAACATGAGACTTTTTAGCTGACTTCCAAAAAGGGATATGTAACGAATATGATTAAGTTGAAGATTTTTTTTTTGCTTTATTCCATTGATCTTAGGAACTACCACTGCTCCAGAACACTTTCAGGATAGACAGCCTATTTATTTAACGAGGCTATAGGCTTTTTTATCCCGGAGTGGGAAGTTGTTCCTAAGCCTCAGTGGAAAGCCAGTTGCAGAGTATAATACTATGTATTATGTCACAAAGGCAGTGCGATTTATTTGACGATACAACAGAAAAAAAATAATCATTTAATGACTGTTGCGTCTATTCGTATATTTTTTGAACTGTAAAAAATATTTTTTTTATATTTTAAACATACCCACATACTGTAATCAAGTTACCTAAACAGTACATACTACCCACCTATTACACAAATGGCTAAATATTAGTAGATACGCATAACCTATCACGTTCACAGCTAAAGTGGTTTAGTGATTAAACGGCCCACTCCAATTACTATCTCGTTAAGTAGCGTGAACATTTACTAACTTGAACTTTAAGTTTTATCATTCAATTTTATTAAGTTAATTAATATACATTTAATAACGAGATTTTAAATCTTACTGCTGTATTTATAGGTAAGTATGCAATAACTTTCATCCTTTACTTAAAATCAACTAAAAGTCAAAAAAAAATATATGAATGGATTTTTATAAGTAATCGGGATTTAAACGCGCTACTGTATAAACGCTACCTTTAAGTCCCGATTATTTATAGAGGTAAATAGGGGTATTGGGTCGCCCAGGTAACTGGGTTGAGGTGGTCAGATAGGCAGGCGCTCCTTGCAAAGCCGACCACAACATACTTAGTTGAGAAAAGGCTAGGCAGATGATGATGGCACAAATCGCGAAAGTTTAAAAGCCTTGTATCAGAATAGAATCTGCAGTTCCATAGCCCGTCCTCTACAAACAAACCAGCAAAATAACATAAACAAAGAATCCCGTTACTTATCAAAAGAACAAAAAAAACAATTGCTTAAATTAACATAAATTAAATAAATAAACTGTAGTTATAACAAAAAACACGTGCCCAGCCCTGAACGATAAAAGGTCGAACCGATCTATTTTTGGAAGCGTTCATAAGACGTCCTATTATAAGAAGAAAAATTAAACATTTATACAGATTCTCATTGTTTTCGAAATATAATTCGATAATCTGAAAGTTTTTGACCGAGTTTGGGAAGTAGGGATAGGTAAACGATGTTTTTGTAATGTGAGACAATTTCTGGCTTTGAAAATATAATGTGTTTTGGTAAATGTTAAACAGGATAAAATCGGCGTATCCTTGAAGCAACACGATAAAATAAAACATATTTATTGTTTTTCAGTATCAATTGATAAGTTTGATTTAATTAATAAACTTTTATGTATTTAGATTTATTTTTGTTAAACTTAGTTGAGGAGCTCACGCTCTTAACTGACCAAAATCTTTGCTGTATACAATGCGGAATCTCTTGAACTATTATTTGAACCAATTCATTAATCGATTGTTTGTTGAATGATCAATTGTTTGGTCAAATATTGATTCAGGCTTTGATTTCTGACGTAAGTCTCTGTGTAAACTGACAAGCAATCGTAATCGGAGCGAAATTCAACCGTTTGGCGTAGGTTAATATAACTTACTGTTTGTACGTTTCACCCACGTGTCGTGGAAACTACTTCTTGTACCTGGATTAAATAATGTTTCAAATCGGTTCAGTAGTTTCAAAGTCAATGGTACAAAGAAACAAAAATTCCTTTATAACCGATGACTCGTTATGACGTCATGAATTGTTTGTTTGTAGGGGGTTATCTCTGTAATTACTGATTCGATTAGGAAAACGAATAGATTATATATTTCGTAGAATTTTTATGTGTCATTTATATGAAGCGGTTAATTATGATTGATGTAATTACCACCGTTTTCCCGCAATCTGTTAATCGATTTTATAATAAATTTTAAAACCTGAAAACAGACAAAGTCCCTTATTTTCCCATATGAACAACTTTTCCTATATTACAAATAACCATTTTCCCGTTCGATCTATTGCCTGTACCGGGATAAAGTAAAGCCCACGTTAGTCATGAAGAGTGTAGCTTTCCAACAGTGATAGAATTTGTCTAATCGGTTCATTAAAATAAAATTTCAGTAATTTCGGAGCCAAAGAAACAAAAAAAAAATCCTATGCATTATATTAGTATAGATGAAATGGTGCAAAATTCAGTATAATAGGGAAAAAGTTCAGTATCAAAAAGTAAAGTTTACAAAATAAACGAAATAAAAAATATGGTGGAACCGCGTTGCGACGTAAAGTTGCCGACAACAGCGCTTAGGCGCGCTGCATACGAAACTCAAACAACGACAACTGTTGCCTGGTGCTAAAGGCAGGCTCACATTTGTGCAGTTTAAGATACGACTTTATGACGTCATTTTATATGTTTCTAATGTATTTGGACTATTTGGGGATATTTTCCGTCTAATTGTCTGTAGATTGTCTTGATGTCTGTGAACAGCATTTTTAACTAGTTTTGAAATGCAAGTATACGAACTATTTACGGTCTTTGTGTATGTGGATGTATGTAACAATGACAAATAATGCGAGAGAACTGAACAACTGACTTCGAATCTGAACAGCTTCGATTGTGAAGACTTAATCCAATCCAACACCTTATGTACTTAAATGGTGACCACAGCTAAAGGTGCCATACCGACACAAGAGTCACATGCGTGTGACTGATGGGCTCTTGGTCAATGCATCAATAGTTCAAATATTGCGGCAACCTTTCTATGGCATGTGACAGATGACAAACTTAGGTCTTCAGGTCTCCACAGCCTTGTGAACACAACTTTACACACGACACAAATACCTTCAGCGAATGTGCGTCACGACACGTAGCTCGAGAACTTGTTTCACCTAATCCATGTTAAAGACGAAAGCTCACAGAGGCGTCACTTATTTCACTTTAAATAAAGGTCTTAAGTACCCTAGAATTTAACCCTGCTGGAAGCGCCATTGCCGTAGCTCCCTCTCTGCTAAAGGCATGAGAGAGCCACTCATACTCTTATGTATGTGTACTGTACATGTGTGCATCAAGTTTGGGTCAATTTTGTCGAGTGTTTGAGTAACGATATGATCGAAAATACATGAGTGAGCTATCTCTAGTTTAGAGTTACCGCGGTTCTGGTACCTATACAAAAGGGCTTAAAAAGGAACATGGTGGGTTTTAGTCAGTAAGAGTCTGATACACCCCCACGCTGCAATCACAGCAGGAGAAAAAAATATTACTAGTTTTTCCATCGCCTCGCGTCCCACGGGTATTTGGTCGACTTTTTGCTACAGAGACTTGTGCTCATTGCGCTTCCGGTGGGTTAGATGCTCTAAATAGCACACTCAAAGGGATGCAAATACAAGGGCGAAGAGAGGGCGTGTAAGACGTAAACGTTCTCAGCACTTTATTAAAGGACTGACAGCTTTTGATGAGATTTTTTAAATATTTGCATATGTGTGGGTGTGGTGAAAATGAATAATAATGTAAAGGTCAAAAATATGAATACGGAAGGTTAGTAAAAAATCTAGGTGTTGATAAAATAAAAACATCAATTTAATAAAAAAAAATAACTAGATGCTTGATTTCAGGATAAGTTATGAAACACCTAATAGAATTTTCTTATTCAAACATCCTGTTTTCGCCCACTCAGTACTATCCCTGAGCGGATAAATAACCTTATTCAGTATCTAGCTTTCAGAATCTATCTGTGTCTATTTTTGGCTCAAACAAACTCCAATACTCCGTATATTCTATAGACAAAAAATATGTGAATAAATTATATCAGAGTTTAAAACAAATAAATACTAATAATGGTCTGAAAGATGACATGAAATAAGAAGGGGAGGGAGTGAGCGTCAGTATGACGAGTGACAGGGAAGAATGGAAACGGAAGACATATTATGGGGTAGTCAGAAGTCAGTAAGTCTGACGCCAGTCTAACCAATAAAGAGGTATTGGTATGCTCGGGAAACTGGGTTGAGAAGGTCAGATGGTTCTAAGCTGCATCCGGTTAGACTGGAAGCCGACCCCAACATAGTCGGGAAAAGGGCTCGGAAGATGATGACAGAAATGTTTTTCCCCATTTCCCAGCAATTTTCTGTCGTTACAGCTTCCAATAATGATATCAAATGACTGGAAAAATCTGAAATCCCTAAGCCAATATTACCCGTTTCTTAGCTAAGACGTGACCAATATTTCAGCACATTATTGTGTTCGCTCGTGTAAGCAAGCTATCATACAGACAGTCTTGCACGCTATTCGTTCAGCTTTATTACAACATACGGGGGAGTTCCGTGGATTCAGTTGTAAAAATGAACCTTCATTTTGGTTGAAGATAATAAACCGTATCTTTGGGAGTTGTTATGAAAGAATATTAGATGGTATTTGTTGGGGAATTATATGAAAATCTATTTTCTTTTTTTGAAAATAAATACTCAATATTTCTCCCAAAGGGAATGGTAAGCATTAGAATAATAATATCGAAAAAGTTACCGTGGCCTATTTTTTGGATGTACAGGAAAGAAGTGTAATTAAGAGTATATTCTAACTCTGAACCACTTATGTTCTACCTGGAACCCTTTGTGTTCCAGGGTCGCGGTAACTCTTTCGGACAATCCCGCAACCTCGTTGGTTACCTCAGTTTTTGAAACACTAAAGGTTGGAGATGGAACGAGGAGGAACAAGGTTGGGTTTTATAGTAGATAAGTGTTTTACTCCACCCGTAGTGTAGGGAGTGATTTCATGATATATTTTCTTCTTTTTTCTGCTTAGAGTGATGTATTGCTTAGAAGTTTATTTCAGTACTTTCCTTATTTAACAAGAGCATAAAAATATCACGGAAACATATAAAATATTATTTTTTAGAAAGACAGAATTTACCAAATCATCTTCTATCTTGTTACCAAGCTATTTTCAAAAGCACACATATCAGATAGACTCCTACGCTACACATAAACTTGAGATTAAAGTACTAAATAAATGATAAGCCTGTCTACAGTGATATGATCTCGCGGCGCTTTGTAACTGATCTGATGTAAGCTTTGCTACTGTTCTGCGCGAAGGAAATACGTGCTATGAATGTTAAATGTTTTTATTTAGTTTAAGAAGTTTAGCTTTTTAGATAAGTACTACTTTTTCAAAATATTGTAGCATGGAAAAAGTTTTTGAAGGCTGGTCGGTATGTCAAGAGGTTAAACTACGCTTGCAGCATTCGGACAATGGATGGGTGAGCTTTTGGTATATTC
The DNA here is from genome assembly GCF_030705265.1 of Helicoverpa armigera. Taxonomy (NCBI): domain Eukaryota; kingdom Metazoa; phylum Arthropoda; class Insecta; order Lepidoptera; family Noctuidae; genus Helicoverpa; species Helicoverpa armigera. The sequence goes on along the minus strand of NC_087131.1, from coordinate 1,340,144 downwards.
ATGCTACTCGACCGATAGTCGGTGACCGATGATTTGTAGGAGGATAGAAGACACTGATACTAACAGTGCAACAGACATTTCCTACAGAAGATCGGTCAGAAAATCCTTGTAAAAATGTCCTACAAAAAATCCGCCCGATTTTAGGTACTTATGCCCTACAAAATATCTTCCTTGGGCTGCTTTACCCAAAATTCAAATAATTCTATAAACACAGTAGGTATTAGGAAGTCTAGATATTACGGCATGAAAGTTACTCTACGTAGCTAATTCATATTAATTTACCTACCGTAATCAAGATAGACAAGCTTAGAAGATGATGATTTCAAAATGGCGGCGTATATTCGAATCAATTTAATACGGTGTACTATGTAATACGTATGTAACATAGGACTTTATTGGGCAGTAAAATGTAAATGTCTTATTTAAGCACGTAATATATTTTACGTGACGTCATAGTGTTCTCCTTTCACTCGGTAGTTACGAAAATGACAAGGACAGATACAGTATTTGAGTTTGAAGGTTTTTTTTAGCTAATTGTAAAGTTAGCACTGCTTATAATATTCCAAACTAATGTACGCATTTTTATTTATTTTTGACACAGCACTTAGAATTTAAAATCTATATTTTCAGATATAGATTTAATAGTTGATATAATCGTAGGTAAACTGTGAGGAGAGCATATTTCTCGTCACAAAAATCACATTGTTTTTCATTCATATTTTCAATTTTACAATGTAGGTAAATTAATTAATACAATTATTTCCCCATTATCATAATTTATGATGACATAACGATTACATATTATTATAACCTATTCCCCTTACGTCATAAAAACATAACAATTATAAAAACCGCAATAATTAATATTACCTGAAGAAATAACGTTAAAATACTCGTAAACAACTATCAATTATGTTGAACAATATCGGTTTTTCCAGCCACAAAATATACAGCTTAATGAACTGTAAAACAATGATGTTTCAAATGATATATGTAGTTAATACTGTACCTACTGACATGAGACCTTTTCTACGTAAGTAGGTACAGTCACGATGAGAGAGATTTTATATTATAAAAATATACATGACTTATTGACTTGTAGAAAGTATGCATATTTCAAAATCCCTTTACACTTTAAAAGACTTTTCAAAATGTGTCAATATATATTTCCAATTATTTACGACAATTAAGAGGGTGATAATTAAATAAAGTTTATGATAATGTATCCTTTGCATATTATAGCTAATTAAAAAATGCAACATGCCGAGGATCCCTATCAGAAATTAAAAAAAAAAAAAAACAAGAAAAACCAAGGAATACGACCTCAGGCAAAAATATATTTCCAACGTACTTTTTTACTCGACTGTACACAATAATAATAATCTTCTTAGAAACAGAAAAAATACATTCCAAGAAGATCATAATTGAACATACACGTTTAAGCTGCGGTTGTTACCCACTATTAGATACGTGTCATGCGAAATGATAGGAAGATATTAAAAGAAAAATAAACTATTTATAGTAGGTATAATTGGGGTTAGAGGTCTATCTGACCATCACTATGAATAAGGCACCACTATATAATACTCGTTTAGGGTTAATTTATTTCATTATTTTGGTTCTTAGTAGGTACTAGTAATTAATCTGCCAAGCCTTCAGCCAGCTATGTTCCAGTCTAAACGAATGCAGCTGAGTTCCAGTAAGTATTTTACATGGAACGACTGCCTATCCTTGCTCCTCCACCCAGTTATCCGTGCAACCCAATACCTCGTATTCTGACAATCTTTCCAGGTTCTGAACCCGTAACAACTGCCAGAGATTTTCAAATAAACATTATTTTGTTGGCCATGTTATATGTTTTTTAAAGTTTTACATAAAAACTATGTACCTACACATAATTGGATGTTTACATTTTTTATTCTATCACCTAAACTAACAATATCTAAACACTTACCTATACCATGACCCACGCAAAGTACTACCATTTGAATAGATGACGTCAACTGGGAAGTAGCTGTTTATCGACAATGCGATAACTGCACTCTCAAGAGGCTTACCGGCTAAGTGCTCGAATGACGTTTGACCGAGTGCTCACATGCTCGAAGGAAAGTGCTCACATGCTCCAAATCAATAACAGTGTTTATGGAAATAGGCATCGAGAATATTTTTCGAAATTAGTGTAAAATATGTGATTTAAAACAATCTATTTAGATTATTGTATTTTTTTGTCACAGCAGAAAAAAATGCTAAAGATGTTACGGTGAATCCTGATATTAGCATCTTCATATATAATAGGTACCTATTCAGTATGCTCATATAATTTTCATTTACATCATCAAGTCAGCAAGAGCATCTATCAATGTCAAAAAATGCGAAATAATACTTAAAGCAATATCGAAATAGGAAAACCACTGCATTAAAAAAATCGTATAATTAACTACTACTCTAGTGCTTCCCAAAACCCAACGCTATCTACCCACACACATTATTGACTGCAACTACATACTGTGTGTATTAAACACTCACACACAAACACATCCTTCAAACCGACCACAACCAGCTTATACCAGATTAATCGAAGATTACTCAATTAGCACAGATCTCACTGATCTAAGACATATCTCATAATTAAACAAGACCTAAATTAACACTGATAAGCCTCACATTCAAGACAGCGATATTAATAACTTAATTATTGAATAGACTGTGTAATTACGTTATATCCTTATTGGAACATCTGGCATTGGAAATCGTTAATTTGATCATACAGGAGCTTAATTAGTGCAGTGAAATTAGTTGAGTAAAGTGTTGTTTACATTGTTGTACTATGAAGGCTTAATGTAGCTTCTGTGTAGTAAGTAGTCCACGGATTGTCCAAAGTGTACTAAACAAAACTATGTAAGGGGGTTGGAGGTTTCTAAGAATCCCCATTTTGACAGACCTCGTTCTTCAAAGTTTTGTATTTTGATTCGATGTACCTATTCCAATACAAAACCAATTATGATGAGACATTTAATAAATTAGGTAGAATCAATCAAAAATTAGGTAGCAGCAACATTTACAGTGGAATCTATTTAAAATGTTGTATTATTAATATAATATGGAGTAAGGCTTAGATCTTATTCAAGAACCTTGAACAAAAGCCGATATTTTCTTTAGGTAGACAACATTTTATAACAAAGTGGTAACAGACTATCTTTAATGATCAGCTAAGTTGTCAAGAGAAGCACACAAATTGTTTACCAAGTGACCGTCAATCCCCATCACAGTGTGCAAACCCTAAGCATAGACGAACGTTGGAAAAATCAACATAATCACAAGCAAGTGGTTTACGCACCAGTAAGTAGCGGCAATCATTAACCAACTGCATTAAATAGGCACATTGTAAAACAAAAACTAGCGTTTCAACACTCCACGACGAGCATTCTTAATTGGTGTGCGTATTCATTTGGTTTTAATTTGTAGGCCTATTCTGGTATTAAAATGCGTAATAAAGTCTTTTTTTCTTCAAATATTGAGCTATTATCAACTTTAACTCGACCTTAAGACCGAGACTGTTATATCAGTTACCAGTCATATAGAAATTCTGGAGTTCACAAGTAAACCAAAGAAACAGCCTGTTACGAATTTTAGGACATATTACTTTCGTCATAGTAACAGCTTTCAATAGAAAAAGTACAAAAGAGCATAAGGTCTATTGGCTATATGAAAGAAACTATTTATCATTAAACTGAAACAAGATATCCCCACTTTTCAGTCTCTAGATTTATAACTTTCCGTAGTTGGTCAAATAGGTATCAAACTCACAAAAGGGAAAAAAACATTGATGATGTTGATGACCATTCTTACTCAAAACAGTTATCAACACCACTAATGTCGTAATGGTAAATACCCTAACTAAGAATAATAATAAAAGCGAATGCATAATTTCACAATATTTCTGAGTAAAGCTGATTGCAATTAACTCACCTGTTAATGCACTTTTATCGATTAATTGATAAAAACAGATAAAAACTAACCTTCTAGTTATTACGATACTGAGTGAAGCTGATATTTATCGATTGAATTGCAATATGTTACAAATAAGTTGCAAGAATTATTTTTTACATGTAAATTTTTTAATTACATAGTTTGTGCACACGACGCTCGAAATACCGGAGAAACATACTGGACCGACATTAACGTACTCTCCGATGCACGGGTGAATCAATCACCAACTTCTAGACTTCAAGGTACCTACTTTGTGAAAGTTTTATAAAACCCACAAAGCGATTTCAGCCCGACTCGGGAATCGAAACCAAGACTTCAGTCATAGCAGTCACTCTTGCGACTAGACCAACGAGGCAGTCAAAATACGATATTTGCTGAAATATCAAATTTCCCAAAACCATCTATTAACGTTTCCTGTGTACTGTAAACTCCGCCCACGGATACAAACACAGGGAAATAGGGATTTACTAACGATTCTCCGGGACGTAGTTATACAGTGATGAATAGAAAATTAAGCGATTACATTTAGTAATTTGCGTACGAATGTTTGAATAATCCATAATTTAGTGTTAGGCGCCCGTTAGCTGATTTATGCGCGTTTTGTGCGAACACACTAAATTCGTGTATTCAAATGTTTTGCTGTGGTTTCAGTTGCTTCCTGGAGCATGATAAACTGTATCTATGAATTAAAAACATATCTCATGGGCATACAGATTACTAAAGATGAAGTTACCAAAATTCATAAAATACCAGGTCCAGTAGGTACACCTTACACAGAGGATGAACTAAGTGTATAGAAAATACTAGTCTCCACCCACGTCTTAGCCTGCGTCTCTTGGAAACTACTTCGCTTAGCCAGATAAAAAGTTTTTCTCGATAAACGGGCTATCTAACACTGATTCCTAAGTTTAGGCTATTTAAATAAAATACCAATAAAAAATAACTTTTACACTTGTACGCCCACATTTCCAAAGAAAACTTCATTATTATAATTATCTTCGATAAACACTTATTTGAAGTAATGAATCACACTCACTCATAATACTTCGTAAGTACTTTAAGATTATAAAACACTTGGTATGAAGAGTCTTGTCGTTAAGTTAAAGAGCACTTTCAAGTTTATAGATATAACGCGGAAAAGTATAAAGGAAAATAATGAATTAACTATATTATTTTAAAGTATTAAATAAGTACTAAAAGAGAAGTAATCATTTGGCTCAAAATATAAACGACCCTTTAAGAAAAAAGGAAACATGTTGTATCAAAATATATTAATAAGAAAAACTTTTACCTTTTCTTTTATCTTATCCTTATATTTTATCTTTTCCTTAACTACCAAATCACTGATACAATCATAAACTTCAAAGTCGTTTCATACATATGTAGAAAGAGCTCGGTGCTGTTACAAAATATAATCGAATCACTAAATATCGATTGCAAGGGATTTGATATGATCAAAACGTTATTAAGTTGTACCTTCAGATATGAAATCATAATGAATTAATATTAGATACTGTGGCCATACAACTTATGACTGGAGATATGTATGGAGTTTCTTGTCGGCTCTTCTCCATCAGACCAACTTTTTGGAACCGTGCAACTAGTGTGACGTTTCTTAGGTGCCTGCAAAGACCTGCCTGTAAAAACATTTGACGTTGAACCAAAAGATAAAATGATTGAAAGAAAGAAGACATAGATAGAAAGAGAATATTATAACAACGAACAATAGAGATAAATGGAATGAGAAGGCAAATAAGAAGACAAACTAATGTACAGACAACCTTATGAACAGATAAAACCTTGAAAACAAAGATTCATGATCAAAAGGCAACCTATCAGAATCTTCACATTGTAATTGCGTGATATAATTAATACAGCCATAGTAATTCATTATGAACATGACAATATGACAAGAGGAGTACACATAATTTTATTCAACAATTATAATTTCTGCGTAAAACGTGACCTGTCGTTAGTCAATTATTATTGTTCTTTTGGAGTTAAGAGCGTGTACGCTCGGCGCGCGATGTCAACTTTAGGTAATTCAACGCAAAAAACCGCGCAGACTAGCGTCGCGGCTGTGTGCGTGCCTATCATACTTCACGTATAGTCACACAAACCATTTTGATCCTTTCGAGTGAAATTGGTAGAACAAAAAATATATTATTTAGTAAATAGTTAATAGCGGGAAAATAGTGTAAGTCTATGGATGTCTAAAATATAAAAGCATGAAAATAAGTCGTTGATACTTACACTCTTTTGCGAAAAAATCGGGCACCTATGAAAACCTTGGTTTTGAGGACTTTCTGTATATTAAATACAATTTTCAACAGTACTAAATAGTCGACTGATGATTAATGACAATGTTAAGAGTTTCTGTATTTTAACCGATTTCAAAAAAAGAAAGGAGGAGGTTTCAATTAGATTGTTTTGTGATTGTTCTCAATTTGATTGTTCTCGATTTCTCAAAGACGCCTGGACCGATTTGAAAAATTGATTGTTTATATGAATGGTCCAGTCCATCCAGACCGAAAAATTGTGGTCAAATAACAACAATTGCCGGAAAGCCAAATATTGGTGAAGAGCTTGGGTTTACCATTGCAAATAAAGTTTTAAGTTATCTATCCTATATGCTTCAAAAGTTATTCGAGATCAAAAGTCAAAATTTGGGTACATCCAAAATGAAAAAAAAAATTATAGCTCGATTGGTAACAGACATCTGCAATAAGTGATTTCTAGCCTAAGGAGTCCGCCATATTGGATTTAGACTCGCGACACATTTTTTTTCGAGTTATTCATAGCAAGCCCTTTCATTTGATACCCATATCGTAGGAATGCATTAAAAACATTTTTTTCTCCATCTTGGTTATACCGCCATATTGGATATAGAATCATACATTGTCATTCAAACAAAATTTCAACTCAATCGATAAAAAAAAATGCTTTAAAATTGAGCTTTAAATAAAATAGTATAAAGTAAAATGTATCAAGATTTGTTGGTCGCGCTTGAAATGTACTCTATTCTCGGTATCCACGGCAGAGGTTATTCACCCTACGCGATGTGACGGAGCGACACGTCCACTCTCTGTGAAGCCTTGCGGCGGTCTGGTTTGAGTTGGCTCGCGTGCAGCGTTTTATAGTAGTTTTTAAATAATTTATAAAAAAATAAAAACGAGAGATTAAATTATAATATAAAGTTTATGTTTTAAGGAAAGAGTTATATTACTATAGTAAATAATTGTTATATTAAATTAAGTAAGATAGATAGGTAAAAAAAGCATTTGAAATTCACAATTTTTCACATTGTTAAAATATTTTTTTCTGAAAGATAGAGACCTAAATCAAAAAATGTTTTCAACTAACTATAGGCATGGGGATTTCGTCTATGAGTAAAAAAATAAATATGATTAGATTTGCCACTGTTTCCACATGAATTTAAGCTTCGAAATAGACGCTGAACGGGAATTTTATAAAACATCTGTTACGTTATAGGGGTTTTAAGTATTTAAACTACACAAATTGAAATTTATGTTCAATTAACTATATAGACAGTGAAATTACCTTGCGTTATTAAAAAATAACATAGTTATAGGATAAGTAGTTACTGAGAAACAGTGGTTTGAAAAGTACCATTTTAGGCCAAATGGCGCGCGGTTGACGTACACGCTCGTGCCGAGATATTTTTCATATCTATGTCGTATACTTGAAAGAAAATCAGATTAGAAAATATTTTTCTATAAAATCTGGAGATTTATTGTATTGGGTTGTTATTTGTCTTTTCAGTGCACAACACCATTATTTTTTAATTATTTTATTTGCACATTTGCCCAAGCCAAAACGGGTTTCACATCCTTCTCATGCATCTTATGCTAACGCTAGTGATACTTAACCTAACCTGTCTACTACTTAAACCTACGAGGCTCTCAAGAAGTCTCTAATCCGATAATCTCTAGCGATTAAAACGACGACATCCGATAGTCTTTAAACCCTAACACCAAACGATTACTTAAAAATTAATTCACACTGACAATCTTCATTATCCTTTTAGTAATTGTCTTATTTGCACTTATTAATTGTTACTAATTACGCAGCAGTTTATTCTTTAATTACTGGTCTAATAATGCTAATTGCTATATTCTATCGGCGGTGCAGGATGGGAAAGCGAAGGTTGGCAACACTTATATAGCCAGGCATATCAGAACTTAGATTTATATCCCCAATTATTATTCCACTTTATCCTAGTGTTTTCCTGGCGTCATTGCAATCTCCGCTTTATTTAAATCGAGGAGCATCCTTATTTGATGGAATATGTTATTTTTCACAGAAAAGTTAGCTAACAATTAATTTTGACTGGGACATCAATGAGATCGTCTACAAAATGAAATCATTTTAAAATAGATATTCTAATATCTATTACAGTTCTTACTTTTTGAGGTCTTACCGAATACCGAATAAATTCACTTAGTCAATGGTATGATTGTATTTACAATAAAAGGGCATGGTTGCCTGATTCACTTTTGATTAACAATCAGAAAAAACCTGACGTCAATAAAACTACATTTCCTAACAAGGATTTGCTAGCAGAACCTCAGTAGCATCATTTGAACCAACATTCCAGGAATGTTTACATAACTGTCTGTATGTTCATACATACACAAACACAGCATTGCATGTCCCGAGCAATAAAACAAAGGCAACCATTACAATTGAAGCAAAAAATCAAGTAATTATGAACTATTATGGTGTCGCGGAATTGTACGGTTCACGTGTCTTCAAGAATTTTTATTTGCGTATGAAAGATTTTAGATTGGTAGTCTCTTTTGTGTTTAGTTTGAAGACATCGTTGAAATGCCATTTAAACCAAGTTTTCATTGCACTCCTTTTGACAGAACAACTTTACTGACGTATGAATAATCTACGCATGTCCACATAGTTTGATGACGCCTCGAATATGTTTGTTTTAAAACCCTATCAAAGTCAAACCTTTACAAACCAAAAAAAGGAAAATGAATCATCCTATACACAGAAACGTGAAAGATTATTTAGGATTTATAAATCCAAAGCTCACCAAAAATCTAACAAAACAAAAATCTGAATGCACCGTACCGAATTTCCAAACCCAATACCGACGTATATAGACAAACAATCACTCACCCGCTCACAACCAAAACACACATCAATCAATCCACTAATGAATGAAATACTCAGCAAATTACGAACCATTCATTCAATTGAACCAAACTCTAAAGCAACAGCTAACAAAATCGTGTCCATTTAAAATACTAAACCATATAAGGATCTCGTATATATCAATATTCAAATCGATTCTGGGCAACTTTCTAATCATAGTGGTTATAAACGGTGTAACCCCTGACTTGTTGAGACATCAAATATTTGTGTGTATAAGTCGTGAGGTTTAGACCATGTAATTGGTCTGTAGGTGCTAAAACCAGGCGTTGTAATCTTGGGATGCCAATTAGGAATTTGAATGTGAGTCCTATTATGAGACTGCGGTATTTAGAATGTCGATAAGCAAACTTTATGTTACACTAATGACAGCTATCAAAATATTTATGGGAGGTTTAGAATTTAGATCCTCATTTCGAACAGCAAAAGGGAATAAATAAAATGCAGGTCATCAGCGTAAAACTAACTTGTACTTGGGATTAGCTTAGATATGGGTCTTTTCACAATAGTATTACCAAATAATACTATATTATTAAAGGTAGGCAAACATTAACAACTAGATTAATAGATTAAAGGTTCTAAAATGGAAAAACGCTTATTAAAAGAGCAGTTTCGAAATTCACATTTCAGACCTCAAAGTTGGCGTACCACAAGGTCCAATCCTAGGCCCTTTGAAGTTTACTTCCTGAAACCTTCAAGTTCAATAAACTAATACAATTTCATCAGAGGACCGCTTTCATAATCGTAGTTTATCTAAAAATATTCCGCACAGGCGTTTCCTTAAAGCCGTAAACATAAAACAAGAAGCCGACAGGGCTGCACCATAAACTATGCGTCTTTATTGCAAAAATATTGTTAGCTTTTGTGACTCGAGTTGTGTTTGACAGCGACACTTAATTTTGTGAATGAAGTTTTGACTGGTGTTTCTTATGTTAAGATTGACAGTGATTAATCGGGTCTTCTTAAATCTTCTGCATGATAAGTAAAACAAAAAGATTTTTTAAATAAACGTCATTGTTTATAAGTATTTTTAAAATAATTCTGCATGAATATATGTAGGTCAGAGGAGATATGTGATTTACATATTCAACACATGACCTATATGTAACCTGTTTTTTTTTTAGTCTTATTTTTTTACCTATGCTGCCTCTTTGAATATGTTACAGATGCCAGATATCTTATTGAAAATACTCATTTCCGCGAGCCACCCTCAGACAGACACTCACATAACATATGGGCGCGCCCTCAGCATGTATTCCACTCACGTGGCCATCGCGGTAGACTCAATAGAACGAGACACATCTTATTATGCGCAGACGCAACTTATTACTGTACCGTTCGAAGATTTAGATGACGTAATGATTATGTAGTTTAGATCAGGAATATTGAATCATTTGTAAGTCAATTTGGTTTGGTTGTAAATGGGATTGGGAAAATTTTACTTCCTTGTTTGAAAATAATTAAGAATTAGAGGACATAGTAGAAGTAGTCTTTGGTATAGATAGACTAACTACGTTTACTCTACGTTCTGTGGGAACATCTCCGAGCACACGAATAAGCTTTCCTCAATAAATGACTGAACGCATTTGTCAAATCGGACCGGATCCTGAGATTAGCTTTATGATCTTAGATCAGAAGAATCTCTCTAAGAATCGTCTTAACAGACAAAATCAATTACTTAGTTACAGCTATCGAATTAAAATATGATAATGTTCACCTACCATTAACTATTACACCGTCTACGCCAGCTGCGGTCAAACCCCATCCCATAAAAGGTGTTTATTGGTAATTCATTTAAATTGCATTGTAATTTTGACCTAAAGATATTTTAAAATTTCGTCACCACGTGTAAATTACCATACTTAGTTGATTTGTTAATTTAAATTGAAACTTTGTACATAGACAACAACCATTTCAATCAAATACGATTTCTAGGTACCTACTATAATGTTCTAAAGCTGAAGAGTTAGTTTATATAGGTAGTTGAACGCGCTGATCTCAGAAACGACTGGTCCGATTTGAAAATTCTTACATTGTTAGATAAGCCATTTATCGAGGAAGGCTATTTAAACAAAAAGGTCGTTTTAAACCAGATGCGTATAGTGGTTCCAGCAGACCACTGGCAAAAAGCTATACTTTTAAGATCGTCCTACATCTCCTAATTCATCCATTAACACAAACGCAGAAAGCCATAAAAGTGACAAGCTCCTAACTATCAGAATATGAACTGATGAAATAGGACAGCATCAAAATAAACCGCTTTCGTCCATTGATATAGCCTCGTTGTCTTTACGAGTTCACTTTACGATGTCTAGATAACTAGGAGATGGTACATTAACACCTCAAACAGTCAAGTGTTGCTTATTACATAAAAAAGGTTTTGATCACTACGCACATTAGATTGGTTCTAGCAACCAGTACCAGTACCAGTAGTATGTGCATTCTAATAATCTTGTTCTACTACATATAAAAGCAAAATACCAGTCACTGATTAAATCCGAAATCTCTGAAATAATAATATAGACACACTCGATATTAGATAACGTTTCTTATTATCACCAGGGAAGGGTGTAGGCATCAATTAAGAATTTTACGAAAGTCCACCCCTATGAAGGTAGAATGGGAGTTGGAAGATTGTATGAAGGTCCTATTCTTTTGAACACCTAATCTCAGTAACTACAGCAACAATAGCCTTATACATTACGTAGTAACTATTTAGTAATCTGTGACTGTTCATAGTCTAAAAAGCCCCCTACATTACACGCCAAAAACTTAAGCGCGTTAAACACACTGACATTTGTAGTCTGCGGCCGATAGAGCGATCGCATTCAATCGTGCTGGCAATTACACCGTCTCGCCGGCTGCACCGAAATGTCAATAAATCACCAGTGCAACCACAATGGCGCTAGTGTCGTAGGGGAGATGCAGAAGGACCATTCAGAAATGTTCTGATATCATTAGATATATTTTGTACTCTTCGATGACTCTAAGAAGGAAATATCTGATGATTTTTAAGAGACCTTGTTGGTTTAGTAGTGGCAAAGGGCAACTGCGGTGCACGGGAAGGTCGGATTGCATTCCACTGGACCGAATATACTTTGTAGTTTATAAAAAACGTTTACATAGCAGTCGGGATGAATAAAATGTTGATCCTACGCCTAACATATTTCCGGTCGTAACGGATTGCAATCCTATCGTGCTTCGAGAGTGAAAGAATCGAGAGTGCACCTGTGTCCGCGCAAATGCTCGTGCACATATGTTTCCAATGACAACACCAAAAGTTCATGAAACATTTTGAACATATTGGTATAGTACTTCTGCCCTACACCTACTTGATCGCATACCAACCTAGTCAGTTGCGCAAGTATCAATTTTTGCATGCCTCCTGATATTTAAGTCTCACAATGGATACGGTTTGGTATTTCTGCTGTAGGTATAATATTTTACAGACGCAGCCAGATTTAGATAAAGGGAGCTGCATTTGAAAAGGTCTATTAGGATTTATGGATGAAGTTTAATATGGATTACCTATGTGTAGCGATCGGTATTCTCACTTGTATACCTTAATTGTAGTAACCACGGTGAAATTACTTAAACAATTTTGATCATTCTTGCGTCATGTTGATCATCATTTGAGTTTTCTAAACAAAAGAATGCATAAAAACCATTATCATCATCATCAGCATTGTTTTTATTGTGCCACTGCTGGGTACATGCCTCTTCTCACACATACCATCAATGTGGACTCGCAATTTAAGACCTTTAATGTCTTATTTCCCTCAAGATATTTTCCTTCATCTTCACCAAGTCATTGGTGTCCATAAAGTACCTATATCATACAACTTAGAAATGTTACATTGGTGCCTATCTGAATCGAACCCAACATTATGCAAGCCTATGTACGGACTAACTTTGCTTTCCTAACCAATTTGTCTTAATATATTTACCGAGCCTACAAACCAACACACGCTCGTTTACAAATAACATGACAATTTAAAAGACCGAACACGATATTCATTTGTTTTATTGGCCAATCGTCTCAATCAGACGTGTAGGTACAAAATGCCTTATGGGTTCACCTATTGATAAACCTGGGTATGTAACATTTAAACTGAGGTCACTCTCCGATGCTTGTTACACGTGGAATCGATCGATATGTTATGTCTATGTGAAGATTGATGTATCGAAAGTGTACGGTGGGTGAACTTTGACCGATATTTTGTTACGAATTTCACATCATCATCAGCCTATCGCAGTCCACTGCTGGACATAGGCCTCTCCAAGTGCACGCCACTGAGATCGATTTTCGGCTTCTCGCATCCAGCTCCTGCCAGCCGTCTTGCGCAAGTCATCACTCCACCGTGCCTGAGGACGTCCTACACTACGTTTGCCGAGGCGCGGTCTCCACTCTAGAACTCGTTTACCCCAACGGTTATCGGTTCTTCGGCTAATATGGCCAGCCCACTGCCACTTCAGCTTGCTGATTCGGTAGGCTATGTCGATGACCTTGGTTCTCTGACGGATTACCTCATTTCTGATGCGATCCCTCAGAGAAACGCCGAGCATAGCTCTTTCCATAGCCCGCTGAGCGACTTTAAACTTGTGGACCAGCCGTACCGTCAGTGTCCACGTTTCGGCTCCGTAAGTCATGACAGGTAGGACGCACTGATTGAAGACTTTTGTCTTTAGGCACTGTGGAATCGACGATGTTAGGACTCGACGTAGCTTCCCAAATGCAGCCCAACCCAACTGAATTCTCCTATTCACCTCGTCCTCAAAGTTGTTTCTACCTAACTGCAATGTCTGCCCGAGGTATACATATTTCCGAACAACTTCGAGAACGGCGCCGTGTATCGCAATCGGTTCCGGTAGAACATGTTCATTGAACATGACCTTGGTTTTGTCCAAGTTCATCCGTAGGCCGATGCGTAGAGAAGATTCAGCCAGGTCGTTAAGCATCTGTTGTAGGTCCTGCAGCGTTTCCGCCATGATGACGATATCGTCAGCAAATCTCAAGTGAGAGATGTGTTCGCCATTGATGTTGATGCCGCGTCCTTTCCAGTTCAGCGTCTTGAACATATCCTCCATTGCATTAGTGAACAGTTTCGGGGAAATAACATCCCCTTGTCTCACTCCTCGATGCAACGGTATGGGCCTTGTTTGCTGATTCTGTACTTGGACGGACATTGTAGCGGCTTCGTAGAGACATCTCATCACTTGAATGTATCGCCAATCTACTTGACAACGCTGCAGGGACTCCAGAACAGACCAGATTTCAACCGAGTCAAAGGCCTTCTCATAGTCCACAAATGCTAGACACAGGGGCTGATTATACTCTTCGGTCTTCTGTATAATCTGCCGCACTGTGTGGATGTGGTCTATGGTGCCGTATCCGCTCGAAACCCAGCCTGCTCCGGTGGTTGGAATTCGTCGAGTCTTCGCGCAAGTCGGTTCGTGATCACTCTTGAGAACAGCTTATAGACGTGGCTTAGGAGGAAATGGGTCGATAGTTCTTCAACTGGGTTTTGTCTCCCTTTTTGAAGAACAGGACGACAACACTCCTACTCCACGCCTCTGGAGTTCTCCCTTCAAACAGGACGGCATTAAAAAGCTTCTGGAGCTCCCCCAGTACGGGCTTACCTCCTGCTTTTAAAAGCTCTGTTGTAATGCCATCCTCGCCAGGGGCTTTTCCATTTTTGAGCTGTCTCAGAGCGATCTCGATCTCGCCACTGCTGACTTCTGGCAGGTCTTCGGTGAAATGGCGTGTTAATGTGGCTCTAGAATCCTCATTTCCGGGATCAGGTCGAGATGCATGCGATGCGTATAACCGGCCATAGAAATTTTCCACTTCCGAAAGGACTGCCGGCACCGAAGAAACGACTTCTCCACTTGTTGTGGTCAGCTTCGTCAAGTGGCTTCTTCCAAGAGATTGTACGAACACCTTTGACCCCGATTCAGCTCAATTGCTCTTTCAATGGCAAGAGTATTGGAGTACCGGAGGTCGCGTCGTACGTGCTTGTTGATCTCTTGGTTTAGAGCCCGCTTAGCTGACGAAGTGACAGGCGGGTTTTCACGTCGTTTCTTCATAAGCCCTAATGTCTCTTCCGAAAGCTTTGATTTCTTGCCCTTACGCTGCATGTTACAGAATCTCGAACCTTCCTCCTGAGGATCCGAACCACATATTCGTGGTTCTGGTTAACGTCTGTTGTGGTTTCCACGGCGGCAAATCGGTTCTCCAAATTTGACTGGAACGTTTCGGATCCTGTCATGGTTTGGAGCAGTGTTAGTCGGAGCCTGGCCTTCATCAGACGGAAACGTTCGGCCTTGAAGTTGATATTCAGAGAGCCTCGGACAAGTCGGTGATCGCTACCGGTATTAAACCTATTGATCACGGAGACGTCTCTGAATATGTGCTTCTTGTTCGTCATGATGAAGTCAATCTCATTTTAGTCATAGTGTCGGGGCTTTGCCACGTCCACTTCCTTTGGGGCTGCTTTTGAAAAGGAGTTCATCAAAAGAGCCCCTCGCGTTCGAGGAAGTTGACGAGCATTTGCCCCCTATGATTCCTGCTTCCAAATCCATGGGATCCTACTGCCGATTCGCCGCAAGTCTGTACTCCCACTTTAGCGTTAAAGTCCCCCATGACAACGGTGTAATGGGTCTTTGTAGTGAAGTGGAGGGCCCTTGATATATCATCAAACATATCCTCCACTTCATCGTCTGAATGTGTCGAGGTCGGTGCGTACACTTGCACTACCTTGAGGCTATACCTGTCGGTGAGCTTTATGATAAGGTACGCTACCCTGTTCGACACACTAGACACCTCCACAACGTTATCAGCTAGGGACTTATTAACCAGAAACCCAACGCCACCTTGGGATTGTTGGTCTCCCTCTCGGAAGTACATTAGGTGACCTGATTCGAGGGTTATGGTGTCCTCCCCCTCTCTTCGAACTTCACATAACCCTAATATGTGCCACCTAATCTTCCCAAGTTCCACCTCGAGTTGCGCCAGATGCGAGTCAAGCCGTAGCGTGCGGCCGTTGTACGTCGCCAGAGTCAGTTTTGTTTGGTGGCCTCCCGTAACCCGGAGATTCTTCGCACCCCCTGCCCCGCCGTAACCACGGTCGCCACCGTGACCGGGAATAGCGGGACTGCCGGGAACTAGGGGCCGTGGCTTTTTTGTGCTGCTCATGGAGGTATTTAGCCTACTGCTATCACGCTGGCCAGACGGGTTGATAGAGGGTTTTTTTCGAGTTTTCCTTCTCTCGCACTGGTGTTCGGTGCAATTGTCTCCATTAGTCGACTTCTACGACACCCACTGGAAGAAGGGGTAGCGACATATGTATTCTTAAGCCGTCGCTACACGGCATACGAATTTAGCAAGCAAGAATTTAACACACACACACACAACTGTAGACAGTTTTTTTGTTGTTTTTTTTTTTTCTTAATTTTTTTTACTTTTTTTTTTGTTGTTAATTTGTTTCTTGGCCTCTCTTGGCAAATGTAATATTGTATGTATTGTAGTATGTATGTATTTAAGTATGTATGTATACTGTATATTTAATTGATAGTAGATATATATATTTTTGTGTTCTTTGTTGACAATATTTTTAACAAAAACTTTGCACCTACCACAGCTTTTTCTCCACCACCCAAAGGTAGACTGGCAGAAAACGCCTATGGCGTTAAGTCCGCCTTGTACGAAATGTGCAGAAGCATTAAATAAATAAATAAATTTAAAACTAATCACTTCAACACATTTTACTGGCACCGTGTTGCAAAGTTCACAAATATCACCACATTGTGAAAACCAGTATTAAAAAGTTTATCAATGTTGTTTCTCTATCAAAATTTTTCTGCAACCGGATGCGGATTAAAAGTCCTATATCCTTTCCTGATTCTAAGCTACCTCGATTAATCCTTTCTTGAGTTATAAATAGTGTGATTAGCACGACTTTATTTTTATATAGCACATGCTTGGGTCACATTGTCAGATAACCATCTTCGCAGCTACTTTTGCAATCTTGCTTTCTAAGTCACCAGTGCCAAGTAAACTCATTGTAACTACCTTTTGTCATTACATCATCAATTGTCACGGTCATTACAGTACGCCAAAACTTCAGGCTGTGACCAATCTTCGGTTTAGGAAACGAAAAACCGTTTCGAATTGGAGAAAAAATGAGCACCCATTGTGGCTAGGTTTTTGCACAGTGGTAAGCTAGAGATACGCTACAGACAAGCTTTTTTTTATTCAAACTGTAATGGTAAAATGTGATTACTTGATTTTAATCAGCTAAAATATCACCCAACTTGCTATAAACAAAAAGGTAAATAATTACCTCGTATTTCGTTATTTTCCCTATAAATATTTTCACCATACAAATAAATACCTTTCATCGTTATTTTCCTTCCAAATGACGCAAAAGGAAAACAAAGAAAGGATGTGGCGACATACATAATTGTGTGATCTCAAAGATAAGTCCATATAATTATTTTATTTCAATAGAGGAAAACCATTGGCATTATGATGTTATCAGCGTATAGGCATACTGGTCAGTCAGTTGACTTAACCCCCAGTCACCTTACACAGCGCCACTAAAGACGTGTTGCCCCCGACCACTCGCTGCGAAGCTGGCATTTCCAAGATTTATTACCAACTAACATTTCTATTTTACAATCCAACCATAAAATTTACCGATAATCTAATGAATTACAAATTACGAACGAATGAGGAACTCTAAGAGATAATCTCGCATAAATTATTGCGTTGAGTGTAGCGCGATCTTTTGAAGAAAGGCAATCGTTCACGAGGTTGGAAGTTAGGCATTTACATCCGGCCTTGCTTGCGATTTTAAGAGAGCGTCTCTGCACTGTTGCTGAAAGCCGGCCTTCGAATTCCAGAACATCTCACAACCGCGATTATAAAACGTTGTGTTGTAAGCATCCTGTGCTGGGTGTGGGAGCGGAACAATGAATGATTTGCTCAATTTAATTATTGGGTTCAGAACTGTAACATTATTGGTTTATTTCAGTAATGGTTTGATCTGTATTTGTCCACAAACTAAATCAGTTTTTTTTAAAGGCTCTGCGTGATTCGTTGGATTATCAACCGATGGTATAGCGTTCTGAAATTGTGTGGGTTTAAGTCCGAAAAGCATGACCTATTAAAGCACCTATTTTTGGTCGGTTGGTTACATTAAATCCACACACAAAACACAATAGAATCCCCGCTAAACGAATAATCAACACGTTGAAACAAGTCAGAAACATTACGACATTAGATTTAGAAGTTGTGAGCTCCGGGGAAATCAGAATGTGAACGTGACGTGTCATGGACGCTGAGATTGTAACGGGACAGAAGGGACACTCGGTAATGTTACAGTGCGATGTAATAACGCCTACGATTCCTGGTAAGCGCAACAAGTTGTGAAGATGGGAAAAATATTGTTTTGTAAAAAATAAAAAAAAACAAAAGACCTTTTAGAATGTTAAGACCAAATAGATGTTCAAAGAAAAATTTCAAACGCTTGCTGATAGCATTCTATAGCCAATTTTCTATTAGCCAGATATTAGCTAGAATATTTGGCGTAGTGATTAGAAAATCATCTTTCACGTAAGACTGGACAAAAATCGGGACAAGTGATAATTCTTTCCAACACACTAAAACATTTACATACAACTAAATAACAGCTGGCATTTTTCAAACTTCTCACTGCAAAGCAGACCTTCTGCGTACCCTTCACGTGTTCAAAGGTCCATTGGCCGTCAGACCTCAGACCTTGTTTGACGTAGACTCAACAGAACATTTTACCGAGATTACGACCATTCGCACATGTTTATAGCCTCTAAGGGAATCTTAAACTGAAGTATTAATGGAAATGATCATTTAGATAGATGGCTTTAGACCTTTAAACATTGTAAAGTTATTTGTTAAAGAGATTGTGTTCTTTTTTATTTAGTTTTAAAACTATGTGTAAAAAAGTAATACAATAGCATGGAGTATGTGTAAGTCTTGAGCATGAACGTATGTATATGGATACAGAGAAAGAGGAAGAGGAAGAACTGAGAAACATTGGCGGATAGTGTAAGAAGCTGGATGGATTGTTAATTGGGACACAACAATATCAGATAGATAAGAATTAAAAAATATTTCGCTAACACAAAATAAAATTTGTATAAGGAAAGGACGATGATGATGTAGTTTATCTTCCCTATCTATTGACCCCTGTCCATATTTATCGACTAAAACATCGAAACTAATACTGACTTATAGCCCTTTCAACGTATGTGTACACTAATTACATATTGACTTAACATATCACGTTATTACAAATAAGTTACGACCTTTTGCCACGAGTTATGGGGGTGACGGAGGAAGCATTCGTTATTTATTGAGCTCATAAGCCACTCATCGTGTTAACTACTGTAATAAATAATGTTATTGATGATAGAGAGTATTCATACGTGTTGGAAGATAGTGTGACTTTGTTACTTCTGCTTCACTTCTTGTATTTAAAACAGGATATATTAAACGCCATCTTAATTATGAGTAGGTAGTGAGCCTGCCAGGACTGCGCAATTGTTCAAAAGAGTTATCACATTTAAATAAAACTTCTTTTACGGATTTTATCGAGGTTATATTAATATTATTTAATCCAGACGTTTCGGATCATTTACAGCATCCATGGTCACGGGCAGACTAAGATGTTATCACATTCCTGGAACTCAAAGGGCTCCAGAAGAAGTCTAATAGGTTTTAGGCAATAGGAGATTCAAACTTCAGCTGCATGTACAGCGGGAGTGGTCATTTAAAGATTTCCTTAACCTACCAAAAACTAAAATAAATATACCCAGTGAAATCATTTTGATTATCCTCAACACCTAGCTAATAAACTTTAACATCATTATAAGTAGACATTAATAATTAAATACATATTAAAAAAAACACTAGTTCATATCAAGTTGTTCCCCATTATTTCCGTATCAAATTAAACAGGAATATCAAAACAGATAATAACATACAATTTACCTCATTTTATGTGCTTTTGACATTTTCACAAATGTCAACAGTTGTCCGGTGAGCGACGCAACAAATTAATGATTACCTGTAACCAATTAATAATAGGCAACATTAATATTAATCAGATTAAAAAAAAACAATAAACGATACTGATTCACTAAAATTTAAATATTTCGGTGAGGAAAAAATATTATTATAAAAGAAGTGTGATAAACATAATATACATTGGTCTAATACTATTATATTTAAACTGATTAAAAATTAGGGCCAACAATTTCACCGACAGTCGTTGACGTAATCGATCGGTTAAACAATATTTTTTTACTATGAAGCTGTAATTTCAATAAATAAAAAAAACACAGCAGTTTTTATAGGCATTACTAGAAATGAAGAGGCCTGAATAAGCAGTTTTGGGACTTAATAAGCCTAGTTATGCCCATTGCAGCTATCAGGAACTAGGTACTAAATCAAGCTTTAAATCAGTCGCTCAAAATAAACCAAAACAAACAACATAAACATAGAATCAACCCATCAAACAAAAGTTCATTGAACTTTATTCAGCAGTGCACAAAACGCTCTGTAATTGCCACCACGGCAATGTCAATAGCACTGCGGTCCATATAGCACGCGCGATTTACGCGAGTCTATAACTGTTTGTTCTTTATGGAGTGCTATTAATTTTAACCGACGTATTTAATTATTGGGATGGGCTTGCAAAAATATGGTGCGGTTGGTGAATAAAGAGTTATGGAATTTATTTGATTATTTTTCCGACCCAAATATCGACCAATAGAATTGCACCATTCGACGTCACGTGGTACAACCTACATGGTATTATACTGATTATTTTTCCGACCCAAATATCGACCAATAGAATTGCACCATTCGACGTCACGTGGTACAACCTACATGGTATTATACTGAAAATTTTTTGAATATTTTCTCTGGTCGTTGCTACGTCAAACTGACAGGTTGTGGCCGACATTTGGGACGGAAAAATAATCTCCCGAATACCACACGAGCTTCATAATTATCTGGCATTTCCCTCAAGGTTCCCTGCAAACAAATAAAGTCGTCAAGTTTTTCAGGAAAAATCACTCGCGCTTCGCGCTCGTTATTTTTTAACCTGAAAAACTTGACTCCTTCATTTGTTTGCAACGAACCTATCGGAAAATACCCGATAATTTTGAAGCTCTTGTGGTATTATAAGTGAAAATTTTTTGAATATTTTCTCTGGTCGTTGCTACGTCAAACTGACAGGTTGTGGCCGACATTTGGGACGGAAAAATAATCTCCCGAATACCACACGAGCTTCATAATTATCTGGCATTTCCCTCAGGTTCCTGCAAACAAATAAAGTCGTTTTTCAGGAAAATCACTCGCGCTTCGCGCTCGTGATTTTTTAACCTGAAAAACTTGACTCCTTCATTTGTTTGCAACGAACCTATCGGGAAATACCCGATAATTTTGAAGCTCTTGTGGTATTATAAGTGAATGTTTTATATTTAAAGCTGTAGTAAATTATGATGACAAAGAAAGGAATGATTAACCGGTGAGTATCAATAACCTATCTATTAGCAGATTTTTTACAAGAGTTATGAATTTGACATTACTTGTAAGGAGTTAATTCCAAAATTGAAGCACTAGTAAACAAATTGACAGATAAGTTATTAAAATAAGCAGGAAGAAAATGATTGGTAGATGTGTAAAAGTTGATATGGCTAGAAAGAATGTTACTGTGAGATGAAGTCAGATAGAGAAATAGTATGGAAGAAGAAAACATGCCCAGACTCAAATTGAAAAATTGAAATAAGGTCAGAGCAATGACGACCATCATTTATAACTCCGAACTTCATTTAGATCACCAGGGAATAAACCGAACATTTCCAAACATTTGAGTATCGATCAACATTTCAGGTGTTTGTTATGTTAAATGGACATTTGTATAGAAAGGTTTCGGTACCCGCATTTAGATGATATCGCGAACCGGGCCGCACGTGGTTTGAACTTTGAACACCGACATTTTCGGTTTTATATCGTATAAAGAATATTTTCGGTTAGAGAAATGGTACCTAGTTTAGAATGAAGAGTTTTTGAAATTGGTAGCGTTTTAGCAATGGATATTTTTGATACAATTTTGAGTTTCTTTTTTTAAATTTGATGACCAGGTTAGCGCATTGGTTACAATATTAGACTGCTCAACTAATAGTCCCTTGTTTAACTGCAGATACTGTCAACGTTTGTGTGATGATCATATTTGTTGACTTTAGTCTGAGTGTTCATGTATCATCATCATTATCATCATCAGCCCATCGCAGTCCACTGCTGGACATAGGCCTCTCCAAGTGCACGCCACGCACGCTAAATTCCTCTAATGTTCATGTATATGTTCTTGTAAATATATTTTTATGTAAGTAAATGTAGTTTATCAGTTATCATCATCCATACTCCATGGCTTATGGAGCTAAACGACTGTAAGTGAAAGGTGTCCCAATATTATACTGTAGATTATCACACAGCTACTTATTTGTAAGCTCACCCACCGTCCTGAGATTGTCCTCTAAGCGCCATATTTATGTGAGACCGTCTATTTCAACAGATGGATTAGCATTGCACATCGCATGGCAACGGAATAGCCTTCCAGCTTTGCCAAGATTCAGTTATATGCCATACATATGCATGGGCTCGTGAAATATCTGTCACAACGTGTGTAGATTATCTTGAGGTGATGTAGCTTGCATTAAGTGTTGGTCGTATCTAGAAGGACATGGTTGTTTGTTAAAATTAATAACTAAGTCGAGAATGAAAAGTTAGAATAACCATTGGAAATTTGAAAAGCTTGCTAATCAGGTACTGCTGAACCGGCATCAAAAATGTATTTTAGTGTTAGATAGCTAGCGCATTTATAAACGAAAGTTATACGCCATTTTTTGTAGATCTCACGGGACGCGGGTGAAATAGCTGACAGAAGCTAGTACGCTTATATACTATGTGGCTCATACTTTAGAACCTGGTCCTACATCGAGGACGTTTTGTCACAAATACCCAACTTTGGATTGGCAAAGTTATTCAAACTATACCTATCTAGTCTAAAAATAACCACAAAATAAACACCCCACATTTACGTAAAACACAGAAGCCAGCATCTATAGCAACAGATCTAAAACGTGTTTCACGGACGGGGTCGCATCGCAGCGGGGGTGAGCACCCGCGTGATATTGACAGCTTAGAGACAAACCCGCGTGCAAACGCTAGTCTGCTTATTGTCTCACGTTTAGAGAAAATCTTTGGATGGAGAAATGTTTAGATAGTTAGTAATATTTTGAAATAATTGGCAGTGAATTGATATTGATAGGTTTTGTAAAGTGACTAGCTTTTTTTCAATCCATGAATTGAAAATTACCTCAAGTGTTCGGATCATTATAGCTCATGAAGTCATCCGGGGATAGTGTATATTCCCAACAGTGACAGTTTTTTTCAATTCGGTTTAGTAGTTACACCAAAGAACCATATTTTGTCTTTATGTAACTTAATAGTTAAATAGGAACATAGTTAAGCTACATAACCATACACAAGACAATCTTCGTGTCTATCGACGTCTACTCTAATGATCATACCTGCAAATTACTTAAACGAGGAGACCATATCACATTACTAACAAACCTGCTTAGAACAAAGTTGCAACTTTATTACCGCAATAAACAAAAACAAGTTGCAATATTATTCTAATCCATCCGACAAAATTGCATTGACCTACCCTGCTCTCCGTGGTTATACATAGCATTACCCAGATGGGGGAAGTTCATCGACCCTTCGGGGATTTTCTTAACATGGTTCGTATTTCTCTGTAATGTAGGTAAATTGAGCATGTGGGCGGACTCTCGAATCCATTATCCAATAGCCAATATTTGGACCAATAGGCTCGTGTACATCATAAAAGTAACTTGAATAGGTTTTATATAGCTTGGTTTAACATATTTGGGACAAACGTTGGTCTAATGGCGCCAACATGGGTTCGTTGACCGGATATGCGGGCGATAATAACCTCCTGGAGCGTAGTGAAGGGAAATTAGTCGATAGAAAATCGATTTATCGATAATTAATTTCATTTGGTTGACATCGATGTTGTTGTCGTAGTTTTTACGGAGAAAAATAACGCTATTAAGGCTTTGTTGTTATTTACCGAAAATGCTCTTTTCTATATTGTAATTCTTTTCCCTAATGGCGTTCACCCAAAAGTTAACTATTCAATTAGTGAATCAAGTTGAATGAAATACCGACCATAACCTAGTTAGGAAAATACCATAAGAACGAGTACCAAATACATACTAGTTTATCACACACAAATGTTAATCACTTATTCGAGCACACAACTGACATTTAGTTAAAATGTCAAAAAAGGTTTTATCAAGGAGCGGTCGACATATCCAATTACCGAAGAAAAATTTATTAAGATTAAAATTTTAATTACAATTAACTATCCGAATAGAGTTTTTGAGTTAGAATTGGAACATTTTATGGCAATTACTGATATCCTGACATAGTGTAAATAGTTTTGGTGGCTTGTAGATAAATTTTACCGAAAATGGTCAAGCCTGTTATTAGTAAGTGCTTCATTAAGTTGTCGTGGAACTATGTGCTGAATGTCGGTGTCTGCGCGTTTGTCTACTGATTCGTAATTTGAAGGTAATTCTTTAATTTAATTGAGTATATGAAATTGTGTTCATGTCGTTCAATTATCTGTAACTTGCAAGGAGCAAAATACATCGATTTTAAGATGTGCACAGTTAACATATGACAACGTGGCATGATAAGGTGGCAACCAAATGGCCTTGTTAGAAATGCCATATTAATATTTTCAAGTATAGAATAAGTAATTAGGTATGGAAAAATAAAGTTAGTAAAAACGATCACTTTTGGAACCACTTTCGAAAAGAAGTCCTCCAACAAAATGATATTAATAATTGCCATCATAACATTAAAACCAAATATATATCTCTTCATTCGCAAAACATCCCTTCGTATTTCCACCCTTATAATCTGAAAGCTACACTAATTATTCTCATTAACACATCACTACTAGCATCTCAGTATCTCAGTGATTTAATACAATTTCCACTGAGCACAGTATAGTTATTTAATGCAAGCTTACTTAAGTTAGTTGGCTTAATCAGACTTTTTCATTTGCGCATAATTTAATTAATTAGTAAGTATTGCGTGGGTTGTTAGGAATGTACGCGTGGATTATTAAATAATACTTTTTTTTTTCTTGGTGTTATTGATAAAAATATAACATGGCTCTAGGAGTATGCATATTTAAGAACGAGTTAGATAGAAGTTACTATTTTATTGGTTCAAGTAGACACGAGCCAAATGAGAACCCCATTTTTATGTCGTTTAACTTGGTAAAGTGTAAAATAAAATAAGTTTCCATATCGCAGGCTCGTTCATGTTAGGTTACCTTTGGTCGCATAAGACTTTGCAATAATTCACTTTCATGAAAATTAAACTGCATACATTAGGTAACCAGAGCCTCAAAAACTTAAATCTAATCTAGACTTCTTTATACTAAATAGTACAATGTATATTATTATTACAGCTACATAACCGTACTACATCATTAACTTAACACTAATGCATAGTTACTTAACTGCGATACATAATAAGTAGAAATGTTCTTTATCTCCGTTATATTTTTTGCTCGCGAGCACCCAGCGGTCTTAATCTTAATGTAGTTTACACAACTTCAAGTTATGTACAATAAAAGCTGAATATCTAGTTCTAAAAGTAGTTTAAGTTAATTAACTTTTGATTTAATAACGTTTTATTTTATTAGGTAAAGTTGCGTAGGTGTAGTTGAAGAAATAATCGTTTAAATGTCACTAAACGTGGAATGGAAGAACTAAGAACTGATATCTACTTTTAAAGCCGTAAAAAATATTATAGTTTTTACCTCAGTTAATATTAAATGGTCATTTTAATTATAAAATGTTCTGAATACAACGACCATTAAGTTTTATTCATATGCTTAGGTACTTAATTTCAAGCATTTTCTTTTAGAAAAATAAGCTCTTTACATAAATGGAAATGGTTAAAGCCACATCAAAATCTGCAATTCTAAGCAATCTTGAAGTTAAATGTGTTGTTTGTATATGCAACTTAATGCTACTTCTTAGATTACTTCTTTGCTTTGCTGACTTAAAATAAAATTGAGATAATGATAAGATAGAATAAACAATTCGTTTTAAGTACGGACGGTAACTTCTGACATTTATTCTATGGAGATTATGTGATACTACCATCCATAAGCAAGAGTACTGCGGCGCGATTCTACTAATTTTACTTGAGCGACATACGATTCACGTCCGACTGAGATCAAATCTCGACTCAATTACGATTGAAGCGTATGTGGCATTCCGCTATTTTATATTTTAAATAAACGATTTTATCCCTTTCTGTGATTCAATTTCTATTCAATTTTGAAATTATTAACTTAGCAGAATCGGGCCCCTAGTTTCTTTTTATAGAAACCGGGCATATATGAAATATCCAGCAAAAATCCACCTTTCCACGAGGGATTTATCTTTATTACTATTATGATTCAATTCGTCGGACGAGTGAGAAATGCAAATGACTTGAAACAACGAAACGAAATACAGGGCCCATGGGATCTTTGTTAAGGCTGGTTGCTTAATCACGATTTTGCGATTTAAACTGCTTTGTGTTGATGCGATTTTTCAATCTGGCATACAGGTTTTCTTCTCAAATATGTTGCCTATTTTTTCCGGAATAAAATTGTTAACATACTGATAAAATAGCTATGTATTGACAAATTTCTGTAGGTTAATAGAAAAGGAGTAAATGAGAACAAAAATCACATATGGACAAAACGCATAGTTTTACAGAAAACTTTCAGACGATGAAACAAAACGAAACCTACTAGTTATTATTTAACAGTCACTATGCCTCTCTAAATATTTCGTCTACCAATATGCACAACATTCATTTTCCTCATTAAAACTAGGAACAAGCTTAAACCCGACAGACACGCCATTACATAAACTTGCGACTAATACTAACGTGTCGCGCTGTCGCCGCTGTGTAGCGGCCCTAAGCTCCATATTAACGCGAACTGAAACAAAGCGAGGCTTACACGTAATGTTAGTTAATGAATCTTTTGCTGAATTATGTATGCCGTGTGTCCTTAGCTTTAGAATTTATACTGTTTTTGCTTGACTTGTGTTATGAGATGTTGTAGTTGTTTACTGAAAAAGTGAATTTGAATAATGGTACTCTTATTTTTGCAAAATATTTCAGTTATAATATTATTTACTGATAAAGGTAAAGCCTACTTTGAACATTAGACGGCAATTGACTAATATTATGAGGATGATACCTATAAAATAAGCAAAAGTTCTGGTAGCATTACCTTTTACACATCATATTTTTAATTATCATCTACATTTACTATGATAACAAACGCCGAAGAATGTAAAAAAACACCTTAAAATATTTTGGTCCTTTCACATGCTATCTTTTCTAAAGAACCAAAATCTCACCATCACTCGCTCCAATTGTATTGCGTTTTCCAAACCAATGCCTTATGTTAAAGTTTAAGTTATATATAACTTAACGCTCGAACACGCTAGCTTACAAACTATGCAGACGTAAGACGCAGTAACTTTACATATTCCATTTTATAGTTAAACCAAGTTTTAGAACTTCGTATGGCGAGGTACAAATTAGTTTTTGGTTTTTGCTTTGCTTTGCTGTGCTGTCATTTTTTAATAAATATAATTTATGTTTAGTTTAGAGTGTAGGAAAGTTTATATTACATTTGCAATGAATAGGTTTTTGTGTTTATTTGCGAAGGGAAAGTTAGCTTTAAACATATTTGGTGTTATTACAACAAAGTTAAACATACATTTGACTACTCTTCTATATTTGACAACACAATATTTTATTCAGCTCCATCCTCCTCCGAGCCTTTTCCCAAGTAGCTGTAGTCTGGTAAATAAAATTCTTATAATATGAAGGAACCTTTTCTAACTCATTTGTAAATAAGGACCACAAACAACTCGTATCTAAGGACCATATACTATAAAGTTGTGCACACACGACAACATTGTAAATGTCTCGGAGATTCTGATTATAAAGGCTGATATCGAAAGATAAAACCTACTGATTTAAACTTAATACTGAAATATTTATAAATAAGAGGCGAGAGGTTCAAGCATTTTATTACTAACAAGCTCTTGTTTGCGTCACCTGCAGTTTTCTTGAATAAATTGTACCTCGATTGTACATAATTCTGCAGTTCTTTAAGATTATTAGATTAATAACGGATTTGTTGAAAACTGAGTTTTGGAGGGCACATTAAACTGTAAGTCCCAGCGATCGTTGAACATCTTTGACAGTCGTTACGGGTAGTCAGAAGCCAGTAAGTCTGACAACAAGTAGTACTAAGGGGCATTGGGTTGAGGAGGTTAGATAAGCAGTCGCTCCTTGTAAAACACTGGTGATCAGCTCTGCATTCGGGTAGACTGGAAGCCGACTCCAACATAGTTGGGAAAAGGCTCGGGAGATGATGATGATGAATAATGGATTTGTAGAAATGATTCCTATACTTTCACATCTATTACATCAAACTTTACTAATTGAGCATTTGTAACCTTTTACACCCACTATCATATCTTTAGACCATCTACGTGATATAACCCTATAATGACTTCGCTATTTATTACAATTAGCACCCAAGCCTGCGATTAAAACTTCTACCATCAAACAGCCTCACGTTTCATATCTATTCACATACCCATCAACCTTATTCGGAGGTGATAACTACTTATCAAAGGATATTAGACCGGTTGTCACCGATAACGATTTAATGACTCCAGTACAACTGGGGTATTGGAATAATGTTGCAACTCGGAATTTCAGTCACGTGTTCAATTTTACGAGTTGCAATGACACGTTTTCTTTGAGCATGCTTTTATAGTCGTTCAAAATTGAAAATTTTTCGCTATGGGTATTAAATAATCGGAAAGTAGAAGACGATAATCTGTGCCTTTTTACCCTAATACCCTTTTCTGTGTTCAAACTACAAGCTATAATAGGTTATCTATAGTAACATAATCAAGATAAAGCATATTTTTGTTTGTTTGTAGAAGGCTCCGAAACTACTGAATCGATTTGAAAAATTATTTCGCTGTTGGTGGACTACCTTCTTCCCGGGTAACATAGGCATCATTTTAGGTTTCATTCCGGAACGGGCAGTGATTCCGACGGGAAGCGGGTGAAATCTCAGGAAAACGGCTTGTCTCAAAATAAATAAGAGTCCAGTAAACCACAAAAATACCGAAAGTATAAAATCGATTCTAAAGAAAAATTGTACGTTTATTATTTTTCCCACATAATTTTTCTGTGTGTCGTACAAGCCATAAAAAACGTAGTAAATGTATTACAAATATTACTGTAAATCATTTCGCGATAATATCGCGTGGTTTTTGTTTGATTTTTACGCCTTTGTATGCTATTTTCGATAAAACACGTTACTTCAATATTTTAATTATTTATCTGAGTGCCTCTGTTTCCCTTTAAAGTAATTTGCGGATAAACGCAATACACCATTGATTAGAAGTAACTGAGTTTCAGTTTTATAATTTCGAAATGAGGTACTTACTTTAGAATGTAGAAATAGACTAAAAAAAACTTCCCACTTGACGTGGGTGAAACTACTGGTAGAAAGTGAAAAAATATAAAGACATTAAGAAAAAACAGTGTTACTACAACTAAAATTAAACAGACTTTTGACACGAGTCTACATAAGTCAAAATCACTTTTATTTATTAACAACACCAATATTATTTTTCAAATTATTTTTACTTATAAAAAAAATATATAATACCTTAACATTTCGTAGTAATAAAACATTTTCCAACACAATAAGACTTCAGTACAATACAGGCGTTTGAGTCGTTCGTCCTTGTTCAAGTAAATGGGTCAAGGGAAGGGACGATGTCTCGTACTATTAACCTGAGTATGTAACGCTAGCCACGTAAATAGTAAATGCTTGGTATTATTAGTGGGAATGTGTTTAATTACTTCTTCTTTTTAATAAGGAACATTGTTTAAAAGTGATATTATTATCAAACTTTATGATATGACTTGCCTCCTCCTAACTATACAAG
The DNA here is from genome assembly GCF_030705265.1 of Helicoverpa armigera. Lineage (NCBI taxonomy): Eukaryota > Metazoa > Arthropoda > Insecta > Lepidoptera > Noctuidae > Helicoverpa > Helicoverpa armigera. The sequence continues at coordinate 1,309,754 of NC_087131.1, read as the reverse complement.
GGTTGGATTCTAATCTATGAGGATGTAGCTGAATACCAGTGTTTTACGTGAAGTGACTGCCCACCTGACAGTCACCTGGGCAACTTTGATGTTATAAGATGGTCAACCCTCCATAGACTGAATTTACCTGTGGTTACCCTTATAATCGATCGACCCCCGCTGCTGTTTCTTAGCTACGAGCTATTCTTAAAATTACATCCAACTTTACAAATTATCAACCATTTTTATCATGTTTACATAAGCACATATTTTTTTTACGTACAATACGTATCGGTAAATTTCCCCTTCACAGCAGCCTTGAAATCAATCTGTCACATGTCAAATCACGGTGGATTTTTTCAGGAAGCCGATTTTCAGCTAAATTGATTGAAAGCCTTCGACAATATTGCTCGAATGTTCTGTTTCTTTTTGTAAATGACAGCAATGGAGAATTTAACGTGTGGTTTTAACAATGCGACTTTCAGGACCAAGATGGAAACCGCGACTGGAAGGACCAAAGATGGAGGTGGTAATTTTCATTATTGTACATGTATTAGTACATTCTTGTATATAGATATATGTTTTTTGTGTATAAATTTAGTTTAATTTATTCTTAGTTTAGTTTAGTTTTCTTCATTTTTTAATAACATTATATCTACGTATATTCATATTTTACCGGTTATAAAAATAATCAATTACTTGAAAAAGATGATGAACATATCGACTTAAATATTTTTTAATCAGGACTAAGTCTTGCATCATAACTTACAATCTCATTAATCCGTAATAATTAGAAGAACAAAGCACTATCTACAATTATCATGCTGATTGACAGATGTCAATCTGTCATCCCGCATTTTATCACGACATAGCAATAATTATTCATTCATTTACCTTAAAAATTAGATTGATCTGTGATTATATCTTGAATACTTTGTCCAGAATTTAGATAATTTATATTAATATTATAATTTCACAATTTTCATTTGTTTTCCTGCATAAAGTTTAATTTTATCTTTTTGCTACACCTTTGGCGCATCATCTGGTAATAGAAAGCTGCAATTTGAGAATTGATCAATCGACTTAATTTTGACTTATTATGTACTTTAGTCATTTGTTCAAAAAATTATAAAATCGCTCTCGCTACCGCATCTCTAACCAACAGCCTACAATCTTATCAGTAGCTGAATCACAACGATGTACTCGATAAAAAACATCGATTAAACCAACAGATACAAATCACAATGAACCCCATCACTCATGTAAAACAACTGAAGAAATAAATCGAGAACAATTACTGTCAGCCGTATTAATTACAATACAATTACTATTTAATTATTAAATAGAGATCATCCTTGTGTGGTTAACGAGTTTTTTTATTGACACAAGTTATTTCCCCTGAATTCACTTGTGCTGTTTATTTCAATAATGTGTTTTTCTTCTTTCTATCCTGTTTCTAATTTGACTCGGGGTTGATGCAATGTGTTTTTCGCTTCCATTCCTCTGTCACTTGACATACTAATATTCACTCTTAGTTAAAACTGATCTAAGTTACACCATAAGAAGTCAAGTTATTATACTAACAGTAACATCAGTATTGGTCGCTATTTTTAGGATATTAAGTGTACGGGAGAGACAAACAGATATTGCTGTTCTATAAAGTTCTTTTCCTTATTACGCTATTACAAACTTAATTTATATGTTCATGCGTCCTATTAACTCACAGTCAGATTTAATGCAAACACATTAAATGACGCATTCAATTAATTGATCTACATTTTAATTAGAACTCGTCAAATAGTATGATTTACATAATACTTCGAGGGAAAACAAAAAAAAACAGATGAATTGCGATGCTACAAGGCTGTGCGTGCGCGCCGATTATAATTATTTATTAATTAGATTTTCTATGAATCACGTGCAACAGGATCTTGAGAAAATCCGGGTTGATAAAACCCTTTTATAATTGTTCGAAAAATTCGAGTTTTGCTATCTCTGTCATTGGTCCTACCTGATTTTCAAATGAAAAAAAATTTGTTCAAAGTAGTTGACAGGAAAAATAAAGGATTAAAGAGCCTCTAAAAACCTTATACCATTTCATGTGCCTTAAATCATCACCATCTGCTTAGACTTTTCCCAAAACTATGTTGCGATCAGCTTCCCGTCTCATCGAATGCAGCTGAGTTCTATTCATAGATTTTGATGTAACTTAGCAGTAATATAGCCTATACATTACGTTTTATCCGAGTGCGAGAATTAGTTTCTACTGAGAGGTGGTGAAAACTCCTTTAGAAGTAAGTTTTATTCATCATCCTCCGAGCCTTTTTCAACTATGTTGGGGTCGGCTTCCAGTCTAACCGGATGTAGCTGAGTATCAGTGCTTTACAAGGAGCGAATGCCCTTATCTGACCTCCTCAACCCAGTTACCCGCGCAACCCCCTTGGTTAGACTGGGAGAAGTAAGTTTTATTGTATGTAGTAATATTAGTTGAAAACAACGCATTTCAAACTGAAACGTGACTTCAGTCACACCTGTAAACAGCCGTACAATTTTATAATATTTTATTACGCTTTAATAAGCATTGTTACCTGTAATAAGCGTTTAGTTTTAACGATAGTTACATCATTACCGCATTGTGCATTGCGTTGATTATTTCATAAATAATCGTTTTATTGTTTACCTAGTCAACGTATATCATAGTCGTTGTCATAAAGCCCACAGTTTATAAAGATGTAAATAATATTTATCTGCCATGTCCAAGCCTCCGACTTGCCAAAAAAAAGGGAAAAATAAAAATATTTTGCCTGAATCTTAAATCTCTCTATAAGTTCATAAGCCAGAGCCGAAATAAACACACCTAATACACCTATTGACACTGACTTCTAGAGCCAAAAGTTTTATTTCGTCATATTCATATTTTGTTTAAATAGAAATAAAACCCTTTAATCATTTTAATTTATTTTTCCCTTATTTGTTTTAATCATACCCCAATTTCTTTTACACTTAACAAAGCAACTATACCTTACCAATATAAGTACATGCGTGCGGCCTTAACCAGATAATAAAATGGCCGATAAACGGCAGCAATTACCTCGAATTTTCCCATACATGCATCGTTAAAAAATCCTTGAAAATGCTACACACTCTAAATTAGTTGCTACACACAGCGAATGAAAGTGGTCGGAGCCAAGGCGAGCTGGTGGCGCGAACCTCTCGCGATAATACGATACTGTGCCGATCTAGGTATCGATATCGTAATTAGTGAAGTACTGGCTTATGTTGGGGTATAAAAACAGTGATTTCATGAGCTGTGGCGTTAGCGACACACTTTATCTTGCGTCGTACTAGAAGATGTGAATGTAGCTGTGCCAAAAAATATCCGTTAAAAGCCTTTAAGATTGGATATTACTTTTGAAAAAGAAACATGGAGGACGATGAAGTTGACAACCAGAATTAAATAAGAATTTATTTCGTTCACTTTACCATAAAGCATTGTGTAAAATCTGGGTTTTTGTTGCATTTTAGCTGAAAGCTGCCATAGAGTTTGGTCCACCAGTTATATTACCCAACAAATCATTAGAAAAGAGAAGACAGGTGATGTAACTATGAAATAACGCAATTCAATTTGGTGTATTTGCAAGCGAAGGGCGCTACTTTCAGAGCCCCACATTCAATAGGATCCGTGTTAAAGTCATAATAACTGAGACCAGCAAATATGCATAAAACTCAAACGTTTTAATGTTACGCAAGTTTGAGACGTCTTGCGATATGATTTATGACGAACTTAGTACATTCAAACCAATTGAAGATGTTTGTTAAAGTTTTACTTAGACTTGTTATTAAAGACGAGATTAATTCTATCTGTGTGTGTGTGTGTATTTATATAACCCATCATATTCCCTGAGTTATAGCCTTTGTCTATACTATACTATAGTTCGTATTATCGCCTGACTTTACATGAAAGAGTTCCTATAGGATGTAAGTGTACCAGTATTCTTGAAAGGAACTTAAAAATTGGTAAGCTTACTGATGGCACTTTCAAGTTATACGTAGTATAGAGGCTTAGATATTCTAGAGCAGTGTTTCCCAAAGTGGGCGATAACGCCCCCTTGTGGGCGCTGCAGGTCTCAAGGGGGGCGGTAAGAGACCCAGAAAGAAAATAGGGGAGTTGTGTAGAGGCCTGGGTGGTGATTTGTATTTTTATTTAGCTAAGAGGCCTCTTAGACAACGACTTGTGATATCGACATCAACTGATATGAATTACAAGATTGCGCTCGCTGCACTCGCGCCTTTCACTTAATAGTGACTATTTTCTAATTTCTTTAGGTATCATTGCGTCCCAAAAATCAAAAATTTTGCGCTCGCTACGCTCGCGGATTCTTCTCTTTGGGTACTTTACTGTTCCAAAACTCAAAAATTTCGAGCTCGCTGCGCTCGCGGCTTTCTCATTTGTCACTGGTTTTTATAAAACATGTTTGGGTTCTATTATGTCCCAAAACTCAAAAATTACGGGATCGCTTCGCTAGAGTTTTACAAGTTTGCAGAGATCTCTCCCCGGTTTCTTTATGTTAAACCAGGAAAAAAGCACTATGAATGAACCTACTTTAATTAAAAATTTTAGTCCGTGATTATATTTTGTCGTTTTTTTGGGGGGTGCTCAATAGGTAGTCCGCCCCGGGTGCCACCCGATGCTACGCCGCCATTGTAAGACTTAACTTGAGACCTAAGCGCCGCGGTATGTTACCTACCTGCGCTCAGGTTTCAAGCTGCGGGTTATAGTAAAAGTTTTGTTTAGAATTCCCCGTTAATAAACATATATAGGTCACAATAATTATTTTTTTTTACTTAATTTGAAGTTATAGTGGTTTTTAAATAGGTGAAAAAATGGGGGCGCTAAAAAAATATTTATTCTCAAAGTGGGCAGTAGACAAAATAAGTTTGGGAACCACTGCTAGAGGTTGATAAATTTTGAACTCACATTCTCGCAATTTAGAAGATAGAGATAAGATTTGCAAGGCTACCTTTCAAATTACCTACTCAACAGTTAGTTCAAATTATTAACTGTAGCATACCGCTCAGGAATTCCATATATCAGCCGAACCCAATACAGTTAGCAACGACTTTAATACCTAAATCGAGACAACTATCCGTTGCTAGGCAACCATAAAACTTACCTACTAACATGTTTGTAAAGGACCTAACTACGCATGCGTGTTGCAATTAGAACAAGCATGTACAATCGCGCACAAAATTAACATGCACATTATAATTTTTTTATTTCCCTTGCGTCGAAAAATTAAATATTAATTTACCTAAATGCAAGTGCGAACTAGTTTCGAAATGCGTTTATTTAAATTTTGCTTGCGCGTTATATTGTTCCGGTTAATACTAATTTGTTGGACCGATTTTTTTGTTTGGCGATTAAAATGGAATGGAATCTCAAGGCGGTCTGTTTTTTGTTGCGTCCTCGTATTTCATTGATCGCTCGTGTCAATACAAGACGCCATTGTTTTTTGTACAAAATATGTACCGATAAAATATGGTAATTGGTTTTATTTTTGTGATTATGTTTGCGTGAGATGAGCATCCTTTTTGGTATTGACACATGCCCGTGATCTATTTGTTATACTAGTATAAGGCGCGACTGAAATCTTTTAAGCGCGATTAGTGGTCAAGATAGTTACTTTGTGTACCGGAGCTAGAAAAGTGTGTCCTATATAACCGTAAATTATACGAAAATAAATGAACTAAACAATCAATAAATAATTGAATAAACCACTTTACTCGCCAACAGTACATACCGACACTTAATATGAAAATTCAAAGGCCTCAATTTTATAATTTACCGACGCAATCCAACACCGGGTTTTATACATTTTAACACAATTACGACATAGGAATTCTATACCTAATGTACATTTGATAACATAGCCATTACCATACAAACTAGCATGTAGGTCGGTACGCAGCTTGGAGCATTTAAACAACCGGACACGGCATTAAAGTACCTTACACTCTGTCGAGGGAAAACGTCTGTTACTTGAGCATTAGTTTTTGCTTGCATTTTAAGATCTTTCTATCTTCCTTTAGTTTTTTTTTATTTCTGATAGTGTATTTTTGACAGTTTTTGTTTGTTAATTTGTTATTTTATAATAAACTTTTTTTCTATCTATCCATATTTAAATGTACGTCAAGTTAAAGCTTATCATTGACAATTTTGTAGTGTATGTACCGATGTGACCAAAAATGCACGACTGACTTTATCTTGCTTAGAGATTAGTGTTCATAGCGGCTCTGGTAAGTTGAATGCTCTAAGCTAGGTACGGTATAATTTCATATTTCTAGTACTAATATTGTTCTAGTTTTAAACGAGTATTACTTGTCCCAGTTTCAAGTACGTAACGGACATTTTCTCATTATTTTCTTGAAGGATTTCTGTCGGTGTTACTATGTAGGTAAGTTGTGCTTAGTTGCTATGCAAGTTAGTTTTATATATAACATCAGATATGCAATAGTAACGGTAATGTTTTTAAAAACTTAGCTGAAAGGAAAAAATATGAAATAAATAAAAGCATCATAACTAATCTTCCCAAATCTACAACTTTTTAACCGACTTCCCAAAAAAGGAGCTTCTCAATTCGGATGTTTATATTTAATTCTTTGCTTCCATTTAAGATGACATATACCTACCTATTTTTATTAAAATATTATCGTGCTCAGCAACTAACAAACACATCTCCCGGGACATTTATCAAATATTCTTCGATTCATGCTTTTAATCTTAAGAGGACTTAACTCATAATATCAAAACGATTTAACTCCATCTACGACTATTTAATTTTGTCCTCTAAACCATCTCCTAGGGTCGGTGGCACCATACCACTTAAACTTAGATTGATATATCCCATCCTCCGAGCCTGTTTTCCCAACTATGTTGGGGTCGGCTTCCAGTCTACCCGGATTCAGCTGAGTACCAGTGCTTTACAAGGAGCGACCACCTTTCTGACCCCCTCAACCCAGTTACCCGGGCAACCCAATATCCCTTGTTTAGACTGGTGTCAAACTTACTGGCTTCTGACTACCCGTTACGACTGCCAAGGATGTTCAATGACAACCAGGACCTACAGTTTAACGTGCCATCCGAAACACAGTCATTGGTGTCTAAGATACACTTAGAAAGTACATACAAACTTAGAAAAGTTGCATTGGTACTTGCCTGACGTGGACCCGCGCCCTCATACTCGAGAGGTTGGTTCTTTGCCCATAAGGCCACCACGAAATAAACTAAGATTAATACATTGCCAAGTTAATCTGACTATCGGACTACAAACGAAGACAAATTAACGAACAGTTTGGTTTTAAACGAAATCTCAGATTAATATGAATTTGAATCAGTTAATTGAACTGAAGGATTTGTATGAGAAGATTTATTGTATGCAAATATTAAGTGAGTTTGAGTGCAAATCTTGCTTAAAGTTTACTAATGGTAAATGTTTAAAGATGCGACTGATAACTTAAGCTTTGGTTTATCTAATGAAAATTATCTGAAAATGTAAACCATTTTCTATTTTCATCGCAACTACCATGGCATTCAAACGTATTCATAACACTTTTAAATCTATTCTAATATAATAAAGAAGAAAAAAAATGGTTTGTTTATTTGTTTTGGTTCCGAAACAATATAACCCATTATAAAAATTATTTCACTGTTAAGAAGCTACACTATCCCCAGGTAACATAGGCTATATTTTATCCAGACACCAGAGACAGTAGGTACCTACGTCACCACGGGAAACTGCTAGTAAATTATATTACCACCCTTATCATTGTTAAACCTTCAATCAGACAATAGTTAAACACACAGTGCCATCATACCACAACCACATTTCAAGTTTGTAATTGGTCTGGGACCCATGTCGCATGAGATAGGCAATTTGACACCGATTTGTACATTATTACTCGCTCAGCACAAGTTTATGTTAAAACACAGCTATAAAATGAACTGTATGGAATGTCTTATTGATGGAAATATTTACTTTGTTGTGCTTACATAAATATGTCTGTTGTAAAGATTATTTTTTATTGCTCTTTGGGGTAGGTTCTGTCTATTTACATCGTTGCGTTGATAATTTGGCGATAATAATTTGATTAAATAACGAACTATTTGGAATATTGCAACTTTTTTATTTTTACTACACTGACTTTAACTATAGAGTACCTAATAACAATTTTACTACGCTTCAACTAGCGGAATCACCGCTCGGATTTATTCGGCGCGAATTTTACGCTTCGGAAGTATGAAAGCTCTATAGGGCAGGAAAATATTGCTTTGGGAGCAATTTTTATGAACTTTGTTAATTCACCAAAAAAGGAAAATTCATTAAAATTCCCATAAACTTTATTATCCCTCTTATCTTAACCATTTGCCATAGTGACCTTGACAACTAAATCTTTATAGTGAATCATGCAACAGTTGCTGTAAAGTAGCAATAAACCAGGAAACATACAGCATATTAGTGTTTCCTTATTAATATAGCTGATAATAAATCTCTTTAGATAGCTTTTAAACAACTTTTATTGTGGTAGCTTGACAAAATAATTATAATTAGACGATTACTTAGATAAGTTGGTTGAGTAAATGTGTTATATAAGTGTGAAAATCTTTGACTAGAGAGTGACCTATAAAACTGTTACAGAATGTAAATCTCTTCAGTTCATTAGTACAAAATCAAGTTTTGTTAAGTATTGTACCTGTACTAATACTGTACTAGAAATATTATAAAACTGAAGAGTATATTTGTTTGAACGCGCTAATCTCGGAAAAGACTGGTCCAATTAAGGTCATTATTTCAGCACAACTAGCCCATTTGTCGAGGAAGGGTTCAGTCTACTTTTAACAAAAGTGTGAAACCGTAAGAAATTTTGGTAATAGTTTAAAAACCTCTTCATTTTAAAACCCGAACAATTTTTTTCAAAAAAACACCCGCACCTACACAGGTATTATTCAAATACCAGTATAAAACCTCAGGTCCATTGTCAGTGGTTTCAAACATTCCCCTGTCACCAACACTCATGCTTGATAAAAAATAAAATAAAAAACAACCTAGAAATACTTCACAAACCCCTATTGGTATATTCGTTCAGGAATTTGTCCTAGTTTTTACCTGTACACCGTTTTTGAGCCACAAAGACTGGAATGGTATTTCGAAGTTTTATGAAAAACAAAAAAATATCGTTTTTATTGGTGGGTTCAGGTATTGGCTATTCAGTTTTTTAACCAACTTCCTAAAGGAGGTTCTCAATCCAGAAGTTTTGACAACCGAAAACTGGGTCTTTGGTTGCTCTGATGTTGTCAATATTTTGACGCACTTAATTTATTTTTCTGACGTACTTTGCAAGTGATAACCGAATATAAATTAATTTATGACGCAAAGTTTCTTTTCGAAAAACAAAAACTCTGATTTTTTGAGTAATGAAGGAGATTTTTGTTAGTTTTTATAAAAAGTGAATTATTTATTTAATACTTTTTAGAGCGTAGTTAAATAAAGGTTTAGTCGGTGTTACACTATTAATTGCAGGCTTTTTTATACAATTGGCATGGCAAAAATAAGATTTTTTGTACTGACTATAAATAGGTAATCTAGAGCAAACAAAAACGGCCTTACAAACGGCCTCGGTCCTCTTCCTGAACCAATAAGTATTGGAATTCCACGAGTGATACGATCTCTTTGCGATAACACCTTAGGAAGTCGTTACACCGCGGGAAGAGCTATAAATGTAATGGAGATATGCTTTTATTGATATTATTGGCGAATATACAGAAGTGGACAATATTTGTGTGGTGTTGAGGAAGGTTGTGTGATGATGATATTTTTGGATTTCTGTCTTTTTACTTTTAGGTCGTAAGTTGAAGCCAATAAAAAATGTCATTAAGTTTAAGGTTATTGCGCACATCCCACTTTAATTATCCCTTCTAAAAAATCATACCAGAATTTAACCAGAAGAAAGCTTTCAATGCAAAAACTAGCCGATACGTTAGAACCACTTCGCTATTAACCCTATTGTGATAATAAAATTCAAACACTATTACATACTAATCATAATGATACCAGTTTTATTAACATTACCTACAACAATATAATAAATAAATGTAATCAGAGCACGTTATCACAGGCGACCAGTATTTATCATACAAATCTCTTATCATGAAGCTATAATCAAGCTATAAGCATTCGCATAGCTTAGACTGGTTGGTTAACCTTAATTTCAATTACTTTTAAAATCGTTATTACTATACGTAATTATTGCGAGTTAATTAACAGATATCGTTGGTATTTGTAATGAGACTGGACTATAAAAGTGATCACGAGGGATTTAAACGAAAACGGATATAAATATGGATGAGATAAAAACTTAAGTTAAATATTTATTGAAGGTTAATTTGCATAAAAATGGTGTTTAATTGCTTGGAGTACTCCATGCCCTCAGGTTTCATTCTTCATCTCATCATCATCATCGTCTAACCGGATTCAGCTGAGCACCATTATTCTACTCATAATATCCGTACAATTTCATCAAAATCAGATCAGAAATTTATTTTAAAAAAATATGGTACTTTCGTATTCATACGTAAAAAACCATACATTTTAAAATTAAAGCACAGATGTGAAATATTTTGACACGCTTTTTTCACGCTTTGTTTTATAGATTAAATCACATAAAAACATTAATCACGTTACTACAATATAGGTTAGTTACAGTTACTGCCTAAAACTCCATTATTTACCGTGTTTCATATAAAATATTTTCCCTGAAATATTTTTACAAAATTCACTTAGGTAAATTGTTTTATTGACTGTAACTAAATAAACACAACACTGTAAAAATGTTCATTAAAATCTTGTTTTTGCTTATTCACATTGTTTACCAAAATCCTGATGAGGATAAAATGCTATATTTAAACATGTTCAAGTATTTCAAAGGACATTATTCTTGCTATTTTCTATGACTTATGAAATGCCTAAAAAGATAACTACTACCCAATTTACTCTTACATTCTCTCAACAAGTCAGTATTTCAAATAAAGCAGTGTTTTATACTCCAAATCACATTCAAAGTCAAAATCAAAGTTCTTTACATGGCAGCACCCCATAGAATAAAGGCCGTAGGTATACAAAAACAGCATCTTTCCACATTTTACTAGGAAACCACTTAATTTTTATTAACGCCTGCCGTCCGATCCTCGCCTAATGGATGTATTAATGTAACTTTTTATTGACTGCTGATCGGTTCGTGGGAGTATATGTAGGTACCTACTGGGTTAGTATTGTCAATAAAAATATAAGGGGCCTATGGTGTTAGTGGGTTTTTGCTGTTTGGGTAACTCAGTAGGAAATATGAGATGTTTTAGTGGTTGGATTATCTACTTATTCAGCAATTTGTATCAAAAATAAACTAAATTATAAAAAAGTACGTTTGAAATTCTAACCGTGATTAATTTGGCCGCTCAGTGGCCATTTTAACGGACTGCTCTACGAGGACGATAATATTTTTGTTACAAAAATCTGAAATGTATACTGACATTTTTCGAAAACATTTAAATGCCTAATAATAATTGTGTAACTGCTTAATGATTAGAAGATCGTACAGTTCTTACTTGCAAGTTGCATATGTACTTTCCAGGTTACGGAAGTTTTCAAGCCAAGCATGATTATAATAAACAAGTAAATACATATATCACGTTCATATCATGTTCGCAACTTACAACATCATCACGACTTATCAAATGAAGACATATCATGTACCTACTTCCTATAAGAACGATTCTCATTAAATATATACATACATACATATTACTTACTTCTACTAAAGTTTTATTAAAGGAAGTTCTGCTCAGGTAGGTACTTAATGAACTTTAATAAAAATATATCCGGATGATCTCATTACGTTTTAAGACAGCGTAAATAATTGTATTGCTACTGTTATCATTGTTTAAAAGGGAGATATGTAATAATAATTATTAACCTACTTCCCAAAGTGGAGGTGATTCTCGATTCGGAAGTTCGTACGTATTTTTATAATGGGTATATACTGCAAAAATATTTTCCATTTCCTTGTCAATTTCATGAGTAATAATTCTATATACAGAACATTTAATATTTATTTATGATAAATAAGAATGCAAATTGAAATGCAGAATGACACTTTCTGTATCTCTCAAGAGCATAGTCACTACGTATTACGGACCTCCCTCATCTTTCATTCCCAATCCATCATTTCCAGCAACTTCTACCCAAAAAACAAATGAAAATCAACAAACAATCCCTCCCCAATTGCGTGTCACAACCATCAATTACGTTCAAAGGTCAATCGAGAGCAAAATTAAGTCGAAAATAATTTATACATCGGCCGTTACACATGGCGATTGTTTTAGGCGCCGGCGCCGACGCGCGACGCTCGGTCGCCAAGTCACTGGGTCGCCAATTACGCCCACTCGAGCTTAAATTCACGCCTTCATAGCCTTCGGTTTTAGCACCCTGTGTATGTAGTACGGAGTGCGTAGTTAGACACCCTGTTGATAGCCTGGATAACAGTAAGCGTTTGGACTGATATGAAAGATCAAATTCTATATGTCAAGAATCGGATTGTAAGTACTGCTAAAATAAAGCATTGTCAATGTACATAACCATGGTTAATTCAGAAAGCTCTAAGTTAAACTATGGTTAAACTAATACGTCTGTAACTAATTTGAATACGTCATATACGAGGAAATAAAATATGCAATACCTAATTAGCAATTATCTGATAGTGCCTATATAAAAAACACCGAATAGCAATCACAACCAGAGCGCAATTTTTATTTATTAACAAATCACCAAGGGGAGAGCAACAGATAATCTCAAACCCACACAGAAAATCAAGCTGTCACTTTAAAACAAATAAAAATAAAACCTCACATTCAGTATTCAGCTTGTACTCTATGATTAACTGAGCCATTCATTACAGTGCGCCCAGTGTTTTCAGAAAGCGTGGGCGGCCTGTAGTCATGTGCTCGAAATAATGTATTGCTAACATATAACCTAGATTCGATACAAGGGTGTGTGTCGATAACAATGTTCGGTATCGAGTTATTAAGTTATTGGCGAAAATAATCGAGTTGGGTGTAACCTAATTTGTCGCGAGACAAGTTTAGGGTAACAGTTTTACATATATCTACCTATATTATTTAAATACCTTATTTCTGAACCTCTCACTTAGGTCTATTGGGTTGCCCGGGTAACTGGGTTGAGGAGGTCAGATAGGCAGTCGCTCCTTGTAAAACCCTGGTACTCAGCTGCATGCGGTTAGACTGGAAGCTGACTCCAACATATATTTGGGAAAAGGCTAGGCAGATGAGGACCTTACTTCTGAAAGATCCTTTCCCTTTTTTTAGTTAAAAACTCATATAAAAGTTACTTACACAGTTCCAAGATAAAAATAAAATGTTAGTTATTTACAAAATGAGTAGTTCTGAAAACGTGTTTTAATTTAAAGAACTTTATGAAATACACGTCTTTTTGCAACAAAAAGTAGTTGTGTTTAGCAGAACGTTTTATCATCTTCTTTTGTTAATTTTCTTGCTCATTTTTATTTAAAGGAAAATTTTTAACACAAGTGCTTGATACAATTTCTAAAATCTTTTCAGTATGAAAATGACTCATTATAGAATCGGCAATAATTTATTTTATCCGTGTAAAAAAATTGTCCTCTAGTCTGTTTCTTAGCAACGATTTCCTCACAGTAGCTTCTGTAATCCTAAATAAAACTAAGTCAGTGGCTCATAGACTATTCTTAGCATTATACCCTAATCTCCATACTTCCTTCCTAAACCTGAAATTATAATATTTCGACCCTCGTCATAGTTTTAGCAATAAGTCATTAGATTAACGAAAACACGTTAATTTCGCCATGACCCAGATATATGTTATCCGGATAAGCGTAAACGAATTTTCAGCCAAGTTTCTACTTGATATAAAGTTAGTAAACAATCAGGTTGTGATAATAATTAAGAGAAAATCTGAGCTTAATTGTTATTAAAATGTCACATGAGTTTTAACTTAAGAAGTTGGCTAATCCGACGTTAAGAAAATATAAGATTTAACTCACTAAATAAGTAATTTATTTTAAATCACGTTTTCAAAAAAGCTTCGTGAAAAATTCTTACTGAAAATCCAACTCAATACAACTCAATACTATTTACAACTCAATACACACTTCGGTGTTGCCATAATTGAAAAAGAGAATCTCAACATGGAGACTTGTTGATTCATCCATAAACTTCTATAGGATCAACAAGTAACTTCTAACTAAAGGACCCTCCTTTCTTTCTATCTTTTACATATTTTTATACTACAGCTATTACTTTAGCTACGGAAGAACTTTTTTAACATATTTTTTTTCACATCCACAGCGTAACCTCCCATGAATTATTTCCACCAATTAATTTTCCACCCAAAATCAGACACCCCCATACAAGACTAAAATTCACCAGAACCCCATTATATACTCGAGTAAATAACAAACGCGATACATAAGACAGAATAGATAATTCCCGTTGTTTCAACGTAGGCTATAATCAAGGGAGCGACGTCTAGGCGCCAGCGGCGGCCATTTGCAAAGTGACACATTCACTAGGGTTGGACCATGGAGAACTAAATGACTAGCGGAGATGCCATAGCGGAAAATCTCCTAAGAAAGTAGCGAGCCAAAATGCAGGTGTGCGGGGTACAAGGAACCTGACTATATTTTGCAATACCAAAAATTTTTGGCAGATGTCCCAAAGAAGCCGAACGCCATTTTAATTCGCACGTAACTGATCGTTTTCGTCATGTCAATCATACCAATTTGACCCATTAGAAGGTAACTAGGTTGAGGAGGTCAGATAGGCAGTCGCTTCTTGTAAAGCACTGGTACTCAGCTGAATTCGGTTAGACTGGAAGCCGACCCCAACATGATTGGGAAAAAGGCTCGGAGGATGAAGTCAGAAGGCGCCTGACCTACCTGCATTATGGCATCTCCACTCTTTCCTTACTCCGTGGCTTGGACGGCTGGACGAGATAACGCTGTGATCATGGGGCGTTGATCTCTATTCGCTGTTGATAACTGGATTTTTCCTCAGTTAATGTCGACGGAAAATAAATTGGCCTAGAATAGGTCCTTGAGGGAGTCTTAATGAAAATTGTTTGTCAAACGCTGTAATTATTTGGTTGTTTGTCTTTTTTTTTGTGACCATGAAAATCTAAATAGATATAAATCTAAGATATCAAGCAAGCTCATGATGAGCTCTTGGCATGTAGTGAGGGATTCTTTACGTTGAATCGAATTCTTTCAAATGTGTGTGATTAACAAATGTATATACCTAGGTAAACTTTTGGTCCGACCGTTTCTTGGTGCAGTTGGCAAACCTGTCAGTCAGTATAAGCTGTCAACTACATAAAATATTTGGTACACATGGTCGACTTCTTTGAAAACTGAATAAAAGCATATAGGTACATAAATTTCATTAACCTTAGCAATTTTTGCTACCACATTAACCACCCCCACTTATTATTCCAACCTCACCAATTCTTTGTAGGCGTTACAATCAGTGACGTCATTACCAGACTGAACGTCATTCTGTCAAGTGGCATGACGTCATCACCAGCCAGTGATGAGAACCAATCAATTCCTCTCTCATCACCCACGATAAATGATTGATGGGCATCATGTTTATACAAGGTGTTTGAAAATCATCGGGTGATAATTTGTGTAAATTCGGGGAAACGATTTCGTTATTTATTTTTTTTATGTGAAGATGTTTTGCTAATGGTAGGCAAATCTGTCTAGTATTTAGCAGTCAGATTTTTTTTATCATGCTGATCTGTCTAATAGTGCACTATTTATCAATATTTTTTATTTTTTGGTAAGCTTCATATGTCATTTAAAGATTCTAAAAGAGATCAATCTAGTAGTTAGCAAGAACTCTCATGTAAAGTTACGATATAAGTAAAATCATTTTTCTTATAAAACTAAATAACCGCAGGTCCCAGCAATCAAATGAAATCATTTATTTCATGTAGGCCTTTACAAGCACTTATTAAATTAAAATATTAAATTAAATTAAATTAAATTAAATTATCTTTATTTCAGACATTTTTAGTCCATAGTTTTTTTACACACAAAACGTTAGTAGGGTTGTTAGTAGGTATACACAAAAATAAAGCCTAATGATAAGGTGTTAGTACTTTGTTAGTTAACACTTATGAACGTCAAAATTAGAAATAAGTTTGCTTCTAGTTGCCCATTCCAAAAGTAGCTTCCTATGGAGAAGAACGGGCAAGAAACTCCATGGTTACTCTTTTTAAAAACATAATAAGTGTTACAATTTGTATGTATTGATACATACGATAATAACATGAAAAAGAAATGTTTACAATATTTTTTGGGTTGACTTTGAGAAAGTTATACAATGCAAGTTGAACTAGGAAGTTATAAGAGACAATTATTATACAAACTATTTTAAGAAGTTAATAAATTAAACAAACCAAGTTATATAAAGCAAAAGAAAAAATAAATAATAATAATAACAACATGATAATATAACAATAGCAAATATAATTTAAAATACTAATAGCAGATATAATTTTATTCAAAGCAAACAAAATAAACAACAACTTTGTGTAACGAGTCGACCAGAATAAATACATTTTTTATTAAAATCGAGTAGCACTTTAAACTTTTAAAAATTACAACCTCAGAGATTGCAAGATTAAAAAAAAAATTAAGCAACAAAATATACCTTTTAAGATAATGCAGAAAATATTTAAAACAAGCAAGTGATCATTTAGTAAGATTAATGAACGCGCTAAAGTTGGGCAGAAATATTTAAACGATGATTGATGATCGGTACACTGACTTTACACCATGGTTTATTATAAACTAGCTTTTGCCCGCAACTTCGTTCGCGTGGAATAGTGACTACCAGCAGATTTTTGATTTGACCAATAGATGGCGCTATATGTCCGGAATATTTTTTTTTTGTAATAAAAACTATCCTATGTCCTTTCTCAAGTTTCAAACTATGTCTGTACCAAATTTCACACAAATCGGTTCAGTAGTTTAGGCGTAAAGAAAAGACAGACAGACAGACAGAAAGACAGACAGACAGACAGACAGACAGACAGACAGAGTTACTTTCGCATTTATAATATTAGTTTGGATATTTTTTAGCCTTTTAGCCTCCGGCAGCGTGGTGACTACTCCGCGCACCTGGATAAAAAGCCTAGCCTTATAGGTAGGTCATATAAACGTCAGAAGAGTTAGTTTGCTTAAACGTGCTAATTTAAGTAACTACTGGAGTGATTTGATTTTTTTTTTTATGTTAGTTGGTTAATTTATCAAGAAAGGCAGTGTTTTATCCGGGTGCGTGAAGATGCCACGGGACGCCGTTACTGGAAGCTAGTATTAAAATGTAAAATTGACATACAATTTTAGTAAAAAAATCCTTTTGTGCAAACTAGCCTATACATAGTTAATTCTAACATTATTATATATCCATATAATAAAATATAAGAACTTTACACTTATTGTTGGCAAAAAGAGTCACCTTGAATAACCAACGTGCGCAATTTGCGCAAACATTTGCACAAATGTTTGGCTGAAAATAAATCATTTACAGTGATTATTTATCGATTTACATGTACTTACTGTTTGTACTTGTTGAAGCCAGATTTACATACTTATATTTTTCTTCGAATATATCAAACTATTATCAAAAACATATCATAGTAGTGCCTTTTTTTCATACTTCTTATCCATGTGCGGTAAGTAGATCCCTCGGGATGCCAGTTAAAAATAAATGAAACTTTCTAATGTAGCTGAAATTGCTTGAAATTGCGATTGAACTGGGAATAGACGAGAACAAATAAAACCGTATGAAAGAAAACAAGGAAATTGAAACGCTCCTGTACCTATCCTTCAGCATGTGTGAGAACATGAGTTGCAATATTGGAACAAGCAATTTTAGATCTTATTAGCAGCTGCTTAAGAGCGATGTTGTAACTTAACGCTTTGTGTTATAAGACGGTTTGATTAGAGACAGGGTTTGGTTGGTGCATTTCTTTTTAAAATTTATGATGAATTTGGATAGCTCTTACAATTTTTATGGAAAGAACTTTGCGTGCTTTCTGAATTATGGAAGAACTGGTTATGTCATGGATGGTCATCCAAAAACGAGATGATTTTTTCCAGTTGGAAATCATCAAATGACGCTGTGGGTGCAGCCTGAGGGAGTGTCAGACTTACTGCTTATTAAAAGCTACCACGTTCCTTGCCAGTACCTATCGACACTTGTTACGAGCTCATCTTTTAAGTTTTTAATGTTACTACAGATGCTAAAATTCACTCCCACCAAGATATTACGTTACATACAATAGAACTTGTATACCTAGTTCTAAGCTACACGAACAAACTGTTCGATACCACAGGGATTACTGATTGCAACAGATTGGCTATTCAGAGTTCCAAGTTTGGATGCTGACCACACTACCACGGCTTACATGACAAAACTTAGTTAAACTTGTAATATATGGATTGCTAACGGTATGCATATAAGCATATGTATTCGCAAATGTATGATATAAAGATATAAATATGACTAACATATTTTTTACATAAAAAAATGTGAACTATTTCGGATGGCTCGTAAAATTGTGAGTAAGTATTGACTTAAAACTACTAGGTACTTCCCGCCAAGATAGAAACTCGCATAAAAAGTAACATATGTCCTTCTCAGGTCGGTATTAGTATCTGCGTGTACCAACATTTTAAATTCGTTCAGCAGTTTTAGTGTGACAGTCAGACACTTTTTCGGAAGTACAAAAACCTAAACTTTACCCCCCAATCATTCACAAGTATGAACAAATAAATCGCTACTAAGCTCAATCTTAGACATTAGACAACTGGTCTCATGTTAAGGCCCCTTCAGACGACAAATACTCGTCCACTCGTCCGCTTGCCACTCGACTGTCCCAGGGAACTAACTGAATTAAATATTTAACTGACGACTCAAAACTGAGAAGAAATGGGTCACGTAGTTATCTTTTTAGATAGCTACTCGTAAATAGAGAGATTTTTATAAAGGTTTTGTCTTAAGAAAGGTTGTCAGTGAATTATGGGAGATGAAAGACTAAGATGAATTGTGTAAAATAAGACTGCGAAACTCTAAAATGCAACTTCATATATTATTGGAGGTTTAAAAATACTTCTTATGATAGTTCAAAAAATTGTAAGATTATGACACTCATAATAATAAAGTATCCAATTTCGACGCCAAAATTAAAGATGAAATAAAGGAGTTTTTTTGACATAGGCTAACCTTCCAAAACCACTGAAAAGTTGGAAACCTTTTCGCAGTTCGGAGTAAAAGAAAACAGCTGACATTCGCTATTCGCATTTCTTCATCTAAACAACAGAACATCGTACAAAATATTATCAAAACAATATTCAGAGAATATTTGAAAAAGCTTCGCGTTATAACCACTCGTGTGCGTACAATTTACTTTTTACCTCGCAGCGTATTTACATTATGTACATGGCTAGTACGCAAGCGTGTGAAACTAGTCGCGAATACATTGGAATTCACTTTTTATACAAAGTCTTCCGATGTATACAGCAGCAGTACGCAAATACTCGCATATATTTTGTAGTGGCCAAAGTAACTTGCTTTGTTCCATAATATACAGTGCTAGTCCGCATGCAAACTAATCGTGTATACATTGGAATAGGCGCGAAAAACTTTACGATTCCAATCTATTCGCGAGCAGTTGCATGCTCGCCATTTTGATTAAAACACGACCTAGCGTTTAATGTTAATTTAAATATTAATAATGCTCGTTCAATTAAAAAACATTGTATTAAAAATTTAAGTTAGTGACGAAAACGAATCACTGCAAAACCGACTCCACGTAGTCTTGTCTGCCCTACCCCTAGAGTGCAATTCAAAACCGCGTAGGCGCGGAGGGGCGAGGCGGCCTGCGAGCTGAGGCACAGGTAGTTTTAATGCTGGCCGGCAGAGCCGGTCAGCAAGCCGAAGCTGCGGTGGTGAGCGTGAAAACCATCTGCGATGATAAGCTCGCATGGGACCGCTGGAGCCCCGCAGCACCGGAGCCGTGACAGAAGCAATGCTTGCTGCATGTTGCTTGATAACATTTTAAACGTACTGAGTAAAAAAATTAGAAGCTAATTAAATATATTTTATGATGTCATTTAATAGTATTTTAGAAGTTTACTATTAGAATGCCTGCTACAAAAGATGCTAAAAAATAACCATCATGCTGAGTTGTATTTAGACTGGTTTACTTAGAAGATAACTAGTGGCTAAGATAGTATTATTTAGATGCTCGTTAATTGTGGCTGACTTAATAATTTAGAAGGCAACATACATTTTTGGGGGCGAATAATGATATTAAAAAGAAGCCTGTTTAATTAGCATTTTTTCACAAACTCAGATTCAAAAGCCATTTTTATTTAATGCTTTACCTAATATTAATTTGTATAGTTAAATTTGACCGTGTATAAATTGGAAAGATGCATGTGCACGTCTAAGCTACGAATTATACGCGAGCAGTACGCAAAATTCGTGTATACTTTGAAATCACAAATTAAAAAACAGCATTACAAAGTATCAGCGAGCAGTTTCCTATGGATGCGTTTTGGCTATGTATACTCTGTAAATACGCTACCTCGCACCAGTGATTGGATCCCACCTTCCAATTATGTAGATTTTTCCATTTATTTCCACAACAGTGCGTAATATAAAGTTGGGTAGGAATTCGTCACGCGGATCAATATGTACAACAATGGCTTGGTACCTTTATACTGCCTAGGGTTCATTTTAAGGTTTTTTTTTTCAGTTTTTGATGAAGGGATATAGCTCTAAACAGTCATCATCTGCTTAGCCTATTCCCAACCATGTTGGGGTCGGCTTCCAATCTCAACTGGATGCAGCTGAGTACAAGTGTTTTACACGGGGCAATTACCTATCTGACCTCCTCACCACCCGTAACGACTGAGAGAGATATTCAAATGACAGACTGGATCCACAAATATGTATAACGTGCCTCCGAAGGAACTCGATAATATAAAGACTTTATAATCGGTCGACCCATGCGGCTAGCATGGTTCGTTACTTAGCCAGGGGTTTTTAACAAAAAAAAAACGGAATATTCTAACAGTAAATTCACTGCTAGTTTATTCAAAAGTAAGCAAGCTTTGAATAATAGGAATTAGGTTGAAATCCAACAGAATTCAGTCATTAAGGCAAAAGGGATGCGTACTAAAGTATTTGAAATACTTGTGGAGTATTTTAGAGAAGTCCCGAGTATGCAAATTAAAGGTGTTGTACTGAAAATTGGAACCTTTTCCCTTTTCCCATGTAACGTTTCAATGTCGGTCTAAATGAGAAACTGTGAGTGGGTCAAATGAATGAATGTTTATGCAAATAGTCAATCTTATGAACATAAAGTCCACTGTCCAATATATCCATCCCTACTAATCAAAAAAAAATCAAAACTCATATATTCAAACTTGGCTGCAAAACAGCACTTTTCGAACGTCAGAAAATAATTACATAAGGCAGCCCCCAAAACGCCCACCCTTCACCACTTCCTATGTGTTTTTGCTGGTTAATAAATTTAATTAAGCTGAAGTGTGGGTTTGTATCTCAGGAATTAATTGAAAAAATATGTCAGTATTGGATAGATTCTTTATCGAGAAAGATCATAAGCTACATACCTACTATTATTGTTATCTGCATCTAGAACTGAGTTCTCAAAGGAATATTTTTAACTTCTCAACTCACAAAAAAAAATACCTACCAACTGCAAGTTAGTGGACAGTTCGCAAATCCGTCTGGATGGCAGCAGGAACCACTCCGTATTCATATCATATGCTTTTATTATTTATCACTTGGGCACATTGCGGTTCAACCCTTTAGGGTTCCGTGACGGCCAAAGAAAAACTACTTTAACTAACTAACTTTAAAAATAACATAAAATCGGTTTCAATATAACCCGGTGGCACAATACCAGTACAAACTAGTTTGTGAACTTTAAACTATGACGGTAACACAAGAGCAGTAAAGTTACGCTGTTTACTGTGGGATAGGGTGAAACTTACCCACGACTTCGACTGCGACTTCGAAGTAAATACCCTAATGATTTCGCCGAAAGGATTGCTCGGGATTCCAAGTTTTAAACAAATTGCGATCAAAATTTGTTGCTGCATTAATAATTCTTTAACCCTTTCGTTTCTGAATAAAATGGCCAAAAGCACTGAAATTCGTTGAAATTCTTACTGCAAACGTTTTACTGGTTTTACTTCACAAACATTAAATATACACGAATAAAAACATACATTTAATTCCATCAGCTATCATTTCAGCCTAAATCAAAATTATTGGCTTAAATATAATCCCGAGAAAGAAGAAAAAAAAGGAAAATATAAACATTACACATAATAAGATTTTTATATAAAACCCCCATAGGTAAAATAACATAAACCTCACATATTCCCCATACCAAAAAACACATAATACACACATATAAGTATCACCCAAATTAATATATTTATACGGAACTCGATCTCTCCCGACGGGAGTGGTGACGTCACAGTCCCTTTGTCACATTACCGTATTGTTGGTTTACGAGCTTACTTACTTATACTTAGTCCGACATATTTCTGTGCTTATGGCTGTAATTGTTTTTATTCCGCCTTTCCTTATAAGAATTTGTGTTATTAACATTTTTTTAGGTGTAATGTTGGAAAGGTTTGCTTCTTTATTAATAACGAAGATCTTAGTATCCTACTAATATTTTAAAGCTGAAGAGTTTTTTTTTTGCTTGAACGTGCTTTTCTCGGGAACTAGTAGTCCGATTTGAAAAAAATATTTAACTGCCAGATAGCCTTTTATCGAGGGTGGGTATAGGCTACTTTTTATCCGGATGCGTGAATTAATTCCCACTGGACGCGGGTGAAACCGCTGACAGAAGCTAGTTAAAAACTAAGATTATAAAGCTAAAATAATGTTGGTGAAAAAAAAAACAAATGCGAAAACGAAGAATAAATAGCATATTCTAAATTCAAAACCCAACTATTCTGCCCACCTCACACGGTCCACAATACGGCACACACAATACGTGTATCGTACAAAAACCCGTATGTGTACGCTTTCTGCGTTCGCGAACTATGAGTAGATATGATTTCACTTCATGTAAAGCGATAGCCGTCGTTCATATACTGTTACAGGTTCGCTTCATTTTTAGGTTAAAGGGAACTTGTTAGATCACGCTGGGTTCGACACGTGCCGTGTGGAGGTAGCTTTAGGAAATTTTTGAAAATGGAACTTCTTATAGAGTCTGTTTTGTTTCTTTTTTTTTTTGTAATTTAAAATTGGAACATCACGTTTTGAGCCCAGAGTAATATTTTAATTAACGTAGAATTTGGTGACTTTTTAAAACATTATTAATTGTCAATGCCATTTTTTAGGGTTCCGTAGCCAAAATGGCAAAAACGGAACCCTTATAGTTTCGTCATGTCCGTCTGTCCGTCTGTCCGTCTGTCCGTCTGTCACAGCCGATTTACTCGGAAACTATAAGTACTACAGTGATGAAATTTGATGGGAATATGTGTTGTATGAACCGCTACAAAAATATGACACTAAATAGTGAAAAAAAGAATTGGGGGTGGGGCCCCCCATACATGTAACTGAGGGATGAAATTTTTTTTTTCGATGTACATACCCGTGTGGGGTATCAATGGAAAGGTCTTTTAAAATGATATAAAGTTTTCTAAAAAACATTTTTCTTAAAGTGAACGGTTTTTGAGATATCAGCTCTCAAAGTCGTAAAAAGTATGTCCCCCCCCTCTATTTTTATAACTACGGGGTATAAAATTCTAAAAAAAATAGAGGTGATGCATGCTAATTAACTCTTTCAACGATTTTTGGTTTGATCAAAGTATCTCTTATAGTTTTTGAGATAGGTTGATTTAACTGTAATTTACGGAACCCTTCGTGCACGAGTCCGACTCGCACTTGGCCGGTTTTTATTTCTAACTAGCCGTTTTCCCGCGGTTTCACCCGCGTCCCGTGGCAACTACTGCCCGTACCGGGATAAAAAATATAGCCTATGTTACTCGTGGATAATTTAGCTTTCTAATGGTGAAAGAATTTTTAAAAACTGTCCAGTAGTTTTTGAGCCTATTCATTACAACCAAACAAACAAACAAAGTTTTCCTCTTTATAATATTAGTATAGACTAAGCTACGTTAAAAATGGCATAGGAATTATGTAGAAATAGGAATTATTTAAAAAACTAATTCTATTCTCACTCTCAACAAACATGAAAGTAGAAACCTCAAAACTTCCCTTAAATAAAACTTTTTCTTTCGATTTATAATGTAAATCGTATAATAGAGATAAACCGTGGTTATGTCGGCGGCAACACCCACGCCTCGCCCACTCGTGGGCTTTTGCCCAGCGACATGAAACGGAACACAAATTGTCTGCCAACATTTCTACTGAAATGAATACCTATTATTAGGAAAATTATTGTTACACGTGTGGTATATACGACCTTCTTCAATTAGGGCGCATTTACAAACTGTTTTTGTGTCATTAAATTATGTAATCGTAATATTTATTTTGTTGGAGTCTATTATCACGTTAATAGAGGTATGGTATACTATTGTAAGGTATTATAACATTGGAAGTACATAGTAGTTTTGTAGTTTACTAGAAATATATGATTTTTTAATAACTTACTTCTTACTTAGTCATGTTTAAAAGTAACACTGAAAAATAGGACTCCTCCAATTTCTGAATCAAGGATACTCAAAGATTTTGAGGAAAGAAGGAACCCTTCGGACAAGATAGAAAGAAACATTTTTCTACGAAAGTTGTGACGTTATGACAATTTATAGTTCAGATCAAAGAAGATAAAAATAAATAAGCACAGAGCAAGGTTATATCAGACTTTTGAGCACGCTTTATAAAAAAATGCTATGATAGTATCCTTGATAGCAAACAAATAAACTATTAAGCTTTCTAACATATTCATTAAAATAATAAAGATTTTCCAATTACGTCACTCGCTTAGCAACTCGTAACAGCCAATCGGGTTATCCCGCAAATGACGTTGCGTGACGTCATTCAATTGCACTGAGATGCACAAGACTTGCTCTGACGTCATCGATCAAGTTATAGTGCGACTAAACAGTCTTGATACTCACGTCAAAATGACTTTGCTCGAAGTAGATAATTTTATTAAAAAATGTTTTTTTTTAATCAGTAAAATAATGCAAATTACTCTTTATCCGTGTGCGTTTTAACGGGATGGAGATGACACTATAGGGAAAAATTAAATAAAAATTCAGCACAAACTAAAAATATTTCAAAGTCAAAGATTTATCGCAAAAAATAAAGAGTTGCAATTGTTTTCCTAAAGCTAGGGATAAAAAAAATTGTCCTTGTCTGCATACCATAGACCACCAGAATGCCCAATAATTTGTTGATTTACAAAAAATACTAAAGGATTTTCCCTCCGATTTCCTAGCCACACATTCATAAGCAAATAATTGCATTTCAAACGCTGTCCTTATGGCCATTTGTCAGTAGTACGTGTCTCGCCTAGCCGCCTTCATTGTAATTAATGACTTGGACGCTCTAAGGAGACTCCATCACTCACTACACTAATCTTCAGCTTTATACAACTTTCCTCTCTTTCTTACACGAGGCGTTAAAAAAGGACGTAGGAATAAGTTTCGAAATAAGAACGTTATTTAGGTACAGAATAGGCCATTGTGGAATGTTATTCTGTTTTTAAGTTTATTTTTTTCGTTGGTCAAGATTAAGTTACTCTATCACTTTATATTTTCTTGAGAAAAATGAACTTAAGAGACAGGTGTCAAATTAATTTTATTTCAAACGAATAAGAAATAACGTGAAGTTCTTAACTTGACAAGGAAAGCTGTTTTTTTTTTTTAATTTTAATCTAGATCGGCCTGGCCTCTTATATGTTACCTTAACCAAACACTATGAATTTCAACACTGTAAGAATTTTTCAGTAGTTTCGGAGCCCTCAAAAAAATGAAATGAACAAAAAAATGTTTTCTCTTTGTTATATTAATAATGTAGAATAACCCTACTGTAAGGTAAGCTAAATCTCCATATTTTAGTCTAAAAACTCAAACAGAACAATTAACAGAACACAAATTAAAAGTTCAACAAAACATCACCATGTATTTAGGTAATTTCAACGAATACACACGCAAATTCTTTCCTTTGGCCCACGCTTACGTTACGTTCCTTTCCACGGAAAAGACGCATCAAGCTATTTGTAACATAATAGGTGACAAACTTGTTTCAAGGAAAGAGGTTTTATTTCGAAATGTCAAAGGCAAAATGATAGAACTGTAACCTAACTTTGTAGCGCGGTTTTGTTCACAATTGAAAGTTGAAAGTTTAAACCATTGTCTAGGTGAGAAAGTTTATTGTAGCGCTGAAAAGATTATTGTTACAGATAATATTATTGACTTAAGAATACATTTATATTTAGTTTTATGTCAGTTGACTGTAGAGTTAAAAAGGAATTCTAAAAATATAGTATTCATCTGAGAGGCTATTTTTTATTTTAAATTCAAAACTTACCTGACAGTCGACCGAACCGAAAGTTTTCTTTGAAATAAAGAACATACCTGTAAATAAGAAAAAAACAATCATTAATAAAAAGGCATAAAAAATATATCAAACAGTAATATTATGTATTATATATTTTTTTATAAATATATGGTAATTCAATAAATATGTAAATAAATAATATTCCATTACAGAATATAGAGCTCAAATTCACCGAAAATTAAATGACCACACGCAAACCGAATATGAGAGCAATTTGAAGTTTAGTGTTACATTGATACCACATTATTATTTGACAAGCGGTTAACCAAAGTAACACCTTTCTGACGATAATTTATTTATTATTAACAACATATGTATAAATTAAGGCTAGATATACAAAGTTATATCTAGGTACTTATTTATATGTGGATAATGAGTATGGATGTTTGAAACTCTTTCAAGCATACTCTACTGAATGGATTTAGATGAAACTCGGCTTGGATTTAACATATAAGTAATTTCTTTCTTTATGTGCGGTAAGTATTTCTGTCTTGACGTGAGTGAAACTGCGGGCAGAAGTTAATTTTGAAAAAGAGTTTTTCAAGATAACACTTGTAAAAAAATCTCAATTGCACCTGGTCCAGTGATTTGCAAGATAATAATACGAGTATAAAACATGACTAAACTAAAACGACAAATAAAACGTATTGTGAAAAGAAAATTCTATTCTATTTTCACGAAGACTTCGTTTAGCTGAAAATACATTTTACTTACAATCCTTCACAAATTGTTACTGAATACACAATAGAAAGAACATCATAAAAATATATTTTCACAGATTTCACTGAACAGATTTTTTGAGCAAAAATTCTATGAAAATC
Organism: Helicoverpa armigera; assembly: GCF_030705265.1. Lineage (NCBI taxonomy): Eukaryota > Metazoa > Arthropoda > Insecta > Lepidoptera > Noctuidae > Helicoverpa > Helicoverpa armigera. The sequence continues at coordinate 1,282,202 of NC_087131.1, read as the reverse complement.
TGTCTGAAATTCGTTTAGGGTTACAACAGAATAAATGTTAAATACACATAGATAAAAGAAAATTGCATATAACCGTACACTAGGCAATGTGTGTGAAAGAAGTAAATTTTATCTCATAAACAAATATCAATGAAGACACAACCCGTTTGTATTGCGTCACTTTTAAGTACGTTTGGCCTAAAGCCTTATATACGTTAATGAATTTTCTTAATGTTTTGTTAAAACAAAAAATGTTGTCTCCAATATTTTTTGATAAAACTAAATGACGGACTAATTAAAATTACTGCTCTTTAACCCTGTCATCACATCTATTGAGAAATACAACCTCTTTGCTTCAAAATACAAAGCTTCATTCGAAATACAAGACTATCTTCAACGCCTGCAAACCAGGATTAAAATGTATCAACTAGAATCGAATCTACAAAGGCGTTCAGTGGAAAATTTCCTATAAATATGCATCTAGCGTGACCATTGTGCAAATAATCCGATGCTAGTAGCGAGGATTTATATTTTACACCCTGTATAGTGTATGACAACACCCTGTGTACAAGCTATAAAAAGAGTTTTGTATTTCTGAAGGATTTTGAAAAATGCATGAGCCTTTGGTCCATTGAAACCCTTTGCAGTTCAGTATGTAACTTGTATCATAAAGGTATGTTAGGACATGAAAATATGAACGAACTATATGTGTAAGGATTTTTATCTGGGAATGCGACACCTTATAAAGGAGATATTTCTTAGTGTAGGGATGTTCCTTGAAAAGCACATTGCAGTAGAAAACCTTTGTGAAGGTGCTTCTAAAGAGGTTCTTTCTGCTACTTTGCTGTATCTCATGAACTGTGATATTGTTGCTATGATAAAGTATATATTTAAGGGGGCCAACGTGGTTTTTTGGCTGTTTTATAGATAATGGTAAGGAACCTTTCCTACGCGAATCCGTCTTGCTGTTGGCCGGTTTTTTTCGCTAAAAAGCTGCTGAATATAACTAAATTGAAACTTATGATAAAATAGCGTAAACTACTTTTTCGGTTGCCTGAAGTTATTCCTTAATAAATGAAAGTGCCACAAAACCAGTCTAATTTATAATAAACAAAATTAGAGAAAATTATGAGCAAAAGTTCTATCTAAATAAAGGTCACTTTAATGTCGGGCTCCAAGTTGTTCAAAACTTCATGAAATTGAAAGCCTTTTATTATAATTTAGAACTAGCTTTACTATAAGACCTTTTTATGATAGAACCGTGTTTATTTATCTTAAAATTTTGTACTGTCAGATGCAAAAATAATACACCCATGTATGTACATTGTACAGTCTTTTAGTGTTCTTGTCAAATAATATTTGTTCCTTTGTGTAATGCTACATACAAAAATATCTTTAAAAAAATCTGACGTTATCTGGGCCATAACTGTTTATAGGCATATTTATGGCTAACTGTAAGCATTATCTTTGGAATAAATTGAAGAAAACATGTCAGTGGTATTATCTAGCATTATTTATTACAGTTTCACAGACCTGTGAAAATTGCTCATGTATACTGATACTCTGGTTATCTTAAAGTGATACTAGGTTGATATAGGCTAGCAGTCTCAATAAGATGAAGATTATAAGCTTACTTCTTTATAGTTGGTAAAGGTTAGGTAGACGTGTTTTTTTCTTCAGATATTACAGTCTGCTACCCCACATACACTTTTTGTAGGGAATACAGAGCAATTTCCTTTGGTACCTTTCCGCGTACAAAATTAGTGGTTTCTCTGTACTTGTGTTGAAAAATAGTAAATTATACAAGACTTATTTATAGCACATTTCATTATCATCATTTCACCAACACTTTTGAAGATTTTCTCCTAGGAAGCACCTTTCATTTTAAAACAAATGAGCATCACCACCACGTGTTTTTCCTCTCCAAAAACAAAAATAACAAAACAAACACTTGAATCTAGTACATTAACACAAAGGGGAGACATTACCATAAGCAATAGAATGGGCATCATTTCATCCCCATCAATGACCAAGCCAGCCCATTGGTCTAAAAGCCTGCGTACATTATGAGAGAATTAGAACCTGTTTACTTTGTAAGACATTGGGTTTTATTTCGTACTTATAGCTTAGCTTTTATTATAGGACTTATTTGGATAGGTTATGATAACATTTTCGAGCCTTTTTGGATACCCTATTTACTTTATTTTATTTCATTTACGCGACTTCAAATGTCAATTATATAAATCAGTCTATAATCATATTAAACGGTTTTTTTTTTGTATTTGTTTTAATTTCCACGAATGTTAAACTGTTTTAAACAAATTAATATGAGGACCAAATAATCTAAGTTAGCAATGTTCCAATTTAGTAAAAAAGACATCTAAATGTCGTGGTAAGCCAGTCTTACTTAGAACTATTCCCAAGTGTGAAAAATCTATTGTTCAAGAAAATTCATTTAATACGTTATTTCCCAAGAGTTCTAAGGACATGTACCTAATGTATTTTTGGAGCGCGTAGGTATAAGCCTTTTGAGAGGACTGAAACTCTTTTCTAAACCAATTAGACCCCTACGCCCATCCCTCAAACACTTTGTCAACCGAGTCCTTTGAAACGATTCCAGAAAAGAGAATTTTTATATTAGCAGTACTATGGAAGGATAAATTATATTTACTAAATTCATGGTGAAAAAATCAGTCAATCTATACTTGATGTTATAAAGCTGAATAGTTTGTTTTCTTGGACGCGCTGATCTAAAGAAATACTAGCCTGATTTTGAAAAAATCTTTCAGTATTAGACAGTCCATTTGCTACTTTTTATCTGGGTGCGCGAAGTTCCAATGGGACGCGGCTATGACAGAAGCTAATATATCAACATGTCGGAGACTGTCAATAGTACGGACACTAAACGTCACGCAAGCGCGCCCTCTGGTGGCGTTTCCGGTGAAACAACATTTTGGCGCGCTTGGCAGAGTAGTGGTGGTCGGCGTGGCGTCCGCGGAGCTCAGTCTTGGTCGAGGCGTCGTGCTGTGCACATCTCGATACTGCCTTTCGTTACGTGTAGTGTACCTAGTGTTATTGCCTAGTGTTGTAGTACTGTTGTAGATCCATATTGTAAAGTGTGTAAAGTGTCTTTTGAAATTAAAGTGTAAAGGTTCTTCTAACCTAACAGACAGACATGTGTTGCTGGGGAGTTTGTTCCGCCACTTCTTCTCCCCAAGCCAAAACACATAGGAAGTGGCGAAGGGCGGGCGTTTTGGGGGCTGTCTTTTGTTCTGACTAATTTGAATAAACGTTTGACTTTTGAGTGTGAGTGTTTGAGTTTCTTTGAGTTATCTCTTTGCTTCATTACCCTAACTGATGTCGGACGATAGTGCCATCCTTGATGTTCGCCTCCGACATCAGAAGTGGGATGCAATCCGAATGCCCACGTGTGTTAAGGATTGCCATGCCATTGTTCAAAAAGTGAAAAAGTGAAAAAGTGATGTGCTCGTTCGGAGTGATGTGTGGCGGCCGATGGTGGATTAGTTTCGGAAGAATTCGCCACGTGAAGACAAACTTTCTGAATTTCTGTGTCCACGATAGGCACAGGCTGAATACCAACCTACTGGGAGAAGAAAATAAGGGAACATCAGAATTTTGATATGGAGGTTATAGTAACCACGGTTATGGTTTCAACAATGACGGTGATTATTGTGCAATCTGGCGACAAAATTACTGCGGAGCATCCCAGCTGCCAGGAGCCTGACGTGTCATCGTAAGGTCGGAGTGTTGGTGCTCGTGCATCTACGTGGCTTCACGTCCGCGAAAGCCTTGCTGTACTGCGCGCCATAGCGATGTGCGCATCATCATGCGCGTTGAGGTGTTGAGTGGAAACCCGATAACATCTAAGGTGAACCGAGCCTGGAGAACAGGACGAGGTCCACTAGTCAAGCGGCGCGCGAGGTGCGCTGCAGTTGCTGTTTGGAGCGTCATCCTCCCCCGGATTCGTCGTGGAGGCCGTATGAGTTGCGGCAGGCCAGGACATCGCATGTCATCGCACAAGGTGAAAGCATTCTATTGCATTGAAAATGTTTAGATTGATCAGACAAACTTGACAATGACTAGCCTGTGTGGCAGCTAGGAGCCTGTGTGGCAGCTAGGAGCCTGTGTGGCAGCTAGGAGCCTGTGTGGCAGCTAGGAGCCTGTGTGGCAGCTAGGAGCCTGTGTGGCAGCTAGGAGCCTGTGTGGCAGCTAGGAGCCTGTGTGGCAGTTAGGAGCCTGTGTGGCAGTTAGGAGCCTGTGTGGCAGTTAGGAGCCTGTGTGGCAGTTAGGAGCCTGTGTGGCAGTTAGGAGCCTGTGTGGCAGTTGGTAGCCTGTGTGCTACATAGTGGTCAGGAGTGGCCGAGGTTGTACTGTGCATACTGTGCTGTGTTTGTGTTGTTGCAGATTAACCCACGAGGACGTGGGTCTACGCAGGATGGCCGTGTCGGAGACTGTCAATAGTACGGACACTAAACGTCACGCAAGCGCGCCCTCTGGTGGCGTTTCCGGTGAAACAACATTTTGGCGCGCTTGGCAGAGTAGTGGTGGTCGGCGTGGCGTCCGCGGAGCTCAGTCTTGGTCGAGGCGTCGTGCTGTGCACATCTCGATACTGCCTTTCGTTACGTGTAGTGTACCTAGTGTTATTGCCTAGTGTTGTAGTACTGTTGTAGATCCATATTGTAAAGTGTGTAAAGTGTCTTTTGAAATTAAAGTGTAACGGTTCTTCTAACCTAACAGACAGACATGTGTTGCTGGGGAGTTTGTTCCGCCACTTCTTCTCCCCAAGCCAAAACACATAGGAAGTGGCGAAGGGCGGGCGTTTTGGGGGCTGTCTTTTGTTCTGACTAATTTGAATAAACGTTTGACTTTTGAGTGTGAGTGTTTGAGTTTCTTTGAGTTATCTCTTTGCTTCATTACCCTAACTGATGTCGGACGATAGTGCCATCCTTGATGTTCGCCTCCGACAAACATATCATACAGAAGTTTTTTAAAGATTCAATTTTTGTAGTAAATTTATTTCTTTTTCGAATTCTTTACCAATCTCAAAGCGCAGCTGTACAAACACACTGTTTTTAAAACAAAAGGTCAAAACAGGTAAAATTACACCTGCAGCGAACACTGACCTTTAGCAAGCCTTTCTTTGTTATTATTAACTGGTCTTATTTTACTTTTCCAACCTATTTTAAGGACAGCACTGGCTGTTAATAACGGGACCTATATAGCTAGGTTTAAAAATAGAACGCATCTTGCAAAAATAAATAAGGTTGCATGGGTGATCATTACAAATGGACACACTCAGAGACATTTAATGGTTACTTAAGCCGTTCCTTAGTGCAGAATTTCTATGAGAATTTTTCACTATGGAGTGACATAAGTAATCATTAAAATATGTCTCTGAGTGCGGGGGTAAGAGTTGTTTGAAGAAAATTGGATGTTTATGTTGTCGGTGAACTTCTGCCTCGAACAGTTGCGACAACTTATAATACGAATTTCCAGACCGGTCGTTAAGAAGCCTAAACTCTTAAAATTACTCGATTGTCCCCAAAACGGTCTTGAACAACTTGAACGAAACAATTGCTTAATCTCGTCAGATTCGTCGCCATCTTGTTTTTATTTATACCTAAACAGCTTTAGAGAATCTAGGCTTCAATGTCACTAGAACTGGTTCTTCCGACTTGGAGTTTTTTATCCTTTTATAGTTCGATTCAAATGTTGTTACATCATTTTAGGTTAGCAACAAGTTGGGTAAGTAGCATACTGTAGACAAAACAGTCGGATGCCAGTTGACCCGATGGTTTACAAAAAAAAGTCCTGATTCCAATCGGAGTTTTCAGTCGGTCTTATACCGGCTAAATACCTGATCTATGTAAAGGGCTTATTAGACTTGACTAAATTCAGTCATCTAAATGATTCAGTCACTAAATTCAGTCAAATGTAATCGCATTTAGGAAGGTAGGTTTCATTAAATCATTTAGAAACCTAATTAGACATACCTATTTAGACGACTGAATTTAGTCAAATGTAATAAGCACTTAATGCGCGTGCTACCATTCATCTTCATACTAAAGGGCTTATTACACTTGACTAAATTTAGTCATCTAAATGATTCAGTCACTAAATTCAGTCAAATGTAATCGCATTTAGGAAGGAAGGTTTCATTTAATCATTTAGAAACCTAATTAGACAAACCTATTTAGACGACTGAATTTAGTCAAATGTAATAAGCCCTTAAGTTATGAGCCCAAACAAACTATCGGCCAACTAAAAGTTTGCAGTATGCTGTAAGAATTGTCTTGCCCTGTCTTCGAGCTGTATCATTTACATGGTAAATTGCACTAATCTTACTTGTAATAGATTGATAGAATAACTTATGTTCTGACGCAACTTGAAATACATTTGAAATTACGTGTAATCGCAGTTGAAAGGGAAAAGGTGTAGAAATAAAACTGGAATGATTTGAATGCAAAATAGTGGTATCTATCATACTTTCGTTTTCAATTTAAATAATCACTATGCTGCTTTTCAATGTGTACTCAACGGTACGAACTATTTATTCAATGCTGTCATATCAAATACCTGGACCAGGCATTTAGAATGTAACTCCTGTAGAAAAAACTATTCAAAGATAATTTAATTAGTCATGAATAGGGAATAAGGAAAAATACACTATTCAAATTAGGAATATGCATTAAATAGTGGTAGGTATACCTTTTTGTTCACAAGCGGATTTGAAATGACAAACCAAACATGCTTTCAAACAAACGCGGATATGAACAGACCCATTGAGAACTAAGAACCAATTACCATACGTCCTTGTCCGACCTTGGCGGCAAAAACCAACCAGTAAAATTAATCTCAATTCATAATCAAAACAATGACAGTGCTAAAATATCGATAGTACTTTTTTCTATGAACTACGTTTAGTTTTTAACACACAATGATTCATTGAATTTTCAAAATAGGTGTTTGTTATCCACGGCTATTGTTAGAAGTTACATGGGTTTCAATACTGTGAAATTTTGCAGGAAAATAGTTGTTTCAGTGGCTGGAAACAGGTAGTTCCCCAATCTTGAGTAATCTGTTGGTTTTAGTCATTTCAAGCTGCATTAAGTGCATTCAATGAGTGGTCAAGCGTGGCGAAACCTAAATACCCGTTGCATCCTTCTTCGTTTCATGATTATCTATAACCTTTAACTAAGCCTAGGCTATCTGTCTTTCCGTTTCTCATTTCGAAACCACAGTTTAATTTTGCAAATCGTCCTACTTAACGTAGAAATAACAACAAGTTATAAAATGAAAATGCAAACAAATATTGACAAGGTAATATAATTCTTCTCACGACCACGCGAAAGAAAAAATAAGCCATAGAAAAACCTCAAAGATATTTTCTCGAAAACTCATCAAGACATTAAACAAACAATACTTATTCACCGCCAACGCTTCTAAGATCATAAACTAAAAATTATTAAAGAAAAACAAACAGGCAAGTAGGTAGAATCTAAATAGATTCTTCCAGTGAAACACCGCAAATAACAGGAAATTGCTTTTATAGACAGAACAAGTTCACTTTCTTCCTTAACTTATAAAATGAGTGGTGAATTGGAACTGACGGCTCCATCCATTGCGAAACTTTGTTACCTTTCTGTTATTATTTGATTAGGCTTTGAGATTATTCCGAGAAGTTCCTTTGTGCTGTTCGTTTTTTAAATTATTTTTAGGAAGATCAAGATGGATGGTCTGGAAGCGCTATGGCCTTGAGGTGGGATAACTAGATCCTTTCATAATAATTTTCTTTATTATTTTCTGTGGAAGGCAGAGGTGATGCTTTATTAGACAGGCGCGTGGGTAGTTTAACGTAAACCTTATTGTAATAAAATGTAATATTTGCACTACGGAACCGCCAATAAAGATTATTGTAAAAAAATAAAAAAGGTTGATCATTTATGAACAAAGTTGGCCGCAGACATCGGCAGCAGAAGCTGAACTGTATTTTTACGAAACTTAAGCATTCGGAAAATAAATGAAATAGAAAAAATATATTTACCGTCACATGGGACGGGACAAAAACAGCCACCTACAGCCTTATCAGGTTAACACTAAACTTACTACATACCTACATTTCAGAATCAAAACTAAAAAAAGATCTAATTTCATATATTATCTATCCGACTAGTAAACGAGCAACTTTTCAAGACTTTCCTAGTTAAACCAGTTACCTAAAACCAGCCTGTCTAAAAGCCTAATACGTCGATGTCTGTGGCCGGCGGCGCGTGGCACGCACAAAGGGATGCGCCGGCGCCGCATCGCGCTACTTACGCGTTACGCTCGGCGCACGCGTCGTGTGTAAGTGTAGATATGAAAATGACTTGTTTATGAACGTCTGCATTTAAAAGTAGATTTTTTCTAGGATTTTGGCGACGGAATAATGATGCCGTTTTGTGAGTTTTCTTACTGGAGAAAATACCAAAACATATCCACCGAAACCAAATTACACCACAAACAAATTAATTTCACAGTCTTCGTATCAAGAAACCTTACTCATTACACAAATTAATTCATTATTTAAAAGTCTCCCTACTTTCAAAACTCCGCCAAGTTTCGAACGATTCCCTATACAGTACACTGAAAAACAATAATAATTAGAAAACCAACGTTAGGCGACCAATAACTCTTCGGCAATTTCTTTACAAATGAAATAAAAATACTTCCTTAGTAAGGAACCTTAGAGGTTCTTAATTAAATGGCACGGACGGTGCGACTCGGTAATTGAAAATTTCATCCGATACCACCCTGTATTGCATAAGGGTGGACACAGAACGCACGACTAATTTGTCGAGACGTGTCGTGTGGAGGAAGAGAAAAGAAAATAGCTCGGTAATAGTACTGTAGCTACAAAGAAGGACGGAAAAAGATAAAGACATGTTGCACTGTCTCGATATTGAGATCAAGAGACAGGCGGATGCTCATTACATGATGATGAACATCGAAGCGACATTAATTTATCAATATTGTATAGACAAATTATTTTAGGCAACTGATAATTAGGTAATTACCTCACAAGAATAAAAAGACAAAAACTGGTCCAATCAAGTATATTCATATTTTTAAGTAGGCAACAATAATTCCTGTTAATGACATCCTGATATACGTGTCCATAAATCACGTTAAAACACAACAAACGCCATAAAACCGAAACCAAACTTCATTATCAGCACTAAAATCGCACAGTCGTGTCCCGAACAGCACGCTTTACTTTGCATATTAAAATTCAACAATATTTATAGCTCAAAGGAAAAACCACATCGGACGTCAAATGACGGATGGGCAGCAATAACTAACGTTTAGTAGTAAAACCGCAGAAAAAGTCGCACAAAACAGTTTCATTTTCCAATCAATATGAAACTAGGAACATAAATCAACTGTCTTGAATCATTGCGTTTTAAATGTTCGGTAAATTTTGCATTTGTGCGTTCTCGTTTTGATTAGTAGCTGCTTTTATGGCTTGCTTTAAATTAGTTTTGCCGGCTTGTACGAGTCTAAGTATAGAACTGCTAGTTACGTGGCATAACGAATTCTGAGTGCCTTTAATAAACTGCGTTTGATTTGAAACATCTGAGAATGTATTTTTGTTGATTGGCTGTTAAAGCTGTATTGATGAATCTTCAACACGAATTCTAGATATCATTTTAGCAAAGTATGACAGGATATTTTTCGGCTTTTAATGAATAGAAATCGCTAATAACAATCTTTTAAATTTCCTAAGAACTACTTCTTTAGGAGCTACTAAATACAAATACTTTGAAGCGAACTAAAACTCCAGCACCAAGTTTAATTTATTACCCACAAAGTTACACTAGCTCCACAACAGGTCAAGCGTGATAAAAAAATGGCGTCCGCTAACCCATTCATTACAAAGCGGACAGCAGCCCCATTTATACGTTACGACGACAGGTAACAAGTGTTATGACACCTCTATGAGAAATGAACGTACCGATTCGCAATCCTATATAAACGATCATTCGTTCGTCAAAGACAATGCATCAAATACCTGGTTAGCCTATCACAAAGACATTAGCTACTCAAATGATAGATGACTCGTACATAATGATTATTTGCAATTTAAAGACGATGGGTGTTGAAAGACTCGATGGGAACATTATAGTGAAGATTAAGATAGATTGTAGTCTCATTAAAGGCTTTTGTGTATCGGTAAGAGTAGATCCATTAAAGACAACGATTTGTTGATAGTTGGTTTAGAAGCTGACAGATGCATACAAAAACGTGGCCTATAATGTAGCAAGGACGGTTCATGTCAATTGATGTCTTATGATGTTATGAATTGAACTTTGACTGAAATAGAATCTGTTGTATTGTTGAACATCGACCTGTTTTATGAGCATGAGATTTGAGAAGATACATTGATATCCGTGGAAATATAGGCTTCAAACTTAGTAATATATTTTGGAAGCCAATGCCTACTAGTTCATGAAATAAGATTCATCTGCAAATTGTTATCAAAATTTCGTCATTTGCACCTAATCTTGCAATAATGTTAACTGATATTCAGAAATCAAGGAAAGAAAAACAAAAAATCTCAGAACTGTAATACATCGCAACAAATGCCACATCTAGGTTCAAACTTCAAAGCAAGAAGACGGTTTGCAAAACAGTGTTGCGCCACAAAACGATCTCTCCGCATTCCGTAGATGTCAGCCTTGAGTGGCACATCGGCTGTCGGCTATGACTGTACTCCTAGATGCACCCGGCATGAAGGTGAACTGCCTTAGCATCGAAAGGTTTGTTTGCGTCTTTCTTTAGCTAATTTGCTGGTAAGTTCTCGGTTTATTTGACATCGTTTCGAGACATTGTCCTAATTTGGAGTGAATGAGGCATTTAATGTTCTCAATTAGATACTGGACGGATTCTGGAATATGGATATTCTAAGATATTTTGAGTTTCTGAAGGCACGACCATAAACTTTTAACCATTTGCAAAGTCCTTATAGCCTTCCTCATTGCATTAGCAAGTCGCAACATCAGTATAATTTAGATTAATTCGCACCGCAGAGAATTGCGGCCAATGTCAATTGAACAGTCATTTAGTGTCACCAGCACTAACCTGCGCAAAACAAACAACCTGCCATCAAGCCATCAGCACTAAACACTAAAATCTATTGTCAAGTACATCGTCGTAATTATTGTGGGCATAAAAAACCCGCGTGTCATCCATAACCACGTGACCCGGCCAAGGTCTTCAGTAAACTTGTTAGGAGCCCCCCCACTCCCCCCTCATTGAGCCCTCATTATGTAAGACTTCGTTGCATGCGTCCTACCATAACAATGCATTATGACTCATAAACGTCCAACATAACATGACCTATACGCAAACACTACGCTACTAGAACAGGTGTATCAGCTACTGTTGGTATTTGATCTTCAGTTGGCAACTTCAGCTTTGCAGGCAAGTTAATGGAATTACAACTTAAGTGTGAGGTAATAAGGATGGATGTGGCGGCAAATAGAGTGCGTGGGTGGATGCAGCGTGCGTAAGATCGTAACAGTTGATGCGTAAAATGTAGAATCAGGCACATGACATGTTCGAGAATAAATAATGTTTAAACCCGTCTAGTAACTGAACTGACTTAACCTTTATTTATAGAATTAAATTCTTGGAAACGAGCAATTAACGGTAGCTAATATTCTGTTTGAGAACAGTTGGTAATGTTTGTTGGAGTATGATGAGACTTACACGCTTAACTTTTGCCGATCGAGAGTGCAAGTTAGTGCATATTTGCTCTCCATTTAAACCATGCATGAGATTTATACACAAGATATTTACGAGTGTCATAAATAATATTGTGATGACGCAAAATTGAAGCTGAAATTCTACAATGCAGTTCATAATTTTTTTTGGAAATACATAAGCGTCAGCTTTATGTCAATATTCATCCTTCTTCGCGATCAAGGACACTGATCTTTTGATGACTGGATTTTTAAGAGAAGTGTTTACTTTCAGAGATATATTATGCAAACAAATACAATTAATCTTATTAATATTAGTATAAATTACAAATAAGCAACATAGTAAGTTTTACACTACAAATCATACCTTCACTTAATTACTAACGGTATTTGTGTTAAGTACCGTAACGCAACTCCTTCAAAGGTTAACATTACAATATTTTGGCGTGCTCTTGCATGCGTGTAATGTATCGTTGATTTTTGCTTTGATTTTAGGCCTAGAAACCATTGTTGGAGAAACCTTTATCTATTAACAACGCATTTACTACAATAATAACCTTTGTAGTTATAATCTTTTTGCTATTTATTTAATTAGTAATTATTATTTAACCACTGTTTTTTATATAACTCTGTAGTTAATATATATCTTACATTAAGCTGCATTAAGCATGATAAATAATTACGCATGGTTGATAATTCGGATTACGAAACATGTTTATCTTTTCCAACTGCAACTTTAAATCAAAATTCAGTTCTCTGTTAAAATGAAAATTGTTGGCTATATAGTGAGTAAAACTAAACAGCTGATGACACTGACCTTCGCTCACCAACTTGTAAAGCGATTACAGCAACTTAGGTCAGACTGTGGACTTGGGACTTCCTTTGTACCGACTCACTAAATTCGTCACAATTGAAATCTTATTTCATTCGACATACAAAAGGAATATCGACAAATACCAATCACTTGACAAATTGTGATTAAATTGTGATTCTTATGCAATTTAACTTATAGATTCCTTCTTAATTAGCTGTCGATCAGGAAATTATAATAAATTTTCAATATGTCAAACGAGCATCTTTATTTGCCAGCAAATTAAATAGTGTTAGCCTTCAGCCCGTGTACGTTGACGACATATTTGTAAAACTAGTTTATCGACATGCACTGCAATTAACATGCCAGAAAATTATGCACGCGTTAGATTAAAACATAGGCAAAGTTTCTTAACAAGTTAGGCAATTTCCATACAGTTTTTAGTACTTAAATTGGCACCTACAGATACTGATTGCATGTTATCTTAGAGTTGACCAGTTCCCTTCGTTGCAATTACTGCAGCTAGATTTATTAATACATGCAAATTACACTTGTCACTTGGTTTTGAATAATTAGCAATGCACACACACATGTTTGCTGTGTATATGGCAGGACGTTGGTGGGTGTGATAATATGTAATAAGTCCTTAAGAGTTATGCGAATAAATTGCAGCGGTATTGGAAAATATTAATGTTGGAACGGTATGATATGTGACATGACTGCAAACGAGTTCTTGCGGTACTGGAGGATCAATAATAAATGTGTTTTGAACATTTACAATAAACCTAGATAAATCTAGTATTGCCCAGAACAAATTCACACAAGTCATATCTCTGCTCTTTCAAATGTAAAAATCTAGAAGTCTAACAAAGATCAAATACAGATCACGACGAAAATCAAACCCATTTTATTAGCAGTATCAGCTAAATCGGACCACCTAATTTGTCACTCCTCTCGCAATATTCTCGCAAACTATCCGGCATAAGCTTTGTATTTTCACTTCAACAAATATGAAAGACTAGAAATGTTTCGCTATGAGATTTAGTATCTGTGACGTTTCAACGGTTGCTTTTATCTCAAAAGTAGATTCCGCTGAAGTGAAAGACACTCCTGCAAATGTCAGAATAGAAGCTAGATTTATTTTATCCGCTGTACTGGACCTTTACTTGATTTTTGTAGATTTATTTCTTGTGTTCGGATGTCAATATCATGTTTTGTTATTTTGAGACCAAAGTAATGTTCCGTTTGATGAAAATAATATGTTTACTCAGCAAGGATGAATGATTTGAGAATCGTTTGGGGAAAATGATTCAACACAAAATAAATTTAAAATGAATGAACACTTAATTCATATCTAATAGCAAACGCAGGCTTTAAACGCCTAAAACTACATTAACTCTCAGTGTCATCCGAAACTTCCTAGTGTCAATAGATTACCTAATAATGGTCTTGAGGAAAACAGTAAGACTAATCACATTTTGATTATTCCAAAAGTTTATGTTAAATTGACTGCTTTATCCGATACCTGTGGTTTCACCAGCATCTCAAGTTTGCAATTGCCTTTATCTGGATAAAATACACTCACAAATTATAAAACTACTTTTTTAAATATCGGTTCAGTAGATCTAAAGATACCTACATCGTCAAAAGTCACAAACTCCATCTCTTTATAAAAACAGTGTAAATTATAATCATCTATTCAACTCCTTATTACCGGAATATCATCAATAATCATAAATTGGTTAATGAATACCTTATTCATTTTAAACTGAATGCCAAGATCGGTAGTTTAAGCTTAATTACTAAACTTTGTTAGGCCAAGTCGAGCTCAGAATTATGAAGAACTGGATCATCTTGGGAATTATTATTCATCGCTAAGTTTATAATTTATTTAGCTACGTCTGGAGCTATGGAGATTGGATAGACGAGAAAAAAATCTAAAACTAGTAAACGTAGCTACTAAACAATATTTATTGTATTAGGTTCAGCGTCTGTTGAACGTTGATACTAAAACGCATTTTTCTAAATCCAAATCGTATAAAACTCGGGCCTTTATAAAATCAGAGAGTATCGAATATAGCTGCCTATCAGTGAGTTTTGAAATCCAAAGAACTACATCGATGACTCAAACGGTGCTATAAATATTAGGCACTAAAGATGCTAAGGGTTGGTTGCACAATGAAAGCAAAACGGAGGTTTAATAATCGTCACTTGACAAATCTATTTACATAAATTATGACTTCAATATTACGGATTCGATAGGTGCTCAATTTAAGTAACTTGAAATAACATGCATATAACGTAAATATTATAACTGCGAATACCAATGTACGAATCCATGTGTACGATTAAACTTGCTCAACATAATTTTATGAAAGGTTTAACTGACTGAAATACCAAAATTTTTACATAAAGCTACATTAAAATATAAAGACATAAAGCTGTCAATTCATTCACAACAAAAAACTGACAGCCGATTAACATGACTAGCCCAATAAACGTGCCAAGATTTTACTGCCTGCCATCTAAAGGTCAAATCACTTGTCGAACTTTACAAGCAAATAAAGGATATAACCAACAAGCCACTCCCAGATGTTAATCAAAATAATTCTTAATAAATACGATCTAAATGACAAATCCTATATTTGCATATTAGGCACCTATGTACGAAATGTCACTTGTGTTACAAGACGCTTATTTCGGTTGATCACACTGCACATAATTGAGCGTGGGTGAAAGAATTAAAATAATTAAGTGTACATTACACCTTTTATGGAGATACTAGAAGATTTGGCTAAGACCATTTACAGTTACAGTTACACCCTTTTTATCGTCCCACTGCTGGGCACAGTCTCACACGGAGAAGGATTGAGCATTAATCACCACGCTTGCTCAATGCGGGTTGGTGATTTCAGACTATATAGTCCAGATTTCCTCAAGATGTTTTCCATCACCTTTTTATCAGCCATTGGTGTCTAAGATATACTTAGAAAGTACATACAAACTTAGAAAAGTTGCATTGGTACTTGCCTGACCTGGATTCGAACCCGCACCCTCATACTCGAGAGGTTGGTTCTTTGCCCACTAGGCCACCACGACTTTTAACTAACTGGATACGCCAAGAGCACTGATGTCTATGCGTAAAAGACTGCTATCATACTCACGAGAGGCAACAATAGCTGACTTCACAAGACCTTGACGTGCCTTCGAACAGGGGAAGACAAGATAATTGGGTCTCCAGTTGGTTCGATTCTCCAAGGGTTTACATGTTAATGGATGTTTAAATTAAACGGTCGTTAGTCATGTGTTACTAGAAATGGTAAAACCAGGCTAATTATTTATTTCACTTCATTGTTATTGTTGTGTCTACTTATTGTTAAACGAGTATAATATTTGTTATTTTAATGGAATCACCCTAGTCGATTACTGTTTCCACGAAGTAACCATTTCTCGGTATCTAATGATTTACGGAGCATTATTTTGTTCCATAACTTTGTTAACTTCAATAAGATTTGTACGTATTTTATTTAAAAAGGTGAGAAAATTCTTCACTTTTTAAAATTATCCTCAGTCTCGGTCTAAGTCTAGCCAACTAACTTAATTAACATGGCCACTAGTGAAGTTAGAAACTTATCCATTCACCGACAGATCTCCAATGCAAATCCCAGCCAACAAAGTTTAATTATTCAACCTTTATCATTGCTATCGTGCGTCACCATCGAAACCTTTACCTGAAAGGTACGCTTCGGAGACAAGCACCTGCCGCGAGCAATATGCGACAGCAGTCAACGTGCTTGAGACCGCTTCCACCGAACGCAAAATCGCGCGGTAATGACCCATGCCAGAAGTGCACCTTTAGTCGTAAGTTCTAATGAGTATCAGATATATAGGGCCGTAAAATAATAATAAACCAACGCCCGCTTCCAAGAACTTCCAAACAGTGATTGTTTGGTCCTTCACATTTTACGCAACAGGTAACTTTAAAAACAAACTTATTTGCCAATCGATAAACTTTACATAACACCTTATGCTTGAATAAATAGAGTTCATTATCATTTGACAATTCGGATGCAAATTGTTACGACATTAGAGATTATGGGGATTAAGGCGATGACGTCATAATGATTTCAAATTATGTGTTTGTACAAATATTGCCTACTACATATTAATATTGCTAGATTATTCGAGTAAAACCACGTTTAAATGGGAAAGAAGTTAATATGTGAGGTGCAAAGGTATAATTCGGACAAAACGTCTGTCGCGTGCTGCCGACACGGTTCGATTTCTATGCGCTGACAATCGACGCATATCCCGTTGTCAGCCACACGCGACAGACGCGTGACTCGAAATTCCACCTTAAGGAAAATTAATAAAAAATAAACTATAGCAACAAGTACCAAAACAATGTACTCGTAAAGTAAATAATTTTGAAAGCCGAAGTTCAATAACGATTGGCCAATTAGGGTTCCCTAACTTTTCCTGTTTCAGGAAAAATACAAGTCTTGTAAAAAATCACGTGTTCGATATTTCCTAAGTTTTCCTAAAAGAAAATTAGGCACTTGCTAAACTTTAGCTCCCCGATAATTTAATGTTGTAACTAATTCGAACATTTTATGTCGCAATCAATTTTGCGTTGTTAGAGTCGAGGCCTCCTCTCACACCGTAGCTAGAAAATATTACGATCATATAAATAATGTCATCGACAAAAAAGAACTGAAAATTCTGTCTGCCTTCCATCTTCATCAGAAAAGCGACCGTAAACACATCATATAAAGTATATTTTTAATAAACATTAATACGAATACTAAAAGTCTTCGCTTCTCTAATGGTAATCAATCACGAATATGTGAAAAAAAACAATGATTAAATGCCAATATAACAACTTACACCTAACCTTGAAAATGATACGGATATAATAGCATTTGAGTGATATACTCGTATTATGTCATGAATTATGAATGATATTAGAAAGTGTTACTTAATAACAACTTGTAATTATAATGTTACAATGTTATATATTACGGCATTACACTTCGGTGTGAGAGAGGAAATAAAATTGATTTGCACAATGTTTGGATTAAATCGCGTGAATTAAGACTTTTTAGAATTTTCAAGTTAATCAATGATAAGGTCAAATCACATGTACCAGTAATAACCAGGAGAGTTACCAAATTAGAAATAGCTCATCATCGTCATCCTGCTTTGATCCACGTTTAAAAACTAAATTAAAAAAAAAATAGTATGACCGTTTATACAATGTCCGTTATACACATTTGTAAAGTAGGAAAAATGATATAAGTAAAGTAATTCTCATAGAATTCATTTCATAGTGCCATATTGTTATATTATTTTATTATATATTATTTTCACTGTATCAGAAAAATACGCTACCTACGTACATGTATTAGAGTAGGTACCTATTTTCTTAATCTTTTCATACAAAACCACAAACAAAGCGAATACAAACAAAGTATTAATAGAGCTGAGCAAATCTTTCCCAGTAATAGTATAAGTAGGCATAATAATCACATTTATTTGCGTTTAACTTAGCAATTAATAGGAAATTAATACAAATTGCTTATCTATGCGTTGAGAAACAGTTAACAGAAATAGGTTATTAGACCGTCAAGTGTTGCCAGCAGCAATAATGAGCTATTATTGTTTTAGTCATGGTTTAGTAATTAGTAATTACGCATTATAGTTATATGGACCATGAAGACTGTGTAATTTTTGTTATTCCATTTCTTTCAGAATGTTAAAAATATATTTATTTTTTTAATTTAAAATCACTTTATACGCCAAAAAAATATAACATTCAAATAATATAAAAAATTGAATAATGCATTTGATGAATGAAAATATATTTCAACTTATTGTAAATAAATTACGCGTCGGTGTAACAGACATCCGCATAATGAACACTAAACTGTATTAATTTGTAACAAATTAATGAAATCACGTCAACTGATACGCTTTCACATAGACGAGCAATATTCAGTAAAATTAAGAATTCTTACTAAAAAAACAGTCATTGAATTATATCACTTTACTTGCCTAAGTAATCTTTCGACGGGCCCTTTTTTAACCGACTACCCAAAAAATGAGAAGGCTCATCACCACAAAAACTTTTAAACGTCTGTTGAACAGTTGCCTAAAAAAAACAGGTAATTACATTGATATAAGGTCCGTTTTGCACCCAATTTTTTTTAGACAAGTGTTCAACTGATGTTTACATTTTTGAAGTAAGGCCAAATAAGTTTAGTGAGTATTTTCAGAAGCATTTATTGGGTACATCAAGTAGTTCCCTCGGGACGTGAATTAAACTACAGGGAACAGCAGGCAAATACAATTTTTCTCTCACTTCTTAAAATTAAATATGGCCACTTTGCAAAAAAGGGAATACCTGGTTGGCGTGAATTAAATTTCTCGGAAGATTGACGACCATTTCTCCGAAGATGAAGCCTTTACATTAACCTAATTACTAAATAACTTCGTGACCTTCAAATAAAAGTTAACTAATTTACTTTTAATTTTGGGACAATAACAGGACAATATGAATTGAATTGACTTTTTGAACTATACAGGATAGTCTAGACTCTAGCTAGAAGGTAAAAGCAAGGGGCTAACTTTTTTTTTAGGTTGTATATTACGAAAAAAAAATTTCTACGAAAATTTTTTCAGCTTAAAATTGGAGTATCTCTTTTTTATCCGACATCTAAGAAAGGTTATGTTAATAGTTCTCTTGTAGGTATTGACAGGCTCAGCATTCCAGACCTTCTACGTCCTAGGTACGTACTTATAAAAGCAATTGTTAAATCAAAAGGCAAAATTACCATTTTGTGTGCCAATTAATAAATTATTTATCATCTGCCCTACTGTTTAATCAAAAGTAAAATAACTGTGTTGTGTACCAATTAATAAACTATTTATCATCATAGCAACACAATTGAGACAAAAACGTTGAATCAAGAATCAAGGTTTGATCCCTAACCAATGCACTTTTAACCTAAACTAGTAAATTAACGTTAACATAATGCACTATGTTACAAAACTTATTATAACAGTCATACTTTAATTAATGTTAGTCTTTGTTAAGTAATACTTAAGTAGAGTTTAACTTAAACTTTGGTAACACCTTTTGTGTTTTATGGATTAAGTTTAGTTTTGTGGGGCTGCAAACTTCTCATCTAGTTAAGTAATATTTTCATCATAGTACATATTTTTTCAAAGTGTTTGAATGTATTTGTTATTTTTTCACAAAAACTACTGAAAGAATTTTGATGTAACTTTACAACAATATGTATAGTTTAGCTATGTATCAATACTTATAACCAGGTGCGGGAAGTAGGTAGTTCCCAAGTCCTAAGGGTCGTGAATGCAATTAATTATAAGTGATATATAATTCAAAATATCCCAAAGACAAGAAAGCTTATAAACACAAAATGTTAAGAAAATCCACCATTTTAATAAAAGCGTACTATTTTTAAATAAACTGGTTGGTGACAAAGCGTGGTCGCTTGCGTGAAGACAGAGTAAAAATAAAATAGCAAAACCTTTTATACAATGTAACAGAACAGTTGGAACCCAAAGGTTCCGTACACATTTTTTTGAAAGAATTCCCTTTTAAACATTTCCAACACTCTCAAAAAACACTCGAGTTTTCGCCTTTCATTTAACACAATGTTGTTGCCACTTCATTTGAAAAACACTTTTCAGCTATTGTCAAGAATTTTGTGTATTTCACTTTTGTTCAAAACATCCTGAAATACCTAAATCTCTTTTTAAGAAACAATTAGCTTTCTAGAACGTAATTATACAATTAATTATAGTATTTATTACTTAATTAAACACAAAAACCTTGTCTACGTTTTTCTACTGTTTAGTCTACGAACTTCATTAACTAAAATAAGGTTTTATTAAATAGATTACAAAAATAAAGTAAGAAAACGTGCGTTGACTCTCTATTTTATTAGGTCCTAATTGAGACACAAGTGCTCTAACAAACAAGACGGGTCCCAGACCCACGGGACTCTAAATGTCCTAGCCTTCGTATCAGGACAATTTTCTCAGCAGACGTCTCCTATTTATTCACATTAAGATAACAATCCTCCAATAGAAAACCAACTCTATTTTCAACGCCATATACTACAAAATTACCTGTCAATTCTGTGACACATTCTCGGTGGAAATCTCAAAGGAATTTATTCTTTATGTTTGTTGTTGTTGGGTTGTTTTTGCTTTGGTGGGGTGACGTTTGAGGTCAGTGGATCACACCCTTGGTAGCAACAGGTTCTATTGATTAGGGCGCCATCTAGCGGAGTGGAGGCGCGTGTGAGTTTGCGTTTGCCAAGATTGGGATAATCGTTCTTAGGGACGGTTAAGTGGATTTTAATTGCGGGCCAAGTTGACAGCGTCCGGTCTTATAAACTATCTGGCGATTAATCGTAATGTTCTAATAGATAGTTTTAATTCAATGATAGACAGCTGTAAAATAAGAAGCCTGTTTATGGGACAAGGCTGTAGGAATCCTATTTGCTGTGAAAAACTGGGCCCAATGGAAATACTTATAAGATAAATTCTTTATTCTCAAAAACAACAGTTTCCTACTTACAAACGCAAACTCATCGTTAGTTTTCATAGTGCAATTTTTATATGCAAATACCGAGATAAATAAAGCTAAGGCGACAGCTATATCTCGTTTGATTACACACAACATACATTAAAGCCTGATAGTACATATTGTGAAGTGACAACTTGTCAAATCATAGTTTATCTATTGACTGATTTGTTTGTCCTGTGCTGTTAAAAATTAATGTATAGGCTTATCTTAAATTAACTGTTAGTACACTTATTGATCTTTTTCCGAAGCCTACAAAGTGAGCCCCAGTACGTTTTTATCTTGCTTTGTTTCACACACTAACAACACAAAAAGAACAAATTCCTCCTTATGTACCTATGTAGCTAATTTATTGTGTTTTTTACAAAATCAAACATACACCAATATTTGAGAGTTATCCTGATCAAATCCAAACTTGAATGAAAAAAATAAATAATTTTTTCCAAAAAACACAATACCGTCAATGAAAAGGTACCAATTACGGCAATCGCTCGACAAACACGCCGATTAGCGAGTCACGTTCATAACGATCGCTATTTGAACAGAATCAGCATTATTTGAACAAACTATTGTGTTTTGTGAACGGACAGAATGATAACATTTGCTTTGCGATTTGCATAGGTTTTTTGTATCGCGTGATTTTTTAGCGAGTATTTATTTGAATGTTTGAATGCGTTTTGCGTGATTTTCGGGTCTTTTGATATGTAATGTGTTGTGTGAATGTCAATTTGTGAAAGTTACTTCAGTTACAAATGTATTGTGTGTGAAGTTTGGGAATCAACCTGATGTGTAACAAGTTGTAATCTTATTTCAGAAACGATAAAGGAGTTTAGTAAAAATCGCTCTGGAAGCTAATTAATACCATTGTCAAATAAGAACAATGAGTGAACCAAGTAGTGAAATAAAAAGAAAAAGACTGACAATAAAGTCAAGAAATTGAAAATCCTACTTTTAGAAAATTCGGTTAAAAATATTACGCGATAATTAAGTAGATGTAAAAATAATATCCTACCTACGCAGATACAATGTTTCAAATATACCTAAACGATTACTTGGAATCAATTGAATACACTACAAATTACCAATCACGATCGGATCATCTTGCATACCTAGTATTTTTATTTATTTTTCTTCAATGTTAACACTAATAAAATATAATTTTGCCCGTTGACGTCAATAACGACCCTTGCACAGTGGTAGATCACAGTAATTCTTAGAAAAAAATATCTTTTTATGACATGACACGCGTATTACGATAACATAATAACTATACACATCCACACGAGAACTTTATCTTTGAATCTTTACTAATATTATAAAGAGATAAATCTGTATATTTGTTCGTTCATGATGAGGCTATTCCTGCAACCATTGTACCAATTTCGCAATTAGACAGTATCATTACAACGAGGTGATTATATGTTGTGCTCCATTTATAAGCTACTACTACTTCCGACTATTGACAAGTTAATGTTATACGTTAAAGAGACTCTACTGAATAGCCAAGTAAAATCACGATGTCAAAAATGACATTACTATTAAGGTAAGTTTATTGGTGCACACAGCACGAGCATCACCGCAAACCAACGCAAGTCTAGCACACTACAATAATTCACTATTATTATTCGTGAAAACATAATAGTATAGAAACAACATGAAATAAAGTTTCTAGTACGTAACACTTTAGCACACGATAGGGTTATTGCTAGTTATTATTTGAGGCGTTGAAGGCTAAACGCTCCGATACAATCAACCAATTACAAACAAATTAATTTATTATTAAAGTTGATAATTATAGTTGTTTACAGTATTGGGTCAATCGGTGTTGTAATTTGTAATAAACAAAGTATTATTATTGTTTAAATAGTAATGTGGCGAAGTATTTGTTTTAGAATGTAGAGCGTGACAGTCATGCGACTATTAGTGTTAAATTCTTTGAACACCGTTTACATTTTGCCGGTTATGAATTACCGGCTATTCCCCGCATTTCCAGCCGCAATCCAACGGAACTACTTCCTGCACCTAGATAAAAATAGCTCATGTTTTTTTTATCGGGGTTGAACCTATCAGCGGACATAATTTTATTAAAATCAATTCAGTGACAGAAGTAGTAGACAAACACAGAACAATGTACTTTCGCATTGATATTAGTAATAAGGATAGATTATAGTCGAATAATAACTTTACCGGATGAAATAATAATCATTATGTGAAATTCTAGTCTATTGCTTAACTAAAACAAAAAATACAGATACTACAATGCCACTCAAACATCAATAGATATCACCAATTTACATTTTGATATAAAAAAAATTACATTCCTAAACATTTCCCCAATTTAAAAATAGCAACTAACACGTGTCATGTGAAAGTGACAACCACGAACCGTGCGACATTCACGACTACAATTACATAAAACTATTGTCGATTACACGAAATATATCGAGTGTCGCATCGCTGCGACCTTGGCAATGTCACGGTTGCGAACACGGTAATAACCCCCGCCGCCTGCGCAGTTGACGGTACACTGAAAAATTGTTCAATGGAAATTATTTTTTTGAAATATAGGATTGTATGTTCACTTGTTTCAGATTGTGTTTTGTTATGGTTTTAAAATATGAACTTAAATTATCGAAGCTTTCTTATGGGTATTTGGTATTATTAACCATTTATACAACTTACTATGAAAGCCGACCCCAACATAGTTGGGAAAAGGCTCCGAAGATAAACTATGATGATACAACTTACTATGATAGTAAATAAACATATTAGAAGTTACATTAGTATTTTCCTAAGCTGGAATCGAACACGCATATATAACAATGTTTAAAAATACCGATAACGAGGCGACGATTTCAAAAAAATCACTTTTAATAAAAGAAGCCAAAGTCAAAGTATTTATTTGACTTTGACTTTCCCAAATCAACAAACTGCCTACAAACAATCCACCTAAACCTAAAACCAAATAAAAAGCCAAACAAACACAGCAGTGTCACCGCGCGGCGAGAGGGGAGAGCGGCGCGAGCGCACGCGACGCGCGGCCTTGTGCGCAGTTCCGTGAAAGGCGATCGGCTTAGCTAACACCAGTGTAGGGTTGCACTCGCGAGATAGAATTTAATGTAGCTACTTTACTTTATAAAGATAGAAGAAAAACAAAGAAATATTTGCAATAATAATGACAGGACTTATTGAGAGAGATTATAATTGTTATTGTTCAAATGCGAGATCAATAACAATGCGATAGATACAACTTTTAGTTTTAAGCGAGCCATTCGATTTGTTTGATGTAGTTCGTGAGTTTCTATCCCTCGAAAAATGCCTATATTAGCTTTACTTAATACAGTTTGTCAGGATAGAGTAATTTTTCAAAAGGTATGATTTTATTTCGATCCAGAAAAGAACAGTTTCTACTGCACAATATTTTCATTAAGTTAACCTTATACAACATTTGCGGGGCACATTTAAAACGCAAAGCTACATCTCAGCGTGCCGACATAAGTAAATTATGTTTCGCTTTGACGACTCACAAAGGCGATGCAAACCGCACCGAAATTCTAATATACACTCTCTTCACAATGTGTTAGGGTTACCACATGTTTTAGAACTTGAAATTTACTCAAAACATTCTTTGTAAATAAAGTGTTAACCATATAAAATAATGTCCTGGAATCTAAGAATATGAAACGCAATTTAAAAGACGAATACCAATACCATACGAGGATTAAAAGTACTCCAAAAACGGCATCACTCATTTTTGTAAAAGTCTATCTGTAGATTGCAAAAACAATGTTTATTTTAGCGCACTGAATCGCTTTAGTAATTGCCATTTATCCCACGTAGGCTGCACTACAAAAAAGTTATGACAAACAAAATTTTTCATCATAAAAATGACGCCTGAACCGAACTGTTATTGTATGCTCTCATCGAAATTGCGTTGGCTTTTCAATATTTTTGTAACAATTACACTCTTGTATTGAATTACTCACAATTGAAAACTAACAATCCTACCTACTTGTGGTAAAGTTTTTGAGTATGAATGAATAACATTGTTGTAACAATGTTATGATATGTTCGGAATAAAAGCTAAATACGATTCGATTTTTTCAAGAATATTACTTTTCTTTTGTATTCCCTTTCACAAAAATGCTGTAAATATTAATCCAGCTTTTGTACTATCAAAATAAGTTTAAAAGACCAACAAAACATTTTTATCTAATCCAACAATTTCTCAAGAAGCCAGCCCTAGCACTACACCTTAACAATAACTCAAGCCGTACATTTCGTGCGGCGGCGCTGCCACTCGTTATATTTACTATTTACTTTCGATATGGAGCGCTGTCGAGATTGGTATCACAGCCAACAAAATTTCCGTCGTGTGCTTAATTTTATGTTAATAGTATTGTCGCTGTTTCCTTGTTAGCAGTTCCAAATGGCTGGAAAAGTAATTATCGGATTGATGTAATCCTTGCAGAGGATTACGGAGAAGGCTGATGTTTAGCCGTCGTAACGTATGAGAGATGTTTTAGGTTGGCTCATTGAAGTTTTTTCTCTTTGATTTGGGACACATTTGGGATTAGAGGTGAGAAGTAGCGAGCTTCGAAGATATAGAGCAAATAGACATATTAGTTGGTCTAACTAAATGTCAAGATATTTATACACGATATTTTTCATAAAAAAAACAGGAGTCAATTGCGTCAAGGTAAATATTCTTTAATGCATTCGATTATTGCGTCTATAAATTGTACACTTAAACCTTCATTATGCATAGAGAAATACTGCCTAATTAACAATAAAAATCAAACCTCGCTAATTAATTAAAACAAAACTAATTCTTCATATTAATACTTTCAACGCTACACAATTCCTCAAGGAAAACAAGGACATATAACAAGTATGAAGGAGCACATACATACTAGCCACTTTACTAACAGCAGTGCATCATCGCTCATACGTGTCTGAGTATTTTGTAACAACTGCACCGCTTGGGTAACGTTGCACCTTCGAGATAAGTGTGTCTGATCTGCCGTGTAGAAAGTTGCATTTAGTTGGTTTATTTTCAGGTAGAATAAAAGGTAATTTATGTACTGTAAATATTGGTGCTTTGTTCAAAAATGATGTCGCGCTTTTAGAGATAGGATAAAAATTAAGCGAAATATATCGATTAAAAAAGCATATGTATCAGAATATACCCCTCGAAATCTTTCTTGTGAAATTGCTACTCTAATATGAGCAAGCAAATAAATGAAAGACATCTTACTTATTTTAACTGACTTCCCAAAAACTAGGAGGTTCTCAATCCGGGTTTTTTAGCTGAAATATTTGCTAAAAATATTCACAAAACGATACACTGTTTGACAAAAATATCCCATAAAATTAGATAGGTACTCAAAATAGGTCTCAAATATGAAAATCTTTCACATTCTTCAAGCGGAAAGCGATATGAAGTTATTCCTGCATTCTGAAGCCGCTTTAAAATATCATCAACAATATTGAAATCGTATTGAATACATGAATGCAATATCGAGACACGGATAAAGAGTTTCAAGTTTTGAACGAAATGTGACAGTCGCTGGTAGTCTATTGCTCTTCGTTGAGAAAGAGTTATTTTGTGTCTGTTTAGGCGTGTTAAAGAACTTTGACTACTGGATAGTGAAGCTAGAAGAAACACATTGGTATTTTTTTAACAGGATAAAGTTATTTTCAAACAAACGCTATTTTTTATTTTTTTTGTTAATCTGTGATTGCATAATTGTTACATAGATTACAAGTCGAACACTTACAATTAAGTCTAATTATGTAACTGTTTTAGGGCAGTAACCAATAAACAAAATACATAGTTATCAACATTCGTGCATCTCCCAAAGAACTTTGTTCGGAACAAAATAACAAGAACCGCAGTCGCTAGATTCGTACGAACACACGAACAAAAAGTGAAACTGTACTCCATTGCATAACGATACAAACGTTTTAATTAATTATTTTCCTGTTTACATCTTCATACATAAAGCTAAGGTCAAAAACGTTTTTGTTATAATATTAAAAGTAACTGTACCTACTTAATCGGTCTTTTTAGGAATCCGTACCCAAAGGGTAAATCGGGACTCTATTATTAAGACTTTGCTGTCTGTCTGTCCGTCCGTATGTCAGCAGGCTGTATCTCATGGATAACGATAGCTAGATCTATAGATAGACGGATAAATTTTTCACCCATGATGATTAGCCGCTATAACACCAAATACGAAACACTATAATAAGTATTTTAGGGGACTCCGATACAACAAACGTGGTTTTTATAGTAAGTAATAGTAGTCTTTCGTCAACTTCAACATAGTTGGGAAAAAAAGGGCTCGAATCATGATGATGAGTATGGAATCCTTCGTGTGCGAAACCCTCTCGCACTTATCCAGTTTTTTGTTTTTGTCCGTATTTAGGTTGATAACGCTTGGTTTTGGTAATATGTTAATTAATTGATATCGTTATTAATACTTTTTTGGTCTAATTTGGTAAAAAAACGATAAAGTTTGATAAAAACGGTATTTTGTAGTGTAGGTTATGTATGTTACTAATGCCTTCCTCAAACTAGTGCATTTTAATCGCAATTAGTAAATAAACAATACGAATGTTATTAATAATAAAATTAAATAAAGGCGTTCTGGGAACTAGGTATTTTAATATCAACTTCCTCACCAGCCAGCTTTCAGTCTATCCGGATACAGCTGAGTACCAGTGTTTTACAAGAAGCGACTGCCCTGTCTGACATTCTCAACCCAGTTACCTGAGCATCCCAATACCCCTTGGTAAGACTGGTATATTTTAATATCTCTTCTTCTGAAGAAGAAAGAAGAGAGAAAGAGAGAAGAGATTATTAATTCGGATCTAATTCGAGATTTAATTAAGTGTATGTACGTGTGTGTTACACGCAAAATCCCCATCTAATTATGTACGCCATAACATAACGCGTTTCACACTTGACACTTCAAGGCTACAACTCACACTTCCCATAAAAAACACTAATTACTATAATGAGTATTAATTGATACTCACTACATACTTTATTAGGCTTACTACCGGTACCGTAAAATGAAACGTAGTTGCTTCATTGATACAAGACGCTTTTGTCTCAAATGGAAGAACATATGACGAGTTATCATCTGCCTAGCCTTTTCCCAACTATACTGGGATCGGCTTTCAGTCTAGCCAGATGCGGCTGAGAATCAGAAGAGACTAACTACCTATCTGACCTCTTCAACCCTGTTACTTGGGCAATCCGATACCTCTAAGTAAGACTGGTTCGGTCGTCAGATTTTCTGGCTTCTTTCTACACCTAACGACTTCCAAAGATGTGTTCAAATGACAGAGAGTACCCATCAATTTTAACTCCCGACACACGGAGTAATTCGTCATGACAAAATAGTCACCCAGCGGTGGACCGAGTCAAATGTTCTTTATCTTTATGATCTACCGACTCTTGCGGCTGTTAATCCACGAGCTACTCCCAAGTTAGAATATTTCAATTTTGAAGCATTTTTACCAACATTTTTACCCAGGGCAAATTCACCCACACAACAACAAACAGCTGTATCACACACTAGTACTTGCGACGTCACGTCCGGACAGAGTCGCACGCGCACCGCACTGTCATTACGATGATTGACGAGAGTGTCCTTCGTTGAGTGCAACGTGCGAGCCGCTGGGGGTTTTTTTATTGTTCCATATATACTGAAGGCCAGTCCCAATATGTTATCTATCGGTGGTTTGGTTACTAGAAATAGGAATTAGACATAACCCGTCGTACCTACCACAAAAACTTTTAAACTTCTGTTGAACACTTGTCTAAAAAAATTCAGATTATGACGTTGAAATAAGGTCCGTTTTGCAGACACAGGATTTTAAGACAAGTTTTCAACAGATGTTTAAGTTTTTGTGTTTTTCAAATGATATATCTAGTAAGCAAAACAACAAATACGCTGAAAAGTCGGTTTGCATGAACGCGCTTGTATCAGTGCTTGAATGCTTCAAAGCCCATTCAATGAAGAACATATGGGTTAATATTTATCAGGATGGGTACAGGACACAGGTGGAAACGCTGGCAGAATCTTGAAGACGGTCTGTATGGTCAATAAACAAAACGACTTCAGTAAAACCTGTGACTTTCCAACTGCTAAGTTTAATCTTGACTATTAGCCCAACGAAAATGGAAGTGGTAGCCATCACGCTTTTAAGACATAAAATACATTATAATATTAGGGGTTAAAGTATGAAATTGCCGTTTTATTCTAGTAGGTTTTTGAATTGCCATAGAGTCTTCATGGTTTGAGGTTTTCGAATGGAACTTTTTTCACGTGGTTTCTGTGATGTTTTTCTTTTAAAAAATGTGAAACATTTGATTATCGATGTTCAATTGTTTTTGTTATTCAACTTAAACAAGAAAGATGGATACTGCGAAAATTTGAGTAATTTTTGAATATGAGTTCTGACGCGGGATTGAACGGCAGAAACAGCCCGCAATATCAATGCTGCATTTGAAGAGGTGTCTGCTAAAGAACGCGCCGTGCGATTTTGGATTAAACGCTTTCGTGGTGGAAACTTCGACTTGAAGAACGAGCCATGAGAAAGACCGCCTGACAGGTGATTAACGATAAATTAAGAGAGACGGTGAACGCCGATCCTAGTCAAACTACCCAGATACCCAGCCGAACACCGAATAATGTTGAAAAAATTAGCAGTAAAACAGCCACGACTCATGAATCGACCTTCACCGCTATTGCTCCATGACAACGCGAGGCCTCATACAGCAAAATAAACCGTTTTAACTCTTCAGGAACTGCAGTTGGAAACTATTCGTCTTCCTCCATATTCGCCAGACCTTGCTCTAACGGACGACCATTTTTTTTTGTGATTTGGACAATTATCTACGTCACAAGAAGTTTCTTCCCAGGAGGCAGAACAAAATTCTTTCACACTGTTTGTGCAGTCTAGATCCTCAGAGTTCTATCGTAAAGGCATAAATGACCTTCTTATTAGATGACCGCAATGTATAGATAATAATGGCAACTATTTTGATTAAATAAGTTTGTTAAAAATTAAAAAAAAATACAATTTAGGTTTTCAGTACAAATCGGCAATTTCATACTTTAACCCCTATTACGATAACATTTGAATGAACTTTGTCCCAAATTATTCACATTATTTTTACGACCGTAAAATTGCATTAATGGCCAATAAATTAGGCGAAACATTGTGTCTA
The DNA here is from genome assembly GCF_030705265.1 of Helicoverpa armigera. Taxonomy (NCBI): domain Eukaryota; kingdom Metazoa; phylum Arthropoda; class Insecta; order Lepidoptera; family Noctuidae; genus Helicoverpa; species Helicoverpa armigera. Next base: position 1,251,786 of record NC_087131.1, on the reverse strand, counting down.
ATTTATGAATAAAATATTTTCACCGATACTAATAAAATTAAAACTGAACGGAACTACCGTGCACCAGCAACTTAGAAACCAAGCAACGCCATATTCTAACTTTATGTTCTACTTAAAATAAATATTTCCATAGCCTAAAAACAGTTATTCTGTATCCATGTGTTTGTACATGTGACATTTATGGCTATAAACGTGCTATAAACGAGAAATTTATAGTACGAGGTGTTAAATAAAAATAAATCGTGAAGCCCCTTGCAACCTTTCTGCGCCCATCTTGCATAACCAAGCTAATCCTTACAAGATTTGAATGATAGGCATTCATAGTTTACTGGTTAGCTCCAAGTGAAGGTCCAAGGGAAATTTAGGTGTTGTCCGCAGTTTTACCTGCGTTCTGGGGGAACTACATCCCACGTACGCATAAAAAGAACCCTTCTATGTATTCATTTGATGTCCAAGCTATATAAACGTAAAAATTTCAGTTATTTTGCGTGACAGAGCATTCACATATCCAAATTTTTATAATTTAGTGTTATTGACACTAAAGGAAAAGGTTATATTTTACGATTTTATAATGACTAATAAGGAAGGAAATAATGACTAGTGAAAATCACTGGAAAAAAATTGAACACCATTACATTTAATTTCGAAAGAAATCAGTGTAGGTGCTTGATGCATGATATTGTCAACTGAACGTTTAACTTGCATTACTCAATAAGTTATTTCGATCCAACACAAAAATAAAAGCAACAAGCACGATCAGATATTGCTTCCAACGCACCTTACAAAGTTGCATACGACTTTTTTATTTTTTATACCAAGGTTTGATGACCCGGAAAATCGTAAGTATTACGTATCGCACTTACATATTTACATACATACATGTAAATGTTATAACTGATATTAATGTTGAAGAGATAACATTGTATGATTGTACGTAGATATAATGAGCGAGTGTTTCTTGTTTTGAAGGCTATAAGCCATTTAAAGAAGTAGATGGATGCGGGTTTAGAAAGACTGGATGCCGGCTGCCCAAGAGTGTGGTGGTTGGCGATCATTAGGGAAGACCTGCGTTCAGCAATGGACAGTAATAGAATGATATGATGACGATAAAGCTTTGGTAATACATGTGACTCTAGGCTTTCTTTTCGTGACCTTTTTTTCGTATTTGCTATGACCCGACGTCATCAGCCTGTTTATCCCACTACAGGACACAGACCTCTTCTCTTGTCGAATAAGCGTTAATTAATCACCATGCTTGCTCATGACAGACTTTCGATTCAGTCAACGTTTCCTTAAGATGTTTTTCTTCACGTTTACTCAGTCACTAGTGTCCAAGAAATCCTTAGACAGCATTGACACAGGCAACTTAGAAAAGTAATTTATCACCATCACCATTTATGAAATATAACACAGGCATCGCCACATTCAGAAGCCAGTTTAAGCAACTGCGAATTCAAGTACAGTGTGGGTGTTATTTATCTTTTATGTAGATGATGTTGTTTCAGGCCAATATCAGGTGGGACATCAAATAACTTTGGACACATAATATTGGATATTGATTGCTTATTTCTGAGGTTTCGTTTGGTTGTTTGCCCTTTGAAGTTAAGAGGGGTGCATTGAAAAAAAAATTGTGGTGATGATGAGAAAATGTGCCGAATGGATAGTCTCATTATGATGATTTATTTGGGTAAGTATTAGGCTAATAAAATAAGATTGAAAATAAAGTTCATTGGGAACCATGAAGTTACAAATATCAAGATTTATTCAATCAAATAAATCTACATGT